>NC_057800.1:709175737-709775737 GCF_018294505.1 Triticum aestivum
GGCAAATATATGTGGAGCTGCAGCAAGCGACTAGCATATATGGTGGCTAACTTATACGCAAAAGAGAGCGAGAAGAGGAGGCAAAGCGCGAGCGAGAATCTAGAGGAACAACCTGCGCAAGCATTACTCCAACACCGTGTCCACTTCCCGGACTCCGCCGAGAAGGGGGCCATCATGGTAACACACACGGTTGATTCATTTTAATTAAGTTAAGGTTCAAGTTATCTACAACCGGACATTAACAAATTCCCATCTGCCCATAACCGCGGGCACGGCTTTCGAAAGTTCAATCCCTGCAGGGGAGTCCCAACTTAGCCCATGACAAGCTCTCACGGTCAACGAAGGAATAGACCTCCACCCGAGACATTCCGATCAGACTCGGTATCCCGGTACAACAAGACATCTCGACAGGTTAAAACTAAACCAGCAACACCGCCCGAATGTGCCGACAAATCCCGATAGGAGCTGCACATATCTCTTTCTTAGGGCACACTCAGATAGGTCAAGCTACGAGTAAAACCAACCCTCGAGTTTCCCCGAGGCGGCCCCGCAGGCTGCCCGGTTCGGACGAACACTCTGAGGAGCACTGGCCGGGGGGGGGGGGGGTTAAAATAAGATGACCCTCGGGCTCCGGAAACCCAAGGGGAAAATTGGCTAGGTGGCAAATGGTAAAACCAATGTTGGGCATTGCTGGAAAAGCTTTAATCAAGTCGAACTATCAAGGGGTTCCCATCATCAATCAACCGCGTAAGGAACGCAAAAATCCGGGAACATAACAGCGATATGACGGAAACTAGGGCGACAAGAGTGGAACAAAACACTAGGCAAGAGGCCGAGCCTTCCACCCTTTACCAAGTATATAGATGCATTAAGATAACATAGCAATATAATGATATCCCAATAAGTAAATAAATGCTCCAACTAGGAACGGCTCCAATCTTCACCTGCAACTAGCAACGCTATAAGAGGGGCTGAGCAAAGCGGTAACATAGCCAATCAACGGTTTTCTAGGACAAGGTGGGTTAGAGGTTTGACATGGCAAATGGGAGGCTGACAAGCAAAAGGTAGGCATCGTAGCATTGGCATAGCAAAAGAGCGAGCAAACTAGCATAGCAAAGATAGTAGTGATTTCGAGGGTATGATCATCTTGCCTGCAAAGCTGTCAGAGTTGACTGGATCCTCAAAAGCAAACTCAACGGGCTCCTCGTTAGCGAACTCGTCTCCCGGCTCTACCCAAACAAGACAAACAAGCAACAAGGATACAATCAACCATGTGCAAGCTCAAGCAATAAGATGCAATGATGGTATGCTATGCGGGATGCGATGCGGGATGCAAAATGCAAGATATGACAGGAAATGCATGAACCTGGCCTCAACTTGGAAAACCAAGTGTGCCACTGGAAAGATGGGATGAAATCGCTTGAAAACGATATAAAGAACGCCGGAATCGGAGTTACGGTTTGGAAATGGCAAGCGATTTAAGAATGACACCGGTCTGCGATTTACAGCAAGTAGGCATCTAAATGCAATAAAATGAACATGCTACAGCACCCAAACATGGCATCAAAATACATGGCAGGGAAGCATTCAAGATGCTTAACAAAAGACTAGCACTGAGCTACGGCCAATTCATCCATTATGAGGTTCAAACAAGCATGGCAAAAACGCAAATGCAAAACAGATCTCAGACTTAGTGAAATTAACACTTGTCTGAAATTTCAGATCATGAAGCTCTCTTCGGAGCAGCAAAACAACATGCTACAGGACCTGATTATGACAAGGAAGAACATGGCATGGAGCTACTCAACAAGCTTCACAAAAGACCCTAAGTGACCTGGGCCAAAAAGGGATCACAAAATATACTAACAAGCACACGAACATAGCTAAAACGCAATCAGTTTTCAGACTTAGTGAAAACTGAGACATGCTGAAATATAACTCACGAAGGCATGTAAACAAGCTCGATGCATTCACTACGGTGCAAGTCATGGCAAGGCAAGCATACATCCACTAAGAAGGCACAAAATGCTAGCTAGACATGGCAAGAATAATGGCATAGCATGCACGGATCAACTACAATAGCATCGACAAAATCGCAAACAAGTTGACGATCTGCCCAGATTCACCACGAAGCAAAAGTAGAGCTCGATTAACTCAAGCTAGGGTGCTCCATAATTGCAAACAAAGGCATGGATGGATAGAGCATAACAAGATTAACAAAACTCCTTTACTGATCATCCTCAAAAGAGGCACGGATCATTAGGAAACAGCAAGAACATATGGCATCATGAACTAAATAATCCCAGACTTAGTGAAAACTACTAAGTCCCTGAAAACAGATTTACCGGGTGCCTCTCTTTGCAAGATTGCATAAGTCACCACACACATCACAAAAATGCATGGGTTGCACCTCTGGAAAGATAACAAGATGCTTAACAAAACATATGAAGGACTCACAGGCATATCATGCACACAACAATCATGGCAAAAATGACAAAAGTCTAAGATGAACTAGCAGATCTGACAATTAACTCACGAAGCCTCCTTCTAGCAGCATTTCAGGCACCAAGATGAACTCAAATTAAAATGATGCAATGGAATGAAATGATGCACTCGTCGAGAAGAACATTTTGATATACTATATGTCCAAAACGGAGATACGGATGCGGAGATATGGTAGGTCAAAGATAGCACAAAAATTAGGGTTCGGAGGAGAAAAAGTCAACCGAGGGGATTTTTCAGATCTGGATCTGGCGCGGTTCCCGAGGCTCGCCGGAGTTCGTGCACTGTTCACCGCCGGAGATCGTGACGGCCGGAGAGGAGGAGGCCGGCGAGGGGCTCCCGGGGTCGGTGGTGGTGGCGGCGGCGGCGCGCGAGGCGGCAGCCGTGCGCGAAGCGGCGGCGTGTGGCGACATGAGGCGGCGACCGGGAGGCAGCGGCGGCGCGGCGAGCTCCCGCGGTGGCGCTCGGCCGGCTCGGGAGGAGACGAGGCGGGGCTGGTGCGAGGCGGCGGTGGGTGGCGATGCGGGCAGCGGGGGCCGGCCTCGGGCTCCCGGGCCGCGGTGGCGGCGAGGTCAGGCGAGCGCCACGTGGTGTGGTGTGATTGGTGGCGGCGGGCGGCGGCGGACGTGTCTGGCGCCGCGGGGACGTGTCCGGCGCGCAGAGATGAAATTAGGGTTTCGGGGAGAGGGAGAGATCCGAAATTCGGGGGTCCTATTTATAGGCATAAGTGGAGCTAGGAGAGTCCAAATGAGGTGCGGTTTTCGGCCACGCGGTCGTGATCGAACGCTTTTGGTGATGGAGCAGAGTTTGGTGGGTTTTGGGCCAAATTGGATGTGTGTTGGGCTGCAACACACACGAGGCCTTTTCGGTCCCTCGGTTAACCGTTGGAGTATCAAACGAAGTCCAAATGGTACGAAACTTGACAGGCGGTCTTCCGGTAGTAAACCAAGGCCGCTTGGCAAGTCTCGGTCCAATCCGGAAATGTTTAATCCCCACACACGAAAGAAAGGTAGAAATGACCACCGGAGGAGAACGAAGCGCCGGAATGCAAAACGGACAACGGGGAAAATGCTCGAATGCATGAGATGAACACGTATGCAAATGCAATGCACATGATGACATGATATGAGATGCATGACAACGATAACAACACACAGAGACAAAGACCCGAACCCGAGAAAATAAATTAACTTAAAGCCGGAAACGGCAAGAGTTGGAGTACAAATTGGGAAAGTTATATCTGGGGCGTTACAACACTCCACCACTACGAAAAGATCTCGCCCCGAGATCTAGGACTGAAAGAACGCCGGGTACTCAGAACGGAGGTGATCCTCGCGTTCCCAGGTAGCTTCACGGTCGGAATGGTGTGACCACTTGACTTTGAGAAATTTGATCGACTTGTTGCGAGTCTTGCATTCAGTCTCTTCAAGAATAGCAACTGGGTGCTCACGATAGGAGAGATCTTCTTGGAGCTCAATGTCCTTGAAGTTGACTGTGCGGTCAGGAGTCTTGAAGCACTTTCGAAGCTGAGAGACATGGAACACATCATGAACATTTGCAAAATTTGAAGGAAGCTCGAGCTGATAGGCGAGGTCGCCTCTCTTGCTGACAATCTTGAAAGGTCCCACGTATCTAGGGGCAAGCTTCCCTTTGATACCGAAGCGACGAGTACCTTTCATAGGAGAGACGTGGAGGTAAACATGATCTCCGATCTCAAACCCCAAATCACGGTGCTTACTATCATAGTAGCTCTTCTGGCGGGATTGGGCTGCTTTGAGGTTATCACGAATGACTTTGCACATTTCTTCTGCCTCTGTGATTAAGTCATTACCCAGCAGCTGACGTTCATCGGTTTCAGACCAGTTGAGAGGGGTACGGCACTTCCTGCCATACAGAATTTCAAATGGGGCCTTGCCCGAACTTGCTTGAAAACTGTTGTTGTAGGAGAATTCAGCATAAGGAAGACAATCCTCCCACTTCATGCCGAAGGAGATCACACAAGCCCTGATCATATCTTCAAGAATCTAGTTGACACGCTCGACTTGACCGCTTGTTTGAGGATGGAAAGTAGTGCTGAAGCGGATGTTGGTGCCCATGGCCTTCTGAAAAGAATCCCAAAACTTGGAGGTAAAGATGCTGCCACGGTCTGAAGATATCACTTGAGGAATACCGTGCAGAGAGACAATTCGAGAGGTATAGAGTTCCGCCAATTGAGCTGCAGTGATCGACTCTTTGATAGGCAGAAAGTGAGCCACTTTGGTGAGTTTGTCGATGACAACGAATATAGCATCATTGCCATGCTTGGACTTTGGAAACCCAGTCACGAAGTCCATTTCAATGTGGTCAAACTTCCATTCTGGAATGGCAAGAGATTGGAGGAGACCTGCTGGCCTTTGGTGTTCTGCCTTCACTCTTCTGCAGACATCACATTCATTCACGAATTGAGCGATCTCGCGCTTCATTTGAGTCCACCAATAAGCTTGCTTGAGGTCCTGATACATCTTCGTACTCCCAAGGTGGATGGAGAGGAGAGAATTGTGAGCCTCGTTCATGATCACCTTACGAAGTTCACCTTTGGGTACCACAATTCGATCCTCGAAGAAGAGAGTGTCCTTGTAATCAAGGCGGTAGCACTTGTATTTGGACTAACTCTTGGCAATCCCAATCTTCACCTTTTTCACCATAGCATCAAGAAGCTGGGCTTGGCGAATCTGGTCTTCCAAGGTAGGAGAGACTTGAAGGTTGGCGAGGAAACCTTGAGGAACAATTTGCATATTAAGTTTGCGGAAAGCTTCACAAAGCTCGGGTTGATAAGGCTTGAGAATCAGACTGTTGCAATACGCTTTCCTGCTCAAAGCGTTCGCAATCACATTGGCTTTGCCTGGAGTATACTCAATACTCGGATTATACTCTTGAATCATTTCGACCCATCGAGTTTGCCTGAGGTTGAGATTAGGCTGAGTGAAGATGTACTTAAGACTCTTGTGATCAGTGAAAATGTCCACTTTTCTTCCCAATAGAAGATGTCTCCAAGTCAAAAGAGCATGCACAACTGCCGCCAACTCGAAATCATGAGTGGGATAGTTCTTCTCATTAGGCTTCAACTGGCAAGAGGTATAAGCAACAACTTTCTTCTCTTGCATCAAAACTGCGCCAAGACCTTGGAGAGAGGCATCACAAAAGACCTCGTACGGCTTGGATTCATCAGGCGGAGTCAGAACTGGAGCAGTGATCAACTTCTCTTTCAAAGTGTTGAAAGCAATATCACACTCCGGAGACCAAACGTACTTGACGTGCTTCTGAAGAAGATTTGAGAGAGGCTTCGCGATCTTAGAAAAGTTTTCAACGAATCTTCAGCAGTAGCTTGCGAGACCGAGGAAACTACGGAGTTGCTTGACGTTCTGAGGAGGTTCCCAATTCACAATTGCAGACACCTTCTCAGGATTCACAGCAATACCCTTGGCAGAGATGATATGACCAAGATAAAGAACCTCATCGAGCCAAAATTCACACATGGAGAACTTGGCATAGAACTGATGTTCCCTGAGCTTATCAAGCACCAAACGCAAGTGCTTGGCATGATCTCCCTTGTTCTTGGAGAAAACCAGAATGTCGTCGAGATAGACCAAAAGGAAGTCATTGGTGTAGGCGTTGAAGATGAAGTTCATCATGCGAGAGAACGTTGGAGGAGCGTTGACGAGGCCAAAAGACATGGCAGTGTATTCATATGAACCAAAGCTTGTCCTGAAAGCCGTCTTGGGAATATCTTGCTCACGGATACGAATCTGATGATAACCCATGCGGAGATCAAGCTTGGAGAATACTTAAGCACCTTTGAGTTGTTCAAACAGCTCATTGATGTTGGGAAGTGGGTATTTGTTCTTGATGGTCTTCTTGTTCAATGGACGGTAATCAACGCAAAGTTGGTCCGATCCATCCTTCTTCTTCACAAAAAGAACACCACAACCCCACAGAGAAGAACTAGGCCGTATGAGACCCATTCTCTCTTGCTCATCGAGTTGTTTCTTCAGCTCCTTCAACTCTTCAGGTCCGAGCTTGTAAGGACGCTTGCACACAGGTTCGTACCGGGCTCAAGATCAATAACAAATTCAACTGGCCGGTGCGGAGGCATTCCTGGGAGCTCTTCCGGAAAGACGTCTTGATATTCGCAAACGACTGGAATTTGCGAGATAGCATCGAGTTCACCCTTCTCATTGAGAGAAAACAGACGGATGGTATCATCACGAGCGGCAAAGACAATTACATCCTCAGATGAATGAGTCAATTGAATCTGCCTGGCTGCACAATCAAGCTGAGCCTTGTGCTTAGAAAGCCAATCCATTCCGAGAATAAGATCAATATCCGAGTTACCAAGAACCATTGGGGAAGAAAGGAACTTGTAGTCGCCCAATGTGATAGTAACATCTGGCACCTCCAGACTTGCACTCAAACATTTGCCAGGAGAAACGATATCCATTTGTTTACCCAAATGAGAAGAAACGAACTCATGCTTGGTAAAAAAATGGCTTTGACATGAAACAATGCGATGCACCCATGTCAAAAAGAACTTTTGCAGGAATATCATTAATAGGAAGGTTACCCATGATCACATCTGACGAGTCCTCTGCCTAAGCTGCATTCATCAAATTGACCTTGGCGTGCTTGGGGTTATGCTTGACCACAGCTGTACTTGCCAATCTGACAGGAGGAGGAGGAGGAAGACGCCTCTGGTTGAAACACTTGTTGGCATAGTGACCCTTCTGTTGGAACTTGTTGCACGTGACCTCTGAAAGCGGACGGTGGTACGGAGCACTCGATCTTGGAGGTTGAGACGAAGACTTGTTCTGAAAGCCAGGGTTGGGTGGGTGGGAAGAACCACTGCCACCTTTGCTCTTCTATTGATACGGTTGATGGAACGGAGGAGGAGGAAGCCAATACTTCTACTGCTTGGCCACTTGAGTAGAGGAAGAAGGAGTAGCATCTCTGACTCGCTTCCTGGAAGCATCACACCTCAACTGAGCAGCCTCTCGCTTCAGTGCCATGTTGTAGAACTCATCGTATCTCAATGGCTCAAAGAGGACAAGAGCGAGCTGGATTTCTTCTCTGAGACCACCCCTGAACTGATATATCATGCTCTTCTCATCAGGTACGTCCTGCTTGGCAAAGCGGGCGAGCTTCTGGAACAACTTGTTGTAGTCATAGACAGACAAAGAGCCTTACTTCAGGTTGCGGAATTCCTCATGTTTGCTTTCAGTCACACTTTGAGGGATGTGATGAGCTCGGAAATCCCGACGAAAATCATCCCAAGTGATCAGACGTCCACCTCTGGAATCCTTGTACTGCTGGAACCACTCTGCAGCCTGATCTTTGAGTTGGAAGGAAGCGAACTTGACGAAATCTTCAGGCCTGACGTTGCTGCATTCAAAATGCTTACCCAGATCCACAAGCCAATCGTCAGCATCGGTTGCCTCAACACAATTGCTGAACGTCTTTGGACCATTAGGAAGGAACTGGTTCAGTGTAGCAAAATGATTCTGATTGCTGCCTTGATTCCCTTGACTGCCTTGATTGCGCTCTTGGAGGATTTGCATGATCAACTGTGTGTTTGCATTAGTTGCGTCCATCACAGCTTGCCATGCTTCCGGAGGAGGTGGAGGTGGTGGCGGATCTTGATTCGGAGTCGTGCGCGTTGGAGGAGCCATCCTGAAGAGGTTGACCACCATTAGCACATTGACAGATAAATGAAGCTGAAACCAACAGAATGAAAATTGCAACATAAAGTCTTCACATCTGAACAAAACGAACGAATGCATTTCTCTTGAAGTGGTCACGTATCCTTAAATTGCGAAGCCACGTAGAATTAAGATAGAAGAATTAAATCAACAAGGTACGGCTCAAGAACGTATAATCGGTAAGAGATCCCAATCTCAAACCAATATCCGTGGAAGAAGAACTAGAGCTACGAGAATTCCCACCTATGAAACTCCCGAAACTTTCCGGTTATGCAATCAGGTGTTGGGGATACAGGGGAAGCATAATATCTCACCCAAACTAGCAATTCCTACATCCAGCTGTATCCATCCTTCAACACATAACCAAGAAACCTTCGGAAACCATCTACCTCAACCTTCGAAAAGCATCCGTTATACAAGTTATGGCGATACTCCCGAACTCCCGCCCCAGTACTGGGTGGCGTCGAGGTTATCTCACCAACGAACTGCATTAAAAGAGATTTTCGATGTCGGCGAAAATATCTCAAGCATTCCAGAATTGCAACGATAAAATTATGATGACAACACCTCAGAGCTCAACTCCCCGAGACACTTCCACTAAACCCCTGACAGGAGGCACCAAGACAATGTTCTCATCATAAGCCATCGGAACGATTCCAAGATACTCGCGTGATCCTAAAATTTTTTTTTAGTGAAATTTGAGAAGAGAAGAGTCAAAACTCTACGTCAGGATGCCTTACCAGAGCGATGAGGAGACTGGGAAGTAAAAAGAATTCCTAAACTCTCCGATATATAATTCCTAAATGACTCAAAACATTTTTCTAGACACAACTCGGCCTCTAAAAACGATCAAGCAATGGGGCTCCTAAGGTCGGGGAAGGCTCTGATACCAACTTGTAACGCCCTCGATGCGGCTATAGCTCCCACATGTCGAGGCACGACTTAGAGACATAATCGCATTGAAAGCAATGTCGCAAGTTAGGCAATCATCACAACATCCCATGTAATATATAGAATAAAAGGGGAGATACATAGTTGGCTTACACTCGCCACGTCACATCAAAGTACATAAATAACATCCATCATCCAAACACTCATGGCCCGACTACGGCGCCAAAATAGAAGAAAGACCCAACATGCGACACGGTCCCGATCAAACCCCAACTGGGCACCACTACTGATCATCAGGAAAAGACACATAGTAACGTTGAGAGTCCTCGTCGAACTCCCACTTGAGCTCATACGCATCACCTGGAGCGGAATCACCTGGACCTGCATCTGGAGTTATAGCATCTGTGAGCCACAGGGAATCAGCAATCTCGCACCCTCGCGATCAAAACTATTTAAGCTTATAGGAAGGGTAAGGCAAATATATGTGGAGCTGCAGCAAGCGACTAGCATATATGGTGGCTAACTTATACGCAAAAGAGAGCGAGAAGAGGAGGCAAAGCGCAAGCGAGAATCAAGAGGAACAACCTGCACAAGCATTACTCCAACACCGTGTCCACTTCCCGGACTCCGCCGAGAAGGGGCCATCATGGTAACACACATGGTTGATTCATTTTAATTAAGTTAAGGTTCAAGTTATCTACAACCGGACATTAACAAATTCCCATCTGCCCATAACCGCGGGCACGGCTTTCGAAAGTTCAATCCCTGCAGGGGAGTCCCAACTTAGCCCATGACAAGCTCTCACGGTCAACGAAGGAATAGACCTCCACCCGAGACATTCCGATCAGACTCGGTATCCCGGTACAACAAGACATCTCGACAGGTTAAAACTAAACCAGCAACACCGCCCGAATGTGCCGACAAATCCCGATAGGAGCTGCACATATCTCTTTCTCAGGGCACACTCAGATAGGTCAAGCTACGAGTAAAACCAACCCTCGAGTTTCCCCGAGGCGGCCCCGCAGGCTGCCCGGTTCGGACGAACACTCTGAGGAGCACTGGCCGGGGGGGGGGGGTTAAAATAAGATGACCCTCGGGCTCCGGAAACCCAAGGGGAAAATTGGCTAGGTGGCAAATGGTAAAACCAATGTTGGGCATTGCTGGAAAAGCTTTAATCAAGTCGAACTATCAAGGGGTTCCCATCATCAATCAACCGCGTAAGGAACGCAAAAATCCGGGAACATAACAGCGATATGACGGAAACTAGGGCGACAAGAGTGGAACAAAACACTAGGCAAGAGGCCGAGCCTTCCACCCTTTACCAAGTATATAGATGCATTAAGATAACATAGCAATATAATGATATCCCAATAAGTAAATAAATGCTCCAACTAGGAACGGCTCCAATCTTCACCTGCAACTAGCAACGCTATAAGAGGGGCTGAGCAAAGCGGTAACATAGCCAATCAACGGTTTTCTAGGACAAGGTGGGTTAGAGGTTTGACAAGGCAAATGGGAGGCTGACAAGCAAAAGGTAGGCATCGTAGCATTGGCATAGCAAAAGAGCGAGCAAACTAGCATAGCAAAGATAGTAGTGATTTCGAGGGTATGATCATCTTGCCTGCAAAGCTGTCAGAGTTGACTGGATCCTCAAAAGCAAACTCAACGGGCTCCTCGTTAGCGAACTCGTCTCCCGGCTCTACCCAAACAAGACAAACAAGCAACAAGGATACAATCAACCACGTGCAAGCTCAAGCAATAAGATGCAATGATGGTATGCTATGCGGGATGCGATGCGGGATGCAAAATGCAAGATATGACAGGAAATGCATGAACCTGGCCTCAACTTGGAAAACCAAGTGTGCCACTGGAAAGATGGGATGAAATCGCTTGAAAACGATATAAAGAACGCCGGAATCGGAGTTACGGTTTGGAAATGGCAAGCGATTTAAGAATGACACCGGTCTGCGATTTACAGCAAGTAGGCATCTAAATGCAATGAAATGAACATGCTACAGCACCCAAACATGGCATCAAAATACATGTCAGGGAATCATTCAAGATGCTTAACAAAATACTAGCACTGAGCTACGGCCAATTCATCCATTATGAGGTTCAAACAAGCATGGCAAAAACGCAAATGCAAAACAGATCTCAGACTTAGTGAAATTAACACTTGTCTGAAATTTCAGATCATGAAGCTCTCTTCGGAGCAGCAAAACAACATGCTACAGGACCTGATTATGACAAGGAAGAACATGGCATGGAGCTACTCAACAAGCTTCACAAAAGACCCTAAGTGACCTGGGCCAGAAGGGATCACAAAATATACTAACAAGCACACGAACATAGCTAAAACGCAATCAGTTTTCAGACTTAGTGAAAACTGAGACATGCAGAAATATAACTCACGAAGGCATGTAAAGGAGCTCGATGCACTCACTAAGGTGCAAGTCATGGCAAGTCAAGCATACATCCATTAAGAAGGCACAAAATGCTAGCTAGACCTGGCAAGAACAATGGCATAGCATGCACGGATCAACTACAATAGCATCGGCAAAATCGCAAACAAGTTGATGATCTGCCCAGATTCACCACGAAGCAAAAGTAGAGCTCGATTGACTCAAGCTAGGGTGCTCCATAATTGCAAACAAAGGCATGGATGGATAGAGCATAACAAGATTAACAAAACTCCTTTACTGATCATCCTCAAAAGAGGCACGGATCATTAGGAAACAGCAAGAACATATGGCATCATGAACTAAATAATCCCAGACTTAGTGAAAACTACTAAGTCCCTGAAAACAGATTTACCGGGTGCCTCTCTTTGCAAGCTTGCACAAGTCACCACACACATCACAAAAATGCATGGATTGCACCTCTGGAAAGATAACAAGATGCTTAACAAAACATATGAAGGACTCACAGGCATATCATGCACACAACAATCATGGCAAAAATGACAAAAGTCTAAGATGAACTAGCAGATCTGACAATTAACTCACGAAGCCTCCTTCTAGCAGCATTTCGGGCACCAAGATGAACTCAAATGAAAATGATGCAATGGAATTAAATGATGTACTCGTCGAGACGAACATTTTGATATACTATATGTCCAAAACGGAGCTACGGATGCGGAGATATGGTAGGTCAAAGATAGCACAAAAATTAGGGTTCGGAGGAGAAAAAGTCAACCGAGGGGATTTTTCAGATCTGGATCTGGCGCGGTTCCCGAGGCTCGCCGGAGTTCGTGCACTGTTCACCGCCGGAGATCGTGACGGCCGGAGAGGAGGAGGCCGGCGAGGGGCTCCCGGGGTCGGTGGTGGTGGCGGCGGCGTGAGGCGGCGGCGGCGCGCGAGGCGGCGGCGCGGGGGCGGCGTGAGGCGGCGACCGGGAGGCGGCGGCGGCACGGCGAGCTCCCGCGGCGGCGCTCGGCCGGCTCGGGAGGAGACGAGGCGGGGCTGGTGCGAGGCGGTGGCGGGTGGCGATGCGGGCCGCGGGGGCCGGCGTCGGGCTCCCGGGCCGCGGCGGCGGCGGGTCAGGCGAGCGCCACGTGGCGCGGTGTGATTGGCGGCGGCGGGCGGTGACAGACGTGTCCGGCGCGCAGAGATGAAATTAGGGTTTCAGGGAGAGGGAGAGATCCGAAATTCGGGGGTCCTATTTATAGGCATAAGTGGAGCTAGGAGAGTCCAAATGAGGTGCGATTTTCGGCCACGCGATCATGATCGAATGCTCTAGGTGATGGAGCAGAGTTTGGTGGATTTTGGGCCAAATTGGAGGGGTGTTGGGCTGCAACACACACGAGGCCTTTTCGGTCCCTCGGTTAACCGTTGGAGTATCAAACGAAGTCCAAATGGTACGAAACTTGACAGGCGGTCTACCGGTAGTAAACCAAGGCCGCTTGGCAAGTCTCAGTCCAATCCGGAAATATTTAATCCCCACACACGAAAGAAAGGTAGAAATGACCACCGGAGGAGAACGAAGCGCCGAAATGCAAAACGGACAACGGGGAAAATGCTCGAATGCATGAGATGAACACATATGCAAATTCAATGCACATGATGACATGATATGAGATGCATGACAACGATAACAACACACGGAGACAAAGACCCGAACTCGAGAAAATAAATTAACTTAAAGCCGGAAACAGCAAGAGTTGGAGTACAAATTGGGAAAGTTATATCTGGGGCGTTACAGGCAGACAACCTTCTTTGCTTCGTATGTACTCTTGGGCAATTCATTGTCCTTTGGAAGCATATTCTTTATCATTACCAGCAACTTTCCCAATCCCTTGTCAGATACACCATTCTCTGCCTTCCATTGCAGCAATTCCAGTATGGTGCCCAACTTTTTTTGTCAGCTTCGCAATTCGGGTACAACAATTTCTTGCAATCTTCTAACATGCACTGCAACTTCTTCTTCTCCAAATCACTTGCGCAGTTTCTCTTTGCATCGGCAATGGGCCGACCTAGATCATCAGCGGGCTCATGTGATGCCTCTTCTTCAACTTCTTCCCGCATTGCCGGCTCAGCTTTTTCCCCCATTGTTGTATCATCGTATTCAGGGAACCCATGGCCGGGATAGCTGTCGTCGTCATCTTCTTCTTCATTGTCTTCCATCATAACCCCTCTTTCTCTGTGCTTGGTCCAAACATTATAGTGGGGCATGAAACCGGACTCAAACAGGTGGATGTGAATGGTTCTTGACTTAGAGTAATTGTGATCATTCTTACAGCCAGCACATGGACAAGGCATAAAACCATCCGCCCGCTTGTTTACCTCAGCGCAAGCGGAAAAGTTTGCATGTCATTAATGAACTCGGGAGAGCATCGGTCATCGTACATCCATTGTCGGCTCATCTTCATTACACAACATCGAAAAGACCAAATTAATACAAGTTCATACAACACTTAAATACAACAAACAAATAACTCTCTAGCTAAAGCATTTAAATGCAACAACAAATGCGATCAAGATCGCAACTAAGGTAACAATTGATCCAACAGAATAATGATACCAAGCCTTACTATCAATGGCATATTTTTTAATCTTTCTAATCTTCAAGCGCATTTTCTCCATCTTAATCTTGTGATCATCGACGACATCGGCAACATGCAACTCCAATTCCATCTTCTCCCCCTCAATTCTTTTCAATTTTTCTTTCAAATACCCATTTTCTTTTTCAACTAAATTTAACCTCTTGACAATAGGGTCAGTTGGAATTTCCGGTTCACATACCTCCTAGATAAATATATCTATGTCAACTTGATGGGCATAATTTGTCATAAACACGAAATGCAACAAATAGTTATAAAAGAAAATATACCACATCTGAATCATAACAAGGCGAGGGCCGACGGGGACGGATATCAAAACCATGACACTATGTATAACAAACAACGTACGGGTAAGATAATTATACGAGTAACTATATATCCAAATCACACAAACATCAATTTTTTATATAAAAAAAATTCATGAACAAGAGGCTCACCATAATGTGGTGCCGGCGACGGGACGGTGCGGGCGATCGACGGTGGTTACGACGGAGATTTTGAAGGCACTAAGTAAATGACACCTACATATGCAAACTAAGTGTTATTTTGACCTCAAATTGCATATAAATCAAATACTATCACATATAATTCCTCCCAAATTACTAAAACCCACAATTAATCACTATATAAACCAATGCAAGAGCTAATCTAGCAATGAGAGATGAAAGAACAAAGTTGCTAACCTTTGTGATCATTTGAATGGATGGGGGCCTGCAAATCTTGACAAATTTTGGGCAAAATTTGTGATGAGCTCGAGAGGAAGAAGGGAAAAACAGAGGAGAGGGAGAGGTGAAAGGGGTAAGAACAAAGTGCGGGTGGACGAAGGGTTTGTATAGGGCGACCTTTAGTATCGGTTCGTGGCACGAAGCGGTATTAAAGGTGCTGGAGGGGCCCCAGACTGACAACATTCTGCCACCACTCTCATTAGTACCGGTTCGTGGCATGAACCGGTGCTAAAAGTTAGGCAAGAACCGGTATTAATGAGAGCGGCCCGGCTAGCCATTGGAACCGGCACTAATGTGTCACCGGCACTAATGGACACATTAGTGCCAGCTCAAATTCAAACCGACACTAATGAGCTGAACATTTGACCCTTTTTCTACTAGTGCTACATGATGAAACATTCTTTAATTATTTGAGTACAAGATGAAACTTACTTGTGTCTTGTGTCAAACATTGATGAAACAATTGTTGTACGTAGGAACGCTCTAAATAAGTTTGAATCTATGATGAAACATTCTTGAAGTTAGTTAAATCTTATATGAACCTTCTTTAAATCATGTTTCAAACCATTTGTTTTTCAAGAGTATTTGATTGAACATATTTCAATAATATTTTATCTTAGATTCATAGTATTTGAACAATGTTTCATCATAGATCCATACATGTTTATATTGATTCTAAGTTGAACAACTCCTTAATAATCCATGCAAGATTCAAAGTTTTTTCATCTAGATCCATACCCATTTCAAACTTTATAAAACCTTTCTGAAACCTATATGTAACTAATAAATATCCTCATAACTTTGATGGATCCACTATGAAACACGTTCAAAATTTAATTTGGAGGAACAACTTTTGTTGCTAACTTTGAAGGAACCTTGATGAATGTATAACTTGGGTGTAAACTCTACATAAAATTGACAAGACCGTTGTGAAAAACTATACATCACTGAAACCTTTAGTGTACAAAAGAGCAATATTATGATGAAAGTTTTGAAGTTATTTCATCTGAATCGATACATGTTCCCAAATTATTTCATCGAGATCCAAACATGTTTCAAACTTTATAAAACCTTTCTGAAATTATTAAAGTTATATAATTGTTTTGCCCAAGTTGTCTAAATTTTCAAGGCGGTTCACAGAGATTGCGCCAAAGTCAGAAATCAAAGTGTTTTCTCCATATATCTATTTTGAAACTAGTCTACGCATGTTCTACTGAAGTTGCATATCGTTACATATATGTTTTCATAGATAAGTATACATCTTTCAATAAGTTACTAGTTTGCAACAATCATTTCTTAAACTTAGTTGAATCTATGATGGAAGATTCTTAAACTTAGTTGGATCCATTGTTCAAAAAATCAGTCGATCCAGCGATTTATCGGTGATCAGTGGGTAACCGATAAGATTATGCCATATCATCACCATTTATCGTTGGACAGATTTATCGCTCTAACAAGCGATTTATCAGGAATAATATACCGATAAATCGGGTCTATTTCTAACACTGTGTGTGCAAGAACTATATTTATTTGTCTTTTGCGGACCTTGTTATGTATTATGTATAGTTGTCCTATTTTTTTTGTCATTGTACAAGGAGTCAAAGGCAAGAAATCAGGGTAACACTTCTGTCCAGTATTTTTTGTTGTTGAATATAGCACATTTTAGTGCTGAAAACTTGGGATTTGTAAAAAAAATTGGCTGATTAATAGTCTACCGATAAAATCGATTAATAGTCTAATTTTCAATTAATTTATAATCCCCAGCCAACCGGGACGGTAACGATAAGCGATATCCTCAACATTGGTTGAATCTATGATGGAACATTCTTAAACTTAGTTGAATAATATATGAAACTTTCTTGAATCATGTTTTAAGCTATGACGAAACAGTCACGGAGTTATTTTATTTAGTATGATTTAAATATGTTTTAAACTTCGATGAAACATTCATGAACTTAGTTGTAGCTTAAACTTGCTTGAGTCATGTTTCAAATCTTGATGAAGCAACTGTGGTGTTGTTGGATCTCACACCATTCGTCGAACCTAACTTGAATCACAATTCAAACAATATTCCAACTATCTTGCAATATGTTGCAATCTATTATGAAACTAGTACTGACTTGTTGATTCTATGAATACTGAAATTAATTTTCAATATATGATGAAACATCCTTAAACCATGTAGAACCTTACATGAAACTATATTGAAACACGAATCCTTGTCTTACCAAAACTAGTATGGAGTTGTTGATATAAGGACGACTCTAAATATGTTTGAATATATGATGGAACATTATTGAACATAGTTGAATCACAAGTGAAACTTGCTTGAATCTATAATGATATTTATTGAAACAATCAAGGTATGACACACAACAAATCATGTTTCAATATATGATGAAACAATCTTGAAGCAATTAGGATCTTACAGGAAACTATTATGAAAACAATTCATCCTTCTAATGTTTATCAGCCTAGGATCTTGCATGAAACTATTCTTAGGGGCGACAATTCATCCCATAATTATGAAACACTCATAGTTGTTTTAAAGATTCAGACAAGTGATTTAACTAGCCTGTACAGAAGATGAGCTTAATTCAGCATTGATTGATCACTGGTTCAGTAAAGAATTTCTCCTGTGCACAGCAGATTTAGCACGGGCTAATCACTAGCCCCAGGAAATTCAGATTGCTAGTTACAATTTTGATGGTGAAGGGATTCCAAACAGATATAACAATTCTACAAAGATTCACATCTGACTAGGAATTTGTTACTCAAAGGTTCAGATGTGTTGGGTGTTGGTTCATGCGGGCTTCGTGTGTTATTCATCACGGCAAGCAATAGTCAAAGAAAAGCCAAATCACTTGCAGCAAATTAAAGCTCCTGTCGCAGCCCATAATTCAGAAAAGAAGATCATATATATTTCAATGCAACTACCACAAGAGCAATATATTCCCAGAATGCAACTGATAATGTGACATACAGCAAGCGTTTAGTGAACACTAGCTTGATGCCCTTGGAATAATCCAAGACTTTCCATGCTGAATTGCTACAGAGTACTAGTGTGTATGAAGGGTTGTTTAGTTACACCAACAACAGCAAAAATGCGGTCCTACTATAGTAATGAAAAAAGAGGAGTCTGAAAAAAAAAGGAATAATTGCATTCTCAAATTAGGAATTTTTTTCCCTGCATAGCAGCTGTATCATTATCTGAAGATGGGGCGGCCTGGTCTGCCATCCTCTTTTCTCCTTTCAGTTCCCTCCCGTTCAAGATTTAATTACTTTCACTTTCCTTCCGGGTTCTTGGCGACGCCCGCCCGGCACCGACCTTGGAAGCCACGGCTTGAGGGAACAACGAAATCGCGCGCGCCTGTGTCCGTCGGATGGCACCGATAGGGGATCACACACCGTCCATTGCGACGGCTACTTCCCTTTTAAGTAGGGGCCCGCGCGCCCGATCCCACCTCCTTCCTCCCCTCGCCTCGCCCCGCTCCTCCTCCTCCCTCCCCTGTTCCCCGAGCCAGAAGCTCCAAGAACCAAAGAAAGAGAGAGCCTGCCCCCTCCCACCAGCAAGCTCCAAGAAAGAAGCGCATATGGCCGCGCCCGAGCTCCACCCGCCCGCCTATCTCCGACGGTTGGTGCAGCTGCCGTTCGGCGTCGCCTGCCGCGCCGATCGGTTCTGCCTGCATTGCCCGCGCGCAATCTGCAGGCACTGCTGCATCGACCACACCCGACGTCATCATCCACAACTCCCTGACGAGGCGTCTGGATTTCCGCAGGTGCGTCCCCTCGTCCCAACCCAATCTCTCTTCTCCGAACGCACGATCTTCCTTGGAACTTTGTTCTCTCACCATTCAAGAACACTTCTTTGGCCGCAGGTTCGCCTCTTGGACCAGGGCTATGGCTACTGCCTCGAGCTTGGAGAGGTGAACAGGTCCAAGTGCGGCTACTCTCTGTCCGGGATCAAGAAGGTTCGATACGACGCCACTCGGACCTATGTACCGATTCAGCGGCGTGATCCGGCCTTCGTCGGCGTGCCGGTCGCCGGGCGCGTCTGCCAGGGCCCGCACTGCGGGGACGCGCTGCTACCGAAGAGGTTTCGGTTCTGCGCATACAGATGCAGGGTACGTAATCCGCTTGCCCGGTACTGGTCATTCCCTTGTTTGTTGTTCGGGGATGAAGCTTGACGTCTGTCGGGCCGATTGCAGGTGGACCGCGTGCCGCTCAGCACCCATCCAAGCAGGCAGGAGCGACACGGCCGACGGGCCGCCCAGGCCGTCGTGAACTATAACTTTAATCTGCAGAGACCGAGGGACACGTTCTGTACATGGTGCCATGCATTCTTCAGTTCGCACTACTGCGAGGCCCACACAGCGTGGCACCACGCGGGCAACGGCGACGCCCGGACCATCAAGATTCATGCGACGGAGGGGCGTGTGCTTGCTCGGGCAGACCAGCTCACGCCAGAGATCGTAGAGGGAATACAGGTCGGTTTCCTGTTCTAATTTGGCGTTTGTTGTTCGTTCTGTGCGCTCTACCCCGACGATCGTCGGCATTTCTTTTCTTGCTAATCAGGTGTTTGTTCTATCGTTTGCAGACCCACGACATCGAGGGCGGCGCCGAGGGTGTGCTCGTCGGGGTACAGATCCGCCCGCCGCCGCACGGGGAGGAGGAGGCTGCCGGGGCCGGGGCAGGGGCTGGGGTGTGCGCTCAAGCTGACTGCTTGGCGCACATTGGCGACGACGTTTTCTGGTGCTCCGTGTTGTGCAAGGTACTAACGCTAATCCAATCGACGACGTTGTTTATTATTTTTGCGGGGGGAAATAGTCAGGCCGCTGAGCTGAGCTACACGTTTGTATTGCTGCAGGGACGTACGCTCGATTGGTGGCCAGGGCTCCAGGTTTGAGGACGCGCGCGGGAGGCGGGAATTTCAAGAAGAAAGAGCAGGGAGCTTTCGTTGAAGAGCATTAAATTTCTATCTAGAGTCCTCGGGAGGAAAAGAGGAGAAATGACTTGGAATTTAGTCGAGGAGTTTCCTTTTCATTGTTCAGGATTAGAAAATTGTTGTATGGACCTTCGAAGTCTTTAATTTTGCTTAGGATATACTATGAAGGCGTTTTTTCTGATTTGAGGATTTATGAAGGTTTACTTCGTAAGATTTTAGTTTCCGTCTTCTCCTGTGTGTTTGTTTGGGTTTGGGTTTGGATTTGGATTTGGACCCGCCGCCGATTTGTTTGGTCTGGATCCGCCGCCGCCGGCGACGGCTGCGGCGGACCGGATCCGTTCAGTCTTCGGGGCGCGCCGTCTAGATCCGCCGCCCCCCCTCTCTCGTTCCCCTCATCCACAACCCCCTCCGCGCCGTACGTCGCCGTCGCCGCCGACCCCTCGACCGCGCTCCAACTCCACGGCCGCAGCCGCGCCGTACCTCGGCGTCGCCACCGACCCCTCGACCGCGCTACAACGCCACGGCCCCCGCCGCGCCGTACCTCGGCGTCGCCGCCGACTCCTCGACCGCGCTCCGACCCCACGGCCCCCGCTCTCCCTCGCCGGGACATCGCGTTCCGTGCTGCTGCGACTCCGCCCGGCACCAGTTGCCGGCCGTTGGGCTCTGAGGTAAGTACGAGCCTCTTCTCCATCCGACGATTGGTCAAACCCTACTGCCCTTCGCGATCTCTCTGTCTGTGTGCGCACCAAGCTCTCGGTTCGCCATCTCGTCTGATGTTGAGAATTTTTGTGTTGCTGCCTTATAGGGTGGTGTAGTTGTGATGTTCATCATTATACTGTATGATTCTAGTTTGGGGAAAGTAGATGCTAGTCTGATTTAGTCTCTAATGTGCATTGTGGGCAAGGAATGTTGCTATGTTTTGGAGGAAATGGCCAGCATGCAACTGATGGCAGAACTGTTTTGCAATATAAATAATCTTTCAGTCATGTGTTGCATATTTGGAAGGAATCAACATTATAGATGCAAACTGTGATATGCACTCCTTTTTGTGTGAACACTGTTTAATCTCAATCTCACATTTTTAATCTTTGACAGTGCCTATCGACCTATCGAATCTGAATCTGATATGCACTTTCTTTTGGGTGAACACTGTTTAATCTGAATCTCACATTTTTAATCCTTGATAGTGGCTATCAACCACTGGTCACCTCAAAATTCTGTTTATTGACAAGCTCTGCAGTTGCCTGTATTGCTCTCATTCTCCATATCCCTGAACAACTCAGCAGTCAGCACAACTCATTTACATTCATTGTGTTTTTACATTTCCTGTATGTACATTTGGACGTGTCTATACTGATTTGGAAGTAACAAGCCCATAATTGCCGCCCTGCTTCACCAGGTCACTCTTGCAAAAGGCGGCCGCCGCCTTGGATGACGGCAACAACGACCTGTCAGGCAGCTCCACTCGCCCTCCCCCACTGCGGCAAGAGCAGCACCGGCCACAAGGCCGTGCCCTCCAAGTCCAGCAAGGCAGACGGGTTGAGTGATATCCCAAAGAACCTCAGGGAGCTGCTCACCACCAGCTTGCTCGAGGGCCAGCCCGTCAACTACATGAGGAAAGGGAAGGTAATGCACGCCCGCTATACCTTGCTGGTTCTTAGCTCAGTATGCATTTTGATCAGTTTTGAAGAATTCAGTCAGTAAGTTAAGATGTCTGCGGAGGTGTAGTTCTTAAGAATTCAATACGGATCAGATAATGTGTGCATTTTAGCAAGAATGAAATGAAACTGCACATTCGAATGTCACATTAGTTTCTTTGCTTTGAACATGGTTTCTGTATCCATTCAAACATTCCAAGCTTAGGCATGACATTGGAACTTGTAGGAGATGCGAGTAGCACTTCCTTTTTTTTATCCTGATGTTAGTATCACCTGTTTTTGTTTCACTCCTGCTGTAAATTTTGATCAGGAATTTGTTTCTGCTTTCATTTCAGTGACCACTACTCCGTGGAGTCATTAAAGGCTTAGGCATATCGTGCTCTTGCACTTCATGTAAAGGCCGAAATGTAAGCCCCCCTCTCTCTTCTCTGATAACACCAATCTACCGTGCCATATGAAAATATGAACCAGTCTGCCATGGCTCGCAGGTTGTTTCATCTTTTTATTTCGAGGTGCCTGCTGGGAGTCATAAAAAGCGCCCCACTGATTATATTTTCCTGGAAATTGGAAATACTCTGCATGATGTATTGAGGGTGTGCACAGGTGCTACCTTAGACACACTGGAATCTGCAGTACAGGGAGCAATAGGCCCAGTGCCTAAGAAGAGGACATTTTTCTGGTTCTTCATGTTAGCAATGGCTATTTCCATTTAAGTTCCCTTGGCTTCTTCATTCTTGCTGTGAAGTAATGACAGAAACAGTTGTTTGAGGGTTGGCCTGTTGATTGTGTAACCAATGATACATCCAAGTTATGAGTGGTATTGGCTCTGAGGGTTGGCATTTGTGCAGGAATCATTTGATCTATTATCCAAGCTACGACCGGGCGAGACCTTATTCCAGCCATGGTCTACGGGTATGATTGATGGATTAATGTCTATCTTTTTTACATGTATCATACTTGAACCGAAGCTCCGCATATGAGATAACTAAGTCATATGTTTATCTTTCCAGGAGGAGCGTAAGGGATCAAGATTAATAAGGGATGTACTGAAGCGTAGGGTAATAAAATTTCCATTACTTTGATGGACTGTCCCTGCTGGACTCTGATGATAGATGTAGTAGTGTGTTATATCTGTCGTTAGTTTTGATAGAAGTGATTTCTCTTCAAAGTCTTGAAGTCATCTCTGGGTTGAAGCGTAGAGTAATTAAATTTCTGGGTTGAAGCGTAGAGTAATTAAATTTCTGGATGGACAGTGCAAGTCTTGAAGTCATCTCTGGGTTGAAGCGTAGAGTAATTAAATTTCCATTGCTTTGATATGATGGACTCTGATAGTGATTGAACATTTGCATCTGCAGATCTTCTCAGGGCTCCAGAATTTTGACCGGAGTAATGTTGCATCTATTGTCATGGCTGCAGATAAGGTGCATTTATTTTTCCATACTCTGTTTTTTACAGTTTAGCTCTTGCAGAGGGATGAAATGGTGTATAAATTCTGATATCTTTTGAGATTTTGATGGATAAAGAACTGTTAGCCTATGAACTTCGTTTGGGGTAAACCGTAAACCTGATAGCTTTGCCGACCTCTTGCTGTGGTCTGAAACCTACTGGGCAACATAATGATGTTGAGTTTTCTAAGTGATGTACTCTGGAGTTGATAATAAGGCCACCTTAGGTCACTGCTGATCTTGTCAATCGAGAAGTCTGCAAGCAGACAGCAGGGTTAGGTTAGTACCTAAACTTCGCCGTTTATCTGATCAGAAGAATTAGAACCAGCACATAGTATCCCTTCGCATGGTATTACATCAATTGTGAATTCTGTTTTCGAGAAGTCATAGTCAATGTGAGGTAATTAGCTGCAGCAACAAAGTATCCTCATCAAAATTCAGCCAACACCAAGGAAATCAGTATCTGGGAAGCAACTGTTTTCATTGGTATTCAGGAAGCAACTGTTGTTATCATCCCACTCTGATACTCTTTTTCCAACTAATAACTTTTTCTAATAAGTATTACTGGAAAACTTTATATGAACATTTTTTTTCTGAATTTTCAACGAGGGGAGGGGTACCCCACCTGAATTTCTTATAAAAAAGGGCCAAATGCCCAGGATCATTTTTACAGACCGGGGCAGTTACAAGCGGCTCAAAGGGGGGGGGGGCAAGACTAGTTACACAGGAACTAACGCAGCACCACAAGTGCGCGGAGCCACAAGTCTACGTGGCTCTGGTGGTCGACCCTAAACCTTGACCTCCATAGCACCATGTCATCGCGGCAGTTCTTCGTGGTCGCAGCGAGAGATGGCATAGCTTCACTAAAGACCACGGCATTCCGGCGTTACCAGAGATGCCAACAGCAAAGGAGTAAGAAGGTGTCAGGTGAGGCGGCATCGCTGGCGTAATGTCGAAGAGGTGGACGTTGTTGACCGTGGCGCTGCCCGTGGAGAGTCCCAGGCGCCGCCAAAACCGCACGGCAAACGCGCAGCTGAAGATGAATGATCAGCTGTTTCGAGCGGCGCCGAGCATCACGGACAGCCAGCCTTCGAGGCTGTTATGACCGGCGTCACTTATAGCCGAAGGAGGCCCATTGGGCGTGTCTAGTTAGGGGCCTAGCCCAACTTATCTTATTTTTATTAGCAGCAAGGATTATATAAACAGATGTAAGGCTACCTTTTGGAATTAAGCAATAAGTCATAACTATTGCCCGGCTCCCCTTAGGAGCCGGAACCCTAAACCCTAGCTGCCTCTCACCATCGCCGCCTCTTCCTCCCGCGCGATCACGGAGCCGACGCGCCGCCGGCCACGCCCAACCTCTCGCCAACCCACCTCTCACCCCTACAACCTACGGTCGAGACCCGGTAGGACCCTAGCTCCTATCAATCTGGTATCAGGTAGCTCTGGTTCGATCATGTCTACGCCGCAGCCCACCCCGTCTCCCCCACTGTCGGCCACCTCGTCGCCTCCGGTGACCACCACAGCCGTCGCCCTGCTCCTGCCCGTGTCAGGTTCCTTCGTCGTCACCCCGGAGGTGTCCGGGGAGCTGCGGGACCTCACCCAGGTGGTCCAGGGGATTCGCGTGTTCCTGGCCGGGTCCTATAGGCCGCCCCGCCCATCGCCGCCACCGCGTCGCCATGGCTGTCGTGGCAGCCGCCGCCCCTGGTGGCCTCCCTCGTGTCCGTCGGGCCGCTGCAGCTGTCGCCGCCCCCATCTGTCAGCTCCGGGCCGACCCTTACCGCGCCGGCGGGGGTCCCGATCCACTAGGTCAGGTTCCCGCCCTCGCCGTCACAATTACCGGCCTTGTTGGCTGGGTCATCGTAGCCGGTCTACACAATGGCCTCGGAGCCGTCGTATGTCCAGTCGCCGCCGGCGCCACCCCTGCAGTACGGAGGGTCCTCCAGCTCCACCGGCTCTTACGCCGGCCTCGACGGGCCGCTGTTCCACGGGGGGACCGCATGGCCATCGACCCGGCGCCGCCCCCCTCGCTACTCCGCGCTGACGAGACGTACCCCCACGGCGGCCAAAATCACACACCGCCGTGCTTCGCCAAGCTTGACTTCGCCACCTACGATGGCACCGAGGACCCCCTAAGCTGGCTTAATTAGTGTGACCAGTTCTTCCGGGGGCAACGCACGCTTGCGTCGGACCGCACCTGTCTCGCTTCATATCACCTCCGAGGCGCTGCACAGACTTGGTATTACGCTCTCGAGCAGGACGAGGGCGGCATGCCTTCATGGGAGCGCTTTCGCGAGCTCTGCCTCCGTTTCGGGCCGCCGATACGTGGGAGCTGGCTGGCGGAGCTGGGCCGCCTACCCTTCACCTCCACGGTGCGGGACTTCGCCAATCGCTTCCAGGCCCTGGCGTGCCACGCGCCCGCGTGACGGCTTGCCAGCGGGCCGAGCTCTTCGTCGGCGGTAGCCGAATCATATCCGCGTGGACGTGGAGCTACGGGGACCTCAGGACCTCCAGACGGCCAAGTATTATGCCCGCGCCTTCGAGCGTCGCGCGCAGGCATTGCAGCAGCCGTCGCCGTCTCAAGGGCGCCTGACAGTCCGCCTCCGGCCTCTATGGCGACCACCACTTCGGCCGCGACGTGGCCCTTCCGCCGGCTCACCCCGGCCGAGTAGCTCGAGCACCGTCGCCAGGGGCTCTGCTATAATTGCGACGAGCCTTATGTGCCGAGCCACGTCTGCCCGCGGCTCTTCTACTTGGAGGCGGCCGACTACATCGAGGAGGACACCACCGCCGCCGGTCTCGGCGACTTGCCTGCCCCAGTTGCTGCGGAGGTCGCACAGGCGCCCGCTCCGACGACGGCTCTCATGGTGTCCCTCCAGGCCCTCGCGGGTATACGAGCGGAGCAGACGATGCTCCTGCCGGTGATGATCCACGGCGAGCGTCTCATGGCCCTCCTGGATACGGGCTCCACGCATAACTTCCTGCCCGAGTCGACCATGCGCCGCTTGGCGCTACAGCCGACAGGCGGGGAGTAGCTCCGGGTCACGGTGGCTAACGGCAACCGCCTCAGATATCATGGGATTGCGTGGAACGTTCCATCACCATCGGCGACGAGCACTACACCATCACGTGCGCCGACATCGACTTGGGCTGCTTCGACTTCATCCTCGGTGTCGACTTCTTGCGGACCCTGGGTCCCATCCTCTGGGACTTCGACGCCATGACGATGACCTTCTGGCGCCTGGGTCACCGCGTTCGGTGGGAGGGCGTGGTTGGCGCCTCCGCAGCGATGCCGCATCTGCAGCTGACGGCGACTGCTGCAGGCCCCGAGCACCCCCTGTTGGATCATGTCTTGCAGCAGCACCACGGCCTCTTCGATGAGCCCCAGGGCCTTCCGCCAGCTCGGGCGTACGACCACCACATTCACCTCTTGCCGGGCACAACCCCTGTTGCGGTGCGCCCTTACCGCTACCCCCAGCTGTAGAAGGACAAGCTGGAGCGACAGTGCGCGGTCATGCTCGCCTTGGGCATCATCTGGATCTCTACCTCGTCATTTTCGGCGCCGGTCCTCATCCACCTTGGCGTTTCTGCATCGACTACCGTGCTCTTAACGCCCAGACGCACAAGGATAAATTTCCCATTCCGGTCGTCGACGAGCTCCTGGACGAGCTACATGGGGCACGCATCTTCACCAAGCTCGACCTCCGTTCAGGCTACCACCAGGTACGGATGCACCCGGACGATGTCGCGAAGACGGCGTTTCGGACTCATTACGGCCACTTCGAGTTTTTGGTGATGCCTTTTGGTCTCTCCAACGCCCCGGCGACCTTTTAGGCCTTGATGAACGATGTTCTCTGCCCCTACTTGCGCCGGTTTGTGCTCATTTTCTTTGATGACATTCTTATCTACAGTGCCTCGTGGGCGGAGCACCTTCAGCACGTCGCCATCGTCTTCAACGAGCTTCGAGCGCGCCATCTTCACCTTAAGCGCTCGAAGTGCTCGTTCGGCACGCCTTCGGTCGCCTACCTCGGCCACGTCATCTTGGCCGAGGGTGTCGCTATGGATGCCGACAAGGTGGCGGTTGTCGTGTCCTGGCCGATGCCGCACTCGCCGCGGGCACTACGAGGCTTCCTGGGCCTCGCGGGGTACTACCGAAAATTCATCTGGGAGTTTGGCCTCATCGCATCCCCGCTCACGCGCCTGTTGCGCCGCGACGCCTTCGCCTGGGATGCTGAGGCGACCGAGGCGTTCGAGGGCCTCAAGCGGGCTCTCACTAAGGGTCCGGTCCTCCAGATGCCCGACTTCGACAAGCCGTTCATGGTGGACTGCGACGCCTCAGGCGTGGGGTCTGGCGCCGTCCTTCATCAGGGTGACGGGCCGCTTGCGTTCTTCAGCAGGCCCTTCGCCGTGCGCCATCATAAGCTCACGGCCTATCAGATGGAGCTCATTGGCTTGGTGCAGGGCGTGCGCCACTAGTGGTCGTATCTCTGGGGGAGGCCGTTCCGTATCCACATGGATCACTACAGCCTCAAGTTCTTATTGGACCAGAGGCTCTCCACCGTGCCGCAGCATCAGTTGATCAGCAAACTCTTTGGCTTCGACTTCACTGTCGAGTATCGCCCGAGTCGCCTCAACAACGTGGCCGATGCCCTGTCCCGCCGCGACCCCGACCCCGACTCGGACGCCATCTCCCCCGCGGGGGCGGCCCTCTGCATCCGTTCGGGGCCCTCCTTCGCCCTCATTGACGACATCCGCCGGCATTAGAGCACCTGTGACACAGCCTGATGTTCAGAATCTTAAGATGGCCTTGTCTTCTATCACGAATGGCACTGAATTAGAGAATGTTCTGGACAAATCAAGCAGCGCAGCAGCAAACACAGTAAAGAAGAAAGGCCAGAAAATTAATAACCATCCAGGAAATTGCATTGAAAAGGGTCTGACAAAGAAGCAGAAAGTGCACTCCGAAGAGCCTACAGTGCAATATGGTTTGATAGATGATCTTGTCAAGTCTGGAAATGCTATTTCAGGTAATCTTGCTATTTTCTTTGTTGTGGTTCGGGTATCGATATCCATTCTAACCATGCAAATTGTGAATGTATGCCTCATGTTCATTAAACTAATTGCGTAATTGGGATCCATCATGTGTAACATCTATTGGCCAAATGCATCATATTATATGAAGTTATCGGACTCTATCAAAAACACACGTTTCTCAGCCGAGCAACTTGTTGAATAAATTTATGTCATGCATCTTATAATTTCTCCTGCTTGCATTGACATCCATCACTAGAGTTTGCATTACTACTTTTATTAAGTTTCATGAAACTATTTTGTGCATCCCGTGAGTTAAAATGTACATCATAAATTTATAGTTAAGCACTTACTGAAGATTAGGTGTACTAGGCCTAAGAATATCAGATTCCAGCCTTTTCATATTTTCATCTCATACTGTCATTGTTAGCGCCTCTTTAGTGCAATCAACATTCTAACATTTGCAACATGCAGGGCTTGGAGGCTCCTCCAAACATTATCATGTCTGAAATGGGCAGCCAAGCTCCAGCCTATAAAGCTTACATGGTATGAATTGTGATCTTTGAAGTGCCACCCTATAATATTTATATTGTCTTGATCATGTTGTATCAATTATTTATCTACTTCGATCCAGGGGACTGACTTTTCAAATCCTATGGGGACAATCAACTATGAAGAGATGCACTCTGTCGCAAGCCTGGGTTTCACTCTGGTATTAAGACAACTTTGGATTAAACCCTTCACGTCAATTTCTGGCCCACATAATGATTATTAAATTCTTACTCCTGCAGTTGCCTTCTCAGGAACTAGGCTTTGTCGCCTGTCATGCTACTCAGGCGTCTAGTGACATCCAACAATATGTCTAAAATAAATTATACAGTGATATGTAGTTACCTCTTGACCCTGCCATGTTTATTTCCTTCTTTTGCGTAAAGGTTTGTATATATATGTGTGTGTGTGTGTGTGTGTGTGTGTGTGTGTGTGTGTGTGTGTGTGTGTAATATTAATTTTGTTGCCTCTTTCTCCAACAATGAGCTCTTAGGCCCAAAATTAGCTGAGTTCACCAATCTGCATTCTTCATCTGTAGGCCTAGTAGAAATCTGAAAGCTCTCTCTTCGGAGCACAATGAATGAGAATGGAAATCCGTATAAGGCAATGAGAAGCTGTATATGGAGCACAATCCATGGGACTGAAGGCTTCTTATGATGTCTACACATTGTCCATCAACTGTATATGGCAATTAGAAGCTGCACAGATGGGCTTATACTTAATTGGTACGCAGCATTTCACTTGCCACTGTAGTCGCTCTCTTGTTACTAGCAACCTGGTTGCTTTGTATTTATTTTAGTTCACAAGTAGGCACTGGGAGTTTCATTATATATTTATTATTCATGTGCATTTAACTAGTGGTCTGGGTTTGTTTTGAAACCATCCTTTTATTTAGTTTGTGGGTATGGGTTGTGGAAGACTTTACAGTGGTTTGATCTTTTTCTTTTGAATTTCTTCATCTTAACACACCCATAAGATCACCAGATAACTATAAGACATGGTGCTGCCGTTGGTAGCGCTGGGGTTTAGTGCGACAGATATGGTTTATGCAAAATATACATGGTTTTGGTAGAGTTAGTGCCATTTTCTCATGCCCGTCCATTACTAAACTAAGTTAGAGTGAGAGTCTGGGAAGAGTGTAGTCTTCTGAGCATTGGATGCCTGCAGCTTTCTCCCTGTGTCAAGACATGCCATTGTGTATCTTCTCTGATTGTTGAAAATGGCTTCATGTGCAGGTTAGTGGTGAGTGGATTTAGATTTCAACAAGGGTTGACTTTGACTTCATAGCTTGTGCATGCTAGAGGTACTCTACATATGATTTGAAAATCGTTGCGCCTCGATGATTTAGTTGTGAAATCTCTTTGCTGGATGCTTGTAAAATTGATCACAGGAAAGTGTGATCGCTTGGACATCATAAGCAATTCGTGATGTTGAGGATCTTGTAGAGGATTTCAGCCGGCTGCGATGGATAAATTTTTCTTGATTGAAGAGGAAAGTGGATTCCAATATTTTTGAAGCAAAATGAGTGAAGTTGGTTGAGGATTGGAGATGGCGTGTAACCTACTTACACATGGATGGTATGCTCATGATCTTGCATGCATCCTCTATGTGAAAAAGCTTTCTGGTGTATGTAGTAGTAGTATGCATGATAGAAAAAAAAGTGTAGAAATCAGAATTCAAACTGAATAAGCTATATTCCATCTTATGAATACAGTATGGTGGTAACAATCATTAACATGCATGTTAGGATGGCTGATCTACACAAGCGAGTCACCATGTTTATTGCTTTCTGTTACCAGCTTAATTTCTATTTATAAAAAGTGGTAACAACTACTATAGATTTGTTTACAAACAGTGATAACAACCACTACAGATGATGCTCAGTGCCCATGCTCGCCGCCATAGCCACGTCCACTGCCATAACCATAGCCTTCAACGCTTCCATGCCCAAAACCACCACGGCCGCCACCTCCTACACCGCCATCTTTCATGCCACCACCTGACCCATAGCCTTCTCCATACTCAGATCCATAGTCACCACCACAACCATAGCCGAATCCACTGCTACCTCCACTACTTCCTCCACCACCTTGACCACTAAAATCGTAACGGGAGCCATAACCACTGCGGTCTTGGTAGGAGCTAGGGTCCTACCGGTCCTAGACCGTAGGTTGTAGGGGTGGAAGGATGGTTGGCGAGGGGTTGGGCACGGCCGGCGGCGCGACGACGCCGTGATCGCACGAGGAGGCGGCGGCGGTGAGAGAGGCGGCTAGGGTTTAGGGTTTTCGGCTCCTAAGGGGAGCCGGGCAATAGTTATGTCTTATTGCTTAATTCCAAAAGGTAGCCTTACAATTGTTTATATAGTCCTTGCTGCTAACAAAAATAAGATAAGTTGGGCTAAGCCCCTAACAAAACGCGCCCATTGGGCCTTCTCCGGCTATAAGTGACGCCGGTCATAACATCTCTCCCCGCTTGCGGAACCAACTCGTCCTCGAGCTGGAAGTCTGGAAATTGTTGGCGGAACTCGTCAAGTTGCTCCCAAGTGGCGTCCTCCTCCGGAAGGCCTTACCACTGGATCAACAAGTGCCACACCCCGCGACGCTGCTGGACCTGCAACACCTTCGCCGGTCCTTGAAGAAGGCGCCCGTCGGAGGTCGGAGGAAGCACCGACGTGGTCGTCGACGGTTCCCCGTGGAAGGGCTTCAGCAACTCCACATGGAAGACATCATGGACGCGGGCACCGATCGGAAGCTGAAGGCGGTAGGCCACCTTTCCGATGCGTTCCAGCACGAAAAATGGCCTCGTGTAGCGAGGGCCCAGCTTGCGCTTTGCGCGTGGGTCGAGGGACTGCATGGAGCGGTGAAGGAGGTGCAGCCATACCCAGTCGCCCACCGCAAACTTCGCCTTGCGGTGGTGGGCGTCGTAGTAGTGCTTGGACAACTGCTGGGCCTGGAGAAGTCGTTGGCGCACCTCCGCAAGCATCTCATCTCTGTTGCGAAGAAGGTCGCCAGCCGCCTCCGTCCTAGCCGTCTCGGGGTCAACCGGTAGGATGGGCGGGTGCGGTCGGCCATAGACCACCTCAAAAGGTGTGGCGCGCAGGGCGGAGTGGTATGAAGTGTTGTAGCAGTACTCCGCCCACGCGAGCCAGTCCACCCAAGCACGGGGACGATCACCTGTAACACAACGCAAATACATGGCAATCACCTTGTTGACCACCTCCGATTGACCATCCGTCTGAGGATGGAAGGCCGTACTCAGGCGCGGCTTCACGCCCGCCATGCAGAAGAGATCGCACCAGACATGCCGAGTGAACACCGGGTCCCGGTCGCTGACGATCAAAGAGGGGAACCCATGGAGGCGGATGATGCTGTCGAAGAAGGCACGCGCCACGGAGGCGGCAGTGTAGGGATGGCCGAGCGCGATGAAGTGCGCATACTTGGAGAAGCGGTTGACCACAGTAAGGATGACGGACTTGCCGCCCACCTTGGGAAGGCCCTCGATGAAGTTCATGGAGATGTCGGCCCAAACTTGAGAGGGAACCTCCAGGGGCTGGAGCAGCCCGGCCGGTCGCAGTGTCTTCGTCTTGTTGCGCTGGCACGTCAGGCAAGACCGCACCCAATCTCGTACCAGGGCCCGGTCGCCGGGGATGTAGAAATCAGCGCAGAGACGGTGAAGGGTCTTCTGCACGCCCTCGTGGCCGGTGAGTGTGCTAGCAGCAGAACCTGGTGACGGAGGTCGCCATGATCCAGCACGAAAAGCCGGCGCCCATGCAGGAGCAAGCCATCTGCCAAACGCCATGGCTCCTCCAAGTCACCAGCGTCGAGGCGCCGCCGAAGGAGCTGAGCGTTCGGAGCGTCCGCGGTGGCCCCGCGGATGTCGTCAATGAGGGCGAAGGAGAGCCCCGAGCAGATGCAGAGGGCCGCCCCCACGGGGTCGACGGCGTCTGAGTCGGAGTCGGTGTCGCGGCGGGACAGGGCATCAGCCACGGTGTTGAGGCGGCCCGAGCGATACTCGACAGTGAAGTCGAAGGCAAAGAGCTTGCTGATCCACTGATGTTGCGGCATGGTGGAGAGCCTCTGGTCCAATAAGAACTTGAGGCTGTAGTGATCCGTGACGGAACGGCCTTCCCTAGAGATATGGCCGCCAGTGGCGCACGGCCTACACCAAGCCAATGAGCTCCCTCTCATAGGCCGCGAGCTTATGATGGCGCGCGGCGAAGGGCCTGCTGAAGAACGCAAGTGGCCCGTCGCCCTGATGAAGGACAGCGCCAAACCCCATGCCCGAGGCGTCGCAGTCCACCATGAACGGCTTGTTGAAGTCGGGCATCTGGAGGACCGGGCCCGTAGTGAGGGCCCGCTTGAGGCTCTCGAACGCCTCGGTCGCCTCAGCATCCCACGCGAAGGCGTCGCGGCGCAACAGTCGCATGAGCGGGGACGCGATGAGGCCAAACTCCCGGATGAATTTCCGGTAGTACCCCGCGAGGCCCAGGAAGCCTCGTAGGGCCCGCGGCGAGTGTGCCGACGGCCAGGCCGCGACAGCCGCCACCTTGTCGGCATCCATAGCGACACCCTTGACCGAGATGACGTGGCCGAGGTAAGCGACCGAAGGCGTGCCAAACGAGCACTTCGAGCGCTTAAGGTGAAGATGGTGGGCTCGAAGCTCGTTGAAGACGATGGTGATGTTCTGAAGGTGCTCTGCCCACGAGGCACTGTAGATAAGAATGTCATCAAAGAAAATGAGCACAAACCGGCGTAAGTAGGGGCGGAGAACATCGTTCATCAAGGCCTGAAAGGTCGCCGGGGCGTTGGAGAGACCAAAAGGCATCACCAAGAACTCGAATTGGCCGTGATGAGTCCGAAACGTCGTCTTGGCGACATCGTTCGGGTGCATCCGCACCTGGTGGTAGCCTGAACGGAGGTCGAGCTTGGTGAAGAAGCGTGCCCCATGTAGCTCGTCCAGGAGCTCATCGACGTCCAGAATGGGAAATTCGTCCTTGAGCGTCTGGGCGTTAAGAGCACGGTAGTCGATGCAGAAACGCCACGTGGCGTCAGCCTTGCGGACGAGGAGGACCGGCGCCGAAATCGGCGAGGTAGAGATCCGGATGATGCCCAAGGCGAGCATGACCGCGCACTGCCGCTCCAGCTCGTCCTTCTGTAGCTGGGGGTAGCGGTAGGGGCGCACCGCAACAGGAGCTGTGCCCGGCAGTAAGTGAATGCGGTGGTCGTACGCCCGGGCTGGCGGAAGGCCCTGGGGCTTGTCGAAGAGGTCGCGGTGCTACTACAAGAGATGGTCCAACAGGGGGTGCTCGGGCCCTGCAGCAGTCGCTGTCAGCTATAGATGCGACGTCGCCTGTGAGGCGCCACCCACGCCCTCCCACCGGACGCGATGGCCCAGGCGCCAGAAGGTCATTGTCATGGCGTCGATGTCGATGGGACCCAGCGTCCGCAGAAGTTGACGCCGAGGATGAAGTCGAAGCAGCCGAAGTCGATGCCGGCGCACGTGATGGTGAAGTGCTCGTCGCCGATGGTGATGGGGACATTCCGCGCAATCCCATGACATCGGCGGTCGCCGTTGGCCACGGTGACCTGGAGCTGTTCCTTGCCCGTCGGCTGAAGCGCCAAGCGGTGCATGGTCGACTCGGGCAGGAAGTTATGGGTGGAGCTCGTATCCAGGAGGGCCACGAGGTGCTCGCCGTGGATCATCACCGGCAGAAGCATAGTCTGCTCCGCTCATATACCCGCGAGGGCATGGAGGGAGACCGCGAGAGCCATCGTCAGAGCGGGCATTGTCGCGACCTCCGCAGCAACTTGGATGGGCAAGTCGCCGAGCCCATCGGCGATGGTGTCCTCCTCGATGTAGTCGGCCGCCTCCAAGTAGAAGAGCCACGGGCAGACGTGGCCCGACACGTAAGGCTCGTCGCAATTATAGCATAGCCCCTGGCGACGACGCTCGAGCTGCTCTGCCGGGGTGAGCCGGCGGAAGGGCCGTGTCGCGGCTGGAGTGGTGGTCATTGCAGAGGCCGGAGGCGGACGCCCCGGCACGGGTGGTGTCGGGCATGGCCTGGCGGGCTGTCGGGCGCCTCGAGGCGGCGACGCCTGCTGCAAGGCCTGCGCGCGACGCTCGAAGGCGCGGGCATAATACATGGCCGTCTGGAGGTCCTGAGGTCCCCACAGCTCCAGGTCCACGCGGATATGATCCGGCAGACCGCCCACGAAGAGCTCGGCCCACTGACGAGCCGTCACGCTAGGTGCGTGGCACGCCAGGGCCTGGAAGCGGTCGGCGAAGTCCTGCACCGTGAAGGTGAAGGGTAGGCGGCCCAGCTCCGCCAGCCGGCTCCCGCGTATCGGCGGCCCGAACCGTAGGAGGCAGAGCTCGCGAAAACGCTCCCATGGGGGCATGCCACACTCGTCCTGCTCGAGAGCGTAATACCAAGTCCGTGCGGCGCCTTGGAGGTGATACGGAGCGAGCTAGGTGCGGTCCGACGCGAGCGTGCGTTGCCCCCGGAAAAACTGGTCACATTGATTAAGCCAGCTCAGGGGGTCCTCGGTGCCGTCGTAGGTGGTGAAGTCGAGCTTGGCGAAGCGTGGCGGCGTGTGGTTATGGCCGCCATGGGGTACGGCTCGTTGGTGCGGAGCAGCGAGGGGGACGGCGCCGGGTCGGTGGTCATCCCCCCCCCCCCCCGTCGTGGAACGGAGGGCCGTCAAGGCCGGCGTAAGGGCTGACGGAGCTGGAGGGCCCGCCGTACTGCAGGGAGGCGCTAGTGGCGACTGGACGTGCGGCGGCCCCGAAGCCATCGTGTACACCGACTGCGACGACCCGGCCAACCAGGCCGGCAACGGTGACAGCGAGGATGGAAATCTGACTTGGTGTATCGGGACCCCTGCCGGCGCGGTAAGGGCCGGCCCGGAGCTGGACGTGGCGGAGGCCGCCAGGGGCGGCGGCGCGGTGGCGGCGACGGGCGGCCCGTTCGGTTGCGGCCCATAGGACCGGCCAGTAGCAGTCGGATCCCAGTCACCGCCTGGGTGAGATCCCGCAGCACCCTGGACACCTCTCCGGTGTGAGGAAGGCGGTGGCGGGCGCGACGGTGGAGCCTGGCGTGGGTAGGAGCGGGGCCATGACCGTGGTGGCCACCAGGGGCGACGAGGTCGTCGGCAGCGGGAGGGACGGGGTGGGCTGCGGCGTAGACATGATCGAACCAGAGCTACCTGATACCAAATTGGTGGGAGCTAGGGTCCTACCGGTCCTAGACTATAGGTTGTAGGGGTGGAAGGATGGTTGGCGAGGGGTTGGGCGCGGCCGGCGGCGCGACGGCGCCGTGATCGCGCGAGGAGGCGACGGCGATGGTGAGAGAGGCGGCTAGGGTTTAGGGTTTCCGGCTCCTAAGGGGAGCCGGGCAATAGTTATGACTTATTGCTTAATTTCAAAAGGTAGCCTTACAACTGTTTATATAATCCTTGCTGCTAATAAAAATAAGATAAGTTGGGCTAAGCCCCTAAGTAAACGCGCCCATTGGGCCTTCTCCTGCTATAAGTGACGCCGGTCATAACATGTCTGCTGTAATTGGAGCCTTACCCTGAGCCCATACGCTACTACCTCCACCACCAGCCCCATGTCCACCACCAATGCCGCCGCCAAAGCCATAACCGCCACCATAGCCATAACTGTAACCGGCGCTTCCACTGCCTTCTCCATCTCCACCACCACCACCACCACCGTAGCCTCCTCCAGCGCCAATGCCGGTTACAGCGATCGGGCCTCTTGCGAGGGTAATGAGGTTGGTGTTGGTGAGCAGGATCAAGAGAGCAGCGAGAGCTAGAGCCTGCTTCATGGTGCTGGCCATTATGACTATGCTTTGGTCTTATGCTCAACTTGAGATTGGTGTCGATACAATTTATAGGCAAGGCGATGAGTGCTCACTTGCATTTGCATCTGACACGATTGATATGATAGATCGGTGCATGGCACCACATCATACACCTGACGGAGCAGTTTGCCGTCATCTTCTTGTTTTTCTTCTTTCTTTGCTCTCACCGGCATGTTCAACCATAGCTGGATTTGAAGCCTATCCAATTTGACAACAAATTCAGTCATCCCAGTCATACATGTTACAATCCTCTATTCTGCATATGGGTTAAAATAAATAAAGGCAATGGACAATATATGTACTAATACCAGAACATTCCATAGAAGTACAATGGGGCAACTAGAACTAACAATGTAGAGAAGGAAGGTGTTGAAAATTTGGATTTAGGCAGTTGCCTTGTGATATGCATTACCTGGTTCCAAGATGCAGACAAAGCATCAGATAATAGCTCCTGTGCCCTTTAAGTATCATCTCCCTAGACCTTTTGACATCCTTGGCCGCCCTGCTCTACCGACGTCTCAATTTCTTGGATTAATCCTGGCAACTCTTGTTCAATACGACCGCGCTGATCAGAACACCATGCGCGTACTCCCTTTTGAGTATTGGGAGGCTGAACCAGTCATATTTTCATTAGGCCCTTGTGTTTTAGAACATGAACTCGGCTCATGAATGCCGATGATCTTCTCGATGGCCACTCTGACCTTTGCAAAAACGACTTCTTCGTTGGAGTTCGATCAAAGTTAAAGTTTCTTCAGGACAACTTGGCACCTGCAGCATCATGCTCTTGATCGTGTCGAAGGAAGAAGAGGAGTGCTGTTGAAGGACATTTCTTGAGATCTCGGGTAGCACACCCTTGTTCCTTGGATCATTAATGTAGAGCTGGAACCTGCAGCGTTTAGGGTCGAACGTGCCCTTCCCAACCTTGAACCCCCTGGTCCATGTCCCAAGGTAGTACCCATTGTCCTCCCACGTGTACAAGTCATACCCATACATGCGTCGTCGAGCCAATTCCCCTGAAACAGGTCCCCTGTGCTCCATTCCAGCACCCCTTTGCCGGACATGGTGTCGTTCCTTGTGGTGTCGACATAGGTGTTCCCATTTACCCACGTGAACCTGCCGTGGTCCTCCATATGGCCCTGCACCAAGGAGCCCTTGAAGGTGTCTCGATTGCGTAGGTCTGAAGACCTTGGCCGTGCTTGCGGTCCAATTTCCACTGCCCCTTGTAGGATGATTAATAGCTTATGGGCCTGGCGACGTAGGTCCCTTGGTATTTAATGAACCCAATAGAGTACTCGCCCTCGTAGATGGCCCCGGATGGCCAAAGTGTTTGTTGTTGCCTGAAGGTGGTTGCTGGCCACAGGGGCTGTCATGCTTGCATACTAGTGGTAGTTTTCGAGTAGTAGTAGCAGGGGTCTAGCTGCTATCCTGTAGATGAAGATGAAAGGAGAGAATTGGAGATGAATGAATCAATAATTCAAGCAGAGCATGCAGGAATTAAGTAGTTTGCATAGAAGAAACTGAAGAGCAAGCAAGAGGTAACTTTTATGCTGAATATGGATACATGAAAATAGTAGGTACAATAGTCATGCGATGATCAACCTCTTGCTTCGTCCACGACCATCCAGGAATGGACAAGAGCAGTGACATTGAACAAGGGGAATCGGGATGTCGAGAGATCTTGAGGATCTTAGCCCATAGGGAAGAGTGATGTCGAGAGATCTTCTAGATCCATTTGGTAATCAAGGCTAAGTTCATTTTTTTGAGTATGTTATATGCCAAGACCCCTTGATTTTTAGGTGTACAAAGGTCCTCCCAACGAACCATGTGATATTTCCTCTTAAGCCCATCTGCTTCCCAGAAGAAGCGAGATCTAATAGTCTCAAGTTGCTTGTGAACCCCGTCGTCGAGAAGGAACAAACCCCATTGCATAAAAAGGAATAGCCAAGTGACAAGCGTTAGTGAGGGCGAGTCTTGCGCCTAATGACATAAGCTTACCTTGCCACGGTTCTACCCTATAACCTACTTTTCCTACCGTAGGGTCATAGTCGGCGCTGGCAAGGGCTTGTTCGGAAGCAGTTAGACCCAAGTACACCATGGGGAAATCCACAAGTTTATAGTCAAGTAGCTTGACCGCTCGAAGACCCTCGTCGGGTGATATTCCCATGGTTACCACATTGCTTTTAGTGTAATTGATTTTGAGCCCCGACATTGCCTCAAAGAAAATAGGAAGCGTTCTGATCCTGGCCATGCTACTTTGATCTGGTTCAAACAAAAGCAGGGTGTCGTCCGTGTACTGGAGACGAGAGATACCGTTGGGGATCAGATGAGCCACTACGCCCGTAAGGTGGCCAACCTCCCTGGCTTCGGATAGCATGGTACAAAGTGCGTCCACTGCGAGGTTGAACCAAAGGAGAGAGATTGGATCGCCTTGCCTAATGCCTTGTTTATTATGGATGAAAGGCCCGGTAGTGCGGTTGATACAATGGAGGTTTGCCACCCAAGACCAGCTCCATGATTCGGTGGATAAACCCTGCATGGAAACCCTTGCAGAGGAGAACCTCCTTGAGGACCAGTTGACCCGGTTGTATGCCTTCTCGAAGTCGAGTTTTAGGACGATGACTTTCTTTTTCTTGCATTTGATCTCGTGGACGACCTTGTGGAAGCAGAGGATCCCCTCTAGAATGTGCCTTCCCTTAAGGAAGGTCATCTGGCTAAAATCAGCGATCTTGGCCGCTACAGGGCCCAACCTTCTCGAATAGACCTTAGCTACTAGTTTGAAGATGACGTTGATCAGAACTATGTGGCGGAACTGAGTAAGCCAATGAGCGCGAGATGAGAGCTAGGATGGAGAAGTTGAGTCTTGAAATCAATCGTACCCAGGGAAAAGCCATTGATAATGTCAGCTACAATAGGCTTAATAAAAGGCCAACAACTCTTGAAGAAGGCGACTGGAAAGCCATCCGGCCTTGGTGTTGTGCTAGTCTTCATGGAATTAAGTGTAGTCCTAATTTCTTCGCCCGTAAAAGCCAAGATCAACTCCTCGTTGTTTACTAGACCACCTCGTCTCCTAACCAAAATTGTGGGCAGAACCCCGCCCTTTTACACCCCTCAATCCCGATAAGCTCCTTGTAAAAAGGAGTAAATGTGTTGCTCTAGATCTTTAGATGAGGAGATCTCGCCTTGTAGGCGCGGGACCAAAGCTTTACGTTTATGGCCATTAGCGATGACATGAAATTACCCAGTGTTCACATCCCCTTTAGGCATCCATTTTAGACCCCCCTCCCCCCGGCGATGCCAGTAGTTCTCTTTTTCCTTTGGGTAGTTTGATAATGGTGCTCTCTGGAACGTATCTGCGCTGCCAGCTAGCCTTGCCAAGGTAGTGTCCATGTCCCCTTTAAGCCCTGACGATGCCAGTATATCTCTTTTTCCTTGTGTAGTTTGATAATGGTGCTCTCTGGAATGTATTTGTGTTACCAGCCCGCTTCGCCAAGGCCAACTGTGTCTGCTTGCCCGTCAAGCCAAATAATCTCATCAAGGGTGTCGGCTTTGAGGAGGCGCGTGTTTCCGCTTCTATCGGCACCCAAACCGCGCAGAAACTGACGGAACTTGTCGAGAAACCTTGCCAGCTATACAGAGAACCACGGTGGATGGTGGTTGCATTAGACCAGGCCTCCCATTTGGCCTTGAGCTGATCGGAAAACTCCCCATGTTCGAACCAACCCAGTTCAAAGAAGAATCTAGGGGGTGGCCTAGGGGAATCTTCCCTGGAAGAGAAGAACAAAGGTGTGTGTTTAGATCCAATCCTAGTTTCAACCTTAAGCCAAGAAGTGGAGGAACACTGTTTTTCCCAATCAGTGCAGACGAAAACCTTGTCTAATACTGATGTAACCGGAGCTAGCTGAGGTTGGCCCATGTTTATCTTGCACCCATCCTACGGATCTTATGCAAAGCCATGTTGGCAATGCCATCATTAAACCTATTGATACAAGCGCAATAGATATTTTCTGAGATTTTGTCAGCTTCAAATCTAATTAGAATAAAACTGGCTCTGATCTACGAGTATATACCATAAAACTACTGGTTTTGCGATTAGGTTTCCAAAAAACCCGCCTTCTAAAATATGCCAAAAAGTACCATAATTTTTGGTCACCTGACGCGCTCAATTAGAGGATATATAGAAAAAGCTTGCCAAATGCTCTAACTTCATCGTTTATGCTTCTTCTTTATAGCCGGACCACCGTTAAGTTCAAGGATCTTGCATGTGGTTCCAGTTGCTATGACAAGCGGATAGGAGTAAGCGAATGATCAACCAGCCCATACACCACACAAAGTTCCTAGTAACTTTGGTTAGCCGTAGTTTCGATCTTGGCGCTGAGAGAAAATCGACCTGATGACCATTGGATTTCATACAGGTCTTTGTTAATCCCCAGAAAGATGCCACCCAATGGCCTTATGCTAGCACCCATTGCCAACATAATTCTCTAACAGATCGATAGTTTAAGCTTGTTAAAGATGATTTGATTTCCTGTAGAGCAACAATCGATGCGCTCTCTATCTACATATTCTTCAAGTTGGGTCCACCGTTCGGTATAGCTGAAACCCCTAATATTCTAGAAAACCATCTGCATTATAAAACACTTTTGCAAAGGCGCCCTCCCTTGTTGCTAAGCGACTTGAGCTTAGGTTTAGCTTCAGCCTTGGGCGCGCTCGGGCCCCCTTGGTTGAGAAGATCAGAACCCGGATCCCCACCGGGGAAAGGAGAAGGAATGGGGGCCTCCCTAGCCTCGGTGGCTAACGCCACTTCAGCAGCTTTGTGAGCAGCAACATCAACAAGCGTGGCTTGAGCGAGTACTCTGGCCCTAATCCTGTCTATCGAACCTGTTGCCCCTTAGATACGCAGGAAAAATCACCCCACTATCCCTAGTAATAGCAATAATCTAGGATTCAGTGAAATCATGAAAAATAGATAATTGGGAAAGAGGTTACCTGGTTTCCCCAAATCTTCTCCACCGTGAGTTGTTGTGCCCATCGTACAGAGGAAGGGCCAACCTTCCCTCCCTTGTTCCCGATGCTGCGGCAAGGACCCATCGCTGTAGTCTTCGTGCACTCGCCCTTTGGGGATAGAAAAGGAGGCCAGTAGATCCTCGTGAAGCTTGGAAGTAGACACATGAATGTATCTTGCTGTTGCTTCTCCTGCATGCTGGGGAACATACCAGACATGGGAGCCGAGGTCTGCATTGACATAGACGAAAGAGGAGAGAGTGGGGGCGCCAGGGGTGGGTCTTGGGCAACGAGGTTAGAGCCCCGTGCACTTGGGACTCGTTTGTGAGAGCGTTTAGCTTCTCCTCCCTTTCTTTCGTCACACCAGTAGAAAATGGCCAATTGGTCGGGCTTTCCCAGCCCAAGTCTGCTCTGTCAGCTTCATGAAGCTTGAAAGCCTTGCCCGCCGAGATGACCACCTCCCCTAGCTTTGGCGAGGAAAAGATGTTGACCACCGACAAGGTTTGCTTAGGCGAGATACATGAATCGAAAGTACCGCAAGAGAGCGCAGGGACCACATTCTCAAGCACGGTCAGGACCTTATTGGAAATTGCTTTGGAGGCATCTGTCCCTGCACTGTGAACATTAGAGCCATACTCATTGACTGAGTCAAGTTGTTTGGACAAGGGAACCTTCCTCACTGCTATCCTTATGCGCTCGGAGAGTGGCGATGGGGAGAGGACGGCAGAAGGAGCACGTTTGGAGCCCGTATCATCTTTACCTCCAGCTCCTTTTGAAGCCAGAGATTTGTAAGCTGCCTGGGTCTTGGAAGCTTCTGGAATCTTATCGAGGGGCTCGTGCGTTGGTGTTTATGGTTGAAATTGCACCCTCCTATTTGGGGTGAGGTGGTGGGAGATTGCTTTTTTCGTCGACCTCCACCTCATAGCAGATCATGTACCCTTCGTTGTTGCCAACGATACGGTTGGTGCAGTTGAGTTTGGTCGGGTTTGATGCAGAAGATCACTGCGCGCACATGACCTTTCTTGATGACCGAGAGGTGGTCTACAACTGTAATCCTGCTTAACAACTGTAGGGCTACCTTCATCAGATTTATGTTCTTTTCAATGAGTTGGCTATGCCCCAAAATTTGACCAAGGTGCAAAGAAGTGAACAACATACCACAACATGCAACACAGATTCAACAGAGGTAGCCTTGCATTTGCTAATGGGGAGATTCATGCCTCCGCTATTAAGGCAAATGTGCATGCTTTGTTTGTTTGGAAACACCACCGAGAAGGTTGAATCGTTAGACTGCTCTTGCCAATCCAAATCTTCAACCTTTAGGAGGCTATTCAGCTCGCCACCATTTCTTGGCATGAAAGCTTACAACTCTTGATCATGATCTCCGCCTCCAGAATGTTTCCAGGACCTTGGTTAGCCTCTTCTTCCTCCTCTAGTTCCACTCAGAAGAAACCACCCCCTTGTATCCCATGGCCCATCATCTTCAACTGGGGAATCGAAGCCCAAAATGGGCACTCGATCGTAGCATGCTCATCCCTTTATCATATGAAACCGATGGGTGGAAACATACAATCCGCTTAGAAATGACCAAAACGGCCACGATGGAAACACTCAGAGTTATTTATGGCTCTAGAAGAAGGCGTTCTACTTGTGCTCGAGGAGTAGCCTTTGCTGAAATTTTTCTTAGATCTGGGGTTGTAGTTTTGATTGGCTTTTCTTAGATCTGGGGTTGTAGTTCTGATTGGCATTGTCATATCGCTTGCCATGGTTCCCTTTGTTGCCTTGGCTGTGACCCTGGTGTTGGTAGTCGCCTCCCAGGCTTCCACTACCATCATGTGATTCACGGGAATCCCGGTTGTCCTTGTGAGAGCCACCCACATCCTGGGTTGAGGCGATGTGTCCCTGCGCCAGCCTGTGTCATGTTGGAGTTTGTCCGCAGGTCTGCTTCGAGTTGGAGGTCTTCAGGAGCAGCAATGTCGTCGAAATGACGCTTACTAGAGTGCTCGTCGCTTCTGCTGACCATGGCAACCACCGTCGCGTAAGAGGACGAGAGGGTTGGCGGATCTGGTGAGCGTTAAGAGTGGGCGAGGTGATCAAACCAATGAATTTCAGATCTTGAAGCGGGGAAGTCCAAATGGAGATTCAGGTTTCCCCAACGCAGCCAGAGCATCTTATAGATAGGGAGGGTGTGTTGAAGTATAAATCTATAGTCCACCTTTCCCATTAGCTTGAATTGGCTGGTGCATGCAATTCTATAAGGTATCAGAGCCAAGAGGTCTTGAGTTCAAGACCCGGCTGGTGTAATTTAAAAATGAAAATTTCAGCCCACTTTCGGTCCATGTTTAGGCTTGAGGGAGCCACAAGTGAGGGGAGTGTTGAAGTATAAATGCATAGCCCACCTTTCCCAAAAAGCTCAACTGGCTGGTGCGTGCAGTTCTACAGGGAACGCCTTGGGCTGGACCAGGATGTGGTCTATGGGACTCGTGGTTGGGCTCGACCACATCCGCATCTAAAGAGGAGGCATGCCCAACAACACAAGAAGCGCCATGCGCCTCGAACGAGGGTTGGGCCGATTAGCCAGGTCAAGTGGCAGGTCAACCGAGCCCACCACCAGAACCTGGTGGTGCACCTATTGAGGCCTCATCACCAAGTCAGACCTAGGAGGACTCCGCCCATCAGACAGTTCTAGGGAGCCATGTGTTGAAGATTTGCACTAGAGAGCACTATCATTGTGGGCCATCGCCGCCATGCTTGGCCCTCCCAAGCCCATCCAGAGGGCGTCCTTGAGAGCCATTCCCCGTGGCAACGACGCTGCCACCCCCCTTGCAATACGCCAGTGTCGGAGTCGGCAATAAGGACTAGATCAAGGAAGTAGGCACGAGAGAGAATGAGAAGGGTAGTACGGAGCCGAAACCGTACGAGAACCATTGGGGCTCAAACCCACATGAACCCTGAGAAACCACCATCGGCATCTGCATTAATGCGGCCGATGGCCTTGCCCTCCTAGGGCAAAAGCTTGACGCCACCACTGTTTCTTGCGGTTGTGGCAAACTGCTTGTCAAGCCCCGTCCATGTAATCTCCCAGCAGCCTCTCCGCCGCCGGCACAGAGCCCTCCTCCAGTACCAGCGGAATCCCAAGATCCACCTCGAACTCCTCATCGCAGTAGCCTCTCGAGGAAGCCAGGGCCCAAAACTGGTTGCATTGACTGTCCTAACCAGCCACCGGCACAGAAACTGGCAAGGGAGGGCCTCCCTGCCCCCCCTCCCGCGACTAGGATTTGAATTCGTCTGTGCATAGCCTCCGAGGTCGCCCTTTCTTCTAAGCGACCCGAAGCGAGCTCCTTCAGCTGGATGCTAGCTAACGAACGTGACAACATCGTGCGGCTGCTTGCTGGCTCAACAATTGCAACACCGGTGCCCGCATGGTCCGCGCTATGCAGCAAATAGCATTGCCGGTCTAGCAAATCGGTCCCAACATTCGTCTCGGGCTGCAGCTCCCACTGTAGCCATTACCGACTGTAGCAAAAACCGGTGCTGGTTCCAGCAACCAGACATCGCACTTCCAGATCATGGCTGAGCCGGTTCCAGCATCTCGCGCCACCCCATTGTAGCACGGCGTTGTCGCCGTTCCAGCACTACCCCTCACTGGATGCGGCTCTGGTCGTGGCCAGTTGTAGCTTACGGCCGATCTGGTTCGAACATCTTGTGCTTGTCGCAGCATCTTGGGCATCGCTTGCCCCCCTCGCATCATTGTAGCTCCTGGCATGGCTGGTTGTAGCCCGGCATGCTCGCGCTCGTAGCGCCACTACCCGCTGGTTACAACATCCTTCTATCCGCCGTGCGTCGTTCCAGCTTCCCACATCGTCGTAGGATACACCATCACACGCCAGTTGTCGTGCCAGCACCCTTTGGTCGCGACATGCCCTCAACTACATGCTGCGGCCAGTTGTCGTGCCAGCACCCTTTGGTCGCGACATGCCCTCAACTACATGCTGCGGCCACAGAGGGAAGGGGGAGGACACGACGACCGGTGACCATGATGTCGATGGAAAAGAAGCACCCCCGCCCTGGCTGTAGAGCTCCCGCCCCCACCATTGCCAATTTGGCAGCCGTGGGGAAGAATAGGAGGGAGGGGTTTCCATTCCCGACCACTCCCATCAAAACTGCGGCACATGGAAGGAGTGGTAGGGAAGCGGCGGCACGAGAGATCAATTTTGCGGCTATGGAGTTCGGGGTGGTTGGCTTCAATTTTGTTGCTGCGGGGAGAAGATAGAAAATGGGGACACGAGGAGACAAACCAAGGAGCAGATATGTATCATTAGCTATCCATTTTTTTCTCGAAAAGGAGGTTGAACCCGCGACCTCTACATCCAAATGATGCACACAATCATTTTTCTTATATTTATTATTCAACAAAGCCTTACAAGGTAAAACATCGATCCACCTGAAGCCACCTTCTAGGCAACAGGTGTCGCTACACCTACAAGCTTGATGATAGGGTTGGCCATGATTAGGGCGACTTGCCCTGACCTCACACCTATGCACATCATCTAACAATGGAGCACCGGTCTAGTAGACCCTTAGCGCGCACCGCATGCACACGCTCCAAAAGTCGCCACCCCCGTCTTCCGCGAACCTATCTTCAGGATAGGGATCAATGTAATGACCTTGTCAGGTCTACCATCGATGCTACCACGACGCTAGGCGCTGCCACCGCCTGCCCATGTCTATCATAATTAGTCTGCTTTGAGACCCTGCTGCACCATGCCGATGATACTCGTTGTCTTTGACTCGGAAGAAACCAAGCCACTCCACCTAAGGACCCCTCCAACCATCACCTGCTCCAAAAACATGCCCTTAGGAGGGAGAACGGTGCCGCGTGTCGCCATCATCTGCTCCGAGAGACCCATTCTAGGGTGTCCCCGTAGCAGCTTGGGCGTGAAGCCGAGAGTTGCAGCAACGATGCCTTCGACAAGGTAATGACGCAAATACGCCCCATATTCCGCCATGATCAAAGTCGGTGCGGTTTTCACCGGCAGCAACACCTCCCAGAACCCGCAGTCGGCTACATCGCCACCAACTATGAGCTCAGTGTCGCCACCATCATTTGGAGCTGCCGCTCCAGCTTCTGATTCGTAGACCTCGGATGGATGCGGTTCTCCCGCATCTAGCGCTGTCGACGAGAGAGATAGCTCTCGTGTTCGGGATCTCTTGATCCGCCGCCCCCAGGCACCGCCACATGGAGCCGCTTCTTGGCCAATCATCCCCGGCAGAGGGGCCGCCGTCGCCGTCATGTCCGGAGCCGATGCTATGAGGTCTATGCGCCGCAGACCAGTCGCACCCCTTGTGAACTCGGCCATCCCCGTGATGCCGCTGGAGCGTCGTTGTGCCGCCGAGAGGAACAACCACAGGAGGAGGATCTTGCGTCGCTGTGCACAACCCCTCCGGGCAGCAATGCCATGGCCATGAGGAGCCAGATCCCCGCCATCCCCTTCATCGTCGGTGCGCGGGCATTCCTGGCGGCTGCCTCTGAGGACGACGAGGAAGGGTGGAGGGGGTGGTGTTGGGTGCAAGGGTTTGCTCCGGGTGCCGTGTAGTAGGTGATGCGAGGGACTCTCCTAGCTATCCATCTAACAATTGTTGGGTTCAACCTTGTCTCCTGGGAAGGTAGCTTTGGCAAAGGTAGCCCCGACAACCTTGTTTGGCCCTAGGTGGGCCCCTATGTTTTGACTACACAATGGGGTGGCCCCATGTGTCGAATACATATGGGGCGCCCAGCACGCTTGTGCCAAATATCATGACATGGTTGGCATGATGAATATACAGTGAGTAGTCAGCCAGCACCATGGATGTGTCATCTGTCATGGTGTGGTCTTGTCTAGGTAGTGGGTAGTCCTACATGTAATATTTTTTAAGTGCTCTATACAACATATAAGGAATGGAACACTCACTATGTGAGTAGCGAAGCAAGTGAAATATCTCATTCACTTCGTCTCACCATTCTCTACTCCTTCCTCCTCCCATCGGCACTGTCCTCTTCCCCGGTTAGTGCTCCGGCCGCCGGTGAAAGATCGAATTTGGGCTAACAATGATGAGCTCCAGGCTCCAGCATTGGCGTACGGCACATTTCACAGACTCACAAAATATTTCCTGCTCACCAATACGTGTATATATAATCTTCACCCACCAACAAGTACGGCAGATTTCACACTCACAAAATATTTCCTGCTCACCAATACGTGTATATATAATCTTCACCCACCAACAAGTACACATCAATGCAGGGACTGTTGGAATTGAGGGCACTACATGTACATATGTATGGAATGTACTAAATGCTAAAAAAAGAAAGAAAGATTATGCACCTTTTGCATGCATCAAATCCACGGCCAACCTGCGTAGAATATATTCCATCTGTCGATCTGTCTGTTCCGTCGTCGTACTAGCAATTAACAGATCGATCGAGGGGGAAAGGGTGAAGGAAGCTTAATTTGGACGACTGATCGGCCGGTTCGTATCTCCCCTTTCCTTTCGCGTGCAACTATATAATGTAACACATATGCAGTGCTTTGCTTTACTTTCGTTTTCTTTTCCTTTGCCTTTTTCTTCTTATCAGCAAAACAGATATATGTAGATGGAGCACTCGGCCAAAAGATGCATGCATGGATCCATACTTCATTGTGAGAAATGAACACCCGATTATGTAAAGGTTTTACAAGGATGATCAAATTCTTCGTTCTCCTGGGAGGGGAGGCTTTTCTTGAGCTTTGGGCTAGGTAGCTAGCCCAGGCAGCATCGAGACCGGAGAGCAGAGAGCTTCCAAGGTGGATGTGGGGCTCGCAGCAACCTGAACGCCATGCTTGCGAAAGAGCAGGGGTTCGTCAATTGGCATCACCCTCACTCCATTTGCTCTGTTCTCCCCACCAGCCTCTGAAGATGCTGGCAGAACAGATGTGTTTGTTCCATGATGTATTCGTTGAAGATCAGGTGCCATCTTCTGATTGTTCTTAAAGTCAGCGACCAAATCTGTTTCAATGACAGCCAAACGACACCATTAAACACCATGCCATTCATGTGCTTCCACAGAGCCCAGAGGGTGGCAACTACAATGGTATTAAATGAGTCAAGTTCTTCCCAGCAACCCAACAGGAAGAAATAGATTCTACACTAGTGCCCACTGGTCTGGAGAATAAATGGCTAAAGTTCTCCCAAACCAGCTTGGCCACCATTCAATCAAAGAAAAGGTGCTGTACACTTTCATTTCCAGCACAGAAAACACATCCCAATGGTTTGTTCATCATTCTTTTCTGCAAATTATCTCCAGTCATGATTTTATTGTATGAAACTAACCAGAGGAATATATGTATCCTGGGGGGAACAGCCAGTTTCCAAACAGCAGGGATAAACACAGGTGTACTCCCCTATAATTGATGATAGCATACAGTGAACTAATAGTGTAGGTGCCTGAAGCTGTATACTGCCAAATGAGTGTATCAGTATCTTCAGAATATGAGATGCTCCTACCAATAGCTTCAAGCTCATACCAAGAGTTCATCAGGGTGGGAGGGGGGGTTCTTCTAAAAGTGAGTTCCAAACTCTCTCCATCCCAGATTTGACTAACTGTTTTACCCTGCTCTCAACAAATCACATAAAGCTCCCAGAATTGAATTGAGAGAGGGGCTGTGCCAAACCAGCAGTCTTCCCGAAACCTTATTTGTTTGCCATCCCCAAGAGACCACCTATAACCAAATTTAACAGCCTTAGAGGCCCATATCACTCCTTTCCAAAAGGTAGAGGCCTCAGAGTTCTGGTTCCAGAAGATATTGCGGATAGGGCTATACTTATTATCTATAATTGTTTTCCAAATCTTACCTTCACTACTAGTATATCTCTTAATCCATGCCCCCAAAAGGCAGATGTTGAGGTCCTGGGTATTAGGAATACTCAGTCCTCCAAATTCTTTCCTCATAGACACCGAAGGACAATTGGCTAGATGGATCTTTCCGGCACAGAACGTAGGACATGATCAAGAAGAATGACCCACATTTGTTTTGATCTTTATAATGTCTTAACTGGATCTGACTTCTGCAATAGAAAAGTATATGTTTCTTACGAGGTAATGGAAACTAATGAGAAATCAGAATTATCCAGATGGGTTTGATTGCATCTCCTCTGACTAATGTATGCAATTTTACCGTGTTTTCATGGATGGAATTTGCCATGACTGTCAAACATAATGTGTGCAAGTACAAAATATAGTAGACTTGCATGTACTGGTTACCAATTTGATTGAGAGGTACTAAGCTTAGCAATGCAAATATGTAGTGTTTGTGTCACCGACTCAGTCATAGAACACACAGGTGTTGCAGTCATGTAAGTTTGATCTTAAGAACCTCTGTTCATTTCAAAATTTCAATAGAAGAACCTGAAGGTGTACTGCAAGATATTCAGTCAAATTGCACTGAATCTTCTAAACTTGACCGCACTGTATATAACACATTGCCTTATAAAACCTTGTCAGTAATGAAGATTTTCAGGTAGCGATCAGATCAGTAGTACATAAATACTACTTTAAAAGACGGCCATGTAAAAATTACAAGCAACAACTGGGAGAGAACTAACTGACAGTACAAGTTGTTCATTTGTGTTCTTGACAGGGATGGCTCAAACGATAAGACAAGGTACGCATGCTGAATGTTGGTTGTGTTATCCACTTTTAGTAAAACTGAATTTTATTTTCCTATTTCTAATTCCACAAAGCTGTAATCCACCCATCAATCACTTCTAGTAGTTCTAACGGAAAATTTGATAGATCACAATAGACGGAGTTTTAGCAGGAACCAAGCATCCAGAAGAAAAAAATGGTGATATATGATCTCCTCAAACTCCGCAACAATGGTATTCCATATACCAGTAACCCGATGAATCTTAGCTTTAGCATTGATTCAGTTGAAGATAACACCATCCATTTTTCTATCCATGGTACTAATTAATAACTGAACCTCAGCGGCTCACCTTATCCTGAATCTTGATTTTTGTTTTCTTCAGTTTACTGTTTACTCATCCGAAACACAAGAATTTCAAAGATTCACTCTTCAAAAAAACAAGTTAGATTAGACACACTCTTGGCTGTAGCTAATTGTATGTTTTTGACCCCCTTCCAAAAGAAAAGGTTAAAAAGGTGGGAGAACATATATTCTCCCTGATTAGCCACATCTCAACATGCACAGTTGTCACTCCCTTCAACATGGAATGGTATCAACGCAAGCATAGATTTCATGCAACTATGCTATAGTGAAATCTTTGTGACTAAATTTTACATATGTATATAAGCAAAGAAGCTAGTAGGCTCATAATGGATCCAATCCGTACAAATTGCAGCTCATGAGAATACAAACATCTCTTCCTTCCGTTTCAAATTACTTGTCTTAGATTTGTCTAGATACGGAGGTATCTAGCACTAAAATGAGTCTAGATACATTCGTATCTAGACAAATCCAAGACAAGTAATTCGGAACGGAGGTAGTAGGATGTTAAGAAGCACCAACCCACTAAACAGCCTTCAGATGAATGGCGGAGCATTCACAACATAACCCTCTAGTGTTGGGAAGAAGGTATGTGGAACAAGAGTTTGCTTCAGCTGAAGATAAGTAGCATCGACTTCTTTGCGATGTAATGTGGAGACCAACTTGCCATCCATACCGACTTGAAGTAGCCAATCGGTAAATTTGACGAGCAAGAGCAGCTCACCATCCCCAGGCACTACCAACACATGGAAATTCAAACGACCGTCATAATTGTTGCATTGCACCCTGATTTCCGCAACCGGTAATTCGACCCGGCAATTGAAGATCCAGACCTCCTTTTCGTAGTCTTGCAACATCCAAATATCAATGGTTGTCTCAAGATCTAAGATGGCCATGCCGAGCTTGCCATCTATCTCAAACAGGTCAGCGCAATCAGTAACAACAGGAGGACTCATCTGCCGGAACAACTCAGATATGGTGTCGAACACCATTATCATCTTGCTTTCGCTGTCATCACAGGACGGAAACCAATGCAGGTTACCGCGGAATAGCACAGGAGGGTCTAATTCCATCATAATTCCAGTTGAAATCGCATCTGGCCACCCGACGTTCCTCGGCGGCTGGCCTGAGCCCAACGACAAGACTTGGCATGCATGAGCTGGCTCATTGCCTTGGTTACCGTCGTATGAGTAGAGCAGTAATCTGTACTCGCCGGTCGGGGTGTGAGGGTACATTCCGAGGAGCGTCCAGTGATGATTCGGAGGCGGCGGGAGGGGAGCATGCTCACGAGTTGCCGGATTGCAGATGAACAAGTGGAAGTCGTCGACGAAGAAGATGATGAGGCCATCACAGGAGGCAACGAGACGAGAGTAGGCGATATCGTCACCCAGACCCAGATTCAACAAGGCGACGGACTGGAGCCGGTCAGGGGCGGCCAGCCCTGGCCGATGGTCAAAGCAGCAGATGTCTATGGAGTCGTTGTCGAGGTTTAGATAACTGCCGTTGTCGAGGAGGGGGAGGGCGGGCTGGTGGACGTGGTGTGCGAGGAGAAATTTTCGGGTGGAGGTGACGCTGCGCCAGGCGCGGCAGACAGCCCGGCAACTAAGGAGGGCTTTGGGGGGCAGGCGAACGAGGACCTCCCAGACGAGGATCTCCTCCAGGAGGCCTCCTGCCCTTGCGGCCTTGCCCATGGTCGCCGGCTGAGAGCCCTAGATCCGTCCGACGAGCGAAGCAGGAGGAGTTGTGACGGCGGTGGCGGACGGCGGTCTTCCTCTTCCGCAGGAGGAGTTGTGTGGGTATGAGATACGATCCAGCAAACCCACTGGCTTGCTATATTTATAGCCAGTTTTCCTCTCCGACCCAAAGTGGAATAAGGATAGGATCCGGTCCAGGACCACGCACCGCGTAATACTAGTTCTCATCATATGGAAAGAGAGAGGCGACCGACATGTGTCTCGTGAGTGTGCCTGCCCGGTCGCGTATGTGTTTCACCGCCCGTCCCGTACGTCCCCGAGTCGGCGGGATCGACACAGAGACGTACGTCAAGCGAGTATCATATCAGCGCGTGGCGCCGGCTTCAGCTTTCGAGTACACTGCATTGTAAACCAACGAACATCCTACAAGCTGGTAAGAGTGTAATCTAATGCTAAATCCTTCCTACAAGCTGATACGTCGCTATTGTAAGCCCGCACGACTGCCGATGATTCTACTGTAATCTTAAGATCATACTTTCTCCGTCCGAAAAAACTTATCCCTTAAATAGATGTGTCTAGCAGGTATGCCTTATCCCCTTGCTTCATAAGTGAAAAAAGTAGACGAGCCACGCGTAACTCCCTCCCTAATAACTCCCCTTCTCCCCTCGCAACCTCCCTTGACCTCGTCACCAACTAGACCACATCGGCGATCGGCGCTCAGCAGCTGCCTCCTCACCTCACCGTCAAGCAGCACATCCAACTAATCCCCGAAATCAATTCCACTCCTCTTCTCCACTCTACTGTCCTCTACATCTACACCATGCCGGCATTAAGGGGCCGAGTCCCCCCATCTCATCCGTGATTTGGTGCTTCGCCATGTTACCCGATGAATCGATGCCGGAGTAGAACCTGACGCCGGAGAACCTGCTGTGGCTTCCGACATTTTCCCCCCTATTTTATGCGCCACATTTCAAAATCGAGGGTATTGCACCACGTCGATTGCCCCCCGATTTGATAATTTGCAATTACCACAGTGCAATTTTGTTTGTAATTCGTTTTCTGCACAGTACTCATTGGTAGATATGTTCTCTATCTGCCTAGTATTGCTCTGTTCATGTATTATAATGATGAATTATACAAAAATCCATAGATATTGAGGCATGCAATCTTGCTTATTACCTAGGTTGGATCATCACTGATTCGAATTAAGATGATAATTGTTGACAAAACAGTATACATTGCTTCCTGTATATAGAGCTTCCAGAAATATGGGTCCACAGTTGGCGGCAGATTCAGTTTTTAAAATTTCATGCTCGCAGCTATCACAAATAATGTACCCATTGTATTATTCTCCAGCTTAATTCCTGGGTGCTTCTATATTGTAATTATTTTGTTTCGGGCGACTAGAAAATTGATTCCATATATCTGTAAAACTGCAGTTCTATTTTGAAAGTTGGTGACGCATAAGATGAATCCTCATCTTGCTACCGGTTTTAGTTTTTTATCCATTCTCAATTTTCTATTCTTCTTAACAAGATGTGTTATGTTTTCATGCTTCCTGTCATTTTACTAGAAATGTGACAGACATTTTTTTTTCATTTTTTTTTCAATTTTCAATGTTTCCAAGTAATGCTACCTATGAACCCAGTGCCATATTTGCTAAACATTCAGTTTCGTTCATCTATGAAATTGCTTCTATCCATCAAGCGATAGTCGGTTCAGTTTATTTGACAAAAAAAGATAAGCATCCTCATGACCAATCTTACTTTTTTTTTTGAAAAGGAGGATGACCCCCGGCCTCTGCTTCAGGGCGATGCATGCAGCCATTTTATTAATGATTCACCAAGACCTTATAATGTAATACATCTATAAGTCTGAAGTCACCATCTTGACAACAATTGTCGCTACTCCTATCCATATTGTCGGGGCCGCATACCCAGACCTCACACCAAAGCCCAACATAAAAAATCGGATGCCCCAACCAAGCCGAATTGCCGGGTCTAGACCACAGACTGGTCCGGCTCACTCTCAGCGGGCACCACATGTGCACGCTGTAGAGGCCGTCACCACCACCTTCCACCGAACCATTTTCAGAGCAGGTACTAACACATTGACCTTGCCACGCCTGTCGTCGACGCCACCACGACGCTACAGAACGCCACCTCCCTACGCGCGTCCATCCTCACACATCCGTCACCGAGACCCTGTCGCTCCACGCCGTCGAGACTCCACGTCGTTGATGCGTCACATGAAACGCCGCTCCACTTGCCTCCTCCGTCTAGCAACTACTCCAAAACAATGCTCTGATGAGGGATAGAGACACGAAAAGTGATGCCATTGTCCGATCTGGGATACCCGGATCTGGTGTTTCCCCTTAGCAGCACGAGTGGGTACAAGGTCATTGTAATGACGATGCCTTCAACAAAGTAACGGCGCGTAGACACCGCCATCGCATGTCGGAGCTCGGTTTTCACCAGTAGCCATGCCTCCCAACTCGCCTCCGGGACTAGTTGTGGGATCTAGGGATCCGCCACAACCAACCGGCCAACCACGCCTCGGGTGGATGAGGAGGCCACCACCCCTATGCGCTGGGCCGGAGCCCCCGGCTTCCACGTGCTGCGGGACGAACCCAGAAGCCCGCGTGCCGTCATCGGAGTCGATGAGACGCAACAGGTATTTCTATCACAATTATGTATAGCGACCAATCTTACTTTCTTCTCTACTATTAATGATATATGCTTCATACAAAGTTCCCTGATGTTGAGTTTCCCATATTTTTCATGCTTCCTACATTCTTGTTGTTACTGTGTGCAACAAATAAGCATTCTTATTTCTTATGTCTTGCTTCCATACATGTATTTTCATCATATAGTGAACGTATGCTCATTAAATGTATGCATCCAAATCATGCCCGGCAAGATCTTGCGTGGCAACATCAAATAACAATGCTTCTTACTTTTTATTTCTCACATATGTTTCTATGTGCGTCTAGTTCAAAGATGACGAGTCGAGATTGCACAGTGAATTCCATGGCAAAAACATTCAAGTATACAACTGCATGGACGACCAAGGGCATCTCAGCTTCTACCCGTCGGCTTTGTGGATCACACCTTCCATCACATAACGGCTAGGTCACTTTCAACTTAGCAAAAATTTACACATGGAAGCAATTTGACTTCTCCTATTGAAGCATACTCTCCATTTGACAGTAGTATTTTTTTACAAACAAATCCATAACTCGAATTGGACCCTTGTGTAATTATGATTGAAAATAGGTTTTCTCTTTGATGGAAGCAAGACTATTTATTTGGAAGCAATTCTATAGTCGATGGAAACAACATTAAGATGCTACTCGAACATGTGGAATAATTTTTGTTTTGATGGAAGCAAGTTCAAAGTTACTCTCTAGTTGATGGTAGCAGGATAGTGTGATGCTTGTGAAAAAATATCACGTTACATAGGACATGAAATGTCAAATAAATCAAAGAAAAATTTCTTACACCAAAGAAGTAAATTCTCTGATGAACAGAAATATAATTAAGTAATCTATATCTATATATACCTATACCTAATAATAAAGAGGCCATTGCTTCTGGTGGTACGTCATGGAAAATGCCCCCAAAGTAGTAAAATGTTACCCACAAATTCCACCTATGAGTGTAAAAAATGTTTCACAAAGGGGAATCCCACGCCTGGGCCGTGCCATGCAGTAGGGATGTCCTATACTGCGCTCTGCGCCCCGAGAGAAGACGCAGCGCAGACGTTTTTGCCGGCCTATGTCTGGGTGGTCTGTTTTTTAAATTTCTTTTTTGTTTTTGTTTTTATTTTCCGTTTTTTGTTTTTTCTAATTTAAATAATTTGGCACTTCAAAAAAGGTTCTGATATTTTAAAAAGAAAATTTTGAAGTAAAATATTTAATAAATCATTAAATATTTGTGGATACAGAAAACGTTCATGATTAGTAAAAAATGTTAGCTTATTCAAAAAATGTTCGATATTTTGAAAACAAATGTCCGGGTAATCAAAAAATGTTCATGGTTTTTTTCAAAGTTCGTGTATTAAAAAATCTTTAATGAAATTCAACAAAATTTTGGGAATCCAAAACATGTTGATGAATGAAAAATATCCTAAAAAATCAAAACTATTTGTGACTTACAAAATAATTTATTTATTCAGAAAATGTTTGTTGATTCAAAAAATGCTCATGCATTTCAGAAAATGTTTGTTCATTCAAAAAAATGTTAGTAAATTTCAAAATTTGTTCCACCAGTTTCCAGAAAAATGTTTTCCGATTCTAAAAATGTTAGCCAATTTAAGAAAATTGTTTTAAAAATGTTCACAAATTTTAGAAAAAACTTGGAGGTAGTAGAAAATGTTCATGAATACAAAAAATATTCTAGATTTTAGAAAATGTTCAAAAATTTGTAAAAATGTTCACGTGTTTGAAAAATGTTCATGATTTCAAATATGTACACTAGTTTAAAAAAATGTTAATGATTTCAAAAATTATTCATGGTTTCACGAAATTGAGGCTGATAGTGTATCTCGGTGATATAGTAAAATGTGGTCATGGCTATTGGAGATTATGATTTATTTTTTCTCCTCTTGCAACGCACTTGGCAGGCGACTCGGGCGGCCCCAACCCTAGAGCGCCGCCGGCCCCCTCCCCCTCCCTCCTGATCTCGCCGCCATGAGAGATAGTCGTCGGCAAGCCTGCGTGGCGTTGAGGAAGGTGGCGGCGGGGCTGGCTGCTGCTGCCTAGCAGGGAGAGCTTGGTGTGTCGGGGTGGCGGCCCCGGTCAAGGTGGGCGGTGCCTTCCCTGCTACGGAGGGTGACTGCGGGTGTGTGACCGGTCTTCCTCGGCTTGCGTGGGCGGCAAGGACCCGGTGGTGGGAGCTCATGGCGGCCGTGATTCTGTCGGTCGACCGCCAGATCTGGATCGACCAGCGCTGGCTTCATCTCCTTCACCTTATCCGCTGGATCTGGGCTTCAGTGTGGCCTCGCTCGCCGGATCCGGGTGGTGGGCAGCGAATGGATGGTTGGGGTCTTTGGACCGGGGGAAACCCTTGGCCGGTGACGGCGGCCACAATGACGACGACGACGCGGCGCCGATCCACTCCTTAAAGTCTTCGTTGAGATCCTGGCAGGGATGGCGGCGGCCCGTGCACGAGAGATGGAAGTTTTCGATCAGATCTCGGTGAAAACCTGCTATTGGCTATTGACAAGGCCGGCGATGGCGACGCTGTCTACGTCATTCCCTTTCTGAAAGGCATCGTCGTGGAGAAGTTCAAGGACACTCTCTGCTACCTCCGGGGGGAACCCTAGATCAGTAGATCAGATGATGGCGGCTCTGTGGTGTCGTTTCCGCCTTGGGGGCGTCATTCTTGGAGGTGCACACGGGCTCGAGGGACTGGAGGACGACGTCTTTGGTGGAGCAGTGCTTCATCTTCCACATTGATGGTGACGGTTCTCGGCGGCGTGGCGCTGTGGAGACTCGGCGTCTGATGCCCGGAGATGGACTCACACAGGAGGAGGAAGCTGTCTGGCGTCAGGGTGACGTTGATGGCAGAGAGGCCTGGCAAGGTTAGCGCATCAGTTCTACTCTACGGATGGACCGAGGGAAGATGGATGTGATGGCCATTGCAGCGTGCGGTGCTCACTGGGAGTGTGCTAGACTAGTGTAGGACCCAATTCAGGTAGTGGCTTTGATGGGACACCCTACTTTAGATGTTAGGCTTTGGTGCAATGTCTGTTTGGTATTAGGCCCGGACATCCGGCACGGCTACATCAAGGGGATTGGAGTAGCAACGGTGTTGCCAAGATGGTGGCTTCAGGCTTATTGATGTATCACCTTGTATGGTTTTTGTGAATAATTAATAATATGGCTGCATACATCATCCAGATGCAGAGGCCGGGGTACATCCTTCTTTCCAAAAAAAAAACTTGCAACGCACATGCCCTTAATTTCTTAAACTGTACAACCTTCATCCCTGGTCACAGTTTTGATCGATTTTGGTGCTGTCCCACCCCGGTTTTGACTGTGCCCACTCAAATTCGCGTACTTTTTCCAAGTCAGCGTAATGTTTTCGAACTCGGTTACTTTTTTCAAATATGTGAACTTTCAAAAAAATTGTGTACTCTTTTTAAATCCGCGTACTTTTTCCAAGTTCATGTGCTTTCTCAAACATCTGTATTTTTCTACAGTTCATGTAGTTTATCAACTTCATTTAAATTTTTAAAATTGACATACCTTTTCATATCCATGTACATTTTTTTGAAAGAGTTCATGAATTAGAAAATTTTATGCGAACTTAAAAAAGTATGCGGGTTTGGACTTTTTTTATGCAAAAATATGTGGGTTTGAAATAATATGTCAGCTTGAAACAAGTACGTGAATTTCAAATAAAGTTCATGGATTATAAAAAAGGAACACGGATTTGAAAAAAAAATAAGCGTACGTTCAAAAGTATGCGGATTTATCCAAATTTCAATAACAGTTCATGGCTTTGAAAAATACTTGAATTTGATAAAATTACGTAATCTTGGTATTAATACACGGATTTGAAAAAAAAATACGTAAATGTAAAAAAATCACGGAACCCCAAAAAATACGTGACCCTCAAAAAGCTATGCGGATTTGAAAAGTGTATATGAATTTCAAAAAGTTCACGGGTATATTTTTTCCCGCTAATTTGAGTTAACACCGGTCGAAACTGGGGTGAGCCAGCACTAAAACAACTTAAAACCGAGATTAGAGGCGAACTTTGTCCGGTTTCGGTAGTTGAGGGTGCAAGTTATTCGGTTTTGAAGTTGAGAAACAAAATTTAGACTCCACCGAAAGTTGAAAGACGAAAAATTACTTTTCTTTAATAATTGATTGAACTGATACACATGATTCTTTTTTGTCTTTCGGTCCGTCCGTGGGTACTTTGGACTCCTCGTGGCATGTATCCACCGCAGCCACGTACACGCAGGCGGGGACCAAACGTGTTGTATTAACCACGATGTGTGGTCTGGTGTGGTGCCCGTGTCCGGTTTGGACATGAAAACAATCACTGGTCCGTATAGGATACAACGTATAGGCTATGGACCCTTGTAAGTTGTAATCGCCCAGATCAAAAGGAAGAAAACTCGCCGGGGGAAGCCAGCATAATCCGTGAAAGAGAAGGGCCTACCCTGATCCGCTGCCGTCACAACTCCTCTTGCTTTGCTCTCTCAGCTGGCGACGACCATGGAGGCCGCAACAGCAGGAGCGATGCTTTCCCTTCGCGGCCTCCCGGATGAGATGGTAATATGGGAGATCCTCGTCCGCCTATCTCCCAAATCGCTCCTTCGCTGCCGCGCCGTCTGCCGTGCCTGGCGCAGGGCCACCTCCACTCAGGACTTTCTCCTCGCCCATCACGCCCGCCAGCCTATCCTTCCCCTACTCGAAAATGGCGATGAGTTAGACATCTTGGACCATCGGCCAACCCGGGCTACCGCGGACCAGTTTCAGTCCATTGACATATGTGGCCAAAACTTCTTGAATTTGGGTGACGACTTCGCTTTCTTCAATCTGGTTGCCTCTTGCGATGGCATGCTCATCCTCCGCATCGACGGCACCAAGTTCTTCGTCTGCAATCCGACGACTCGTCAGTATGCTCGCCTGCCATTGTATCTCGGTCATAAATGGACGCTCCTAGGAATGTACCCTCACTCCCCTACCGGCGAGTACAGAGTACTTCTCTACTTGTCCAGCCCTGACGCAGACCATAAGCCGACACCTGGCAGTTACGTCTTGGCGCTGGGCTCCGGCCAGCCCCCAAGGCACATCGGGTGGCCAGATGCGATTAATCTCGAATTGGAACCTCATGTGCTATTCCGTGGTAGCCTGTATTGGTACCCAACCTGTGTTTTGATTTTCGGTTTGAGATTTTTTTCGCCCTAGACCGAGATGGCCGAATTTCGGCCATTTTCAAAAATTTCGGCTGAGATTTGACCAAATTTTGACTGCAATTTGACTTAAATTTGGCCAAAATTTGCCAAATTTGAGCAATTTCGGCCTAAGTATACTTTTCGCCCCAGGCCGAGATGGCCGAATTTCGGCCGAAATCCACTTTTTTCGGCCGAAAATCAAAACACAGTACCCAACGGATGTTGAGAGCGAAAATAAAACGATATATGTGTTCAACACCACATCTGAGTCGGTCCGGGAGATGTGTTCTCCGGTTGTTACTGATTGCGCTAACCTGTTTGAGAAGGACGGCATGCTCGGCATGGCCATCGTTGATTATATGAAAACCGTTGATATATGGTTGTTGCAAGACTTCGAGAGGGAGGTTTGGACCTTCAATTGCCGGATTGAATTGCCGGTTCAACAGATAAGGATGCAGTGCGACAGGTGTGACAGCCGGTTGCCGTGGAAATTGGTGGTCGTGCCAGGGGATGATGAGTTGCTTGTGTTGATCAAATTTGGCGAGTGGCTATTTCATGTTGGCAATGGTGGCAAGTTGGTCGCAACTTTTCATCGCAAAAATGTCGATCCTACTCACTTTCAGCTCAAACAAACTCTTGTTTCACATACCTTCTTTCAAACAACGTGGAGTTATGTTGTGAGTGTTCCACCTATCATCTGAAGGCTCGTGCTTGGTGGCATGATTGTATTTTTTTTTATTTGTGCCAACTATTGTAACCTGAGTCCTTTCTTGTGGGATTTATTCCCACTAATGCGGGAATATAATGAGGAATTTAGTTTGCCAAATAATAATAATAATTCAGAAGAAGGCGGTTGAGTGGGCTGGTGCTTCTTAGCATCCTGGATGTTTTGTATCCTCACAAGAACATGAAAGCGCGCCTCGCCTCATCCGTTCATCTCCGGCATCGAACCGCTGTCCCATCTTCAGCAAAGAGAACCACATCATCCTCTTGCCAACCCGACCAACCGTCGACACCACCACCGCCCCCAACGACGCTACCACCTTGCGCTCGTCCATCCCGACGCAAAGACTCTGGAAGATCTATCGTGCGTAGCACTTGCCGACTAGGCATTACAAAGCGTAGCACTTGTCGGCCAGGCATGACTTGACATATCCACTGAAGCTCCATTCAAGACAAAGCCGCTCTGCCTCTGGCCTCTGCCTTCCAGCGCTGCTCCCAAAACAATACTCTCAAAAGAGAAACGACACCGTAGTGCCGCCATCATCTGATCTGGAACACCAGATTATAGGGCTTCCCCCGGAGCAGCAGGAGTGGGTTGACAATAGTTACTTGACGATGACGTCATCAAGGGCGCAGAATGCCGCCAACGCCTGCCCTTGGCTCGGTTTTCACCGGCAACCATGTCTCCCCAACTCACAGCCGGGACTAATGACGGATCTCGGGATCCGATCAGCCAGCCTCAGGCCGACCACCTCCGACGGAGGAGATGACCACCACCGCCAAGCAGCCCACCAGGCCATCCACGTCGTTGCCGATCCGAAGCCGGATGACGCGCCGCCACAGCAGAAGTCGTCGCCGCCCGAACCAGGCAAGCCGCCGCCCACCGCCTCCCATGCCCGGGCTGCCCGACGCGCCGCAGTCGCCGCCGCTCGTGGCAGAGCCAGCCATCGCCGTCACCGGCGGTTCTACCGCGCCTCCACACGCGCAAAGGCTTCGCACCGCCCGTGAGACGATGGATAGAGGAGGATCCCCGCCACCACCATTGGCCCCCGGACGCATCCCGGTGGCGTCCTCCGGCGGTGACGGGGTGAGGGAAGGAGGAGTCGGCCCCGACGGCGGCTAGGGTTGGGGAACCACCCGAGTTGCCCGAGCAGGGGCGATGCGGGGGTCAGGTGCGTAGGAGACCTGAAAGTAGTCTTACGAGATTCTAAAAAGAAAACTATTCTTGTGAGCTAGCGTGAAAATCAATCAGGCATTCATCACGTAGTTCTTGATCCGTAATATTTACTCCCTTTCAAATTTACATGCAGATCTTGTGCGTGAACGATTTCTTTGCTAGCTCCAGATTATTCCTTATTGGATAATGCCCAACCAAAATTTCTTAATGAATTTTAGAAATTGTATTCCTAAAGTTAAATTCTATAATAATTGGGAATGATAATTAGGGCTATTTTATGCATTGCAAGCAATGAACATCCAAATACCTCATATTTCATAGACCCTAACGTGTTTTAGCTGCTTGGTCTACAATTATTAATTGGAGCTAGTGTAGCACGCATTACTACCTCATAACGTGTTACAGTAGAAAATTACAGACGGTGAAAGTCTTGGGACGAAAACATATGAAAGTATGAAACTAATCTTGGTCGAGGAATAGGCTCTCGCGTCGGCCCAGCGGGCGGCTCGGGAGCACGGGCGCGCGTTGGCGTGGGCGCGCGAGCGCGGATCTGGTGCGTGGCGCGGATCCGGTGGCGGGCTGGGACGGTGGAGCTCCTCTGCTCAGGTGCTACGGGCGCAGATCTGGCGTGCGCTGTTGAGTGGTACGGGCGGCAAGGCGTGGCTGGCGGCGGCGCGTCCAGATGCGGGCTGTGCATGTGGTGGTCGTGCGGGACGCGGGCGCGCAGCGCCGGGCGAGCACTGGCTAGAGTTGCGAAAGGCTTGCCGCCGGGTGGGCTCTGGCTCGGCCGCCGACGCGTGAGGTGGAGGAAGGAGTGGAGCTGTGCGGGGCGGCAAAGATCTGGTGCGGCTGCCGGCACGCGTGTGGAGGGGAGGAGTGGTGCTGCGCACGGACATGTGCTGCAGTCAGATCCCGGGAGGCGAGTGCGTTTGTTGCTCTGCGTGGATCTGCAGCGTATGGGCGCGGGATGAGCGCGAACGTCAGCGTTGCGGCCGGCCACTAGCTGCGCGGGAGAAGCCGTGGGAGATGAATGGCACCCTTGCTCGATGTTGCATCCTCCTGATGGTGGTTCGGACAGCCCGACGCTGCTGCGGGTGGGAGGGAGAGATGGTGGTGGCTGGAGGGAAAGGAATGGCGTCGCGGCGGGTGTTGCATCCTTTGTCGGGAGAGGAATGCCCCGCAGGCGTTGCATCCTCGAGGAGACGAATGGCGTGCTGTTTGGTTGCATCCTTCCGATGGGAGAAGAATGGCACCGCTGCGGGGTTGCATCCTTCGTCCAGTGGGGGACGCGGACGCAAGGTTGGAAGCTCGTCGGGCTTGCCGGGGAGGTGCGGTTGGCCGTGGAGGCAGACGTGGTGGCCTCGTGCGGAGGCTGATTGGATCCTAGGCTCGGGCTATGCAGGTGGAACTGCCGACGAAAGTCGTACTGCAGCTATGGCTGGAGTCGTCGATGGTTGCGCCTTTTGGCGTCGCTCCCTTGTTGGAGGCATCGATATAGCAGCTCCCACCTTGTCTCTCCCGACATGCTTCCGGGGCAACCCTTGATCTAGTTTAGATCGAACAATGGCGGCGCTATTCGACGTCGCTTTCCCTCTTGGGGGCATCGTTCTGGAGGTGGATCCGGTCAGAGGGGCTCATGATCACCGGGGTCGGAGCTACGCTGCCTTGTACTGCATGGATGGCGCTCCGTGGAGTGTAATCTGCAACTGCTAGGGTTGTTGTTTTTCTTTTTCTTTGATTTTCGGATTTTCACTATGTTTTTGTTTCCGTTGCTTCCTGCTTAATCTGAATCAAGCTAGCAATTTGCTGGATCTTTCAAAAAAAAAAAGTCTTATCCGGCTGATCTCAATTCACCACAACTGGATCTTGATGGAAGCATGCACCTTAATGTTGTTGCCAGCCGATCAGTGTCACATCGTTCTTGCACACGGAATGGACCAAAATCAAGACACATCTAGACGGCTAGGAGCTGGTGTCTTCCTCGACGTGGTCTCCTCGTGCGGCAACGGCTAGGAGCTGGTGGTTTGACTTCTTGCTCGGAACAAAGAGCCACAGTCGGAATTCTACCTGGTGTGGCTTGTGTGGTGGGTGACCTCATGACCTAGTGGACGGACTGGCTATCAGACACATCACAGATGCAGCGGCCGTTGTTTTTGGCAAGTTCGTACCAAGATCACGAGGGGGGGGGGGGGGGGGGGGGGGGGGGGGGGGTCCCGTAGACGTGTGGAATGTGTTCCTGAATGCTTCCCGTTTCCAACATAAATAGAAGTGCATGCTCCAATTTTGCACTTGCCATTGCTCTTTCTTATCTAGACACTCGACTGCATTCTTTATATTTATAGGGACTTCAAAGATACATGGAATTAGGTAGATGGCCAATAATACCCTTTCCAAAGTTTTATAGGGGGTGCGCTGAAGTAGGCCCCTATATATAATATAATAAAACATTACAATATATATATGGTTCAATGTTTTAGCAGCCTTTCTGAATCACTCAGTGATGTAGTTCTCGATCAGGTTTTTATTTCCCATTTCCACTTTCTATACTTATCCACATGAACCTTCTTCTCTCAAACTGGATTCTTCTTTATGGATTGGATATACTAGTAGTATATTACCTACAAAATGCAATCTATCAAAATGCAATCCACATGAACTGTGCATCCAAATCTTGAACCGTTTTCATCATTGGGTTTCTCACGTCAAGATCTTCGAAACTAGATCCCATGTTAAAAACTTCGACAAACTTTTTTAAGAAAAGTCCGGACAAAATAACCGAACCGAAAGCACGTTGTTTTTTTTTTTCACTTTTTTCCACGTTTCCGAAGAGGCATAGAAGCAAATTTATGATTCTCGTGGAAGAAGAAACTAGAAAAATGGTTTTCTTTTCCTTTATCAAAGAGGCACCGTATAAGCAAATATGTGCCTCCATGCGAAGCAAATTTGTGCCTCCCACAAAAAACAAAGAAACTGTGTTTTTTTTCTTTTTCCAAGAGGCACAGCTCGCGGTAGCAAACGTGTGCCTCCACGAGATGCAAATCGGTGCCTCTCATGAGAGCAAATATGTTCCTCCATGAGGAATAAATATGTGCCTCTCGCATAAAAAAAAGACATGTGTTCTTTCGCACAAAAAAATTGCTAATTTTTTTGTCCAAAACCTAATGAAACCCAAGGTGAAACGGGAAAGCCCAAAAGAAACATCAAAAAGCCAGTAAAAAAATCTAGATGAAGTGCCCAACACGCGACACATGGAAGCGGTTGAGAAGACACCTAGTGGCACGCTGTCAGCCCATCAAAAGTTACCCTTGCGAGGGCTCCCCAAGCAGTACTCGTTGACTAGTTGCTCTCGGCTGAGTGGCACCGACATGGGACCAGAAGGATGATGCGGCCAATCCAGGGGCATACTTGGAAGTTTCTCTCCAAATGGGCTCATAGGAGATGGCATGTGCACCGACTCAGATGACCGAGCAGGGAAAACTAGCCCAACAAAGACAGTGACAGCGAATACGAAAAGTTAGGAGCTATGTGCACTAAACATTTGTTTGTCCGGGGACCAACTAAATACAAACATACAAATACAGATGAGTGTCAGTCTCATGCTATGGAAGAGGATGGGATCGATCCGCGATAACGATGCAAGGTAGATTGCCCATTTTCCCAACAACCATGTGGCCATAGAACCCAACTAGGTATCCAAGATCAAAAAATATGTCAAACATAATTGTGTGAAGCAGAAGAGTGAGACTAGTTGCCAAATGATATGTACAAGAGGAAGTTGTGAAGTTCGTTGAAGCATTCGATCTTGTTGCAAGGATGGAATTGATGATATTACTCATAATTCTCACGGCTCGCAGAATGGTGGAGGATACGTCACATGAAGGTAAGATTCACATTTTTGGACAGGGAGTTAGAAGGGGAAATTTATGGAACCAGCCACGGAAATTAATCAAAAAGGAAGGAAAGCACAAGGTACTGAAGTTACATAATGTCTTGTACGGGCTACGCACTAATACAAAAGTGGGCATTAGACGTGTCCCTCCAAGGTAGTTTTGTAGCGAAAAAACTGCATGTAATATCCCATGGTAGACGGATTACTTCCAAAACAGCATGTAGTAAAATGTTGAGGCGTTTGCCACTCTGCATCCTCCTCTTTTTTCTCTCACGTGCTAGAGGTTGCATGTTCTATACTGCCTTTGGTTAGTTTGTACGTCACAGCATGACCATTTTTCTTCTTGTTTCTCTATAGATTCTCCTCCAAGCCTCTTCATTTTCGACCCCTCCCTTGCCACCATGTTTACCTTCCCTGAGCAGGGGCTGACTCAGCCCCAAGATGGCCCTAGGGTTAGGTCCTCGGGTCTTATACACAAGCACTTCAAACCCTCAAGGACCCCAATTGGGCAAGCCCGCGGCCTTGTGCGCCTCCTAGAGAAGATCCGTTGGGCGGCCGGGATATTCTCGAGGCCCGTGGTCAATGGTACACCGTGGTGTGGTGATGTTGGGTGAAACCCTAGGCAATGACCTTGTTCACACTTGGAGGTGGGAGAGAGGGAATCAAACACAAACACAAGGGGGAAATCACTCAAACAAACCCAAATCACACGTCCACTAGGATAGCATACATGAGATCCACAAGTATAACATGAACAATCAAGGGAAAATAACACATGGTAAAAGTTCTTCTGAAATCCAAAGGAGATGAGGTCTTGATGATAGTCTTCTCCAAGAGGTCTTGATATCCACTTGGGGATCTTCTCCTACGAGGTGCGTTGCGAAGGTCAGGGCACCTGGGGTAAGTGTCAGGGCACCCGGGGGCGTGTGAGAGGAGGGGGTCCAAACACCAGCGGTCTTGGGGCCGGGCACCTGGGGTTGCGCCCAGGTAGGGGTCCGGGCACCCGGGGGGTTGGAGGTCGTGCACCCGGGGTCAACCGAGGTTGTGGCCTCCTAGCTGTGGCAGGCCCAGGCAACCGAGGTGGACAGTCGGAGGACGAGTCGGGCACCCATGGTGTCTAGTTGCTTTGCCAACCCCGCGGTCGCGAGTCCGGGCACCTGGGGCCTCTAGGAGCCATCCGGTCTTTCGTGGTCGGGTGTTCCTCCTTCTCCTCCTTCCTCTTGTGGCTCCATGTGGACTTTTTGATCCTTCCTAGCTTCTCCATGGTCTTCTCCTTCATACCTAAGCATGCACAAAGTCTCCTCTTAACGGAGAAGCCATTTCTCACGTGATCCCAAAGGAAGCTCGAAGAGGAAAGATGTAACCTAGATTTCGATTGCACATGCGCGGGCTCTCGTCATTGGTCCTCCTCATGTTTGCGGTGGAGATGGAATGTCCATCGGGATGTCCGTGGGATGCTCCGCATCATGTGACCTAGTGTATATATAGCAGCCTACGCTCTAGGATCATGGTGATGACAAAAATACACACGTGGGTGCACGTCTCCCATACGTTGAGGGCTTCCACATGTCAATATGTGAAGAAATGACACACTTTTTGAATTCAGTCGTTCTTCGGTGCAGCACCCCTCTACTACCAGCGGAGGTAAGTGAACGTACATAAAGGATTTCACCACAGACCTCTGCCCGGGGCACACATCACTTGGGTGGGTTGGTAGCAAGGGGTTGTCTTCGGCGAGAGTGAGTGGTTCATGTGGTCTCTTCTGATGGTAAATAATGGAGGACCAGAGGCAAGAGGGGGAGAAGGAATCTTGTAACACACACACATATCTCGACAAGAACACTCACGCGCGACGTAGGGTGTTACACCTTCTCGATGCCTTGAACATAGATGAAACAAAGCATTAATCTCTCAAGTGTGCATTTGCAAACGATGAAACTCAAACGAAGATCATATGGTATAGCAAAAAAGGGGGAAATCAATTCTGAAAAGTGCAACCATGTGCATGCTTCATTTACTAGTTCGTGCATGTAGAGGTAAGGGGAATGTGGGAATAAGTTAATGGAGTAGTTGGTTGCTTTCTCCCAAGAAAATGAGTTCTAAGCCAACGTCCATAAGTGGTCTAGACATATTAACATCACTTCATCATAGTGCTCATGGTTCATCACTAACTGTTGAACTCATGTGACATACTTAATTTGCGATCTCCTCTAACCGCCCTCCCTCTCAACCAACCTCTTTTGACTGTGAATGCAACTCAGCCTAGCACCATCTGCATATACCGACAACTCCAGGTGTGGTGCTTCCTTCGCAACTAGCTTGGGACATGTTATGTATCCATCCCCCACAAAGGTAGCTCTCAGAGGAACACTACTCGGGAAAATCTAAAAGGTGGAGCGTTAACACTAGTGCCAGTTAGAAGAGGCGCTACTGCTACTTATAGTAGCATGGGTCGAAGGCACACACTACTGCTATCCATTTAGCAGTAGCGCGGCTGTGACAAATGGCGCAACTACTAAGTATCGCCACCTTATCCACCAGGCTGGGTATAGTAGCAGCGTCTTTCATAGGACACGGGTAATATAGAAACTATAAACTATAAACTACAAACTATAATATAGAAACTATTAACTATAGGACACGCGCTACTGCTACCCACTATATTTTGTTGGTAGAATTTTAAAAAATGCCATGTACTTGTTATATTGTGAAATTAGGGCAGTTTTCTAGGGTTCATCGTATATTTTCAAATATATTTTAGCAATCAAATTTTAAGTTATCTTGTAAAATTAGTCCATTTCTCTATGGTTCAAGAAGTAGATAGTAGGAAACAAATTGCAGAATGTACAAATTGGATATTCTCATAGGTTGCTATTTACTAGACATTTGAAGACTTGGATAGCAGATCAAACATAGCTCACATAGGTCATTTTATTTGTGTGTAGGGAAGATCACCGAAGTGTCGCTCGACGACACCCAGAAGATCACCGGCATCCTCGATAGTCGTCCACTGAACAAAGATGGTCTATTTGGATATGTGATATGTAGAGTAGTGATGTGTAGTACTAGCATGTGTATGTGCTTTCCCAAGTGATATCTTGGCTTTAATTGTTTGTAGCGAAACTCCGAGTGGCCTATGTTTTGTTGGAATGTTGTTAATTTCCGTTCTAGCAAATTTCGGGCGCTTGATATGTCATGTTTTAGCAAAGGTCATGCCGGAATTTTCCATGGATTTCAGTAGGACTTGTGCTACAAAGTAGGAAATATCAAGTGCCCGTGATTTGCCGGAAGAGGAATTAAATGACATTCCGGCAAACCTTAGGTCATTTTCTTATGACATTACTCGATATATGTAAGGGGTTGACTGTCATTCTGTCGGGGCTCCTTGTGTAAATTTCAGTCTGATCTTGAAGGAAGGATGCCAACTATTGTCATGGGGGTCGCTTCCTTTCCTTCTTCTCGTGATATACCTTGGTAATGCACGAGAGGAGGAGGGTAAGTGACCATCACCAACGATTGAAATATCTATGAGGGAGAGTCTACCATATACTGTCAAAATATGAGAGAGGAAGAATCATGACTGTTGTCGTGGGGGTCACTTCTTCTTCATTAGAAGGTGCTAGACATTTTCGTGTAATGCACTTTCAAATGAATGAAGGACCGACTGTCGGTGTCAAAACCGGCGGATCTCGGGTAGGGGGTCCCGAACTGTGCGTCTAGGCCGGATGGTATCAGGAGGCAAGGAACACGATGTTTTACCCAGGTTTGGGCCCTCTTGATGGAGGTAAAACCCTACGTCCTACTTGATTAATATTGATGATATGGGTATTACAAGAGTAGATCTACCACGAGATCGAGGAGGCTAAACCCTAGAAGCTAGCCTATGGTATGATTGTTGTATGATGAAGTTGTCCTGCGGACTAAAACCCTCCGGTTTATATAGACACCGGAGAGGATTAGTGTTACACAAAGTCGGTTACAATGGTAGGAGATCTTGAATATCCGCATCGTCAAGCTTGCCTTCCACGCCAAGGAAAGTCCCATCCGGACACGGGACGAAGTCTTCAATCTTGTATCTTCATAGTCCTGGAGTCCGGCTGAAGGTATAGTCCGGCTACCCGAACACCCCCTAATCCAGGACTCCCTCAATAGCCCCTGAACCAGGCTTCAATGACGACGAGTCCGGCCCGTAGATTGTCTTCGGCATTGCAAGGCGGGTTCCTCCTCCAAATTCTTCATAAAAGTTTGTAAACACCAAGAGTAGTGTCCGGCTCTGCAAAATAAGTTTCCACGTATTGCCACAGAGAGAATAATATTGACACAAATCTAATCTGCTGACGTATTCCGCAGCGTGACATCACACTATGGCCAAGCCTTTATTCGAATCGTTTTCACTTTACCACCTCAGCGTGTTTTGCGAGGCGGTTTCCTTGGCACGTCTTGTCAAAGCAGAGATCGTGTCCCCCATTTACGGGATTCTCATCAATACGGACGTGGGTAACCCAACCGCGCCATTTATCACGGCGCTTGGGAGGCAAGCGAGTTTTACTAGGCTGGTGGGGACGCATAGTCGCATCCGCCCATATAAGGGGATAAGGATCCACCTTTTTACCTACGCCTTCTTCCTCCTTTGCCTATCCATCTTCCGCGCACCCGAGCTCCAGCGCCCAAGCCCGCACTTCCTACCTCAACCCTCTCCAACAATGTCCGGAGCGGGAGGCAAGTGGATGGTCTCCTCCGTCACGGAGGGCCATGTCAAAAGGCTAAGGAACGCCGGATACCTGTCCAAAGACATCGCGCACTGGCTTCCTGAGGAGGGAAGCTTCTCCCCACCCCAAGGCCCCATGAGAGGGTAGTATTTCTTCCCCACTTCTTCCGCGGACTGGGTTTTCCTCTCCACCCATTTGTCCGCGGGCTCATGTTCTACTACGGCATAGATTTCCACAATCTGGCCCCAAACTTCATCCTCAATATCTCGGCGTTTATCGTCATGTGCGAGGCTTTCCTCTGCATCCGCCCCCATTTCGGCCTCTGGCTCAAGACCTTCAACGTCAAGCCAAAGGTGGTGCGCGGCAACCAGGCGGAGTGCGGAGGTGCCATGGCGGGCAAAATAGCCAACGTCCTATGGCTCGAGGGCTCCTTTGTGGAGACCTTGAAAGGGTGGCAGTCAGGGTGGTTTTACATCACCGAGCCACGCGATCCGAAGTGGATCGCAGCCCCTGAATTCCGATCCGGACCCCCTACGCGGCTCACGTCCTGGAAGGAGACGGGCTTGTCGTGGGGCGACGAAGAAGAGGTGACCGGACTGCAAAAATGCATCCAGTCCCTGGTGAACAAGCATCTCAAGCTTGTCAACGTAGTCCAGGTCATGCTCGTCCGTCGGATCCTCCCGTGTCAAGAACGGGACTTCAATTTGTGGGAGTTCAACCCGGCGCAACACCGAACTCTGAGCAGGCTCTTCGACACGACGTACAAAGATGTCTGGAGGGGGCTAACAAAAGGCGCCGAGGCTCCCACATCCGCCTCCGAAGACCGCGGATTCAGCTCGCAGCGCCCTGCTGGCGAGGTAAAATATTTTCATCTTTTACAGGATGTTAAGTTTTCTTCATAGTTTGACTCTATGCGGGATCTAAACTCCCTAACCTTTGACAGGATTGGCAGGCGAAGTCCGGACTGATTAAATGCCCGGCTCCCTTGCCCGAAGACCCAGCCCCTGCTCTGCTAGTGAAGCTGCTGGTTCCGGCACCTTATGTGGTGCCGGAGAAGAAGGCCAAGAAGAAGAAGGCCACGGGGCCTCGAAAGAGTTCCCGGCATATGGTGGTGTCGGACTCGTCATCCGACGAGTCCGAGACGCACTCCTCCCGTGAAGACGAGGAGGAGGAAGAAGAGACCTCTCCCCCTCCAGCGGGGGGAGGAAAGAAGAGGAAGGCCGCCCCAGTAGGGGAGGCCGAAGGGTCCAAGAAGAGGAAAACCCCTCCGCCGGACTACGCCCCTGACGCCGACGAGGACGAAGAGGAGTGGCCGGACAGGGCCAAGCGTCTGGCAAAATCGTAAGTGTTCGGATACCAGAGTAACTCATGATATTCCTTTTGTTGCACAGCTTTCCCTAATGTCGAATATAATCATGCAGCCCACCCAAGGACGGGCTCGACGAGTCGTCGAGTGGCTCCCTGGATTCATCGGACGTGAATTCAGTTCCGCCCGCTGCCTCCCCCTGTGCTGTGGATGACACCGAAGTGGCATCGCGACAAGCTCTGGGGCAAGAGGAGGTGGTCCAGGAGGAGCCGCGAGGCGACCTCCCGGACTCCAGGAGTAAAGGGGACAAGACCCCCCAAGGCTCCGAGTCCGGCTTTAAGCCGGACACCATGCCGGAATCATCGACTGTTCCGGACCGCGGCAGGCGAACTCCTGCCAAGAGGAGCAAGCCTATTGAGCCGGCGTCCTCCGTCCAACCGAAGGCGCCGGACAATCTGCTGGAGGTGCTTAAGGGCGCCTCCATCGACGAGGAGCACCGTACCATCATGAGTACGGTGGTCCAGAAGGTTTGGTCCGCCAAAAGCGGACTGACTGAAGCTTGTGCTAGCCTTCTAACAGGCTTCGAGGTATGTAAAAATATTACCGCATAGACAGTAGCTCATGATGCTCTGTTTGGCGTTCGGAAAGAAAAGCCGAATAGAGGATCTATTAAATATCGCAGGAGTCTAACTAAAAAGGAGTCAATATACGTATGCAGGCCTCGCTGCTGACCATCGCCGCACTGACTGCGGAGGTGGGTGCCCTGAAGCAGGGCCTCGAGCGGACCGAGCAAGAGCTCGGCCTTGCCAAACGGCAGCTCGAGAGAAAGAAAGTAAGAGATACCTTATAGAAAAAATGCCTATAAGAAGACGCAATTGCAAAAAATGACAGGAGTACACTGCTTATTGTAGGGGCCACAACTGAGGTGGCGACCCTCAAGCAGGCACTCTCCGAGGCCGAGAAGAAAACGGCCACGGAGCGCACCGAGCGGGAGAAATTGGAGGCGCGGGTCGGCGAGGTGCAGCAAGAGCTTCAGGCTCTCATGAAAAAACATGAGAGTTTGGAGCTCGACTCGCAGACGCGAGCGTCCGAGCTTGCAGCGGCCCTTAAAACTGCCAAATCTCCCAAGGCCGAAGCCCAGAAGGCCCTCCAGGAATTGGATGCGGTGAAAAAGATAGCGGCGGGTAAGGCATTCTCTATGCAAAGCAGACATATAAAAGTAAACTACTTGTTACTTATCCGAATCCGGAGCTCTCCAGGGGCATTCGCAGATCTTTCCCGCAGTGTATCCGATGCCGCCGCATTTGTTGGGGAACGTAGTAATTTCAAAATTTTCCTACGCACACGCAAGATCATGGTGATGCATAGCAACGAGAGGGGAGAGTGTTGTCTACGTACCCTCGTAGACCGAAGCGGAAGCGTTGACGCAACATAGAGGAAGTAGTCGTACGTCTTCCCGGTCCAACCGATCCAAGCACCGTTACTCCGGCACCTTCGAGTTCTTAACACACGTACAGCTCGATGACGCACCCCGGGCTCCGATCCAGCAAAGCTGCGGGGAGGAGTTTCGTCAGCACGACGGCATGGTGACGATCTTGATGTTTAACCGTCGCAGGGCTTTGCCTAAGCACCGCTACAATATGATCGAGGTGTAATATCGTGGAGGGGGGCACCGCACACGGCTAAGGAACGATCACGAAGATCAACTTGTGTGTCCTAGGGTGCCCCCTGGCCCCATATAAAAGAAGCCAAGGGGTGGGGCGGCCGGCCAAGGAGGGGCGCGCCAGGGGGGAGTCCTACTCCCACCGGGAGTAGGACTCCCTTCTTTCCTAGTTGGAGAAGGAGAAGGGGGGAAAGAGGAGGAAGAGGGGAAGGAAAGGGGGGGCGCCGCCCCCTTCCCTTGTCCTATTCGGACTAGGAAGGGGAGGGGCGCGCGGCCACCTCCTGCCTCCTTCTCTCTTCTCCCTCAAGGCCCATGTAGGCCCAATAACCCCCCGGGGGGTTCCGGTAACCCCCCGGTACTCCGGTAAAATGCCGATTTCACCCGGAACGATTCCGATGTCCAAATATAGGCTTCCAATATATCGATCTTTATGTCTCGACCATTTCGAGACTCCTCATCATGTCCGTGATCACATCCGGGACTCCGAACAACCTTCGGTACATCAAAATACATAAACTCATAATGAAACTGTCATCGTAACTTTAAGCGTGCGGACCCTACGGTTCGAGAACAATGTAGACATGACCGAGACACGTCTCCGGTCAATAACCAATAGCGGGACCTGGATGCCCATATTGGCTCCTACATATTCTATGAAGATCTTTATCGGTCAGACCGCATAACTACATACGTTGTTCCCTTTGTCATCGGTATGTTACTTGCCCGAGATTCGATCGTCGGTATCCAATACCTAGTTCAATCTCGTTACCGGCAAGTCTCTTTACTCGTTCCGTAATACATCATCTCACAACTAACACATTAGTTGCAATGCTTGCAAGGCTTATGTGATGTGTATTACCGAGAGGGCCCAGAGATACCTCTCCGTCAGACGGAGTGACAAATCCTAATCTCGAAATACGCCAACCCAACATGTACCTTTGGAGACACCTGTAGAGCTCCTTTATAATCACCCAGTTACGTTGTGACGTTTGGTAGCACACAAAGTGTTCCTCCGGTAAACGGGAGTTGCATAATCTCATAGTCATAGGAACATGTATAAGTCATGAAGAAAGCAATAGCAACATACTAAACGATCGGGTGCTAAGCTAATGGAATGGGTCATGTCAATCAGATCATTCAACTAATGATGTGATCCCGTTAATCAAATAACAACTCTTTGTCTATGGTTAGGAAACACAACCATCTTTGATTAACGAGCTAGTCAAGTAGAGGCATACTAGTGACACTTTGTTTGTCTATGTATTCACACATGTATTATGTTTCCGGTTAATACAATTCTAGCATGAATAATAAACATTTATCATGATATAAGGAAATAAATAATAACTTTATTATTGCCTCTAGGGCATATTTCCTTCAGTCTCCCACTTGCACTAGAGTCAATAATCTAGATTACACAGTAATGATTCTAACACCCATGGAGCCTTGGTGCTGATCATGTTTTGCTCGTGGAAGAGGCTTAGTCAACGGGTCTGCTACATTCAGATCCGTATGTATCTTGCAAATCTCTATGTCTCCCACCTGGACTAGATCCCGGATGGAATTGAAGCGTCTCTTGATGTGCTTGGTTCTTTTGTGAAATCTGGATTCCTTTGCCAAGGCAATTGCACCAGTATTGTCACAAAAGATTTTCATTGGACCCGATGCACTAGGTATGACACCTAGATCGGATATGAACTCCTTCATCCAGACTCCTTCGTTTGCTGCTTCCGAAGCAGCTATGTACTCCGCTTCACATGTAGATCCCGCCACGACGCTTTGTTTAGAACTGCACCAACTGACAGCTCCACCGTTTAATGTAAACACGTATCCGGTTTGCGATTTAGAATCGTCCGGATCAGTGTCAAAGCTTGCATCAACGTAACCGTTTACGATGAGCTCTTTGTCACCTCCATATACGAGAAACATATCCTTAGTCCTTTTTAGGTACTTCAGGATGTTCTTGACCGCTGTCCAGTGATCCACTCCTGGATTACTTTGGTACCTCCCTGCTAAACTTATAGCAAGGCACACATCAGGTCTGGTACACAGCATTGCATACATGATAGAGCCTATGGCTGAAGCATAGGGAACATCTTTCATTTTCTCTCTATCTTCTGCAGTGGTCGGGCATTGAGTCTTACTCAACTTCACACCTTGTAACACAGGCAAGAACCCTTTCTTTGCTTGATCCATTTTGAACTTCTTCAAAACTTTGTCAAGGTATGTGCTTTGTGAAAGTCCAATTAAGCGTCTTGATCTATCTCTATAGATCTTAATGCCCAATATGTAAGCAGCTTCACCGAGGTCTTTCATTGAAAAACTCTTATTCAAGTATCCCTTTATGCTATCCAGAAATTCTATATCATTTCCAATCAGTAATATGTCATCCACATACAATATCAGAAATGCTACAGAGCTCCCACTCACTTTCTTGTAAATACAGGCTTCTCCGAAAGTCTGTATAAAACCAAATGCTTTGATCACACTATCAAAGCGTTTATTCCAACTCCGAGAGGCTTGCACCAGTCCATAAATGGATCGCTGGAGCTTGCACACTTTGTTAGCTCCCTTTGGATCGACAAAACCTTCCGGTTGCATCATATACAACTCTTCTTCCAGAAATCCATTCAGGAATGCAGTTTTTACATCCATCTGCCAAATTTCATAATCATAAAATGCGGCAATTGCTAACATGATTCGGACAGACTTAAGCATCGCTACGGGTGAGAAGGTCTCATCGTAGTCAACCCCTTGAACTTGCCGAAACCCTTTTGCGACAAGTCGAGCTTTGTAGACAGTAATATTACCGTCAGCGTCAGTCTTCTTCTTGAAGATCCATTTATTCTCAATTGCTTGCCGATCATCGGGCAAGTCAACCAAAGTCCATACTTTGTTCTCATACATGGATCCCATCTCAGATTTCATGGCTTCAAGCCATTTTGCGGAATCTGGGCTCACCATCGCTTCTTCATAGTTCGTAGGTTCATCATGATCTAGTAGCATGACTTCCAGAACAGGATTACCGTACCACTCTGGTGCGGATCTTACTCTGGTTGATCTACGAGGCTCAGTAGTAACTTGATCTGAAATTTCATGATCATCATCATTAAATTCCTCACTAATTGGTGTAGGTATCGCAGAAACCGGTTTCTGTGATGAACTACTTTCCAATAAGGGAGCAGGTACAGTTACCTCATCAAGTTCTACTTTCCTCCCACTCACTTCTTTCGAGAGAAACTCCTTCTCTAGAAAGGATCCATTCTTAGCAACGAATGTCTTGCCTTCGGATCTGTGATAGAAGGTGTACCCAACAGTCTCCTTTGGGTATCCTATGAAGACACATTTCTCCGATTTGGGTTCGAGCTTATCAGGTTGAAGCTTTTTCACATAAGCATCGCAGCCCCAAACTTTAAGAAACGACAACTTTGGTTTCTTGCCAAACCATAGTTCATAAGGCGTCGTCTCAACGGATTTCGATGGTGCCCTATTTAACGTGAATGCGGCCGTCTCTAAAGCATAACCCCAAAACGATAGCGGTAAATCAGTAAGAGACATCATAGATCGCACCATATCTAGTAAAGTACGATTACGACGTTCGGACACACCATTACGCTGTGGTGTTCCGGGTGGCGTGAGTTGCGAAACTATTCCGCATTGTTTCAAATGTACACCAAACTCGTAACTCAAATATTCTCCTCCACGATCAGATCGTAGAAACTTTATTTTCTTGTTACGATGATTTTCAACTTCACTCTGAAATTCTTTGAACTTTTCAAATGTTTCAGACTTATGTTTCATTAAGTAGATATACCCATATCTGCTTAAGTCATCTGTGAAGGTGAGAAAATAACGATATCCGCCACGAGCCTCAATATTCATCGGACCACATACATCTGTATGTATGATTTCCAACAAATCTGTTGCTCTCTCCATAGTACCGGAGAACGGTGTTTTAGTCATCTTGCCCATGAGGCACGGTTCGCAAGTACCAAGTGATTCATAATCAAGTGGTTCCAAAAGTCCATCAGTATGGAGTTTCTTCATGCGCTTTATACCGATATGACCTAAACGGCAGTGCCACAAATAAGTTGCACTATCATTATCAACTCTGCATCTTTTGGCTTCAACATTATGAATATGTGTGTTACTACTATCGAGATTCATCAAAAATAGACCACTCTTCAAAGGTGCATGACCATAAAAGATATTACTCATATAAATAGAACAACCATTATTCTCTGATTTAAATGAATAACCGTCTCGCATTAAACAAGATCCAGATATAATGTTCATGCTCAACGCTGGCACCAAATAACAATTATTTAGGTCTAATACTAATCCCGAAGGTAGATGTAGAGGTAGCGTGCCGACCGCGATCACATCGACTTTGGAACCATTTCCCACGCGCATCGTCACCTCGTCCTTTGCCAGTGTTCGCTTAATCCGTAGTCCCTGTTTCGAGTTGCAAATATTAGCAACAGAACCAGTATCAAATACCCAGGTGCTACTGCGAGCTCTAGTAAGGTACACATCAATAACATGTATATCACATATACCTTTGTTCACCTTGCCATCCTTCTTATCCGCCAAATACTTGGGGCAGTTCCGCTTCCAGTGACCAGTCTGCTTGCAGTAGAAGCACTCAGTTTCAGGCTTAGGTCCAGACTTGGGTTTCTTCTCTTGAGCAGCAACTTGCTTGCTGTTCTTCTTGAAGTTCCCCTTCTTCTTCCCTTTGCCCTTTTTCTTGAAACTAGTGGTCTTGTTGACCATCAACACTTGATGCTCCTTTTTGATTTCTACCTCCGCAGCTTTCAGCATTGCGAAGAGCTCGGGAATAGTCTTATTCATCCCTTGCATATTATAGTTCATCACGAAGCTCTTGTAGCTTGGTGGCAGTGATTGGAGAATTCTGTCAATGACGCAATCATCTGGAAGATTAACTCCCATCTGAATCAAGTGATTATTATACCCAGACATTTTGAGTATATGCTCACTGACAGAACTGTTCTCCTCCATCTTGCAGCTATAGAACTTATTGGAGACTTCATATCTCTCAATCCGGGCATTTGCTTGAAATATTAACTTCAACTCCTGGAACATCTCATATGCTCCATGACGTTCAAAACGTCGTTGAAGTCCCGATTCTAAGCCGTAAAGCATGGCACACTGAACTATCGAGTAGTCATCAGCTTTGCTCTGCCAGACGTTCATAACATCTGGTGTTGCTCCAGCAGCAGGCCTGGCACCCAGCGGTGCTTCCAGGACGTAATTCTTCTGTGCAGCAATGAGGATAATCCTCAAGTTACGGACCCAGTCCGTGTAATTGCTACCATCATCTTTCAACTTTGCTTTCTCAAGGAACGCATTAAAATTCAACGGAACAACAGCACGGGCCATCTATCTACAATCAAACATACATAAGCAAGATACTATCAGGTACTAAGTTCATGATAAATTTAAGTTCAATTAATCATATTACTTAAGAACTCCCACTTAGATAGACATCCCTCTAATCCTCTAAGTGATCACGTGATCCAAATCAACTAAACCATAACCGATCATCACGTGAAATGGATTAGTTTTCAATGGTGAACATCATTATGTTGATCATATCTACTATATGACTCACGCTCGACCTTTCGGTCTCCGTGTTCCGAGGCCATATCTGCATATGCTAGGCTCGTCAAGTTTAACCTGAGTATTCTGCGTGTGCAAAACTGGCTTGCACCCGTTGTAGATGGACGTAGAGCTTATCACACCCGATCATCACGTGGTGTCTGGGCACGACGAACTTTGGCAACGGTGCATACTCAGGGAGAACACTTCTTGATAATTTAGTGAGAAGTCATCTTATAATGCTACCGTCAATCAAAGCAAGATAAGATGCATAAAAGATAAACATCACATGCAATCAATATAAGTGATATGATATGGTCATCATCATCTTGTGCTTGTGATCTCCATCTCCGAAGCACCGTCATGATCACCATCGTCACCGGCGTGACACCTTGATCTCCATCGTAGCATCGTTGTCGTCTCGCCAATCTTATGCTTCCACGACTATCGCTACCGCTTAGTGATAAAGTAAAGCATTACAGCGCGATTGCATTGCATACAATAAAGCGACAACCATATGGCTCCTGCCAGTTGCCGATAACTCGGTTACAAAACATGATCATCTCATACAATAAAATTTAGCATCATGTCTTGGCCATATCACATCACAACATGCCCTGCAAAAACAAGTTAGACGTCCTCTACTTTGTTTGTTGCAAGTTTTACGTGGCTGCTACGGGCTTAAGCAAGAACCAATCTTACCTACGCATCAAAACCACAACGATAGTTTGTCAAGTTGATGCCGTTTTAACCTTCGCAAGGACCGGGCGTAGCCACACTCGGTTCAACTAAAGTTGGAGAAACTGTCACCCGCAAGCCACCTATGTGCAAAGCACGTCGGGAGAACCGGTCTCGCGTAAGCGTACGCGTAATGTCGGTCCGGGCCGCTTCATCCAACAATACCGCTGAACCAAAGTATGACATGCTGGTAGGCAGTATGACTTATATCGCCCACAACTCACTAGTGTTCTACTCGTGCATATAACATCAAACCATAAAACCTGGCGCGGATGCCACTGTTGGGGAATGTAGTAATTTCAAAATTTTCCTACGCACACGCAAGATCATGGTGATGCATAGCAACGAGAGGGGAGAGTGTTGTCTACGTACCCTCGTAGACCGAAGCGGAAGCGTTGATGCAACGTAGAGGAAGTAGTCATACGTCCTCCCGGTCCAACCGATCCAAGCACCGTTACTCCGGCACCTCCGAGTTCTTAACACACGTACAGCTCGATAACGCACCCCGGGCTCCGATCCAGCAAAGCTTCGGGGAGGAGTTTCGTCAGCACGACGGCGTGGTGACGATCTTGATGTTTAACCATCGCAGGGCTTCGCCTAAGCACCGCTACAATATGATCAAGGTGTAATATCATGGAGGGGGGCACCGCACACGGCTAAGGAACGATCACGAAGATCAACTTGTGTGTCCTAGGGTGCCCCCTGCCCCCGTATATAAAGGAGCCAAGGGGAGGGGGTGGCCGGCCAAGGAGGGGCACGCCAGGGGGGAGTCCTACTCCCACCGGGAGTTGGACTCCCTTCTTTCCTAGTTGGAGAAGGAGAAGGGGGGAAAGAGGAGGAAGAGGGGAAGGAAAGGGGGGGCGCCACCCCCTTCACTTGTCCTATTCGGACTAGGAAGGGGAGGGGCACGCGGCCACCTCCTGCCTCCTTCTCTCTTCTCCCTCAAGGCCCATGTAGGCCCAATAACCCCCCGGGGGGTTCCGGTAACCCCTCGGTACTCCGGTAAAATGCCGATTTCACCCGGAACGATTTCGATGTCCAAATATAGGCTTCCAATATATCGATCTTTATGTCTCGACCATTTCGAGACTCCTCGTCATGTCCGTGATCACATCCGGGACTCCAAACAACCTTCGGTACATCAAAATACATAAACTCATAATGAAACTATCATCGTAACTTTAAGCGTGCGGACCCTATGATTCGAGAACAATGTAGATATGACCGAGACACGTCTCCGGTCAATAACCAATAGCGGGACCTGGATGCCCATATTGGCTTCTACATATTCTACGAAGATCTTTATCGGTCAGACCGCATAACTACATACGTTGTTCCCTTTGTCATCGGTATGTTACTTGCCCGAGATTCGATCGTCGGTATCCAATACCTAGTTCAATCTCGTTACCGGCAAGTCTCTTTACTCGTTCCGTAATACATCATCTCACAACTAACACATTAGTTGCAACGCTTGCAAGGCTTATGTGATGTGTATTACCGAGAGGGCCCAGAGATACCTCTCCATCAGACGGAGTGACAAATCCTAATCTCGAAATACGCCAACCCAACATGTACCTTTGGAGACACCTGTAGAGCTCCTTTATAATCACCCAGTTACGTTGTGACGTTTGGTAGCACACAAAGTGTTCCTCCGGTAAACGGGAGTTGCATAATCTCATAGTCATAGGAACATGTATAAGTCATGAAGAAAGCAATAGCAACATACTAAATGATCGGGTGCTAAGCTAATGGAATGGGTCATGTCAATTAGATCATTCAACTAATGATGCGATCCCGTTAATCAAATAACAACTCTTTGTCTATGGTTAGGAAACACAACCATCTTTGATTAACGAGCTAGTCAAGTAGAGGCATACTAGTGACACTTTGTTTGTCTATGTATTCACACATGTATTATGTTTCCGGTTAATACAATTCTAGCATGAATAACAAACATTTATCATGATATAAGGAAATAAATAATAACTTTATTATTGCCTCTAGGGCATATTTCCTTCAGCATTCTACCGAGCCGAGGAAGGCAGCTTGACGGAGAAGGTGTTCTGGTCTCAGTACGATGAGGCCGGACACCCTGTGCCCTTGAGCGACCAGCTGAAGCAGCTGGTCGAGCTCCACAAGGCGGCCTAACAAGCCCTGAAGGGCTTCATAGTTCGGCTGTGGCCCGGAGAGGCCCTGCCTGGGAGCTACTTCGGACTAGTGCGACGGCTGGTGGAGGCTTGTCCAAGGCTCGAGGTCATCAAGCGCTCCGTCTGCATCGAAGGTGCCCGTAGGGCCCTTGCCCGTGTAAAGGTGCACTGGGGTAAGCTGGACGGTGAGAAGCTTGTGAGGGACGGGCCCCCGCCGGGGAAGGAGCATCGCAAGCCCGAGAACTATTACAAGGATGTTCTGGCTGGTGCCCGCCTTATGGCGGATGAATGTACCAAGGATGTAATTTTTGAATGAACTCGCTCGTGTTATCCTGTGCGCTGAAAACTTGTTCATATGCGCTAAGCAATGCTTGTTGAATTTAAAATATTACTTTCTGTGCGGCCGTTTATCAAAAAATTGAGAGATGGCCAGTCGTCGGCTTCTGCCCCCATGCTACTAGTGCTGGGGTGTTCGGGATAAACCTGAGCGCTCTTTTTCCCATGATTGGGTCCGTCGAGGGAGGCGCTCAGCACAACGAACAAGGCAATCGGACTATAATGCTTGAACACTCTCACTTAGCCATAGAACTCTATAATTTTAAAATTTGGCGAAGCCCCTAGTATTCGGAAGACCGAGTTCGGGGCGCTATCCACGCCTTGGCCGGACAAAGCCGGTTCCTCGCTCGAAGCGGCATAAGTCTTTAAGGACTCGAAAAACCTCTCGAACAGCGACCGGTCTCTCGCCTCATCATGACAGTCAGTTTTATCTTTCTCCACTGAGGTGCTCGGCCCAGCTCAACTGGGGCACAATCGCAGTGGTTCTCTTAGTGCTACCTTAGCCGATATAGCGGAACGTAAGGCACCAAAACATAGGAGCCGGGCAAACCCAACTATTGACCCAAATCATGATTCGGAGCCGATGCATATAGTGCTATAAGTTCAGGGTGCCGCACTTGTGAAAGTGTACGGACTTCTCACGCCATATTGATGGGTACTGAAGCCCCTGGCGTATTTTTGCCGTACCACAGTGTACGTATGCAACATGTTATTAATAAACATATATATATATATATATATATATATATATATATATAAGGATAATGCAAAAAATAGACAAAAAGCTATGCATTGTTTATGTTGGGGAACGTAGTAATTTCAAAATTTTCCTACGCACACGCAAGATCATGGTGATGCATAGCAACGAGAGGGGAGAGTGTGATCTACGTACCCTTGTAGATCGACAACGGAAGCGTTAACTTGGTTGATGTAGTCGTACATCTTCACGACCCGACCGATCAAGCACCAAAACTACGACACCTCCGAGTTCTAGCACACGTTCAGCTCGATGACGATCCCCGGACTCCGTTCCAGCAAAGTGTCGGGGAAGAGTTCCGTCAGCACGATGGCGTGGTGACGATCTTGATGAAGTAATGTCGCAGGGCTTCGCCTAAGCACTACTACAATATTATCGAGGACTATGGTGGAAGGGGGCACCGCACACGGCTAAGAATATGATCACGTGGATCAACTTGTGTCTCTAGGGGGTGCCCGTGCCTCCGTATATAAAGGCTCAAAGGGGGGGGGCGGCCAAGAGGAGGCGCGCCAGGAGGAGTCCTACTCCCTCCGGGAGTAGGACTCCCCCCCCCCCTTTCCTAGTTGGAATTGGATTCACGAAGGAGAGAGAGGAGGAAGGGGGCCCGGCCCCCTCTCCTTGTCCTATTCGGACCAAGGGAGGGTAGGGGCGCGCGACCCATCTCTGGCTGCCTCTCCTCTCTTCCACTAAGGCCCATATATCTCCCGGGGGGTTCCGGTAACCTCCCGGTACTCGGGTAAAATCCCGATTTCACCCGGAACACTTCCGATATCCAAACATAGGCCTCCAATATATCAATCATTATGTCTCGACCATTTCGAGACTCCTCGTCATGTCCGTGATCACATCCGGGACTCCGAACAACCTTCGGTACATCAAAACGCATAAACTCATAATATAACTGTCATCGAAACCTTAAGCGTGCGGACCCTACGTGTTCGTGAACAATGTAGACATGACCGAGACACGTCTCCGGTCAATAACCAATAGCGGGACCTGGATGCCCATGTTGGTTCCTACATATTCTACGAAGATCTTTTATCGGTCAGACCGCATAACAACATACGTTGTTCCCTTTGTCATCGGTATGTTACTTGCCCGAGATTTGATCGTCGGTATCCAATACCTAGTTCAATCTCGTTACCGGCAAGTCTCTTTACTCGTTCCGTAATACATCATCCCGCAACTAACTCATTAGTTGCAATGCTTGCAAGGCTTAAGTGATGTGCATTACCGAGAGGGCCCAAAGATACCTCTCCGACGATCGGAGTGACAAATCCTAATCTCGAAATACGTCAACCCAACATGTACCTTTGGAGACACCTGTAGAGCACCTTTATAATCACCCAGTTACGTTGTGACGTTTGGTAGCACACAAAGTGTTCCTCCGGCACACGGGAGTTACATAATCTCATAGTCATAGGAACATGTATAAGTCATGAAGAAAGCAATAGCAACATACTAAACGATCGGGTGCTAAGCTAATGGAATGGGTCATGTCAATCAGATCATTCAACTAATGACGTGATCCCGTTAATCAAATAACAACTCTTTGTCTATGGTTAGGAAACACAACCATCTTTGATTAACGAGCTAGTCAAGTAGAGGCATACTAGTGACACTTTGTTTGTCCATGTATTCACACATGTATTATGTTTCCGGTCAATACAATTCTAGCATGAATAACAAACATTTATCATGATATAAGGAAATAAATAATAACTTTATTATTGCCTCTAGGGCATATTTCCTTTAGCATTCTACCGAGCCGAGGAAGGCAGCTTGACGGAGAAGGTGTTCTGGTCTCAGTACGCTGAGGCCGGACACCCTGTGCCCTTGAGCGACCAGCTGAAGCAGCTGGTCGAGCTCCACAAGGCGGCCTAACAAGCCCTGAAGGGCTTCATAGTTCGGCTATGGCCCGGAGAGGCCCTGCCTGGGAGCTACTTCGGACTAGTGCGACGGCTGGTGGAGGCTTGTCCAAGGCTCGAGGTCATCAAGCGCTCCGTCTGCATCGAAGGTGCCCGTAGGGCCCTTGCCCGTGCAAAGGTGCACTGGGGTAAGCTGGACGGTGAGAAGCTTGTGAAGGACGGGCCCCCGCCGGGGAAGGAGCATCGCAGGCCCGAGAACTATTACAAGGATGTTCTGGCTGGTGCCCGCCTTATGGCGGATGAATGTACCAAGGATGTAATTTTTGAATGAACTCGCTCATGTTATCCTGTGCGCTGAAAACTTGTTCATATGCGCTAAGCAATGCTTGTTGAATTTAAAATATTACTTTCTGTGTGGCCGTTTATCAAAAAATTGAGAGATGGCCAGTCGTCGGCTTCTGCCCCCATGCCACTAGTGCTGGGGTGTTCGGGATAAACCTGAGCGCTCTTTTTCCCATGATTGGGTCCGTCGAGGGAGGCGCTCAGCACGACGAACAAGGCAATCGGACTATAATGCTTGAACACTCTCACTTAGCCATAGAACTCTATAATTTTAAAATTTGGCGAAGCCCCTAGTATTCGGAAGACCGAGTTCGGGGCGCTATCCACGCCTTGGCCAGACAAAGCCGGTTCCTCGCTCGAAGCGGCATAAGTCTTTAAGGACTCGAAAAACCTCTCGAACAGCGACCGGTCTCTCGCCTCATCATGACAGTTAGTTTTATCTTTCTCCACTGAGGTGCTCGGCCCAGCTCAACTGGGGCACAATCGCAGTGGTTCTCTTAGTGCTACCTTAGCCGATATAGTGGAACGTAAGGCACCAAAACATAGGAGCCGGGCAAACCCAACTATTGATCCAAATCATGATTCGGAGCCAATGCATATAGTGCTATAAGTTCAGGGTGCCGCACTTGTGAAAGTGTACGGACTTCTCACGCCATATTGATGGGTACTGAAGCCCCTGGCGTATTTTTGCCGTACCACAGTGTACGTATGCAACATGTTATTAATAAACATATATATATATATATATATATATATATATATATAAGGATAATGCAAAAAATAGACAAAAAGCTATGCATTGTTTATGTTGGGGAACGTAGTAATTTCAAAATTTTCCTACGCACACGCAAGATCATGGTGATGCATAGCAACGAGAGGGGAGAGTGTGATATACGTACCCTTGTAGATCGACAACGGAAGCGTTAACTTGGTTGATGTAGTCGTACATCTTCACGACCCGACCGATCAAGCACCAAAACTACGACACCTCCGAGTTCTAGCACACGTTCAGCTCGATGACGATCCCCGGACTCCGATCCAGCAAAGTGTCGGGGAAGAGTTCCGTCAGCACGACGGCGTGGTGACGATCTTGATGAAGTAATGTCGCAGGGCTTCGCCTAAGCACTGCTACAATATTATCGAGGACTATGGTGGAAGGGGGCACCGCACACGGCTAAGAATATGATCACGTGGATCAACTTGTGTCTCTAGGGGGTGCCCCTGCCTCCGTATATAAAGGCTCAAAGGGGGGGGGGGCGGCCGGCCAAGAGGAGGCGCGCCAGGAGGAGTCCTACTCCCTCCGGGAGTAGGACTCCCCCCCTTTCCTAGTTGGAATAGGATTCGCGGAGGAGAGAGAGGAGGAAGGGGGCCCGGCCCCCTCTCCTTGTCCTATTCGGACCAAGGGAGGGTAGGGGCGCGCGACCCATCTCTGGCTGCCTCTCCTCTCTTCCACTAAGGCCCATATATCTCCCGGGGGGTTCCGGTAACCTCCCGGTACTCGGGTAAAATCCCGATTTCACCCGAAACACTTCCGATATCCAAACATAGGCCTCCAATATATCAATCATTATGTCTCAACCATTTCGAGACTCCTCGTCATGTCCGTGATCACATCCGGGACTCCGAACAACCTTCGGTACATCAAAACGCATAAACTCATAATATAACTGTCATCGAAACCTGAAGCATGCGGACCCTACGGGTTCGTGAACAATGTAGACATGACCGAGACACGTCTCCGGTCAATAACCAATAGCGGGACCTGGATGCCCATGTTGGTTCCTACATATTCTACGAAGATCTTTTATCGGTCAGACCGCATAACAACATACGTTGTTCCCTTTGTCATCGGTATGTTACTTGCCCGAGATTTGATCATCGGTATCCAATACCTAGTTCAATCTCGTTACCGGCAAGTCTCTTTACTCGTTCCGTAATACATCATCCCGCAACTAACTCATTAGTTGCAATGCTTGCAAGGCTTAAGTGATGTGCATTACCGAGAGGGCCCAGAGATACCTCTCCGACGATCGGAGTGACAAATCCTAATCTCGAAATACGTCAACCCAACATGTACCTTTGGAGACACCTGTAGAGCACCTTTATAATCACCCAGTTACGTTGTGACGTTTGGTAGCACACAAAGTGTTCCTCCGGCACACGGGAGTTACATAATCTCATAGTCATAGGAACATGTATAAGTCATGAAGAAAGCAATAGCAACATACTAAACGATCGGGTGCTAAGCTAATGGAATGGGTCATGTCAATCAGATCATTCAACTAATGATGTGATCCCGTTAATCAAATGACAACTCTTTGTCCATGGTTAGGAAACATAACCATCTTTGATTAACGAGCTAGTCAAGTAGAGGCATACTAGTGACACTCTGTTTGTCTATGTATTCACACATGTATTATGTTTCCGGTTAATACAATTCTAGCATGAATAATAAACTTTTATCATGATATAAGGAAATAAATAATAACTTTATTATTGCCTCTAGGGCATATTTCCTTCAGTCTCCCACTTGCACTAGAGTCAATAATCTAGATTACACAGTAATGATTCTAACACCCATGGAGCTTTGGTGCTGATCATGTTTTGCTCGTGGAAGAGGCTTAGTCAACGGGTCTGCTACATTCAGCTCCGTATGTATCTTGCAAATCTCTATGTCTCCCACCTGGACTAGATCCCGGATGGAATTGAAGCGTCTTTTGATGTGCTTGGTTCTTTTGTGAAATCTGGATTCCTTCGCCAAGGCAATTGCACCAGTATTGTCACAAAAGATTTTCATTGGACCCGATGCACTAGGTATGACACCTAGATCGGATATGAACTCCTTCATCCAGACTCCTTCGTTTGCTGCTTCCGAAGCAGCTATGTACTCTGCTTCACATGTAGATCCCGCCACGACGCTTTGTTTAGAACTGCACCAACTGACAGCTCCACCGTTTAATGTAAACACGTATCCGGTTTGCGATTTAGAATCGTCCGGATCAGTGTCAAAGCTTGCATCAACGTAACCATTTACGATGAGCTCTTTGTCACCTCCATATACGAGAAACATATCCTTAGTCCTTTTCAGGTACTTCAGGATGTTCTTGACCGCTGTCCAGTGATCCACTCCTGGATTACTTTGGTACCTCCCTGCTAGACTTATAGCAAGGCACACATCAGGTCTGGTACACAGCATTGCATACATGATAGAGCCTATGGCTGAAGCATAGGGAACATCTTTCATTTTCTCTCTATCTTCTGCAGTGGTCGGGCATTGAGTCTGACTCAACTTCACACCTTGTAACACAGGCAAGAACCCTTTCTTTGCTTGATCCATTTTGAACTTCTTCAAAATCTTGTCAAGGTATGTGCTTTGTGAAAGTCCAATTAAGCGTCTTGATCTATCTCTATAGATCTTTATGCCTAATATGTAAGCAGCTTCACCGAGGTCTTTCATTGAAAAACTCTTATTCAAGTATCCCTTTATGCTATCCAGAAATTCTATATCATTTCCAATCAGTAATATGTCATCCACATACAATATCAGAAATGCTACAGAGCTCCCACTCACTTTCTTGTAAATACAGGCTTCTCCAAAAGTCTGTATAAAACCAAATGCTTTGATCACACTATCAAAGCGTTTATTCCAACTCCGAGAGGCTTGCACCAGTCCATAAATGGATCGCTGGAGCTTGCACACTTTGTTAGCTCCCTTTGGATCGACAAAACCTTCCGGTTGCATCATATACAACTCTTCTTCCAGAAATCCATTCAGGAATGCAGTTTTGACATCCATCTGCCAAATTTCATAATCATAAAATGCGGCAATTGCTAACATGATTCGGACAGACTTAAGCATCGCTACGGGTGAGAAGGTCTCATCGTAGTCAACCCCTTGAACTTGCCGAAACCCTTTTGCGACAAGTCGAGCTTTGTAGACAGTAATATTACCGTCAGCGTCAGTCTTCTTCTTGAAGATCCATTTATTCTCAATTGCTTGCCGATCATCGGGCAAGTCAACCAAAGTCCATACTTTGTTCTCATACATGGATCCCATCTCAGATTTCATGGCTTCAAGCCATTTTGCGGAATCTGGGCTCACCATCGCTTCTTCATAGTTCGTAGGTTCATCATGATCTAGCAGCATGACTTCCAGAACAGGATTACCGTACCACTCTGGCGCGGATCTCACTCTGGTTGATCTACGAGGTTCAGTAGTATCTTGTCCTGAAGTTTCATGATCATTATCATTAGCTTCCTCACTAATTGGTGTAGGTGTCGCAGAAACAGGTTTCTGTGATGTACTACTTTCCAATAAGGGAGCAGGTACAGTTACCTCGTCAAGTTCTACTTTCCTCCCACTCACATCTTTCGAGAGAAACTCCTTCTCCAGAAAGTTTCCGAACTTAGCAACAAAAGTCTTGCCTTCGGATCTGTGATAGAAGGTGTATCCAATAGTCTCCTTTGGATATCCTATGAAGACACATTTCTCCGATTTGGGTTCGAGCTTATCAGGTTGAAGCTTTTTCACATAAGCATCGCAGCCCCAAACTTTCAGAAACGACAACTTTGGTTTCTTGCCAAACCATAGTTCATAAGGCGTCGTCTCAACGGATTTTGATGGTGCCCTATTTAACGTGAATGCGGCCGTCTCTAAAGCATAACCCCAAAACGATAGCGGTAAATCAGTAAGAGACATCATAGATCGCACCATATCTAGTAAAGTACGATTACGACGTTCGGACACACCATTACGCTGTGGTGTTCCGGGTGGCGTGAGTTGCGAAACTATTCCGCATTGTTTCAAATGTACACCAAACTCGTAACTCAAATATTCTCCTCCACGATCAGATCGTAGAAACTTTATTTTCTTGTTACGATGATTTTCAACTTCACTCTGAAATTCTTTGAACTTTTCAAATGTTTCAGACTTATGTTTCATTAAGTAGATATACCCATATCTGCTTAAGTCATCTGTGAAGGTGAGAAAATAACGATATCCGCCACGAGCCTCAATATTCATCGGACCACATACATCTGTATGTATGATTTCCAACAAATCTGTTGCTCTCTCCATAGTACCGGAGAACGGTGTTTTAGTCATCTTGCCCATGAGGCACGGTTCGCAAGTACCAAGTGATTCATAATCAAGTGGTTCCAAAAGTCCATCAGTATGGAGTTTCTTCATGCGCTTTACACCGATATGACCTAAACGGCAGTGCCACAAATAAGTTGCACCATCGTTATCAACTCTGTGTCTTTTGGCTTCAACATTATGAATATGTGTGTCACTACTATCGAGATTCAATAAGAATAGACCACTCTTCAAGGGTGCATGACCATAAAAGATATTACTCATATAAATAGAACAACCATTATTCTCTGATTTAAATGAATAACCGTCTCGCATCAAACAAGATCCAGATATAATGTTCATGCTTAACGCTGGCACCAAATAACAATTATTTAGGTCTAATATTAATCCCGAAGGTAGATGTAGAGGTAGTGTGCCGACCGCGATCACATCGACTTTGGAACCGTTTCCCACGCGCATCGTCACCTCGTCCTTAGCCAATCTTCGCTTAATCCGTAGTCCCTGTTTCGAGTTGCAAATATTAGCAACAGAACCAGTATCAAATACCCAGGTGCTACTGCGAGCATTAGTAAGGTACACATCAATAACATGTATATCACATATACCTTTGTTCACCTTGCCATCCTTCTTATCCGCCAAATACTTGGGGCAGTTCCGCTTCCAGTGACCAGTCTGCTTGCAGTAGAAGCACTCAGTTTCAGGCTTAGGTCCAGACTTGGGTTTCTTCTCTTGAGCAGCAACTTGCTTGCTGTTCTTCTTGAAGTTCCCCTTCTTCTTCCCTTTGCCCTTTTTCTTGAAACTAGTGGTCTTGTTGACCATCAACACTTGATGCTCCTTCTTGATTTCTACCTCCGCAGCTTTCAGCATTGCGAAGAGCTCGGGAATAGTCTTATTCATCCCTTGCATATTATAGTTCATCACGAAGCTCTTGTAGCTTGGTGGCAGTGATTGGAGAATTCTGTCAATGACGCAATCATCTGGAAGATTAACTCCCATTTGAATCAAGTGATTATTATACCCAGACATTTTGAGTATATGCTCACTGACAGAACTGTTCTCCTCCATCTTGCAGCTATAGAACTTATTGGAGACTTCATATCTCTCAATCCGGGCATTTGCTTGAAATATTAACTTCAACTCCTGGAACATCTCATATGCCCCATGACGTTCAAAACGTCGTTGAAGTCCCGGTTCTAAGCCGTAAAGCATGGCACATTGAACTATCGAGTAGTCATCAGCTTTGCTCTGCCAGACGTTCATAACATCTGGTGTTGCTCCAGCAGCAGGCCTGGCACCCAGCGGTGCTTCCAGGACGTAATTCTTCTGTGCAGCAATGAGGATAATCCTCAAGTTACGGACCCAGTCCATGTAATTGCTACCATCATCTTTCAACTTTGCTTTCTCAAGGAACGCATTAAAATTCAACGGAACAACAGCACGGGCCATCTATCTACAATCAAACATACATAAGCAAGATACTATTAGGTACTAAGTTCATGATAAATTTAGGTTCAATTAATCATATTACTTAAGAACTCCCACTTAGATAGACATCCCTCTAATCCTCTAAGTGATTACGTGATCCAAATCAACTAAACCATGTCCGATCATCACGTGAGATGGAGTAGTTTCATTGGTGAACATCACTATGTTGATCATATCTACTATATGATTCACGCTCGACCTTTCGGTCTCTGTGTTCCGAGGCCATATCTGTATATGCTTGGCTCGTCAAGTATAACCTGAGTATTCCGCGTGTGCAACTGTTTTGCACCCGTTGTATTTGAACGTAGAGCCTATCACACCCGATCATCACGTGGTGTCTCAGCACGAAGAACTTTCGCAACGGTGCATACTCAGGGAGAACACTTCTTGATAATTTAGTGAGAGATCATCTTATAATGCTACCGTCAATCAAAGCAAGATAAGATGCATAAAAGATAAACATCACATGCAATCAATATAAGTGATATGATATGGCCATCATCATCTTGTGCTTGTGATATCCATCTCCGAAGCACCATCGTGATCACCATCGTCACCGGCGCGACACCTTGATCTCCATCGTAGCAGCGTTGTCGTCTCGCCAATCTCATGCTTCCACGACTATCGCTACCGCTTAGTGATAAAGTAAAGCATTACAGCGCGATTGTATTGCATACAATAAAGCGACAACCATATGGCTCCTGCCAGTTGCCGATAACTCGGTTACAAAACATGATCATCTCATACAATAAAATTTAGCATCATGTCTTAAACATATCACATCACAACATGCCCTGCAAAAACAAGTTAGACGTCCTCTACTTTGTTGTTGCAAGTTTTACGTGGCTGCTACGGTCTTAAGCAAGAACCAATCTTACCTACGCATAAAAACCACAACGATAGTTTGTCAAGTTGGTGCTATTTTAACCTTCGCAAGGACCGGGCGTAGCCACACTCGGTTCAACTAAAGTTGGAGAAACTGTCACCCACAAGCCACCTATGTGCAAAGCACGTCGGGAGAACCGGTCTCGCGTAAGCGTACGCATAATGTCGGTCTGGGCCGCTTCGTCCAACAATACCGCCGAACCAAAGTATGACATGCTGGTAAGCAGTATGACTTATATCGCCCACAACTCACTTGTGTTCTACTCGTGCATATAACATCAACACATAAAAGCTAGGCTCGGATGCCACTATTGGGGAACGTAATAATTTCAAAATTTTCCTACGCACACGCAAGATCATGGCGATGCATAGCAACGAGAGGGGAGAGTGTGATCTACGTACCCTTGTAGATCGACAACGGAAGCGTTAACTTGGTTGATGTAGTCGTACGTCTTCACAGCCCGACGATCAAGCACCGAAACTACGGCACCTCCGAGTTCTAGCACACGTTCAGCTCGATGACGATCCCCGGACTCCGATCCAGCAAAGTGTCGGGGAAGAGTTCCGTCAGCACGACGGCGTGGTGACGATCTTGATGAACTAATGTCGCAGGGCTTTGCCTAAGCACTGCTACAATATTATCGAGGACTATGGTGGAAGGGGGCACCGCACACGGCTAAGAATATGATCACGTGGATCAACTTGTGTCTCTAGGGGGTGCCCCTGCCTCCGTATATAAAGGCTCAAAGGGGGGGTGGCGGCCGGCCAAGAGGAGGCGCGCCAGGAGGAGTCCTACTCCCTCCGGGAGTAGGACTCCCCCCCCTTTCCTAGTTGGAATAGGATTCGTGGAGGAGAGAGAGGAGGAAGGGGGCCCGGCCCCCTCTCCTTGTCCTATTCGGACCAAGGGAGGGGAGGGGTGCGCGGCCCTTCTCTGGCTGCCTCTCCTCTCTTCCACTAAGGCCCACTAAGGCCCATATATCTCCCGGGGGGTTCCGGTAACCTCCCGGTACTCCGGTAAAATCCCGATTTCACCCGGAACACTTCCGATATCCAAACATAGGCTTAGAATATATCAATCTTTATGTCTCGACCATTTCGAGACTCCTCGTCATGTCCGTGATCACATCCGGGACTCCGAACAAACTTCGGTACATCAAAACGCATAAACTCATAATATAACTGTCATTGAAACCTTAAGCGTGCGGACCCTACGGGTTCGAGAACAATGTAGACATGACCGAGACACGTCTCTGGTCAATAACCAATAGAGGGACCTAGATGCCCATATTGGTTCCTACATATTCTACGAAGATCTTTTATCGGTCAGACCGCATAACAACATACGTTGTTCCCTTTGTCATCGGTATGTTACTTGCCCGAGATTCGATCGTCGGTATCCAATACCTAGTTCAATCTCGTTACCGGCAAGTCTCTTTACTCGTTCTGTAATACATCATCCCGCAACTAACTCATTAGTTGCAATGCTTGCAAGGCTTAAGTGATGTGCATTACCGAGAGGGCCCAGAGATACCTCTCCGATGATCGGAGTGACAAATCCTAATCTCGAAATACGTCAACCCAACATGTACCTTTGGAGACACCTGTAGAGCACCTTTATAATCACCCAGTTACGTTGTGACGTTTGGTAGCACACAAAGTGTCCCTCCGGCACACGGGAGTTACATAATCTCATAGTCATAGGAACATGTATAAGTCATGAAGAAAGCAATAGCAACATACTAAACGATCGGGTGCTAAGCTAATGGAATGGGTCATGTCAATCATATCATTCAACTAATGATGTGATCCCGTTAATCAAATGACAACTCTTTGTCCATGGTTAGGAAACATAACCATCTTTGATTAACGAGCTAGTCAAGTAGAGGCATACTAGTGACACTCTGTTTGTCTATGTATTCACACATGTATTATGTTCCCGGTTAATTCAATTCCAGCATGAATAATAAACTTTTATCATGATATAAGGAAATAAATAATAACTTTATTATTGCCTCTAGGGCATATTTCCTTCAGTTTATAGAAAGGCTGCTAGGAAAGCGGAACGATACAAATAATGCGATAAGCAAAAGAAATTGAACTATTTAACATGTCCTGGCCAAGGGCAGGCCGCGGAATTGTATTAAAAAACAGGTATACTGCTTGCAATAGAGACCACCTGGGAGTTCCATAATGTGGCGTGGCTTGTCTCCTTTCCTGGATCTTGCATCGTTTGTGCGGCAGTTGAATTGCCGAACGGTCATCCGAAGTATGGAGTCCTGAGAGTAAGAGAAAAAGAAAAAAAAGGAATCCGGCAGCCCCTGGTGCGGTTTAAGCCGTATTTCGGGCGTGCCGTGATAGTGCCCCTTCCCCTGTGACCATGGTATTTCAAGAGCATAGTTATGTACGTGAAGCACTAGTTTCGCTATATGGCGAGGGCTAGGGTTGGGGCCGCATTGCTACGCTAGCTCGGAACGTGCCAGGCGGTCTTGTTGTAGGGTACTCCGGGCGCGCTTGACAGTGTCCAGCTTTTTGAAGGCCGAACTGGAGAACTTCCTAGAGAGGCTGCTTTGTACTTCTGCTGCGAGCGCTGCCGTGTGCTCCTCCGTTCGGAGGGAGCGTTCTGTGTTCCCATTGACCGTGATTACTCCTCTAGGGCCTGGCATCTTGAGCTTGAGGTATGCATAGTGCGGTACCGCGTTGAATTTTGCGAATGCGGTTCGCCCGAGCAGTGCGTGATAGCCACTATGGAACGGGACTATGTCGAAGATTAACTCCTCGCTTCGGAAGTTATCCGGAGATCCGAAGACCACTTCCAGTGTAACTGAGCCTGTACAGTTGGCTTCTACACCAGGTATGACCCCTTTAAAGGTCATTTTGGTGGGCTTGATCCTCGAGGGATCTATGCCCATTTTTTGCACTGTATCCTGGTAAAGCAGGTTCAGGCTGCTGCCGCCGTCCATGAGGACTCTTGTGAGGTGAAATCCGTCAATGATTGGGTCTAGAACTAATGCGGCGAAGCTGCCGTGACGGATGCTAGTGGGGTCGTCCCTTCGATCAAAGGTGATCGGGCAGGAGGACCATGGGTTGAACTTTGGGGCGACTGGCTCCATCGCATATACGTCCCCTAATGCACGCTTCCACTCCCTCTTGGGGATGTGGGTTGCGTATATCATGTTCACTGTCCGCACTTGCGGGGGAAATCCCTTCTGTCCACTGTTGTTCGGCGGCCTGGGCTCCTCCTCGTTGTCGCTATGCACCCCCTTGTCTTTGTTTTCGGCTCTTAACTTGCCTGCCTGCTTGAACACCCAACAATCCCTGTTGGTGTGATTGGCTGGCTTTTCAGGGGTGCCATGTATCTGGCACAAGCGGTCGAGTATTCGGTCCAAATTGGACGGGCCCTGAGTATTTCTTTTGAATGGCTTTTTCCGTTGACCGGATTTGTAGCCTCGAAATCCGGCATTAACTGTCGTATCCTCGTTGCTGTCGCTGTTAACGCGGCGCTTTTGTTTGTTCCGACGCGACCTGTCACTTTTGTCCTTGGTATTCGGATTACCAGGGTTCTTGGTTAAGTTGTTGCTGCGAGCTAGCCAGCTGTCTTCTCCCGCGCAAAAACGGGTCATGAGTGTCGTGAGGGCTGCCATAGATTTCGGCTTTTCCTGTCCCAGGTGCCGTGCAAGCCACTCGTCACGGATATTATGCTTGAAGGCCGCTAAGACCTCTGCGTCCGGACAGTCGACTATCTGGTTTTTCTTTGTTAGGAACCGTGTCCAGAATTGCCTGGCCGATTCCCCTGGCTGCTGAATTATGTGGCTTAGGTCATCGGCGTCCGGTGGTCGCACATAAGTGCCCTGGAAGTTGTCAAGAAATGCGGCTTGCAGGTCCTCCCAAGAACCGATTGAGTCTGCTGGCAAGCTGTTAAGCCAATGCCGGGCCGGTCCCTTAAGTTTGAGTGGGAGGTATTTGATGGCGTGTAGATCATCACCGCGGGCCATGTGGATATGAAGGAGATAATCCTCGATCCATACTGCAGGATCTGTTGTGCCATCGTACGATTCAATGTTTACGGGTTTGAAGCCCTCAGGGATTTTATGATCCATTACTTCATCTGTGAAGCATAGGGAGTGTGCGGCGCCTCCGTATTGGGCTATATCACGACGCAGCTTGAAGGAGCTTTGTCTGTTGAGTTCGGCTCGGCCGGATTTATTGCATCCAGAGTGACGATCACCGTCACGTGCCGTGGGGCGCCTGCACGATCTGTAGATCGATCTTGTTTGCCTTGCCTTCTCCTCCAGTATGTCGCGCAGGTCGGGCGCATTTTCCCGTGCCTTAGTATGCTTGACGCAGCGTCGGGGCATGGCTTGAGTGGAGGGCCAAGAGGCCTCTCTGTCGCGGCCACGAGGTGGCCGGTCGGCCATGTCATGCGCTGGTGATGTAGGTGCTTCCTCCTCTAGTCGGGGTAGCAGCCTGCGCTTTGGGTAACTCTTGGAGGGGCGTTCGAGTTCATACTCTTCGGCCGCAAGAACTTCAGTCCATCTGTCAGCTAGCAAATCCTGATCAGCTCTAAGCTGTTGCTGCTTTTTCTTGAGGCTGCTTGTCGTGGCCATAAGCGTGCGTTTAAAACACTCTTGTTCGGCGAGATCCTCTAGCACGACGAACTTGTCGTCATCGAGGCTTGCCTCGTCTTCGGAGGGAGGTGTATAATTATCGTCCTCAACCTCTTGGTCTGCCGCTCTCTCGTGAGGGCTGGCTTCTTTGTCCTCCTGTGCCGAATCTTGCTGGAGGGGGTGTTCTTCGGCACTGTCCGGAGTAGTATTATCTCCCGTGCCGGAATCACCATTTTTTGCTTTGGCGGGATTTAGAGCGGCGCCGCTGACACCGACGCTTGGGCTGTTTCTTAGAGTTATCGTCCCCCGCCGTTCCATCGCCATCTCCATCCTTTGGAGTCTCCACCATATATATGTCATATGACGAGGTGGCCTTCCAGCGCCCTACAGGTATTGGTTCTTGTTCGTCTCCTGCATCGTCGTCCATGCCGTTGATGTCTTCGGAGTCGAAGTCAAGCATGTCGGTTAAGTCGTCGACAGTGGCTACGAAGTGGGTGGTGGGTGGGTTTTGAATTTCTTCATCGTCCGTATCCCAACCTTGCTAACCGTAGTCCGGCCAGGGCTCTCCTGATAAAGAGAGAGACTTTAGAGAATTCAGGATGTCGCCGAAGGGCGAGTGCTGAAAGATGTCCGCGGCGGTGAACTCCATTATCGGCGCCCAATCGGATTCGATCGGCAGGGGAGCGGGGGGCTCGGAGTTCAGAGAGGAATCCGGCTCCTCGGAGTCATGGGCCATGCGGAGTGCGGGGCTGGAGTTCGGCTCGATCGCCTCTGAGATCGCAGCCCCTGAGGCAGCATCCAACCGCAGATCCTCGATCGACGCAGTAGGCTCCGAATCAATGGTCGGAACCAATGCATGTGCGGCCTCCAAGGCGTTGTTCGGCGGCAGAGCTATATCGTGCCCATTGAGACAGTGCGGCGCGCTTGGCTGTGGCTCGAATCCATCGAAGATCAAGTCCCCGCGGATGTCAGCCGTGTAGTTTAGGCTTCCAAACCTGACCTGATGGCCAGGGGCGTAGCTTTCGATCTGCTCAAGGTGGCCAAGCGAATTGGCCCACAGTGCGAAGCTGCCGAAGACGAAGATCTATCCGGGGAGAAAAGTCTCACCATGTACTGCATCATTGTTGATGATCGAAGGAGCCGTCGGGCCTAAAAGCGACGACACAGAGGAACTCTCAATGAAAGCACCAATGTCGGTGTCAAAACCGGTGGATCTCGGGTAGGGGGTCCCGAACTATGCGTCTAGGCCGGATAGTAACAGGAGGCAAGGAACACGATGTTTTACCCAGGTTCAGGCCCTCTTGATGGAGGTAAAACCCTACGTCCTGCTTGATTAATATTGATGATATGGGTATTACAAGAGTAGATCTACCACGAGATCGAGGAGGCTAAACCCTAGAAGCTAGCCTATGGTATGATTGTTGTATGATGAAGTTGTCCTACGGACTAAAACCCTCCGGTTTATATAGACACCGGAGAGGGTTAGGGTTACACAAAGTCGGTTACAATGGTAGGAGATCTTGAATATCCGCATCGCCAAGCTTGCCTTCCACGCCAAGGAAAGTCCCATCCGGACACGGGACGAAGTCTTCAATCTTGTATCTTCATAGTCCTGGAGTCCGGCTGAAGGTATAGTCCGGCTAACCGAACACCCCCTAATCCAGGACTCCCTCACCGACCATCACCGACGGTCGCAAATGTCTGAGAGGAAGAATCCCGACTGTTGTTGTGCGGGTCACTTCTTATTCATACCCGTGTGCTAGACATTTTGGTGTAATGCACTCGGGAACAAAGGGAGGAGCGACCATCACCAATGGTCGAATATATCAGAGAGGGGGTGCCCACCATATACACCACGTGAGATGTGATTTTTCAAGGAGGGACTAGACAAACTAAAAGTCAACCCGTGGTGAATAGTGATTTGTGTGTTGAGTTTTTGGTAATTACCATCAATTTATAATCTTTGAATTTTGAACACAGGAAATGTCTGACAATGATAGGATCCTTGAGTGCGAATACTCCTACGATGACTGAGTGTATATACGACAGGGAGCCTCACCTGCAAAATGGTAGGTTCTTCATCGTCAAGCTGGAAGAGACCTTCGATGTTTGTATGGTACGCAACGACAACAAGTATTTCAGCCTAATTAATCATGACTTGTGCTTTTGTGCTTCAACGTGTAATTTCTGATTTTTTAAATTAGACTAGTACATCTCCTGCCATGCAAGACCGTATGTCTCGGAGAAGCTCGGTTCCCAAGAGTTTGAGAATATGGAGACGAGGAGAGCTCACCTCAGGACTAAACAAGGTTATGATTTTCGGGTTAAGCTCTATAATGCGCTTAGTCACCCACATTTCGGTTGTTATAATTGGGGAGCTCTCTACAAGGCCTATGGATTTGAAGAGAGTATCCAAATAACCTTTCATATTTGTCCCAAAGATGATGATATTGAAGATGATATCGTTATTTGGGTGGATGCGAATGTGCCTCCATTTTTCCCTAAATGTGAGTTTGTCAAACAAATTTGTTAAGGAATTTATATTTTTATTTAAAAATATTTGGTGTTCATCGCTACTAAACTTAATTATTTATAATTGTTAGCTTATTTCTTATCTTCAAGAAATCTTAAATAACTATATTGCTAACTATATATTTTATTATTATGTTGTTCAATAGAAGCTCCCGAAGTAGGTTGTGACCGACATGATGCTTACCGACAGTCATATGTATATGGCTAGCTTACGACTGTTTCTGCTGACGGCTTACCGAAGTGCACACTCTATTTCTTTGAAAGATGCAAGGCTCAATATCAAAGAATGGAGCAAACTAATGAATGCGCGCATGCAACAGATTGGCGACAACATGCATGTGCGCAAGCCAAAAGTTGGCGACAGGTGGATCTCCATTCTCCATTTTGAAGATGGACCGGTTTACCTGTTTTATGCTATTTTACGTAGGAGAGAGGAGTAGGTCCTAGGTAGTAAGAACAATTAGCTCACTAGTGCAGAACCGGGCAATAGCACCGTTTCGTAAGGCCCTTTAGTGCCGGTTAGGTAACCGGCACTAAAATTTTGGCACTAAAGCCCCCCCCTTTAGTACCGGTTCAGCATGAACCGGTGCTAAAGGGCAACCACGTGGCACATGCCAGCTCCGGGGGCCGGGAGCCCTTTAGTACCGGTTGGTAACACCAACCGGTACTAAAATGTTTGGGGGGGTTTTGGTTTTATGATTTCTTTTTCATTTAATTTTGTGTTTTCCATTTTAATTCTTTTTCGTTTGCTGGTATTTTATGGTACTACACATTGTACACGTTATGCATATATATATATAAATAGAATTTCTAGTAGAACCAATCATATATATATCATCAATCATGTCTCACAAACCACCATATTAATTCACACATACACACATGTATAGCTATATACAATTTCTCCTACATATGCATGTTGCCTTCGGAGCCAGTGGCATTAGCCTGATTGGTGCCTTCAGAGCACGATGACAATTGGAAGTGGTTCATGACCTGGTCGATGGGGGCGGTAGCGGGTAATAGTATTCTCCCTTCGGATTTATGACCTGGTCGAGCAAAAATCCCGCTATTTCCTCTTGAAGTGCTTCTACGCGCTCCGTTTCTAGGAGCTTGTCCCGCACCTCTTTGAACTGTTAAGAAGGAGATCAATATGCATGTGTATTAGTTGTGTGACTAGATATCGATAATGGTGTAAAAATTATGAATAGTGTTCTGACAAGCGTACCCATTCCTGTCTTTGAGATCTGCTCCTTTCGGACGCCATCATGCGAATGTTCTCGCAAACGCAGAATGCACACAGATCAGTCCCCTGCGCCTGCTTCAGGGCCTTTATTACGAGAATGGAATTTAATTTGATCAGATAATAATTAATCAAGCATGATAATTAAAGAGATGGCAGCTAGCTAGCTAGCTAGTACTACTTAATTACTTACCTTGGCTCGAAACCATTTCAGCTGTGGTTTCCATTCGCCTTCCGTGACGCTGATGAACCTTGCCCAAGCTCTGCCCACCGACAAAGAAAATGAATAAAGGGGTTATTAAATAGTTCATATCATGAAATGACGAACTAAATAGGCCGAGATATATAGTTAATAATGATTGAAATTACCTGTTGACTATCCCAAACAAGATGTTATAGTCACTATTTGCTTTGAGTAGCGAGTCCAGTATTTCAACTGTTCCGGCGTCAACTTTAATGATACACAAGATCCAGTGAAATCTGCATGCACACAAGTTTGCATGTCTTAATTAAGCGGGCATATGTAAGCAAAAACATGTAGCTAGCTAGTAGGCAAAAACAGAGAATTTGTAGTACAAGAAAGTGTGACTCACTGGAAGTTGTAAGGAAGTAGTATATCTTCATTGTATTTGAGGCGCTTCAAGAACTCTAGCATGCTGTCCTCTACCTCTTTTTCATGATGCTTGTTTATTTTCCATGTGTATTCATTAACGGTGTTTGGGTCAATGAACCCAATGCCATAGCGTCCACCTTTTCTCATTTCATACATCTTCATCCTGCATAATACCACAGAAAAGAATATAGTGAGGATAATTACACGTAATGATTGATCAAAAGGATCACTACAGCTAGCTTGAGACTTAAATTACAGAAAGAAATCACTTACAGACAATAGCAACTGACTATAGATTTGTCGAGTGCATCTTGATTGTATAACTGAAACAGTTCAGAATACTCAACGGCCACAACTTTCTCATGGTAGTAATCATCCTTCTTGACATACACCATGAGGGACTCTCGATCAGATCTCTTGGTAATGTCCATGTACCATTGATGCAATTCATACATTCTCGTTGGGAGCTTCTTGACATCTTCTGGCTCGACCAAAGGTTGGCCCCGGACATATTTCTGTTTTATTTCCTCCTCTGTAATCCCAGGCATGTCCTCGATCTCGAGGAGTTGTCCAAAAGTGATCTTGAGTTCTTCAGCCTGCATTATATGCTCCTGGGTTATTACCACATCGCCCACCTCGGGAACGTAAACAATTTGGCCACAATAATATTGGGCGCGCGTACTGTCACGTGTTGTTGGCGGCACAACAAGCGGGGGGATCGATTGCGCCGCCTGTTTTCCCAGCTGTGCAACGGTTTTCCCGCATTTTTTGACAGCTGCTTGTTGTTTGCTCGAGCTCGAGCTCGCCTCATTCTGTAGACGTCGTCGATGTAACTTCCTGAGGTGGCGCTCATAGTCTGTGTCAACAGGCTTAGGAGCTGGTGGTTGAGCCATACGAATGAAGTGGTCAACTACTTCCACAGGCACTTTCTCCCTTGGCGGCGGTGGCGGTTTCGGTCCAAAATGGGCGTCGACTTCTGCCTGCACTATGGCATTGGTTTGCTCCTCGGTCCCGTCGTAAGCCCTCACAGGAAGAGGAGTAGTGAGGTTGGGACCATATTTATATCGCTTTCCTCCGCCTGTACTTCCTGTACTATGACCTCGACTCGTACAGCTACGCACCATAGCTGCGGGGTGTCTCTTCTGCGATTGCTGAGGCGGCGGAGACGGCTGACGGGGCTGAGTTGGACGAGGAGGAGTGGCCTGAAGCTGTGCCGGACTTGCAGTGGCCTGAGGTTGTGCCGGACTTGGAGGAGGAGTGGACGTCTGACGCTGTGTCGGACTTGGAGGAGGAGTGGCCTGACACTTTGCCGGACTTGGAGGAGGAGGAGTGGCCTCACAGGTTGGTGGATTTGGAGGAGCGGGAGTCTGCTGACTCGGTGGCGGACTTCGACGAGGAGTCGGGTGACGCGGTGTCGGTGGCCTTCGAAAGATGATGCAATCCTTTCTCCATAGGATGACACGATGTATGGCCTCTCCCAATGTGTGCTCGTCGTCACCTCCAGGAATGTCAAGCTGTAGCTCCGAATATGGGCCCACCACCTCATCAACCAAGACACGAGCATAGCCCGCTGGAATTGGGTTGCAATGGAAGGTTGCCTCGGGGGAATTTGAAAAAGCAACGGCGTCCGCCACCTTCATGGATATGTTCTTCATTTTGAAGTGTAGCTCGCAGTTAGTGTTCTCCGTGATGTCATCCACGGGGTATCTATCTAGCACTGCGTCGCCCGGGGCGGAACCCACGCTGCTTCTCGGCATGGATGGGGCGGTGGTATCCAATGCTGGATCATCCGCTAGCTGCTGCAGCTGCTGAGACCCCCTTTGCTGGATAAGTGAGTCGATCTGCTCCTGCTGCCGCTGGAATTTAGCTGCCAATTCCGCTTGACTTGCTTCTAGGCCTTGAAGGCGTTCATAGTCCCGCTTCCTCTGCTCCTCCTCCATCTTCCTCTTCTTCTCCTCCGCAATCTTCTTTCTCGCACGGGTTCTGTAGTCGGCGTTCCAGTCCGAAAACCCCTCATACCACGGAATAGAGCCCTTGCCTCGTGTTCTTCCCGGGTGTTCAGGATTTCCCAGGGCACGCGTAAGCTCGTCGTTCTCTCTGTTGGGCTGGAACACCCCCGATCGAGCCTCTTCTATTGCAACAAGTAGCGCATCGTCGGCTCCGTTCAGACATGCCTTCGTCGAAACATTGCCTGTCTTCGGGTCCAACTCCCCCCATGCGCATAGAACCAATTCCTGCACCTGGGGGGCCAACTCTTAGTAACCGGAGTGACACTTGCATCCTCCATCTCTTTCTCAGACTTATCCCACTTAGGCATTGCCACCGCGTAGCCACCTAGCCCCAGCTTATGGAACTTATCCTTTTTTCGGCATTCTTCTTGTTTATTCTCGACCGTTCCTTAGCTAATTCTGAATCCTTGAATTTCGTGAAATCGTCCCAATGAGCACTTTGATTCTCTAGTATCCCCTTGAATACTGGAGTCTTCCTTCCTCCCTTGACATACTTCTCCCACGTCATTCTCTTGTGGTTCTTGAATGCAACCGCCATCTTCCTAAAAGCAGCGTCCTTGACTTTCCGCACATCTGCTTCTGTGAAATGATCTGGTAGGGTGAAATGTTTCATGAGAGTATCCCAAAGCAGTTTTTTTATTCTCGTCGACAAAAGTAACATTTGGACGTGGCTTTGCTGGCTTTCTCCATTCTTGAAGGGAGATTGGGAGTTGGTCCTTCACAAGAACTCCGCACTGACGAACGAACTTGTCCGCAATCTTCTTAGGCGCTAATGGTTCGCCATTAGGTTTGATTGCCTCGATATTGTACTTTACGCCCTCCTTCAACTTTTTGTTCGGGCCTCGTTTCGTCCTTTTGCCTGAAGATTTGCTCGATGTGGATGGCTGAAAGAAGAAAGATCGATTCGTTAATATATCTTCAACTCATTTAAAACATGCAATGATCACCAGATTCCTGCTTATATAAATATATATACCTCGCCGGTGTTTGTTGTTTCAGGATCAACATGTTCTTCGTCGTAGTTCATGACTTCATCTTCTCGGTCGTCGCGATCGAATATCATATCACCCTCTCCGGTGTTGTTTAGAAATTCGGAGCTGTCAAAATCTTCTTCATTCTGATCATCATCTGGCCCGCGTATGATATCGAACATGGTCTGTTCTCTCTCTCTGTCGGTATTGTCCGCCATAGCTTTTATTTAACTATGCCAAAAGAAATATAAAACAATTTAGTATAATCTCGAATAATAGATATAATCTCGAATACATCGTCTCGAATAATAGATATAATCTCGAATACATCGTCTCGAATAATAGATTTAATCCCGAATACGTCGTCTCGAATAATAGATATAATCTCGAATACATCGTCTCAAATAATATATATAATCTCGAATAAATCATCTCGAATATCATATGTCGAATACATCACTAGCTAGCTAGCTAGCTAATAAAGATCGAATACTAGAGAGTAATCTAGGCGGTGGACAACCAAAGTGAAGGAACCATCACTGGATCATAGCTCGGGTGATCTCCCCAAAGAACCTGCCAGGTATTGGAGAACCTGACGTCCATAGCAGCCATGTAGCGATGGATGTGCTCGTCCTCCTCCCTGACACGGCGACGTACCACCTCCGGTGGGGCCGGCTCCCTCCGCACCGAAAGTGGCCCACGCAAATGCCAGCAAAAGAGATGAGTGTCGACGACGGGACCCAGGGCCGGGTTCCTCACCAAGCGTCGCGCCCCTGAAGGTAGCACCTCCCAGTGCCAGCCCGGCGGAGCCCAGTCCCGGACATGGTCCTCTGAAGCAGGACGTCGTCGCGAACGGGTCGACGGCGAGGATGCGGGCCGGGCATCGTCGACAACAAATACTATATGCAAATGTAACACTAATTATGCTATCATTGCATATGTCAAAATTCTATATGCTATTTCATACTAATTAAGCATCTAACACTAAAAAGAGAAAAAACAACTTCTATACATCCATTAAAAACAGAAAAACAACATTATATAAAGAATCCATACTAATTAAACACTAATTATATCCATCTAACATGCATTCATACATATATACTAGTGAAAAAATAATAATCTGAAAAATCTAAACTAATTAAACATACAAAATACGTATATACTAAGTAACTTAAGGAAATGTGCGTGTGTGTGTGTGTGTGTGTTCATCATGCTTGTGTGTGTGTGTATGGGCTCGGGGAGGGGCGGCGCCCATGGTGGCCACCGGGAGCGAGGGAGAGGGGTTAGAGGGGGAGAGCTCACAGCGGGGCGACGGCGAGGCGACGGCCCGAGGCGGCGACGGGCTGGGGCATGACGGGGCGGCGACGCGGTCACGGCGCGACGGGGACGGGCCCGGGGCGGCGACGGAGACGAGGGCGGCGACGGCGACGGGGGCGGCGACGGGGACATGGGCGGCGACGGGGATGAGGGCGGCGACGAGGATGGGGGCGGCGACGGCAATGGCGCGCGACGGGGGCGGCGTAGGACGGGGGCGGCGACGGCGTCGATCGATTGGGAAACAGAGGAAGAAACAGAGGGATAATGAAATTTTTCGAAGTGATGTATATATAGAAGGCACCTTTAGTACCGGTTGGAGCCACCAACCGGTACTAAAGGCCCGTTTTGGCCAGGCCAAGCGGCGGGAAGCACCCCCCTTTAGTACCGGTTCGTGGAACCAACCGGTACTAAAGGCCCCCCCTTTAGTACTGGTTGGTGCCACGAACCGGTACTAAAGGGGGGTACGCTGCCAGGCGAGGGGCACAAAAGTTTAGTCCCACCTCGCTAGCCGAGGGGCACTCGCACCTACTTATAAGCCCCGCCGTCGCTGCTGTCTCGAGCTCCTCTCTTAAGCAGGCCTTCTGGGCCTACCTCTTCTGCGATGCCCTGTTGGGCCTACTGGGCTAGCGGGCCTGCATCCTGGCCCAACTTGAATTTGGGTTTCTAGTCGTATGCAGGCCGCTGTGGCCCCAGTAGGTGGGCTTTTTTTCTTAATTTTTTGCTTTATTTATTTTTGTGAGTAACTTAACTTTGAAAATAGATTTTTCAGCGATTCTTTTTTCTTATGTTTAATATTAGTGTGTTTTATCATTATATTCAATTTGGTAATGCTTAGGTTATTTAAAAAATGAAATGCCTTTGTAACGGATGAGTTTTCGTCCGAAACCCTGATACTTCGAAACGGATTGTCCATTTTGTACATGAAGTGCATCCAGCTTTTGCGGTAACCCTCTCTACTTTTTTGCACATGCTATGTGGGTGAAATTAGGATACCATGCCAACTTTCATCCTTTTCTGAGTTCATTTGAAATGCTTTTCAATTTCAGGGTCATTTAGCTAAAAAAATCAGTAAATGCATGAAAGAAATTGCTTGCACATAAAATTTCTTCGCGTTTCAAATGCCAAAACACATAACTAGCTACCCTAACTATTACAGAGATTCCCTCCTGGGTGTGAAACACAGAAGAAAGTGATGATAGTTAAGCCGATCACATCCCAGAATGGAGCATGGAAAATCTTCATCATTTAACAGGATGCTCGGATCAATATTCACTGTGAATGGAGCAATTTCATCAAACTTTTCATAATCTTCTGACTTGTCTATCTTGTCATCCACTCCCACGATGTTTCTCTTCCTAGAAAGAACTATGTGCCGCTTTGGCTCATCGTACGATGCATTCGCTTCCTTATCTTTTCTTTTTCTTGGCTTGGTAGACATGTCCTTCACATAGAAAACCTGTGCCACATCATTGGCTAGGACGAATTGTTCGTATGCATACGCTAGATTGTTGAGATCCACTGTTGTCATTCCGTACTGCGGGTCTTCCGTTACCCCGCCTCGTGCCATATTGACCCATTTGAACCGAAACAAAGGGACCTTCAAACCACGTCGATAGTCAAGTTCCCATATGTCCTGTATATAACCATAATATGTTTCCTTTCTGGTCTTGGTTTCTGCATCAAAGCGGACACCACTGTTTTGGTTGGTGCTCTTCTTATCTTGGGCGATCGTGTAAAATGTATTACCATTTATCTCGTACCCTTTGAAAGTCATTATATTCGAAGATGGAAACTGGGACAGCAAGTACAGGTCATCTTCAATAAAGGTCTCATGCATGGTACGTGCTTGCAACCAGCTGGCAAAACTCTTGGTTTGTTCACGTGTAATCCAGTCATCAGACCGCTCCGGGTGTTTGGAGCGTTGCAAATTCTTGTGTTCATCCATATACGGAGCCACCAAGGCGGAATTCTGTAGAACTGTGTAGTGTGCTTCAGTGAGAGAATGTCCGTCCATACATATTATTTGTTCTCCTCCTAGCGTGCCTTTTCCATCCAGTCTTCCCTTATGCCGCGATTCAGGAACACCAATCGGCTTAAGGTCAGGAATAAAGTCAATACAAAACTCAATGACCTCCTCATTTTGACGGCCCTTGGAGATGCTTCCTTCTGGCCTAGCACGGTTATGAACATATTTCTTTAAGACTCCCATGAACCTCTCAAAGGGGAACATATTGTGTAGAAATACAGGACCCAAAACGTTAATCTCTTCGCATAGGTGAACTAGGACGTGCGTCATGATGTTGAAGAAGGATGGTGGGAACACCAACTTGAAACTGACAAGACATTGCACCAAATCATTCTGTAACCTTGGTATGATTTCTGGATCGATTACCTTTTGAGAGATTGCATTGAGAAATGCACATAGCTTCACAATGGCTAATCGAACATTTTCCGGTAGAAGCCCCCTCAATGCAACCGGAAGCAGTTGCGTCATAATCACGTGGCAGTCATGAGACTTTAGGTTCTGGAACTTTTTCTCTACCATGTTTATTATTCCCTTTATATTCAACGAGAAGCTAGACGGTACCTTAATACTGAGCAGGCATTCAAAGAATATTTCCTTCTCTTATTTGGTAAGAGTGTAGCTTGCATGACCCTGATGTATGCCGTCTTTTCCGTGCATATGTTGCTGGTCCTCCCGTGCCTCAGGTGTATCTTTTGTCTTCCCATACACGCCCAAGAAGCCAAGCAGGGTCACACAAAGATTCTTCGTCACGTGCATCATGTCGATTGCGGAGCGGACCTCGAGGTCTTTCCAATAGGGTAGGTCCCAAAATATAGATTTCTTCTTCCACATGGGTGCGCGTCCGTCAGCGTCATTCGGAACAGGTTGTCCACCAGGACCCTTTCCAAAGACCACCTTCAAATCCTTGACCATATCATGTACATCAGCACCAGTACGGTGGCGAGGCTTCGTCCGGTGATCCGCCTCACCTTTGAAATGCTTGCCTTTCTTTCTTACGGGATGCCTGCTCGGAAGAAATCGACGATGTCCCAGGTACACATTCTTATTAGCCAAATATATACTGTCGGTATCGTCCAAACAATGTGTGTATGCGTGATATCCCTTGTTTGTCTGTCCTGAAAGGTTACTGAGAGCAGGCCAATCATTGATGGTCACGAACAGCAACGCCTTTAGGTCAACTTCTTCCCCCATGTGCTCATCCCACGCACGTACACCTGTTCCATTCCACAGTTGTAATAGTTCTTCAACTAATGGCCTTAGGTACACATCAATGTCGTTGCCGGGTTGCTTAGGGCCTTGGATGAGCACTGGCATCATAATGAACTTCCGCTTCATGCACAACCAAGGAGGAAGGTTATACAAACATAGAGTCACAGGCCAGGTGCTATGGTTGCTGCTCTGCTCCCCAAAAGGATTAATGCCATCTGCTCTTAGACCAAACCATACGCTCCTTGCGTCATCTGCAAACTCCTTCCCGTACTTTCTTTCTATTTTTCTCCACTGCGACCCGTCAGCGGGTACTCTCAACTTTCCGTCTTTCTTACGGTCTTCTCTGTGCCATCGCATCACCTTGGCATGCTCTTTGTTTTGGAACAAACGTTTCAACCGTGGTATTATAGGAGCATACCACATCACCTTGGCAGGAATCTTCTTCCTGGGGCGCCGGCCCTCGACATCACCAGGGTCATCGCGGTAGATCTTATAGCGCAATGCACCACATACCGGGCAAGCGTCCAAATCCTCGTACTCACCGCGGTAGAGGATGCAATCATTAGGGCATGCATGTATCTTCTGCACCTCTAACCCTAGAGGGCAGACAGCCTTCTTTGCTTCGTACGTACTCTCGGGCAATTCGTTGTCCTTTGGAAGCATATCCTTTATCATTACCAGCAACTTTCCAAATCCCTTGTCAGATACACCATTCTCTGCCTTCCATTGCAGCAATTCCAGTGTGGTGCCCAGCTTTTTCTTGTCACCTACGCAATTCGGGTACAACAATTTTTTGTGATCCTCTAACATGCACTACAACTTCTTCTTCTCCAAATCACTTGCGCAGTTTCTCTTTGCATCGGCAATGGCCCGACCTAGATCATCAATGGGCTCATCTGATGCCTCTTCTTCAGCTTCTTCCTGCATTGTCGGCTCAGCTTCTTCCCGCATTACCGGCTCAGCTTCTTCCCCCATTGTTGTATCATCGTATTCAGGGAACCCATGGTCAGGATAGCTGTCATCGTCCTCTTCTTCTTCATTGTCTTCCATCATAACCCCTCTTTCTCCGTGCTTGGTCCAAACATTATAATGGGGCATGAAACCGGACTTAAACAGGTGGACGTGAATGGTTCTTGACGTAGAGTAATTGTGACCATTCTTACAGCGAGCACATGGACAAGGCATAAAACCATCCACCCGCTTGTTTGCCTCAGCCGCAAGCAGAAAAGTATGCACGCCCTCAATGAACTGGGGAGAGCATCGGTCATCGTACATCCATTGCCGGCTCATCTTCATTACACAACACCGAATAGACCAAATTAATACAAGTTCATACATAAAGTTCATACAACACTTAAATGCAACAAACAAATAACTCTCTAGCTAAAGCATTTAAATGCAACAACAAATACGATCAAGATCGCAACTAAGGTAACAATGGATCCAACTGCATAATGATACCAAGCCTCACTATCGATGGCATATTTTCTAATCTTTCTAATCTTCAAGCGCATTTTCTCCATCTTGATCTTGTGATCATCGACGACATCGGCAACATGCAACTCCAATTCCATGTTCTCCCCCTCAATTGTTTTCAATTTTTCTTTCAAGTACTCGTTTTCTCTTTCAACTAAATTTAACCTCTCGGCAATAGGGTCGGTTGGAATTTCCGGTTCACATACCTCCTAGAAAAAATTTCTATGTCAACTTGATGGGCATAATTTGTCATAAACACGAAATGCAACTAGTTTTAAAAGAGAATATACATACCACATCCGAATCATAACAAGGACTAGGGCCGACGGGGACGGATATCAAAACCATGGCACTATATGTATAACAAACAACGTACGGGTAAGATAATTATACGAGTAACTATATATCTAAATCACACAAACATCAATTTTTATATAAAATTTCATGAACAAGAGGCTCACCACAAGGTGGTGCCGGCGACGGGACGGTGCGGGCGATCGACGGTGGCTACGATGGAGATTTAGAAGGCACTAAGTAAACCACACCTACATATGCAAACTAAGTGTTATTTTTGACCTCAAATTGCATATAAATCAAATACTAGCACATATATATATATATCCTCCCAAATTACTAAACTCACAAATTAATCACTATATAAAGCATTGCAAGAGCTAATCTAGCAATGAGAGATGAAAGGACAAAGTTGCTAACCTTTGTGATCATTTGAATGGATGGGGGCCTTCAAATCTTGACAAATTTTGGGCAAAATGTGTGATGAGCTCGAGAGGAAGAGGGGAAGAACAGAGAGGAGAGGGGAAAGGGGAAGAACAGAGCAAGCTCGGGTGGACGAAGGGTTTATGTAGGACGACCTTCAGTACCGGTTTGTGCCAAGAACCGGTACTAAAGGGGCTGGAGGGGCCCCATTCTGACAACATCCTGCCACCACTCTCATTAGTACCGGTTCGTGGCACGAACCGGTGCTAAAGGTTCGCCACGAACCGGTACTAATGAAAGCGGCCCGGCTAGCCGTTGGAACCGGCACTAATATATACATTAGTGCCGGCTCAAATACAAACCGGCACTAATGTGCTTCACGTTTGACCCTTTTTCTACTAGTGGCTACTGCTGATTATGACTATGATGATGAGGAGGAGTTGTTATTATGATGATGATGAGGTATGTGGTACAATGTGTTAGAATGATGAGTTGTTATATGACTCATAGATGATGATGATGATGATGATGATGATGATGAGTTGTTTTGATGATGAGGTGTTGTTATATGACTATGATGATGATGATGATGATGAGTTGTTACTATTATGACGATGATGATGTGATGATAATGAGTTGTTATTATGATGATGATGGGTTATTATTATGATGATGATGACGATGAGTTGTTATTACTATTAGTATGACGATCGTCCTACTAATCCAACTTGGTCACTTTGGATCCATTCACTTGAATCTAATCCGTGTTTCTTTCACCCAATGATATAATACTCATCACGATCATAATGATCTAACAATCTCTAAATTGCTATTGTATGAGAACTTATATAACGATGTATAAATACAGTATAAAACCAAATAGAACTGAAATACAAAAGAATAGTATAGTAGTAGCGGGGTCAGGGCACGTTACTAGTATCCGCGTTCGGGCATATCTTTTCTGAACCCTCATTTGTCTGCGCACGCAGCCGTGTCTGTTCGGATACGTGCATATGATTGGTGGGCAATAAGAAAAGAAGAGAAAAGAAAGAAAAAAGATGAAGCAAAATTGATCCATGGTGGTCCAGATCCCACATATGTATGCACTCAAGTGTTCACGGACAGCCCAAACATGTGTGGAGAATTTGAGGGTCTTATTGAATAAATTTTACATACTCTCCTGTCCAGCCACTAGTATCCTGACCTCCAGGGGACAGTTGTTGGCTGCGTGTCCCTTTGGTGCGTGGGCAGAGTTGGCTAGAATGTTGGCTACTGCAGTATACCTATATAAAATATATTGTTCAGAACAATTTGGGTGTACATATATGCACACCAGTGCCCAATGCTGAATCCGCCAGTGGCTATCAGGCCTCTTCCACAACTAACAGGGTCTTTCAACGCCCTACTGCCATGCAATGTACTAATACAGGGGATGTTTTCCTTTGACATTGCTCTCTACGGATTCTCCACTACGTCCTGATAGAGTTTATACAGGCAAGGTGTTAATATTCTATGGGACGGCCAAGGCCGTGGAGTGCTTCACCTTTAAAAGAAGTCAGATCATATTTGTGTAGGGTGATGGGCGAACAAGCTACACAGTACTCCCTATCAACCTATAATTACAACTACATCTTCTAGTTAAGAGTAATGTCTCAGCGTCTAAACATCCATACAAGCTCTTTAATCGTGTCAAACAACAATGATGTGCTTCCATTCAATGTTCTTTGCACCCTGTGAAACATATACTGCTGGAATGACATGCCGTTAGAAGACACTAATTAGTCGTGTCGCTCCAGGCTGAGTTAGGTTCAGCTATCATCCACGGTAACAATCAGTCAAAACTATGGTAAAACATCATTATCCAAACATCTCTGTCATTTTGGTAAAACTGAGAAAAGCCACAGTTTTAAGAAACTGTAGTATTCATGGCCGACACGTTGGAATACTGTGGTTTTAAATTACCATGTTTTTTAAAACTATGCTGCCAAACTAAACTAGTGCTTCGTTGCTTTGCAATGTGTGTGGTGTCGTGAGTGTGGTGCGTGTTATGTTCTATGAGTGTACCTGCTTACTTGAAAAACAAAATAGGAAGAAAAACAAGTACACTTTTGCTGCAGCGCCACTAATATGTTCAACACGTAATTAAACCCTTAGAAGATCACAGCTACGTACACAAAAAGCATTATCAAGCAAACTTCACAACGTGTGTCGTCTGAGCATGGCGGATCACATGATTATTGGAACGGTTTCGTTTTGTCACAAACGTGTTCACAGGATCACATCAGTAACTACAGGAGCACACACACGTATTTACAAAATGTAGATGTGGGAGGCGGCCAGGCGTCCTCCCCTGCTGCTTTGGCCAGAGCCAGGTTGAGGAAGAGGGAGCTGTGGCTGCAATACTTGATGAAGAAAAAAGCAGAAGGCTGGACGGCCATGGACAGTGGAATACTCCTGGAAGGATCATATAGATGCCATTTACCAGTCTACTGCTGATGGAAAAAACATTAGTTCTCCTATGTGTTTCAAGTTTAGTAGTTTGTGAAGTAAGCGGTGAACTCGTTCCTGATAGATTATGCCAGAAGGATGTGTCAATCCTGTTGGAATTTTGCTAGTAGGCCTTTGGCCCAAAGCCCAACTAAAATTCTGAAATTCTCTTGGCCCATTCATGCATACATGTGAGTGGAGTGAGTGAGGCTAAAGTTTAGTCCCACATTGGAAGTTGAGAGAGAGTTGCACGTCTTTATAAGGTGAGCTCTTCTACCACTTGTATGAGCATGAGAAGAGGAGACCTACACGCGCGCTCCTCCTCCTCCTCCTCGCTCGCCTCGTCACGACGCGCCGCGCCGCGGGTTGCGGGATTGAGCTGAGCCGAGGACAGAGCTACCCGGCCCGCAATATATATAGTCAGGCAAACGTCTACCCTATCCGCCGCTTCGTATCGATTGCTGGCAGCGACGACTTCGCGAACGACGACTTCTTCCCCTACCTCGGCAACCTCATCCTCGACGACATGGGCGACAACATCAACGCTGGCGGTGCTGCACCCGCTGCACCGTATGTGATTCTATCCTTCCTGTTCGAGATCGTGGTAGAATTCATGTTTCTAGTATGTGCCCTAGATGTGATATGTTCATCTGCTATGCTAGTTCGCATTATTAGTCTAATCTCTGTTGCTGTGGTCATGATTTATATTCTGTTTATTCGGATTAAATATCGTAGTAATTTGCTCATATTTCCAACAATCCAAAAACCTGATTATAGGCAATTTACTTCGAGTGGTTTTGCTGCGCATCTGAAACCGCCTGCCTTTAAGGGGGCGCAATATAAGAGGTGGCGCACGAGAGCAGTCTACTGGTTTCAGACCATGGGCTGCTATGATGCCACCAAGGGCAAGCCTGAGGGCGATCTTAATCCAGCACAGCTGGAAGCTTTTGAGAAGATCGATACCCTCTTTAAAGGCGCTCTTCTGAGTGTTCTTGATGACTCCATTGTGGATTCGTATATGTCGTTTGACAACGGCAATGACATGTGGGCTGCGCTCGAGGTCAAGTTTGGTGCCTCGGACGCCGGCAGTGAGTTGTACGTCATGGAGCAATTCTATGACTACAAGATGACTGATGAGCGCCCTGTTGTACAGCAGGCTCATGAGATACAGTCGCTCACAAAAGAACTTGAGTACTTCAAGTGTGTGTTACCGGACAAATTTGTTGCCGGAGGCATCATTGCCAAGCTTCCACCTTCGTGAAACAATTTTGCTACTTCCCTGAAACACAAGAGACAGGAGTTTTTCGTTGCGGATCTCATTGGTACTCTTGATGTTGAAGAGAAGGCGAGAGCAAAGGACACACGTGCTCGAGTTGCCGAGGGAGGTTCTAGTGCCCACATGGTACAGAAGAAGAACTCCCAGCCCTACAAGTACAAAAACAATAAGAACAAAACTCAGGGCAAAGGCAAGTTTGATACAAAGAACAAGCCATCACATTCTACCAACTTCAAGAAGAATTCTCATAAGAAGGGGAAGGGACTTTGCCATGTCTGCGGTGATCCTAATCACTGGGCTCCAAAGTGTCCTAACCGCTTTGAGGAGCGCGAACATGAGAAGAGCGGCAAGTCCGCTAATGTTGTCATCGGCGATACTGATATGAAGGAATCAGGGTACGGTATTTTTCCTACCATCCTTTCAGTATTTCAATCCCCTGATTGGTTAATTGACACCGGTGTCAATGTACATGTTTGTGCTGACGCCTCCATGTTTTCTTCTTACCAGGCAACAGGGACTTCACCCATGCTGATGGGGAACGGGTCACATGCCATCGTTCGAGGTGTTGGTACGGTCGATCTGAAGTTTACTTCCGGGAAGACTGTGCGTCTAAAGAACGTTCATCATGTGCCGTCCATTAATAAAAATCTCGTTAGCGGTTCCCGTTTATGTCGAGATTGTTTTAAGTTGGTTTTCGAATCCAATAAAGTTGTAATTTCTAAGTGTGGACAATTTGTTGGAAAAGGCTATGAGTGCGGAGGCTTGTTCCGCCTATCTTTGTCAGATATTTGCACTAAAGTTATTAATAATGTTTGCCACAATAATGAGTCTGATATTTGGCATTCACGACTCTGTCATATTAACTTTGGTTGCATGACGCGTTTAGCCAATATGAATTTAATTCCGAAAATCTCTACTGTCAAAGGCTCCAAGTGCCAAGTATGTGTGCAAGCTAAGCAACCTCGCAAGTCACATAAGACTGCAGAGGCAAGAGACTTGACGCCACTAGAGCTTATACATTCTGATCTTTGTGAGATGAATGGCGTGTTGACAAAAGGTGGAAAGAGATACTTCATGACGTTGATTGATGACTCCACTAGATATTGTTATGTGTATCTTCTGAAATCAAAAGATGAGACTTTGACTTTCTTTAAAAACTATAAAGCTGAAGCAGAGAACCAACTTGATCGAAAAATTAAACGGCTTAGGTCCGATCGTGGTGGAGAGTATTTTTCCAATGAATTTGATCTGTTTTGTGCGGAACATGGTATAATCCATGAGAGGACGCCTCTCTACTCACCCCAGTCAAATGGGGTAGCCGAAAGAAAGAACCAAACTCTAACTGATATGGTTAACACCATGTTAGACACTTCGGGTCTATCCAAGGAATGGTGGGGGGAGGCGCTAATGACTGCGTGTCATGTCCTAAACCGAGTTCCCACAAAGCATAAGACCATGACTCCATTTGAGGAATGGGAAAGGAAAAGGTTGAAACTCTCTTACCTACATACTTGGGGTTGTTTGGCGAAAGTCAATATACCAATTCCCAAGAAGCGCAAGCTTGGACCAAAAACCGTGGATTGTGTTCTTCTGGGCTATGCTTTTCATAGCATCGGCTATAGATTTTTGATAATAAAATCTGAGGTATCCGACATGCATGTTGGTACGATTATGGAATCAAATGATGCAACTTTCTTTGAGGACATATTTCCTATGAAGGATATGTCGAGTTCATCAAATCAGGAGATACCTACTCCATCTAGTGAGGAATTCACTGTAATTCCTGAACCCACCATTGCGATGGAACACGTTGAGAATCCTGTTGAGGGTAACAATGGAACTCCTCTGAGGAGTAAGAGACAGAGGACTGCAAAGTCTTTTGGTGATGATTTCATTGTGTACCTCGTGGATGACACACCCATGACTATTTCAGAAGCCTATGCATCTCCTGATGCTGACTACTGGAAGGAAGCTGTACGTAGCGAGATGGATTCCATCTTAGCTAACGGTACCTGGGAGATCACTGACCGTCCATATGGGTGCAAACCTGTAGGATGTAAGTGGGTGTTCAAGAAGAAGCTTAGACCTGATGGTACGATTGAAAAGTACAAGGCACGGCTTGTGGCCAAGGGTTATACCCAGAAAGAAGGTGAAGACTTCTTTGATACTTACTCACCCGTGGTTAGACTTACCACAATTCGGGTGCTACTATCACTGGCTGCCTCACATGGTCTTCTCGTTCACCAAATGGATGTTAAGACGGCTTTCCTTAATGGAGAGTTGAAGGAGGAAATTTACATGGATCAGCCAGATGGTTTTGTAGTACCTGGTCAGGAAGGAAAGGTGTGCAAGTTATTAAAGTCTTTATATGGCCTTAAACAAGCTCCAAAGGAGTGGCATGAGAAGTTCGAAAGAACATTAACTGCTGCCGGCTTTGTAGTAAACGATGGTGACAAGTGCGTGTACTATCGCTATGGTGGGGGCGAAGGAGTTATTCTTTGTCTGTATGTCGATGACATATTGATCTTTGGAACCAAACTTGATTTAATCAAGGAGGTTAAGGATTTCTTATCTCGTTGTCTTGAGATGAAGGATCTAGGAGTAGCTGATGTTATCTTAAACATCAAGCTGTTGAGAGATGAGAATGGTGGGATCACACTGCTTCAGTCTCATTATGTGGAAAAGGTCTTGAGTCGTTTTGGGTATAGCGACTGCACGCCTTCTCCAACTCCATATGATGCTAGTGTGTTGCTTCGAAAGAATCGACGGATTGCTAGAGATCAACTGAGGTATTCTCAGATTATTGGCTCGCTTATGTATTTGGCGAGTGCCACGAGGCCTGACATCTCTTTTGCTGTGAGCAAGCTGAGTCGGTTTGTGTCAAAACCGGGAGATGATCATTGGCATGCGCTTGAGAGAGTTATGCGCTATTTGAAAGGCACCGCGAGTTATGGGATTCACTACACCGGGTATCCAAGGGTACTGGAGGGTTATAGTGACTCAAACTGGATATCTGATGCTGATGAGATTAAGGCCACAAGTGGTTATGTTTTTACACTTGGTGGTGGTGCTGTTTCCTGGAAGTCTTGCAAGCACACCATCTTAACGAGGTCAACTATGGAAGCAGAACTCACAGCATTAGACACTGCCACTGTTGAAGCAGAGTGGCTTCGTGAACTCTTGATGGACTTACCTATGGTTGAAAAACCAATACCCCCTATCCTGATGAACTGTGATAATCAAACTGTGACCGTCAAGATAAACGGTTCTAAGGACAATATGAAGTCCTCAAGGCATGTGAAGAGGAGACTAAAATCTGTCAGAAAATTGAGGAACTCCGGAGTTATTACGTTGGATTATATCCAAACGTCGAAAAACTTGGCAGATCCCTTCACAAAGGGTCTATCACGTAATGTGATAGATAATGCATCGATGGCGATGGGTTTGAGACCCACTGCATGAGTTGTCCATAGTGGTAACCCACTCTATGTGATCGGAGATCCCGTGAAGTAGAAGTGGGAGACAAGCTGTTGGTCAGCTGGGAGTAGAGTATCCCTATATTAATTATCCCACTCCGTAAAGATGCAATACTCTCCTGATCTGCATGGCAGGTTGATAATTATCTTAATGTGTTCCAAGTGGCTTATTCGGGTAAGCAGAGATGTTGTCCTGCAGAACATCTTCTGAGGAACACACCTATATGATTTTGACTGTCAACGTCGCAGTCTGTGAGAATTGGGTGTTCTCTAATAAATTCATGAAAGGCCCTGGAGTATGACGTATACGCTCCACCTGCGGGGAAGCCTTGCGGCAGCCCAGTATCGGTCAAGAATTTGTGTGAAACTAGTTTCACAGAAAACTTGTAGTTCAAGGCATAGTCCACTATTCAACTTGTGATTTAGTGTAGTATAAATTTCTAAGTGGAAGTTCAACTTCACAGTCTCCACTAAGCACCGATATATAAAACAATGTTTTGGAACTAAATGATGAGATGTGCCAATGAGACTTTGTGGGGGATTGTTGGAATTTTTCTAGTAGGCCATTGGCCCAAAGCCCAACTAAAATTCTGAAATTCTCTTGGCCCATTCATGCACACATGTGGGTGGAGTGAGTGAGGCTAAAGTTTAGTCCCACATTGGAAGTTGAGAGAGAATTGCACCTCTTTATAAGGTGAGCTCTTCTACCACTTGTATGAGCATGAGAAGAGGAGACCTACACGCGCGCTCCTCCTCCTCCTCCTCGCTCGCCTCGCCACGCGACGCGCCGCGGGATTGAGCCGAGCTGAGGACAGAGCTATGCACGTTGTCTATATTTTTGCTGCATGGGAAAATTAATGAGTCATTAATTAATAATTAATGGACGCGTTAATTACTGAACCGTTTCCGATTCTTTTGGATCATGACGACTCAGACGTGGGGTTTACTCCCACGACCTACCCGGCCCGCAATATATATAGTCAGGCAGACGTCTACCCTATCCGCCGCTTCGTATGGTTTCTCATCAACGTTCCAGATCATTGCGCCGCCAAGCTAGTCTTCTCCATCCCTCCTTCCGGCATGCACCGCAAGAAGGGACAGCAGGCCTCCGGAACCCCGCCTCTCGTGATCCTGTACGGGAGAGGGGCGATCAGGTTTTTGGGGAGCGCACTCGCGCGACTGCTGGCAGCGACGACTTCGCGAACGACGACGTCTTCCCCGACCTCGGCAACCTCATCCTCGACGACATGGGCGACAACATCAACGCCGGCGGTGCTGCACCCGCTGCACCGTATGTGATTCTATCCTTCCTGTTCGAGATCGTGGTAGAATTCATGTTTCTAGTATGTGCCCTAGATGTGATATGTTCATCTGCTATGCTAGTTCGCATGATTAGTTTAATCTCTGCTGCTGTGGTCATGATTTATATTTTGTTTATTCGGATTAAATCTCGTAGTAATTTGCTCATATTTTCAACAAATCCTCTCCCGCGGGCTGTAATAAGGATACTACTGTGGTTTCATTTTCTGATGGAAATGGAACCGGGGCAAGAGCCCTTTTCTTCTAAAAAAATGATTATGTTCAGCACCAATACCAAGAGAAGAGTGAGGAATGCACTCATGCAAAGCCTAGGGTAGTAGGGCTGATGTCTGAATCGAAGGGTGGCAAGTATCTTGGGCTGTCTACATACATTGGTCATAACTCATAACAGGGTCCAATGTATTGAGTTATAACAGAAAAGATATGGAAGAAAATTCAAGACTGGAAGGAAAAATGTTTATCGAAGGCAGTGAAGGAAATTCTGATAAAGGCCATGGCCCAAGCAATACCCACATACGCGATGGCGTGCTTTGACGTGACGAAAGGCCTTTGTGACAGGATAGCTAGGTCAACTCATCTGCAAATATTGGTGATCACAGAATAACAATGACTAGGTTGGGGTGGTAGAAATGAAGCTTGGAAGGGAGGAGGGGGGCGTAGGTTTCCGGGGCCCGCTCAGGGTGGAGCCTATTGCAGGGCCCTGACTCCCTATGTGCTAGGGCACCGCAGGCAAAATACTTCTCGTCAGGGGACCTACTCAGTGCTAAATCTGTGGCCGGGATGAGCTACGTGTGGCGATCAATTCTTCAAGGCATAAACCTCCTAAAACAGGGGATAATGTGGAGAGTGGGAGATGGAACCAATATAAAGATATGGGATGATTCTTGGATCCCACGCAGTGTAACTAGGCTGCTGTCCCCCACTCTCACGTGTCTGCCAGCTCATTGATCCGAACATCAGTGAATTGGACGAGGGGCACGTACGTGCATCAAGCGTCCAGTCCAGAGGATGCCGAGGAATTTTTCCAGTTAAGTGAACCTATCGTGTGATGATCGACCACGAGCGCAGCCTTAAAACCAGAGCAAGAACTGAATCGTCTGACTGAGGGAACTGGCACACAGTGTTCTAGAAGGGTCTATGGAAGCTTAACTGTCCGCTGAGGGTGCACCATTTCATGTGGAGGCTGGGGCACAACAGTCACCAACTGCCAATGAATATTGAGATAGAAAGGTGTAGAGACAAATTACCAGATGCACTGTATGCAGAAGTCTGTTTGAAGATGGCGGGCATCTATTTTTCAACTGCAAGGAGGTAATCTGTGGCATGCTTTGGAGATGGAGGATGTACGTCTCGTTGCACTTCCGTAGGATGTGGTGCATGTTGTTGTGGTGCTGGTCGTCCGTGAGAAACAACGAGAATCACAACAAAAATGCAGACGAACAGAGAAGCTGCAGTTTCTTATCAGGCAGCATGCTACTGAGTGGAAAGGCCGAAATAAAACATGCGTAACTGAAGGCCCAAGCACTAGCTACAAATGGATCCCGCCCCCGGAGGAATAAGTCGTGATAAATTGTGATGGAGCTTACACAACAAGCACTTGAGAAGGAGGGTGGGGGACAGCAGCTGGTGATGATGAAGGTGACCTGGTTTTTGCTGCCGCTGGACATCTGAACCAAGCGAGTCAAGCTATGCATGCCGAAGCACTAGCGACCAAGAAGGCATTGTTTGTTGGCCGAGCAGAGGGGGATTGTGGCAACTGGCTGTTAGAATACAGTGTTGTGTACATGTATAGCTGGAGTACGTGTGTATAGTTTTCCCTGTAATACGCACGTCCCCACGCCCCCTCTCGTGGCCAGCCCACGATCACCATCGTGGGTTCGTGCCTTCTCTGTAACTCTATATGAACTGCCCGATAGCAATACGATCGTTGTGTTCGATCTCTTTCTGTCTTCATGGTATCAGACGCAGAGAAACTTCTCAATCCCTTCGCGACCGATCCTACCCACCTTTCTGCTGCCATGGACACCAACCCCGTTTCCTCCCCTGACTCCTCGGCCGCCGGCGTTCTCCAGGACACCATCTTCACCGCTCCCAGCGCCGTCGCGCCTCAGCCGCCTCGTGCTTTTCCCTCCTCCGTGCTGCAGACCATCGATATACGCCACCACATACCCATCACCCTCGACCTTCATGTAGGCAACTACACCCGGTGGTGCCGGTTCTTCTACACCGTCGTGGGCATGTGCGGAATCCGCGATCACATCATCGCCCCTGCTGCTCCTGCTCATCGTGACCCCAAGTGGGTTATGATCGATCACTGCATGGTCCATTGGCTCTACGCCACGATCTCGCCTGAGCTTCTGGCCGCCGTTATGCCGACCGAGGATACCGTTGCCGTTCTCTGGTCGGTGATCGACGGCATTTTCTGCGACAACCAGCTCTCTCATGCGGTGTATCTTGACGTTCAGTACCACGCCTTCCAGGGGGATCAAACGATCATGGAGTACTGCACCCGCCCGAAGACGTTCACTGATCAGCTCGCCGATCTCGGTCAGCCCGTCGGCGACAAGTAGCAGCTCTTCAACATGATCCGCGGCCTCAACCACCAGTACCACGGCGCCATCCCGCACCTCACCTCGCGTGTGCCCTTGCCCACGTTCCTTCAAGCTCGGTCGTTCCTCCTTCTCGAGGAGCACCGCGCGGAGCAGTCCACCTGGATCCAGTCAGCGCACGCCCTCGTTGCCGCCCGCTCTATGGCCGTTCCAGCCCCAACCGCTCCGCCTCCTGTGTCCCCCGCCTCCAACTCTGGTGGCGGACGTGGGCGCGGGTGCGGCAGCTCAGGCGCCTCCTCATCCACGACTCCGCCGGGCGCCGCTCCTAGCACACCGGTCCTTCCCGGGCATGCTCCTGACGCCAACTCCTGGACGGGCATGGTGCAAGCGTGGCCCATGCCCTAGTGCGCTCCCGGTGCTGGAGTGCTCGGGCCTCGCCCCGGCACGCCCCACCAGCAGGCCTACTTTGTCGGGCCAACTGCACCTGCCCGCCCTCCTTATGGCTATGGTGCCTATGGCCCGCCCCCGGGTTCGTCTACGGTTCACCTGGCGTGAGCTCCAGCACCGCGCCTCCCCCGCCGCATTCGCGGTCCTGGGACATGGAGGCCCTGCATGCTGCTCTCCAGGCCGCGGCGTCCGCTCCGTCATCCTCCGGTACCTCGGACTGGTATCTGGACTCCGGCGCGACATCCCACATGACTGCAAACCCTGGTACACTCCATTCTCTCTACCCTCATACTTTTCCTGCCCAAATTGTGATCGGCAACGGTGCTCATCTCCCGATCACCCACGTTGGGCACGGCTCTCTCATTACCACCAATTCCCCTCTCCAACTACGCAATGTGCTTCGCCCCCCCCCCCTTCATCAAAAACCTCTTATCTGTTCGCCAACTTACCCGTGAAAATCCAATCTCCGTCGAGTTTGACTTATTTGGCTTCTCCGCCAGGTGATCCGGCGATGTAACTCCGACGGCGATCTGTACGCGGTGACTCCCTGCGCTGCTACTTCTCCTCGCCCATTCACTGGTGTTGCTTCTGTGGAGCTGTCGCACCAGCGGCTCGGTCACCCCGGGGAGGCTGTTCTTCGTCAGGGCATGCCGCACCTCTCCTTCACCTGCACTCCGTCAACTGTGCACACCTGCCACGCCTGTCGCCTTGGCAAACACGCCCGCTTGCCCTTCTCTGCATCTACCAGTCGTAGCTATTTCCCTTTTCAGTTACTGCATTTAGATGTTTGGACCTCGCCTGTTGCCAGTGTCTCTGGCTTTCAGTACTATCTCGTTGTACTCGACAGTTGTACTCACTATGTATGGATGTTTCCTGTTCGTAACAAGTCGGATGTGTTTGCTGTTCTTGCTGACTTCTATGCCTATGTTCAGACACAATTTGAGCGTCCCATTCTGGCATTCCAAACCGACAATGGGCGTGAGTTTGATAACATCACCATGTGCTCTCTGCTTTCCAAACATGGCACTATCCTGCGCCTCTCTTGCCCTTACACAAGTCAGCAAAATGGAAAGGCCGAGCGCATTCTACGCATACTCAAAGACAGCACACGCTCCCTCCTCTTCCATGCTGCCATGCCTACTCATTTCTGGGCTGAGGCATTCACCACGGCGACGTTACTGCTGAACTACAAGCCGTGCCCATCCACTTCCTCACGCACACCTCATGAGCTCCTCCTCGGCACCCCAACAGATTATTCCCTCCTTCGTGTATATTCGGATGCCCGTGTTATCCCAACACTGCAGCCACGACCAACCACAAACTTGCGCACTGAAGGAAATATGCCCTAGAGGCAATAATAAAGTTATTATTTATTTCCTTATATCATGATAAATGTTTATTATTCATGCTAGAATTGTATTAACCGGAAACATAATACATGTGTGAATACATAGACAAACTTAGTGTCACTAGTATGCCTCTACTTGACTAGCTCGTTCATCAAAGATGGTTATGTTTCCTAACCATGAACAAGGTGTTGTTATTTGATTAACGAGGTCACATCATTGGTTGAATGATCTGATTGACATGACCCATTCCATTAGCTTAGCACTCGATCGTTTAGTATGTTGCTATTGCTTTCTTTATGACTTATACATGTTCCTATGACTATGAGATTATGCAACTCCCGTTTGCCGGAGGAACACTTTGGGTGCTACCAAACGTCACAACGTAACTGGGTGATTATAAAGGAGCATTACAGGTGTCTCCAAAGGTAGATGTTGGGTTGGCGTATTTCGAGATTAGGATTTGTCACTCCGATTGTCGGAGAGGTATCTCTGGGCCCTCTCGGTAATGCACATCACATAAGCCTTGCAAGCATTACAACTAATGAGTTAGTTGCGAGATGATGTATTACGGAACGAGTAAAGAGACTTGCCGGTAATGAGATTGAACTAGGTATTGGATACCGACGATCGAATCTCGGGCAAGTAACATACCGATGACAAAGGGAACAACGTATGTTGTTATGCGGTCTGACCGATAAAGATCTTCGTAGAATATGTAGGAGCCAATATGGGCATCCAGGTCCCGCTATTGGTTATTGACCAGAGAGGTGTCTCGGTCATGTCTACATAGTTCTCAAAACCCGTAGGGTCCGCACGCTTAACGTTCGTTGACGATATAGTACTATGTGAGTTATGAATGTTGGTGACCGAATGTTGTTCGGAGTCCGGGATGAGATCACGAATATGACGAGGAACTCCGGAATGGTTCGGAGACAAAGTTTGATATATGGGATAATAGTGTTTGGTCACTGGAAGGGTTCTGGAAATCACCGGAAGGGGTTCCGGATGTTTCCCGAAATGTTTGGGTACGAGAACACTTTATTTGGGCCAAAGGGGAAAGCCCACAAGGGTTCTGGAAAGCGCAAAAGGAAGTTTTGCGGAGTCCAGGGGCCAGACGCCAGGGTCCCTGGCGTCTGGGTCCAGACGCCGGGAACCCTGGCGTCTGGCCCTGGAGTCCGAGAAGGACTCTTGCCTTTCGGGTGAAACCGACTTTGTGGAGGCTTTTACTCCAAGTTTTGACCCCAGGGCTCAACATATAAATAGAGGGGCAGGGCTAGCACCAAAGATAGATCAAGAAACACCAAGCCGTGTGCCGGCAACCCCGTTGCCTCTAGTTTATCCTCTGTCATAGTTTTCGTAGTGCTTAGACGAAGCCCTGCGGAGATTGTTCTTCACCAACACCGTCACCACGCCGTCGTGCTGCCGGAACTCATCTACTACTTCGCCCCTCTTGCTGGATCAAGAAGGCGAGGACGTCACCGAGCCGTACGTGTGCAGAACTCGGAGGTGCCATGCTTTCGGTACTTGGATCGGTCGGATCGTGAAGACGTTCGACTACATCAACCACGTTGATATAACGCTTCCGCTTGCGATCTACAAGGTACGTAGATCAGACTCTCGCCCTCGTTGCTATGCATCACCATGATCTTGCGTGTGTGTAGGAAATTTTTTGAAATTACTACGGTCCCCTACAGTGGCATCCGAGCCTAGGTTTTATGGTTTGATGTTATATGCACGAGTAGAACACAAGTGAGTTGTGGGCGATACAAGTCATACTGCCTACCAGCATGTCATACTTTGGTTCGACGGTATTGTTGGACAATACGACCCGGACCAACCTTATGCGTACGCTTACGCGAGACCGGTTCCCCCGACGTGCTTTGCACACAGGTGGCTTGCGGGCGACTGTTTCTCCAACTTTAGTTGAACCGAGTGTGGCTACGCCCGGTCCTTGCGAAGGTTAAAACGGAGTCTATTTGACAAACTATCGTTGTGGTTTTGATGCGTAGGTGAGATTGGTTCTTGCTTAAGCCCGTAGCAGCCATGTAAAACTTGCAACAACAAAGTAGAGGACGTCTAACTTGTTTTTGCAGGGCATGTTGTGATGTGATATGGTCAAGACATGATGCTAAATTTTATTGTATGAGATGATCATGTTTTGTATCCGAGTTATCGGCAACTGGCAGGAGCCATATGGTTGTCGCTTTATTGTATGCAATGCAATCGCGATGTAATGCTTTACTTTATCACTAAGCGGTAGCGATAGTCGTGGAAGCATAGGATTGGCGAGACGACAACGATGCTACGATGGAGATCAATGTGTCGCGCCGGTGACGATGGTGATCATGACGGTGCTTCGGAGATGGAGATCACAAGCACAAGATGATGATGGCCATATCATATCACTTATATTGATTGCATGTGATGTTTATCTTTTTATGCATCTTATCTTGCTTTGATTGACAGTGGCATTATAAGATGATCTTTCACTAAATTGTCAAGAAGTGTTCTCCCTGAGTATGCACCGTTGCCAAAGTTCGTCGTGCCCAGACACCACGTGATGATCGGGTGTGATAAGATCTACGTCCATCTACAACGGGTGCAAGCCAGTTTTTGCACACACAGAATACTCAGGTTAAACTTGACGAGCCTAGCATATGCAGATATGGCCTCGGAACACGAAGACCGAAAGGTCGAGCGTGAATCATATAGTAGATATGATCAACATAATGATGTTCACCATTGAAAACTACTCCATCTCACGTGATGATCGGTTATGGTTTAGTTGATTTGGATCACGTGATCACTTAGAGGATTAGAGGGATGTCTATCTAAGTGGGAGTTCTTAAGTAATTTGATTAATTGAACTTAAACTTATCATGAACTTAGTACCTGATAGTATCTTGCTTGTTTATGTTGATTGTAGATAGATGGCTCGTGCTGTTGTTTCATTGAATTTTAATGCGTTCCTTGAGAAAGCAAAGTTGAAAGATGATGGTAGCAATTACACGGACTGGGTCCGTAACTTGAGGATTATTGTCACATCCCTAGTCTGGTATGACTTAGACTAGCTAGCCATTTGTGCATCATATTTAAATTTCATTTAAATTTGAAATGAGGATTGGTGGAACCCTCAGAATCATTTTTGAAAATGACCCAAATAAAAATTTCTCCAAAAGGGTCCAAGAAAATGCTCATGTTGCCCTCTGAAAATATTGGACAGAGATAAAAATCAAAACCAATATTTTCAGGACTCATAAGTATTTATTTTGGACATTTGGAATTAATACAATAATTATTTGCTTGGAAATATAATTTTATATATATTTAATATGTCCAAAAATTGTGCCATTTGTTGAGGAGCTCTGGAATAATACCATTAGCCCCTACAAAAATTGGCATAATAAAATAAAATGGTTTGGTATTTTTATTAAACCAAACAAATGTCAGAAAATTAGAAAAGAAAACAGAAAAGGGGAGAGAGACTTACCTGGGCCACTTACCCGATCGGCCCAGTAGCTCGGCCCAGCTGACTGGCCGACGCCAGTCGTCCCCCTCCTCGCGCCAGAGGGACAGGGCGCGTGGTCGCCGCACACCGCGCGCATGCGCGCCACGGCAGCTGCCTGCGTGCCTCCCCCTCGACGCCCTGGCCTCGCCAGAAGCGCCCAGCACCGCCCCGGATCTCTCCCTCGCTCTCTCGTTCCTCTCCCTCCCCTGCATCTCTCCCTCTCCCCGCGCCCGAAGCGCTGCCGTCGCCGCCGCACGCCGTGGCCATAGCCACCGCCTCCCCCTCGCCTCCCCGTCGTGCCCAGGAGCTCCGCCTCGTCGCCAGCTACCTCCTCGTCGAGCCACGCAAGACGGAGCACCCCGTGGAGCCGTCGCCGTCGCCAAATTCGCCTCCGGCCGCCGTGGATCCTCGCCGGCGATTCGGGAGCTACCGGGCATCCCCGACCTCGCCCTCGCGCTCGCTGGTTCCGCGGTGAGCCCCCGCACCGAACCCCCTCCTCCCCGTGTCCGTTTGCCCCGTCTAGCTAGCTCGCCACAGCGCCCGTAGCTCCTCGCCGCCGGCCATGGCGCCACGGTGGCACGAGCCCAAGCCGGTCACTTCCGCGCGCGTCCCCGTGTTCCTGGTGACGCCAGGAGGCCGTAGGAGCCCTCCGCCTCCACTGCCGTGCACCACAACGCCGCGGCCGCAAGTTGCCGAACTCCGGCCGCCGCCCTGAGCTCTGCTCCGGCGAGCTCCGCCGCCCCCGCAGCCTTCCGCGTGTTCCACTGGATGCGCGTGAGCGCGGGCTTCGCGTGGGTGGTCTCCGCCGCCCGAATGGTCGCCGGAACGGCGATCCCGAGCCCCTCCGCCGCGCTCGGCCTCGCCGGCGGCTAAACGCCGGCGAGTTGACCGGGTTTGACCCCCCAGGGTCGCTGACCAGTGGGCCCGACCCCCCCCTAACCTTTTAATTAAACTAATTAACCCCTGTTAACCCCCCTGTCACTGACGTGTGGGTCCCACACGTCAGATTTGACCTGGACAGCCGCGTTGACCCGCTGATGTAGTGATGACGTCATGCTGACGCAATTATATATTTTCTGGAATTAAAATAATTCAGAAAATCCAGAAAATGATTTAAACTTCAAAAATTCATAACAATTCAACCGTAGCTCAGATTAAAATAATTTATATATGAAAAATTATCAGAAAAATGCAATCTTTCCATCTGTACTAGTTTCATGCATGACAAACCAACTTATACATGCTGAATATGAGAAAACACATTATGGCATATTAAGAGACTTAATTTAGTAATGCATTTGAACCTTTGGTTCAAATGGACTTTAAACCAAATGTTTACTAGATGCATTAGCTCAAACAGCATCACATCTACATGCCATGTTCATGCATCATATTGTTGCATATGATTGTGTATTGATTGCCGGCACCGTTCCTTCTCGATAGGTCCTGCTCCGGAGACGTTCCAGAGTACCTGTCTGTGAAGCAGTGCCTCCCTTGTTGATTTACCAGGCAAGCAAACCCCCTTGTTCATCTCGATAAAACCCTACTCTCTCGCTCCTGCTCTCAGTTATTGCATTAGGACAACAACGATTCATCTGCTACTTTGTGCTGCGGTAGTTGAACCCATTCCTCTGCATGACCTGTCATTACCACAGTAAATAGTTGAAACCCACTAGCATGTGTAGGAGTTGATTGAAGCCACTGATGTGTTCCTACCATGCTATGCCTGCTATTGCTTAGAGTTGTGTCAGGTCTGATTCATTGGGAATGAATTGGAGTGTTACGATATGTTCTGATGCTGAGAGTGAAGTGTGTGAACACGATTTGGTAAAGGTAGCGGTGAGAGGCCATGTAGGAGTACATGGTGGGTTGTCTCACTGGAACCGTCCTTAAGCCCTGAGTTCTGTGTATGTTGTCCAATGACTCGATACTACCACACATTGGGCTCCGGGCGCTCCAAGCCCTCTCGACTTATTAACCAACTTGATCTCTGTCCAGGAGTCGCAACTAGTTTCTGGTGTTTGTAGGTAGTGCTATTTTTCTACCAAGTGGCACCCGGCAGGGTGGGCTTGGGACAGACTAGGCACACGTGGCCTGGTGTACCGAGTGGCACCCGGATGGTGGGCTCGGGAACCCTGTACACATCGTTTGGGGCCGTAAGCGACACCCCGGCCGGATCTCCTTGCGGATGGAACCCGAATAGGCGATAAACCTGGACTAGAGTCTTGTGTGGTTAGTCAGGTCGTGGCCGACACCCTCGCCAGGCTTCCGCTTGAAGGTTGCCGAGATACATGACGCGTACATGGCGGTAAGTGGCGAGAGCGTGTGTGAAGAAGTACACCCCTGCAGGGTTAACATGATCTATTCGAATAGCCGGGTCCGCGGTTATGGACTTCTTGGATGCTTACATGGTACATAGACAACTTGAAGTGGATATTCTAAAATGCTCAAGACAAGTGTGAGTGCTATGGATGGCCTTCTCGTAGGGAGACGGGGATGAATCCATAGTAGTGTATTGTATGGTGATTAGTGGACTCGTGTACGTTGTTTCACCTCCAGAGTTTCTGGTAGTCGTAGAACAGGATAGCCACAGAGTCAAAGCTGGCTTGCTGCAACTAAACCCCACGTTACCCTCTTGATACAAGTGCATGTATGATAGGATCTGATATAAGTCTTGCTGAGTACCTTTGTACTCATGTTGCTTTATTTATGTTTTTGCAGCGGAGACTTCGGTCTTACTAGTGTTCTCGTGGACTTCGACTAGTAGCTAGTACCTCAGCTACGATCTTGATCGGATGTTGTAGATAGTCAGGCTCTTCAGCCTTTTTCATTTGTAGATGTCTGTACCCAGACATGTAATGCTTCCGCTTGTTGCTTGTATGCTCTGTATGATGGGTTTTGTGACCCCTGTTTGCAATATATGCTATGACGGCTCTTCTGAGCCTTTATCTATATGAGTTGTTGAGTTATGCTGTGATGCCATGTTGTACAGCACATACTTGCATGTTATGCGTACGTGTAATGTGTATTGCTATGTGTGGGATCTGACTATCTAGTTGTTTATTCTTAGTAGCCTCTCTTACCGGGAAATGTCTCCTAGTGCTTCCACTGAGCCCTGGTAGCTTGCTACTGCTCCGGAACACTTAGGCAGGCCGGCATGTGTCCTTCTTCGATCCTGTGTCTGTCCCTTCGGGGAAATGTCACGCGATGAATACCGGAGTCCTGCTAGCCCGCTACAGCCCGGTTCACCGGAGTCCTGTTAGCCCAGTGCTACAGCCTGGATTCACTCGCTGATGACCGACACGTTCGATGCTGGGTCATGAATGCCTGTCCCTGTAAGTTAGTGCCACTTTGGGTTTACGACTAGCCATGTCAGCCCGGGCTCTTTATCATATGGATGCTAGCGACACCATCATATACGTGTGCCAAAATGCGCAAACGGTCCCGGGCAAAGGTAAGGCAACACCCGTGGGGATACCGTGCGTGAGGCCGCAAAGCGATATGAGGTGTTACATGCTAGATCGATGTGGCATCGAGTCGGGGTCCTGACAGCTTTGGTATCAGAGCCTGACTGCCTGTAGGATTACCAAGCCATACTGGTCGAAGTTGAGTATAGAAATTCTTTAGTTATGTAAGGGAATTGATTGTGGGTTGGAACGTAAGGCTCTTTTTACTCCTTATACCTCATGACCTTCTGATCTGAGTCCTCCTATCTTCCTCCGGGGTTAAGGAAATAGGCTTCTTTTCCGTCTATCAGGATCACGTGTTACTACTCCGTAGTTCCATAAGACTGGTTGATCAGAGTCATACCCCAGTTTCGAGTACTTCCGGTGTAGTCTGTTTAGTACTATCCCAGAACCTTGAGTGGTGATGTTGAGTATGTTACCACCCCATTTTTAGTAGGATGTCTCATTCTGAGCATTTTACTGCCGTTATGCTGCCGGATTTTCCCTAGGAGTTCGAGTGATACTAATTCCTTGTCCTACATTCTACAGTCCATAGTTGTTGCTGATTCCGTCCTTGATTCGTTTCTCAGGATGTCATCAGCCAAGCGAAGTTCCGTTGCTCGTAACCAGAACCACGGAGATGGTAGGGATGAGGATCCTCCTGACCAGCCTTCGTTGACAGAGTTCATGCTAGAGATGGAGAGGAACAAGCGTGAGTCCAACCGCTTGTTGGCACGTATCGAGAAGAACACCGCACATCAGTTCAAAGGATCTGTGACCATTCATGACTTCATCCGCTTGCACCCACCCACCTTTCATCATTCCATTGAGCCACTCGATGCAGATGACTGGCTCCGTAGCATCACCCATAAGCTGCGTTCCGCGAACGTAGCTGAAGATGACAAGGTCACTTATGCCACATATCACCTGGAAGGTCCTGCTAGTCTTTGGTGGCAGAACTATGAGGCTATGCTTCCAGCTGGCCAGATTCCTACCTGGAAGGATTTCACTGAGGCTTTTCGCGAGCATCACATTCCCCAAGCCCTCCTTGATCGCAAGAGAGAAGAGTTCTGCAGTTTCACCCAGAGTAAGATGGTTGTTGATGCTTATAGCAGAGAGTTCGAGAACCTCGCCCGTTATGCCACAGAAGAAGTGTCCACGGATGCTAAGAAGCAGGCTAGGTTCCGGAAGGGTCTCAACCCCAAGTTGCGTCGTGATCTCCACCTGCATCATTGTGATACATTCCAAGCCCTTGTGAACAAGGCCATCAATGCAGAGACAGCTCAACTCACTTACGAGGAGTCTCGTAAGCACACCCGTGATTTGGGATCCTCCTCTGGCTCTAGTTCCCTGAAACGCCGGATTTGGGTTCCAAACTCCGCTCTTCCTTCCGGTTATACACCGAGGTCATCTCATGTGGTGCCTCCTCCAGCTCAGTCGTATGTTCCACCCAGGCCTACTGGTAGACCGCTTGTCAGTGCGGGTCCCCGTCCAACCTCAGGGACTTGCTTCACATGCGGGAAGCCAGGACACTATGCACGTGATTGCTCTCAGACTAGTTATGCTCCACCCCAGCCCGAGAAGACTGTTGGCTGTATTAAGCCATCACGCAAGATGATCAGTGTTAAGTCAGCCCCCACTGAACGTGGATGTGTGCATCACGTCTCAGCTAAAGACGCTCATGATGATCCAGATGTCGTTCTTGGTACACTCCTTGTCAATTGTCACCCAGCATCAGTTCTATTTGATACTGGGGCATCTCACTCCTTCATTTCTGAAGGCTATGCTCGTTTGCACGACATGTCATTTTGTGATATGCCAACTCCGCTTGAAATCCAAACCCCAGGGTCTAGATGGCAGACCACCAGAATCAGCCATGGTAATGAAATCCTTGTTGATAGACTTGTATTCCTTGCATCACTTGTAGCCCTCAAGTCCTCAGATATTAACATCATCTTGGGTATGGACTGGATGACAGCTCATCATGCCAAGATTGATTGCTACACAAGATCTGTTCAGCTTACACACCCATCTGGCAAGTTAGTCACCGTCTCTACTAGAGTTGCAAAGCGTCAGCTCTATTCTCTTAATGCCAGCCCTCTTCCAGACCTTGAAGATATCCCGGTAGTCCGTGACTTTCCGGATGTCTTTCCAGAGGAACTGCCAGGTGTTCCACCTGACAGAGATGTAGAGTTCGTCATAGATCTTATCCCAGGAACAGCTCCAATCTCCCGGAGACCTTACAAGATGGCACCCCTAGAATTAGCCGAGCTTAAGAAACAACTCGATGAGTCCTTACAAAAGGGTTTCATCCGTCCTAGTTCTTCTCCTTGGGCTTGCCCCGTCCTCTTTGTCAAGAAGAAAGACGGTACGGACCGGATGGTCGTTGATTATCGTCCCGTTAATTTGGTCACGATAAAGAACAAGTATCCGCTCCCCAGGATCAACGACCTGTATGATCAGCTCGCTGGATCCTCAGTCTTCTCCAAGATGGATTTAAGGTTAGGATACCACCAAATCAAAATCAGAAATGGGGACATTCCCAAGACAGCTTTTGTCACTCGTTATGGTCAGTACGAGTACACCGTCATGTCCTTTGGCCTAACCAACGCCCCAGCCACATTCTCCCGCTTGATGAACTCGATCTTCATGGAGTACTTAGATAAGTTCGTCGTGGTTTACCTCGATGATATTCTTATTTACTCGAAGAACGAGGAAGAGCATGCCGAACATCTTAGACTTGTTTTAGAAAAACTCAGAGAACACCGCCTTTATGCCAAGTTCTCCAAGTGTGAATTTTGGTTGCCAGAAGTGACCTACCTAGGCCACGTAATCTCTGGTAAGGGCATTGCTGTCAATCCCGAGAGAGTTCAAGCCGTTCTTGATTGGACTCCACCTGAGACCGTTAAACAAGTTAGGAGTTTCCTTGGTCTAGCCAGCTATTGTCGCCGCTTTGTTGAAAACTTCTCCAAAGTAGCCAAACCCCTCACGGAACTTCTCAAGAAAGATAAAAAGTTCGAGTGGTCCCCGCAGTGTGAGTACAGTTTTCAGGAACTGAAAAGGCGCCTGACCTCTGCTCCCATACTTGTGCCACCGGATTTCACTAAAGACTTTATTATCTACTGCGACGCCTCACGACAGGGACTAGGTTGCATTCTTATGCAGGATCGTCATGTGATTGCCTATGCATCTCGACAGTTGCATCCACATGAGGAGAATTATCCTACACATGATCTAGAGCTTGCAGCCGTAGTCTATGCACTCAAGACCTGGCGACATTACCTCCTTGGTAAACGTTGCGAGATTTACACCGACCACCAGAGTCTCAAGTATATCTTCACCCAACCAGATCTGAACCTTAGGCAAAGACGTTGGTTGGAGTTAATCACAGATTATGATCTAGGGATTACCTACACCCCAGGCAAAGCCAATGTCATGGCTGATGCGCTAAGCCGTAAATCCTATTGCAACAATCTCATGTTGCAGCAAGGCCAACCACTTCTCCATGAGGAATTCTGTAAGCTTAATCTTCACATAGCTCCTCGCGGATTCCTTTCTACCCTGGTGGCGAAACCTGATCTTGAAGATCGGATTATCGCTGCTCAAAAGCAAGACACAGGAATTTCTCGGATCAAGAGAAACATTAAGAAGGGAGTTGGTGGATGTTTCTCTATGGATGATCGTGGTGTTGTTTTCTTTGAGAATCGCTTGGTGGTTCCCAAGAATCAACATCTGCGACAATTGATCCTTAAGGAGGCGCATGAATCTCCTCTCACGATTCATCCCGGTAGTACTAAGATGTATCAGGACCTACGCCAGAGGTTCTGGTGGACTAGGATGAAGAGAGAAATCGCTGAGTTCATTGCTAAATGTGACATTTGTCGTCGCGTTAAGGCAGAGCATCAAAGACCTGCTGGCACCCTTCAGCCTTTAGCTATTCCTGAATGGAAATGGGATAAAGTTGGTATGGACTTCATCACCGGCTTTCCCAGGACCAAGAGAGGGAATAATGCTATCTTCGTAGTCATTGATCGTCTCTCCAAAGTGGCTCACTTCCTTCCTGTTCGAGAGAGTATCACTGCTAGTCAGCTTGCTGACTTATACATTTCTCGAATAGTGTCACTCCATGGTGTTCCACTAGAGATCAATTCAGACCGTGGCAGTCTTTTCACTTCTCACTTCTGGGAGAGCTTCCAAACTGCCATGGGAACCCATCTTTCCTTCAGTACCGCTTTCCACCCTCAGTCGAGTGGTCAGGTGGAACGGGTCAATCAAATTCTCGAAGACATGCTCAGAGCTTGCGTTATCTCATTCGGTATGGATTGGGAGAAATGTCTTCCTTTCGCCGAGTTTGCTTATAACAATAGCTACCAATCCAGCCTCAAGAAAGCTCCTTTTGAGGTTCTCTATGGACGAAGATGTCGAACACCTTTGAACTGGTCAGAAACCGGTGAAAGACAATTCTTTGGACCGGATATGATCCAGGAGGCAGAAGAGCAAGTTCGCATCATTCGTGAGAATTTGAAAACAGCCCAGTCTCGTCAGAAAAGCCAGTACGATCGTCATCATAAGGATATGACTTATGAGATTGGCGACCAAGCTTACCTTCGGGTTACTCCTTTGAAGGGTACCCATCGTTTCGGTATCAAGGGCAAGTTGGCTCCTCGTTACATTGGTCCCTTTCGCATTCTCGCTAAACGAGGAGAGGTTGCCTACCAATTGGAACTACCCCCACATCTTTCTCGAGTTCATGATGTCTTCCACGTCTCTCAACTCAGGCGTTGCTTCTCGGATCCCATCCGCGGAGTGGACCACGAAACGCTTGATCTCCAAGATAACCTCACATACCGAGAGTACCCGGTTCGCATTCTTGATCAAGCAGAGCGTGTTACCCGACGTCAGAACATCAAGTTTCTCAAAGTTCAGTGGTCTCATCATTCCGAGAGAGAAGCTACTTGGGAGCGAGAAGATCGTCTTCGACTGGAGTACCCCGCTTTCTTTCCGTCGACCCCTGAATCTCGGGACGAGATTTTTTCAAGTGGGGGCGAGTTGTCACATCCCTAGTCTGGTATGACTTAGACTAGCTAGCCATTTGTGCATCATATTTAAATTTCATTTAAATTTGAAATGAGGATTGGTGGAACCCTCAGAATCATTTTTGAAAATGACCCAAATAAAAATTTCTCCAAAAGGGTCCAAGAAAATGCTCATGTTGCCCTCTGAAAATATTGGACAGAGATAAAAATCAAACCAATATTTTCAGGACCTCATAAGTATTTTATTTTGGACATTTGGAATTAATACAATAATTATTTGCTTGGATATATAAATGTTATATATATTTTATATGTCCAAAAATTGTGCCATTTGTTGAGGAGCTCTGGAATAATACCATTAGCCCCTACAAAAATTGGCATAATAAAATAAAATGGTTTGGTATTTTTATTAAACCAAACAAATGTCAGAAAATTAGAAAAGAAAACAGAAAAGGGGAGAGAGACTTACCTGGGCCACTTACCCGATCGGCCCAGTAGCTCGGCCCAGCTGACTGGCCGACGCCAGTCGTCCCCCTCCTCGCGCCAGAGGGACAGGGCGCGTGGTCGCCGCACACCGCGCGCATGCGCGCCACGGCAGCTGCCTGCGTGCCTCCCCCTCGACGCCCTGGCCTCGCCAGAAGCGCCCAGCACCGCCCCGGATCTCTCCCTCGCTCTCTCGTTCCTCTCCCTCCCCTGCATCTCTCCCTCTCCCCGCGCCCGAAGCGCTGCCGTCGCCGCCGCACGCCGTGGCCATAGCCACCGCCTCCCCCTCGCCTCCCCGTCGTGCCCAGGAGCTCCGCCTCGTCGCCAGCTACCTCCTCGTCGAGCCACGCAAGACGGAGCACCCCGTGGAGCCGTCGCCGTCGCCAAATTCGCCTCCGGCCGCCGTGGATCCTCGCCGGCGATTCGGGAGCTACCGGGCATCCCCGACCTCGCCCTCGCGCTCGCTGGTTCCGCGGTGAGCCCCCGCACCGAACCCCCTCCTCCCCGTGTCCGTTTGCCCCGTCTAGCTAGCTCGCCACAGCGCCCGTAGCTCCTCGCCGCCGGCCATGGCGCCACGGTGGCACGAGCCCAAGCCGGTCACTTCCGCGCGCGTCCCCGTGTTCCTGGTGACGCCAGGAGGCCGTAGGAGCCCTCCGCCTCCACTGCCGTGCACCACAACGCCGCGGCCGCAAGTTGCCGAACTCCGGCCGCCGCCCTGAGCTCTGCTCCGGCGAGCTCCGCCGCCCCCGCAGCCTTCCGCGTGTTCCACTGGATGCGCGTGAGCGCGGGCTTCGCGTGGGTGGTCTCCGCCGCCCGAATGGTCGCCGGAACGGCGATCCCGAGCCCCTCCGCCGCGCTCGGCCTCGCCGGCGGCTAAACGCCGGCGAGTTGACCGGGTTTGACCCCCCAGGGTCGCTGACCAGTGGGCCCGACCCCCCCTAACCTTTTAATTAAACTAATTAACCCCTGTTAACCCCCCTGTCACTGACGTGTGGGTCCCACACGTCAGATTTGACCTGGACAGCCGCGTTGACCCGCTGATGTAGTGATGACGTCATGCTGACGCAATTATATATTTTCTGGAATTAAAATAATTCAGAAAATCCAGAAAATGATTTAAACTTCAAAAATTCATAACAATTCAACCGTAGCTCAGATTAAAATAATTTATATATGAAAAATTATCAGAAAAATGCAATCTTTCCATCTGTACTAGTTTCATGCATGACAAACCAACTTATACATGCTGAATATGAGAAAACACATTATGGCATATTAAGAGACTTAATTTAGTAATGCATTTGAACCTTTGGTTCAAATGGACTTTAAACCAAATGTTTACTAGATGCATTAGCTCAAACAGCATCACATCTACATGCCATGTTCATGCATCATATTGTTGCATATGATTGTGTATTGATTGCCGGCACCGTTCCTTCTCGATAGGTCCTGCTCCGGAGACGTTCCAGAGTACCTGTCTGTGAAGCAGTGCCTCCCTTGTTGATTTACCAGGCAAGCAAACCCCCTTGTTCATCTCGATAAAACCCTACTCTCTCGCTCCTGCTCTCAGTTATTGCATTAGGACAACAACGATTCATCTGCTACTTTGTGCTGCGGTAGTTGAACCCATTCCTCTGCATGACCTGTCATTACCACAGTAAATAGTTGAAACCCACTAGCATGTGTAGGAGTTGATTGAAGCCACTGATGTGTTCCTACCATGCTATGCCTGCTATTGCTTAGAGTTGTGTCAGGTCTGATTCATTGGGAATGAATTGGAGTGTTACGATATGTTCTGATGCTGAGAGTGAAGTGTGTGAACACGATTTGGTAAAGGTAGCGGTGAGAGGCCATGTAGGAGTACATGGTGGGTTGTCTCACTGGAACCGTCCTTAAGCCCTGAGTTCTGTGTATGTTGTCCAATGACTCGATACTACCACACATTGGGCTCCGGGCGCTCCAAGCCCTCTCGACTTATTAACCAACTTGATCTCTGTCCAGGAGTCGCAACTAGTTTCTGGTGTTTGTAGGTAGTGCTATTTTTCTACCAAGTGGCACCCGGCAGGGTGGGCTTGGGACAGACTAGGCACACGTGGCCTGGTGTACCGAGTGGCACCCGGATGGTGGGCTCGGGAACCCTGTACACATCGTTTGGGGCCGTAAGCGACACCCCGGCCGGATCTCCTTGCGGATGGAACCCGAATAGGCGATAAACCTGGACTAGAGTCTTGTGTGGTTAGTCAGGTCGTGGCCGACACCCTCGCCAGGCTTCCGCTTGAAGGTTGCCGAGATACATGACGCGTACATGGCGGTAAGTGGCGAGAGCGTGTGTGAAGAAGTACACCCCTGCAGGGTTAACATGATCTATTCGAATAGCCGGGTCCGCGGTTATGGACTTCTTGGATGCTTACATGGTACATAGACAACTTGAAGTGGATATTCTAAAATGCTCAAGACAAGTGTGAGTGCTATGGATGGCCTTCTCGTAGGGAGACGGGGATGAATCCATAGTAGTGTATTGTATGGTGATTAGTGGACTCGTGTACGTTGTTTCACCTCCAGAGTTTCTGGTAGTCGTAGAACAGGATAGCCACAGAGTCAAAGCTGGCTTGCTGCAACTAAACCCCACGTTACCCTCTTGATACAAGTGCATGTATGATAGGATCTGATATAAGTCTTGCTGAGTACCTTTGTACTCATGTTGCTTTATTTATGTTTTTGCAGCGGAGACTTCGGTCTTACTAGTGTTCTCGTGGACTTCGACTAGTAGCTAGTACCTCAGCTACGATCTTGATCGGATGTTGTAGATAGTCAGGCTCTTCAGCCTTTTTCATTTGTAGATGTCTGTACCCAGACATGTAATGCTTCCGCTTGTTGCTTGTATGCTCTGTATGATGGGTTTTGTGACCCCTGTTTGCAATATATGCTATGACGGCTCTTCTGAGCCTTTATCTATATGAGTTGTTGAGTTATGCTGTGATGCCATGTTGTACAGCACATACTTGCATGTTATGCGTACGTGTAATGTGTATTGCTATGTGTGGGATCTGACTATCTAGTTGTTTATTCTTAGTAGCCTCTCTTACCGGGAAATGTCTCCTAGTGCTTCCACTGAGCCCTGGTAGCTTGCTACTGCTCCGGAACACTTAGGCAGGCCGGCATGTGTCCTTCTTCGATCCTGTGTCTGTCCCTTCGGGGAAATGTCACGCGATGAATACCGGAGTCCTGCTAGCCCGCTACAGCCCGGTTCACCGGAGTCCTGTTAGCCCAGTGCTACAGCCTGGATTCACTCGCTGATGACCGACACGTTCGATGCTGGGTCATGAATGCCTGTCCCTGTAAGTTAGTGCCACTTTGGGTTTACGACTAGCCATGTCAGCCCGGGCTCTTTATCATATGGATGCTAGCGACACCATCATATACGTGTGCCAAAATGCGCAAACGGTCCCGGGCAAAGGTAAGGCAACACCCGTGGGAATACCGTGCGTGAGGCCGCAAAGCGATATGAGGTGTTACATGCTAGATCGATGTGGCATCGAGTCGGGGTCCTGACAGCTTTGGTATCAGAGCCTGACTGCCTGTAGGATTACCAAGCCATACTGGTCGAAGTTGAGTCTAGAAATTCTTTAGTTATGTAAGGGAATTGATTGTGGGTTGGAATGTAAGGCTCTTTTTACTCCTTATACCTCATGACCTTCTGATCTGAGTCCTCCTATCTTCCTCCAGGGTTAAGGAAATAGGCTTCTTTTCCGTCTATCAGGATCACGTGTTACTGCTCCGTAGTTCCATAAGACTGGTTGATCAGAGTCATACCCCAGTTTCGAGTACTTCCGGTGTAGTCTGTTTAGTACTATCCCAGAACCTTGAGTGGTGATGTTGAGTATGTTACCACCCCATTTTTAGTAGGATGTCTCATTCTGAGCATTTTACTGCCGTTATGCTGCCGGATTTTCCCTAGGAGTTCGAGTGATACTAATTCCTTGTCCTACATTCTACAGTCCATAGTTGTTGCTGATTCCGTCCTTGATTCGTTTCTCAGGATGTCATCAGCCAAGCGAAGTTCCGTTGCTCGTAACCAGAACCACGGAGATGGTAGGGATGAGGATCCTCCCGACCAGCCTTCGTTGACAGAGTTCATGCTAGAGATGGAGAGGAACAAGCGTGAGTCCAACCGCTTGTTGGCACGGATCGAGAAGAACACCGCACATCAGTTCAAAGGATCTGTGACCATTCATGACTTCATCCGCTTGCACCCACCTACTTTTCATCATTCCATTGAGCCACTCGATGCAGATGACTGGCTCCGTAGCATCACCCATAAGCTGTGTTCCGCGAACGTAGCTGAAGATGACAAGGTCACTTATGCCACATATCACCTGGAAGGTCCTGCTAGTCTTTGGTGGCAGAACTATGAGGCTATGCTTCCAGCTGGCCAGATTCCTACCTGGAAGGATTTCACTGAGGCTTTTCGCGAGCATCACATTCCCCAAGCCCTCCTTGATCGCAAGAGAGAAGAGTTCTGCAGTTTCACCCAGAGTAAGATGGCTGTTGATGCTTATAGCAGAGAGTTCGAGAACCTCGCCCGTTATGCCATAGAAGAAGTGTCCACGGATGCTAAGAAGCAGGCTAGGTTCCGGAAGGGTCTCAACCCCAAGTTGCGTCGTGATCTCCACCTGCATCATTGTGATACATTCCAAGCCCTTGTGAACAAGGCCATCAATGCAGAGACAGCTCAACTCACTTACGAGGAGTCTCGTAAGCACACCCGTGATTTGGGATCCTCCTCTGGCTCTAGTTCCCTGAAACGCCGGATTTGGGTTCCAAACTCCGCTCTTCCTTCCGGTTATACACCGAGGTCATCTCATGTGGTGCCTCCTCCAGCTCAGTCGTATGTTCCACCCAGGCCTACTGGTAGACCGCTTGTCAGTGCGGGTCCCCGTCCAACCTCAGGGACTTGCTTCACATGCGGGAAGCCAGGACACTATGCACGTGATTGCTCTCAGACTAGTTATGCTCCACCCCAGCCCGAGAAGACTGTTGGCTGTATTAAGCCATCACGCAAGATGATCAGTGTTAAGTCAGCCCCCACTGAACGTGGATGTGTGCATCACGTCTCAGCTAAAGACGCTCATGATGATCCAGATGTCGTTCTTGGTACACTCCTTGTCAATTGTCACCCAGCATCAGTTCTATTTGATACTGGGGCATCTCACTCCTTCATTTCTGAAGGCTATGCTCGTTTGCACGACATGTCATTTTGTGATATGCCAACTCCGCTTGAAATCCAAGCCCCAGGGTCTAGATGGCAGACCACCAGAATCAGCCATGGTAATGAAATCCTTGTTGATAGACTTGTATTCCTTGCATCACTTGTAGCCCTCAAGTCCTCAGATATTAACATCATCTTGGGTATGGACTGGATGACAGCTCATCATGCCAAGATTGATTGCTACACAAGATCTGTTCAGCTTACACACCCATCTGGCAAGTTAGTCACCGTCTCTACTAGAGTTGCAAAGCGTCAGCTCTATTCTCTTAATGCCAGCCCTCTTCCAGACCTTGAAGATATCCCGGTAGTCCGTGACTTTCCGGATGTCTTTCCAGAGGAACTGCCAGGTGTTCCACCTAACAGAGATGTAGAGTTCGTCATAGATCTTATCCCAGGAACAGCTCCAATCTCCCGGAGACCTTACAAGATGGCACCCCTAGAATTAGCCGAGCTTAAGAAACAACTCGATGAGTCCTTACAAAAGGGTTTCATCCGTCCTAGTTCTTCTCCTTGGGCTTGCCCCGTCCTCTTTGTCAAGAAGAAAGACGGTACGGACCGGATGGTCGTTGATTATCATCCCGTTAATTTGGTCACGATAAAGAACAAGTATCCGCTCCCCAGGATCAACGACCTGTATGATCAGCTCGCTGGATCCTCAGTCTTCTCCAAGATGGATTTAAGGTTAGGATACCACCAAATCAAAATCAGAAATGGGGACATTCCCAAGACAGCTTTTGTCACTCGTTATGGTCAGTACGAGTACACCGTCATGTCCTTTGGCCTAACCAACGCCCCAGCCACATTCTCCCGCTTGATGAACTCGATCTTCATGGAGTACTTAGATAAGTTCGTCGTGGTTTACCTCGATGATATTCTTATTTACTCGAAGAACGAGGAAGAGCATGCCGAACATCTTAGACTTGTTTTAGAAAAACTCAGAGAACACCGCCTTTATGCCAAGTTCTCCAAGTGTGAATTTTGGTTGCCAGAAGTGACCTACCTAGGCCACGTAATCTCTGGTAAGGGCATTGCTGTCAATCCCGAGAGAGTTCAAGCCGTTCTTGATTGGACTCCACCTGAGACCGTTAAACAAGTTAGGAGTTTCCTTGGTCTAGCCAGCTATTGTCGCCGCTTTGTTGAAAACTTCTCCAAAGTAGCCAAACCCCTCACGGAACTTCTCAAGAAAGATAAAAAGTTCGAGTGGTCCCCGCAGTGTGAGTATAGTTTTCAGGAACTGAAAAGGCGCCTGACCTCTGCTCCCATACTTGTGCCACCGGATTTCACTAAAGACTTTATTATCTACTGCGACGCCTCACGACAGGGACTAGGTTGCATTCTTATGCAGGATCGTCATGTGATTGCCTATGCATCTCGACAGTTGCATCCACATGAGGAGAATTATCCTACACATGATCTAGAGCTTGCAGCCGTAGTCTATGCACTCAAGACCTGGCGACATTACCTCCTTGGTAAACGTTGCGAGATTTACACCGACCACCAGAGTCTCAAGTATATCTTCACCCAACCAGATCTGAACCTTAGGCAAAGACGTTGGTTGGAGTTAATCACAGATTATGATCTAGGGATTACCTACAGCCCAGGCAAAGCCAATGTCATGGCTGATGCGCTAAGCCGTAAATCCTATTGCAACAATCTCATGTTGCAGCAAGGCCAACCACTTCTCCATGAGGAATTCTGTAAGCTTAATCTTCACATAGCTCCTCGCGGATTCCTTTCTACCCTGGTGGCGAAACCTGATCATTATCGCTGCTCAAAAGCAAGACACAGGAATTTCTCGGATCAAGAGAAACATTAAGAAGGGAGTTGGTGGATGTTTCTCTATGGATGATCGTGGTGTTGTTTTCTTTGAGAATCGCTTGGTGGTTCCCAAGAATCAACATCTGCGACAATTGATCCTTAAGGAGGCGCATGAATCTCCTCTCACGATTCATCCCGGTAGTACTAAGATGTATCAGGACCTACGCCAGAGGTTCTGGTGGACTAGGATGAAGAGAGAAATCGCTGAGTTCATTGCTAAATGTGACATTTGTCGTCGCGTTAAGGCAGAGCATCAAAGACCTGCTGGCACCCTTCAGCCTTTAGCTATTCCTGAATGGAAATGGGATAAAGTTGGTATGGACTTCATCACCGGCTTTCCCAGGACCAAGAGAGGGAATAACGCTATCTTCGTAGTCGTTGATCGTCTTTCCAAAGTGGCTCACTTCCTTCCTGTTCGAGAGAGTATCACTGCTAGTCAGCTTGCTGACTTATACATTTCTCGAATAGTGTCACTTCATGGTGTTCCACTAGAGATCAATTCAGACCGTGGCAGTCTTTTCACTTCTCATTTCTGGGAGAGTTTCCAAACTGCCATGGGAACCCATCTTTCCTTCAGTACCGCTTTCCACCCTCAGTCGAGTGGTCAGGTGGAATGGGTCAATCAAATTCTCGAAGACATGCTCAGAGCTTGCGTTATCTCATTCGGTATGGATTGGGAGAAATGTCTTCCTTTCGCCGAGTTTGCTTATAACAATAGCTACCAATCCAGCCTCAAGAAAGCTCCTTTTGAGGTTCTCTATGGACGAAGATGTCGAACACCTTTGAACTGGTCAGAAACCGGTGAAAGACAATTCTTTGGACCGGATATGATCCAGGAGGCAGAAGAGCAAGTTCGCATCATTCGTGAGAATTTGAAAACAGCCCAGTCTCGTCAGAAAAGCCAGTACGATCGTCATCATAAGGATATGACTTATGAGATTGGCGACCAAGCTTACCTTCGGGTTACTCCTTTGAAGGGTACCCATCGTTTCGGTATCAAGGGCAAGTTGGCTCCTCGTTACATTGGTCCCTTTCGCATTCTCGCTAAACGAGGAGAGGTTGCCTACCAATTGGAACTACCCCCACATCTTTCTCGAGTTCATGATGTCTTCCACGTCTCTCAACTCAGGCGTTGCTTCTCGGATCCCATCCGCGGAGTGGACCACGAAACGCTTGATCTCCAAGATAACCTCACATACCGAGAGTACCCGGTTCGCATTCTTGATCAAGCAGAGCGTGTTACCCGACGTCAGAACATCAAGTTTCTCAAAGTTCAGTGGTCTCATCATTCCCAGAGAGAAGCTACTTGGGAGCGAGAAGATCGTCTTCAACTGGAGTACCCCGCTTTCTTTCCGTCGACCCCTGAATCTCGGGACGAGATTTTTTCAAGTGGGGGCGAGTTGTCACATCCCTAGTCTGGTATGACTTAGACTAGCTAGCCATTTGTGCATCATATTTAAATTTCATTTAAATTTGAAATGAGGATTGGTGGAACCCTCAGAATCATTTTTGAAAATGACCCAAATAAAAATTTCTCCAAAAGGGTCCAAGAAAATGCTCATGTTGCCCTCTGAAAATATTGGACAGAGATAAAAATCAAACCAATATTTTCAGGACCTCATAAGTATTTTATCTTGGACATTTGGAATTAATACAATAATTATTTGCTTGGATATATAAATGTTATATATATTTTATATGTCCAAAAATTGTGCCATTTGTTGAGGAGCTCTGGAATAATACCATTAGCCCCTACAAAAATTGGCATAATAAAATAAAATGGTTTGGTATTTTTATTAAACCCAACAAATGTCAGAAAATTAGAAAAGAAAACAGAAAAGGGGAGAGAGACTTACCTGGGCCACTTACCTGATCGGCCCAGTAGCTCGGCCCAGCTGACTGGCCGACGCCAGTCGTCCCCCTCCTCGCGCCAGAGGGACAGGGCGCGTGGTCGCCGCACACCGCGCGCATGCGCGCCACGGCAGCTGCCTGCGTGCCTCCCCCTCGACGCCCTGGCCTCGCCAGAAGCGCCCAACACCGCCCCGGATCTCTCCCTCGCTCTCTCGTTCCTCTCCCTCCCCTGCATCTCTCCCTCTCCCCGCGCCCGAAGCGCTGCCGTCGCCGCCGCACGCCGTGGCCATAGCCACCGCCTCCCCCTCGCCTCCCCGTCGTGCCCAGGAGCTCCGCCTCGTCGCCAGCTACCTCCTCGTCGAGCCACGCAAGACGGAGCACCCCGTGGAGCCGTCGCCGTCGCCAAATTTGCCTCCGGCCGTCGTGGATCCTCGCCGGCGATTCGGGAGCTACCGGGCATCCCCGACCTCGCCCTCGCGCTCGCTGGTTCCGCGGTGAGCCCCCGCACCGAACCCCCCTCCTCCCCGTGTCCGTTTGCCCCGTCTAGCTAGCTCGCCACAGCGCCCATAGCTCCTCGCCGCCGGCCATGGCGCCACGGTGGCACGAGCCCAAGCCGGTCACTTCCGCGCGCGTCCCCGTGTTCCTGGTGACGCCAGGAGGCCGTAGGAGCCCTCCGCCTCCACTGCCGTGCACCACAACGCCGCGGCCGCAAGTTGCCGAACTCCGGCCGCCGCCCTGAGCTCTGCTCCGGCGAGCTCCGCCGCCCCCGCAGCCTTCTGCGTGTTCCACTGGATGCGCGTGAGCGCGGGCTTCGCGTGGGTGGTCTCCGCCGCCCGAATGGTCGCCGGAACGGCGATCCCGAGCCCTCCGCTGTCTCGGGCCTCGCCGGCGGCTAAACGCCGGCGAGTTGACCGGGTTTGACCCCCCAGGGTCGCTGACCAGTGGGCCCGACCCCCCCCCCTAACCTTTAATTAAACTAATTAACCCCTGTTAACCCCCCTGTCACTGACCTGTGGGTCCCACACGTCAGATTTGACCTGGACAGCCGCGTTGACCCGCTGATGTAGTGATGACGTCATGCTGACGCAATTATATATTTTCTGGAATTAAAATAATTCAGAAAATCTAGAAAATGATTTAAACTTCAAAAATTCATAACAATTCAACCGTAGCTCAGATTAAAATAATTTATATATGAAAAATTATCAGAAAAATGCAATCTTTCCATCTGTACTAGTTTCATGCATGACAAACCAACTTATACATGCTGAATATGAGAAAACACATTATGGCATATTAAGAGACTTAATTTAGTAATGCATTTGAACCTTTGGTTCAAATGGACTTTAAACCAAATGTTTACTAGATGCATTAGCTCAAACAGCATCACATCTACATGCCATGTTCATGCATCATATTGTTGCATATGATTGTGTATTGATTGCCGGCACCGTTCCTTCTCGATAGGTCCTGCTCCGGAGACGTTCCAGAGTACCTGTCTGTGAAGCAGTGCCTTCCTTGTTGATTTACCAGGCAAGCAAACCCCCTTGTTCATCTCGATAAAACCCTACTCTCTCGCTCCTGCTCTCAGTTATTGCATTAGGACAACAACAATTCATCTGCTACTTTGTGCTGCGGTAGTTGAACCCATTCCTCTGCATGACCTGTCATTACCACAGTAAATAGTTGAAACCCACTAGCATGTGTAGGAGTTGATTGAAGCCACTGATGTGTTCCTACCATGCTATGCCTGCTATTGCTTAGAGTTGTGTCAGGTCTGATTCATTGGGAATGAATTGGAGTGTTACGATATGTTCTGATGCTGAGAGTGAAGTGTGTGAACACGATTTGGTAAAGGTAGCGGTGAGAGGCCATGTAGGAGTACATGGTGGGTTGTCTCACTGGAACCGTCCTTAAGCCCTGAGTTCTGTGTATGTTGTCCAATGACTCGATACTACCACACATTGGGCTCCGGGCGCTCCAAGCCCTCTCGACTTATTAACCAACTTGATCTCTGTCCAGGAGTCGCAACTAGTTTCTGGTGTTTGTAGGTAGTGCTATTTTTCTACCAAGTGGCACCCGGCAGGGTGGGCTTGGGACAGACTAGGCACACGTGGCCTGGTGTACCGAGTGGCACCCGGATGGTGGGCTCGGGAACCCTGTACACATCGTTTGGGGCCGTAAGCGACACCCCGGCCGGATCTCCTTGCGGATGGAACCCGAATAGGCGATAAACCTGGATTAGAGTCTTGTGTGGTTAGTCAGGTTGTGGCCGACACCCTCGCCAGGCTTCCGCTTGAAGGTTGCCGAGATACATGACGCGTACATGGCGGTAAGTGGCGAGAGCGTGTGTGAAGAAGTACACCCCTGCAGGGTTAACATGATCTATTCGAATAGCCGGGTCCGCGGTTATGGACTTCTTGGATGCTTACATGGTACATAGACAACTTGAAGTGGATATTCTAAAATGCTCAAGACAAGTGTGAGTGCGATGGATGGCCTTCTCGTAGGGAGACGGGGATGAATCCATAGTAGTGTATTGTATGGTGATTAGTGGACTCGTGTACGTTGTTTCACCTCCAGAGTTTCTGGTGGTCGTAGAACAGGATAGCCAGGGAGTCAAAGCTGGCTTGCTGCAACTAAACCCCACGTTACCCTCTTGATACAAGTGCATGTATGATAGGATCTGATATAAGTCTTGCTGAGTACCTTTGTACTCATGTTGCTTTATTTATGTTTTTGCAGCAGAGACTTCGGTCTTACTAGTGTTCTCGTGGACTTCGACTAGTAGCTAGTACCTCAGCTACGATCTTGATCGGATGTTGTAGATAGTCAGGCTCTTCAGCCTTTTTCATTTGTAGATGTCTGTACCCAGACATGTAATGCTTCCGCTTGTTGCTTGTATGCTCTGTATGATGGGTTTTGTGACCCCTGTTTGCAATATATGCTATGACGGCTCTTCTGAGCCTTTATCTATGTGAGTTGTTGAGTTATGCTGTGATGCCATGTTGTACAGCACATACTTGCATGTTATGCGTACGTGTAATGTGTATTGCTATCTGTGGGATCTGACTATCTAGTTGTTTATTCTTAGTAGCCTCTCTTACCGGGAAATGTCTCCTAGTGCTTCCACTGAGCCCTGGTAGCTTGCTACTGCTCCGGAACACTTAGGCAGGCCGGCATGTGTCCTTCTTCGATCCTGTGTCTGTCCCTTCGGGGAAATGTCACGCGGTGAATACCGGAGTCCTGCTAGCCCGCTATAGCCTGGTTCACCGGAGTCCTGTTAGCCCAGTGCTACAGCCTGGATTCACTCGCTGATGACCGACACGTTCGATGCTGGGTCATGAATGCCTGTCCCTGTAAGTTAGTGCCACTTTGGGTTTACGACTAGCCATGTCAGCCCGGGCTCTTTATCATATGGATGCTAGCGACACCATCATATACGTGTGCCAAAATGCGCAAACGGTCCCGGGCAAAGGTAAGGCAACACCCGTGGAAATACCGTGCGTGAGGCCGCAAAGCGATATGAGGTGTTACATGCTAGATCGATGTGGCATCGAGTCGGGGTCCTGACAATTATCCTCATTGCTGCTCAGAAGAATTACGTCCTGGAAGCACCGCTGGGTGCCAGGCCTGCTGCTGGAGCAACGCCAGATGTTATGAATGTCTGGCAGAGCAAAGCTGATGACTACTCGATAGTTCAGTGTGCCATGCTTTACGGCTTAGAATCGGGACTTCAACGACGTTTTGAACATCATGGAGCATATGAGATGTTCCAGGAGTTGAAGTTAATATTTCAAGCAAATGCCCGAATTGAGAGATATGAAGTCTCCAATAAGTTCTATAGCTGCAAGATGGAGGAGAACAGTTCTGTCAATGAGCATATACTCAAAAAGTCTGGGTATAATAATCACTTGATTCAGATGGGAGTTAATCTTCCAGATGATTGCGTCATTGACAGAATTCTCCAATCACTGCCACCAAGCTACAAGAGCTTCGTGATGAACTATAATATGCAAGGGATGAACAAAACTATTCCCGAGCTCTTCGCAATGCTGAAAGCTGCGGAGGTAGAAATCAAGAAGGAGCATCAAGTGTTGATGGTTAACAAGACCACTAGTTTCAAGAAAAAGGGCAAAGGGAAGAAGAAGGGTAACTTCAAGAAGAACGGCAAGCAAGTTGCTGCTCAGGAGAAGAAACCCAAGTCTGGACCTAAGCCTGAAACTGAGTGCTTCTACTGCAAGCAGACTGGTCACAGGAAGCGGAACTGCCCCAAGTATTTGGCGGATAAGAAGGATGGCAAGGTGAACAAAGGTATATGTGATATACATGTTATTGATGTGTGCCTTACTAGAGCTCGCAGTAGCACCTGGGTATTTGATACTGGTTCTGTTGCTAATATTTGCAACTCGAAACAGGGACTACGGATTAAGCGAACACTGGCAAAGGACGAGGTGACGATGCGCGTGAGAAACGGTTCCAAAGTCGATGTGATCGCGGTCGGCACGCTACCTCTACATCTACCTTCGGGATTAATATTAGACCTAAATAATTGTTATTTGGTGCCAGCGTTAAGCATGAACATTATATCTGGATCTTGTTTGATGCGAGACGGTTACTCATTTAAATCAGAGAATAATGGTTGTTCTATTTATATGAGTAATATCTTTTATGGTCATGCACCTTTGAAGAGTGGTCTATTTTTGATGAATCTCGATAGTAGTAACACACATATTCATAATGTTGAAGCCAAAAGATGCAAAGTTGATAATGATAGTGCAACTTATTTGTGGCACTGCCATTTAGGTCATAACGGTGTAAAGCGCATGAAGAAACTCCATACTGATGGACTTTTGGAACCACTTGATTATGAATCACTTGGTACTTGCGAACTGTGCCTCATGGGCAAGATGACTAAAACACCGTTCTCCAGTACTATAGAGAGAGCAACAGATTTGTTGGAAATCATACATACCGATGTATGTGGTCCGATGAATATTGAGGCTCGTGGCGGATATCGTTATTTTCTCACTTTCACAGATGATTTAAGAAGATATGGGTATATGTACTTAATGAAACATAAGTCTGAAACATTTGAAAAGTTCAAAGAATTTCAGAGTGAAGTTGAAAATCATCGTAACAAGAAAATAAAGTTTCTACGATCTGATCGTGGAGGAGAATATTTGAGTTATGAGTTTGGTGTACATTTAAAAAATTGTGGAATAGTTTCGCAACTCACGCCACCCGGAACACCACAGCTTAATGGTGTGTCCGAACGTCGTAATCGTACTTTACTGGATATGGTGCGATATATGATGTCTCTTACTGATTTACCACTATCATTTTGGGGTTATGCTTTAGAGATGGCCGCATTCACGTTAAATAGGGCACCATCAAAATCCGTTGAGACGACGCCTTATGAACTATGGTTTGGCAAGAAACCAAAGTTGTCGTTTCTTAAAGTTTGGGGCTGCGATGCTTATGTGAAAAAGCTTCAACCTGATAAGCTCGAACCCAAATCGGAGAAATGTGTCTTCATAGGATACCCAAAGGAGACTGTTGGGTACACCTTCTATCACAGATCCGAAGGCGAGACATTCGTTGCTAAGAATGGATCATTTCTAGAGAAGGAGTTTCTCTCGAAAGAAGTGAGTAGGAGGAAAGTAGAACTTGACGAGGTAACTGTACCTGCTCCCTTATTGGAAAGTAGTACATCACAGAAAACTGTTTCTGCGACACCTATACCAATTAGTGAGGAAGCTAATGATGATGATCATGAAACTTCAGGACAAGATACTACTGAACCTCGTAGATCAACCAGAGTGAGATCCGCACTAGAGTGGTACGGTAATCCAGTTCTGGAAGTCATGCTACTAGATCTTGATGAACCTACGAACTATGAAGAAGCGATGGTGAGCCTAGATTCCGCAAAGTGGCTTGAAGCCATGAAATCTGAGATGGGATCCATGTATGAGAACAAAGTATGGACTTTGGTTGACTTGCCCGATGATCGGCAAGCAATTGAGAATAAATGGATCTTCAAGAAAAAGACTGACGCTGACGGTAATGTTACTGTCTATAAAGCTCGACTTGTCGCAAAAGTTTTTTGACAAGTTCAAGGGGTTGACTATGATGAGACCTTCTCACCCGTAGCGATGCTTAAGTTTGTCAGAATCATGTTAGCAATTGCCACATTTTATGATTATGAAATTTGGCAGATGGATGTCAAAACTGCATTCCTGAATGGATTTCTGGAAGAAGAGTTGTATATGATGCAACCGGAAGGTTTTATCGATCCAAAGGGAGCTAACAAAGTGTGCAAGCTCCGGCGATCCATTTATGGACTGGTGCAAGCCTCTCGGAGTTGGAATAAACGCTTTGATAGTGTGATCAAAGCATTTGGTTTTATACAGACTTTCGGTGAAGCCTGTATTTACAAGAAAGTGAGTGGGAGCTTTGTAGCATTTCTGATATTATATGTGGATGACATATTGCTGATTGGAAATGATATAGAATTTCTGGATAGCATAAAGGGATACTTGAATAAGAGTTTTTTGATGAAAGACCTCGGTGAAGCTGCTTACATATTAGGCATAAAGATCTATAGAGATAGATCAAGACGCTTAATTGGACTTTCACAAAGCACATACCTTGACAAGATTTTGAAGAAGTTCAAAATGGATCAAGCAAAGAAAGGGTTCTTGCCTGTGTTACAAGGTGTGAAGTTGAGTCAGACTCAATGCCCGACCACTGCAGAAGATAGAGAGAAAATGAAAGATGTTCCCTATGCTTCAGCCATAGGCTCTATCATGTATGCAATGCTGTGTACCAGACCTGATGTGTGCCTTGCTATAAGTTTAGCAGGGAGGTACCAAAGTAATTCAGGAGTGGATCACTGGACAGCGGTCAAGAACATCCTGAAATACCTGAAAAGGACTAAGGATATGTTTCTCGTATATGGAGGTGACAAAGAGCTCATCGTAAGAGGTTACGTTGATGCAAGCTTTGACACTGATCCGGACGATTCTAAATCGCAAACCGGATACGTGTTTACATTAAACGGTGGAGCTGTCAGTTGGTGCAGTTCTAAACAAAGCGTCGTAGCGGGATCTACATGTGAAGCGGAATACATAGCTGCTTCGGAAGCAGCAAACGAAGGAGTCTGGATGAAGGAGTTCTTATCCGATCTAGGTGTCATACCTAGTGCATCGGGTCCAATGAAAATCTTTTGTGACAATACTGGTGCAATTGCCTTGGCAAAGGAATCCAGATTTCACAAGAGGACCAAGCACATCAAGAGACGCTTCAATTCCATCCGGGATCTAGTCCAGGTGGGAGACATAGAGATTTGCAAGATACATACGGATCTGAATGTTGCAGACCCGTTGACTAAGCCTCTTCCACGAGCAAAACATGATCAGCACCAAGGCTCCATGGGTGTTAGAATCATTACTGTGTAATCTAGATTATTGACTCTAGTGCAAGTGGGAGACTGAAGGAAATATGCCCTAGAGGCAATAATAAAGTTATTATTTATTTCCCTATATCATGATAAATGTTTATTATTCATGCTAGAATTGTATTAACCGGAAACATAATACATGTGTGAATACATAGACAAACTTAGTGTCACTAGTATGCCTCTACTTGACTAGCTCGTTCATCAAAGATGGTTATGTTTCCTAACCATGAACAAGGTGTTGTTATTTGATTAACGAGGTCACATCATTGGTTGAATGATCTGATTGACATGACCCATTCCATTAGCTTAGCACCCGATCGTTTAGTATGTTGCTATTGCTTTCTTCATGACTTATACATGTTCCTATGACTATGAGATTATGCAACTCCCGTTTGCCGGAGGAACACTTTGGGTGCTACCAAACGTCACAACGTAACTGGGTGATTATAAAGGAGCATTACAGGTGTCTCCAAAGGTAGATGTTGGGTTGGCGTATTTCGAGATTAGGATTTGTCACTCCGATTGTCAGAGAGGTATCTCTGGGCCCTCTCGGTAATGCACATCACATAAGCCTTGCAAGCATTACAACTAATGAGTTAGTTGCGAGATGATGTATTACGGAACGAGTAAAGAGACTTGCCGGTAACGAGATTGAACTAGGTATTGGATACCGATGATCGAATCTCGGGCAAGTAACATACCGATGACAAAGGGAACAACGTATATTGTTATGCGGTCTGACCGATAAAGATCTTTGTAGAATATGTAGGAGCCAATATGGGCATCCAGGTCCCGCTATTGGTTATTGACCAGAGAGGTGTCTCGGTCATGTCTACATAGTTCTCGAACCCGTAGGGTCCGCACGCTTAACGTTCATTGACGATATAGTACTATGTGAGTTATGAATGTTGGTGACCGAATGTTGTTCGGTGTCCGGGATGAGATCACGGATATGACGAGGAACTCCGGCATGGTCCGGAGACAAAGTTTGATATATGGGATAATAGTGTTTGGTCACCGGAAGGGTTCCGGAAATCACCGGAAGGGGTTCCGGATGTTTCCCGAAATGTGTGGGTACGAGAACACTTTATTTGGGCCAAAGGGGAAAGCCCACAAGGTTTTTGGAAAGCGCAAAAGGAAGTTTTACGGAGTCCAGGGGCCAGACGCCAGGGTCCCTGGCGTCTGGGTCCAGACGCCGGGAACCCTGGCGTCTGGCCCTGGAGTCCGAGAAGGTGAAAGTGCGTTATATCGACTAGAGGGGGGGTGAATAGGCGATTTTTATGAAAGTCTTCAAAACGTGGAAGTTATGAAGACAAACAGAGTGGACAAGCCTATCATTATGCAGCGGAAGTTAGATTACACAACACAAGCCATAGTCAAGTATACAATATAGTGAAAGCACAGTGACAAACAGCTTCAGTGTAATGAGGATCAGGTAGGAAGAAGTTATGAAGCCAAATAGATCATACAGTCAAGTTGTGAAGACAGAAGACAAAGCAAGCATGCAATAGCTTCACAATGTGTACTGGTAAGTAAAGGGAGGTGAAGATGAAACCAGTGACACGTTGAAGACAATGATATGTTGGACCAGTTCCAATTGCTGTGACAACTGTACGTCTGGTTGGAGCGGCTAGGTATTTAAACCAAAGGACACACAGTCCCGGACACCCAGTCCTGAACATGCAGCTCAGGACACCCAGTCCTCACCGTTTTCTCCTTGAGCTAAGGTCACACAGACCTCACCCAATCACTCTGGTAAGTCTTCAAGGTAGACTCCCAAACCTTCACAGACTTCGTTCACCGGCAATCCACAATTTCTCTTGGATGCTCAGAACGCGACGCCTAACCGTCTGGAGGATGCACAGTCCTCAAGTGTAATAAGTCTTCAGATCACTCAGACAAGAAGACTTAAGTGATGCCCAATTACTCTGGCTCTGGGTGGTTAGGGCTTTTCTCCTCGCTAGGGATTTTCTCTCAAAGGCTTCGAGGTGGGTTGCTCTCAAACGACAAAAGCCGTGCACTGAAATCTGAGCAGCCAACCGTTTATGGTTGTAGGGGTGGACTATTTATAGCCACTTGGCAACCCGACCTAATTTGTCCGAAATGACCCTGGATCACTAAGGAACTGACACGTGTACTAACGGTCGGATTACGAACTCACACGGCAACTTTACTTGGGCTACAAGTAAAGCTGACTTGTCTGACTCTGGACAAGATTTTCTCTCATTGTCTTCACTCGAAGACATAGGATTTGAATTAGGCATCACTTCAGTCATCCAGACTGGTTCTCTTGGACCCCACTTAACAGTACGGTGGTTCCTATGACACAACATGAATGAAGTAAAACTATGAAGGATCTAAGTCTTCGAGTTCCATAGGCTTCATGGGGAGTCTTCACATGTCATTGTCTTCGACATGAATGTCTTCATAGACCACCATTGTCTTCAATGTCTTCGTACATTTTTAGGGGTCATCTCTGGTAGCTAAACCGAATCAATGAGGGACTTCTACCTGTGTTATCCTGCAATTCTCACAAACACATTAGTCCCTCAACTAGGTTTGTCGTCAATACTCCAAAACCAACTAGGGGTGGCACTAGATGCACTTACAATCTCCCCCTTTTTGGTGATTGATGACAAACTAGTTGAAGTTTTCAACGGGGAATATAATTTGTGAAATTGTAAAGGAATTGTCTTCATAAGCTGCAAGGGCTCCCCCTGAAGATGTGCATATAAGTGATTTGCTTCTGGAACGCAAATGCACATAGCAGGTTGTATTTTTGGGAATCCACTTCAACTTATGATGACAATCCACCATGCATGTAAAGATATATGAAGATAATGACATGCATAATGAAAAATGGACGTCTGCGAAATGATATAGGTGCGGAAATTATCATCGTACATGCGGAATTTATCTTCGCAAAAACACAGTGGTAAACATAGTAGCAGACGACCATCAAGTTTAAGTGTTACAACTCAAAGAACCAAATGTATCAAAACGAGAGTTGTAAGCACGAAGCAAAATGCAAAATATAAAGCACCCGCCCATATTATTGACCCGCTTGAAGACTATAGACATCATATGCTTCTCCCCCTTTTCTCAGTGATGACTAAAAAGGTTTGAAGACATAGAGTTTTCTACGCGTTCCCAGGCGCAGCAGGGTCGGTGGAGGCGTTTGGTGGTGCTGACGAGCTTGGTGCAGGGTCGACGCGCGCTGAAGAAGGTGGTGGTGATGTAGCGTCTTCTTCTTCCTCAATGATTTTTCCAGTCACTGTGGCAGCAGAGGAAGAGAACTCTGATTCTTCAAGCGATGGAGTTCCGCGCAGCACACATCTTCTGGGGGGGGGAGTCAAACTTGAATCGCTCTTTGAAGCCATCCTCTTGAAGTTCAGCTTCAGTGCACATCATGGTGAGGCCTTTCCAAGTGCGGCGACAGGTTTCATGCGCGACAAAGGCATTCTTGGTGGCCAGATTTCTGATGTGATTGATGTCTTGCATGATACTGCGCATCTGCCTTTTGAGCCAGTCGTGATGCCTATCTTGCTTTTGGTGCAGAGCCACAAGAAGTTCACGGTCAGTGAGTGTACGAGCGCGTTTCTTGGGTCTCTGGGCAGCTGTGCTGTCAGTGGCTTCAGTTGATGCAGGGGCACGTGTGGTGCCAGCCATTGGATACACTCTGGAGATGGCTTCAACACCTTCATCATGCTGAGTGAAGCTCTGGTGTTCTGCATTCTGAAGACTTAATGGCTGCTTGGCAGGCTCAGGATATATGGCTTCAGCAGAGGTGTCCACATCAGGTAAGAAGATTCTGTGGTTGCGGGCAGAGGGCTGATAGGAGACAGCAGAGTGGAGCTTGATTAGCCTCATAACCCATGGAGCATAAATCTTCAAACCAAAGAGATCTGAGCCAGACGCTGCAAGTTGGCGTATAAAGAGATCCTGAGCGTTGAAGCATTTTCCATGCAGGATACAGAAGATGAGAGTCTTCATGGCACCTTCAACCTTGGCATATCAAGAGTACCCCTTAATGGGCCATAGAGTCCGCCTGACGATGTGATATATAGTTCTGGGCAGGTACTCTAAGTCTTCAACGAAGAACTCGGTTGGGTAAGGTGCATCAGGAAGCAATGGCTTCATCATTGAGAGCATCTGACTCATATTTGGCTCAGGTCGCTGAAATATGCTCTCAATTGCTTCAGCATGGAGTTGGCAGCCTTCTTCAAAGAGTTCGCCAGGAGTGGATTGGCCGGTAAGCTCAATGATATCGAATGCATTGGCTTCATGATGGACATTGCCGGTCATCCACTCCAGGACCCAAGTCTTCGGATCTCTGTTGTAGCCTTTGATGTGCAGTGTGGCATAGAACTGGAGCAGAAGCTCTTCATTCCAGTGCTCTTCATCTGTGATAAACGACAGCAGGCCAACTTCCTTGAAGCAGTCCAGTGCTTCTTCCAGACCAGGCAGACCAGCAACAACTTCAACCTCAAGGCGCTGGTGAGGAAAGATACGGCCTTGGTTGTATAGGACGCAGGAGTAGTAGCTGCGCTGTGGGTAGCTCCAGAACCTATCTGATACAATCCGTTCCCTTGAATAAGGGTTCTTGGAGCAGTTGAAGAAAGTGTTGTCTGCCTTGAAGCTATTGACATTAAAGGAGCCAGGCGCTGTTGCAGGACCTGGGAACCTTGGCATTCGTGGGATTGGCTTCTGGACCTGGGGCCTGTGCGCAACATGATAGTTGAACTGTGGACCGACAGCAGACTCAGGCATAGAAGGTTCAGAGGCAGTAGCTTCAGTGTCTCTTGAAGCTGTTGGTTGGTCGGGCTCCACAAAGGCTTCAGTGTTGGTTGTGGCAGCCGCAATAGTTTCAGCCTCAGGTATGTTCTCCTTGAGAACTTCTTCTTATTGGTGCGGGGGAGATGGAGCTTGAGGTTCTTCTTCATGTTCTTCGGCTGATGAAGCCGGAATGTTGTCAGCAGCCTGAGCCCTTGGCCCTTTGCGAAGCCTACGGAATGCAGGCGACGCTGGTGGAGTTGCAATGGGCTCGGGCTCAGTCTCTTCCTCCTGCGGCCGATCTGCCCACGATGCATCTTGGGTGATTGGCGTCAAGGGACGACCAATGCTGATCATTTCGCTTGTTTCAAGCTGAGGAAGGACTGCATCACCTTGCACATTGTCTTGGAGACCAATGTCTTCAGCAGCGTTGGGGTTGGCTGCTGGAATGTCTTCAGTGTGCCAAGCCTCTGTGAAAGCAGGCTCATGCACGGTCAGCTGACGATCTTCGTTAGGAAAGCGGACGGAGAGGGGTTCGACTATCAGGGGCTCTGTGGGAGCAGCCCGAGACTTCTTGGTCTTTCGCTTCTTGATGGTGGGGTCTGAAGGAGAGGCTTCAGGGTGTTTCCTCTTCCTTGCTTCAGCTTCGACTGTCCTTGTCTTCTTAAGCTCTGAAGCGGTTGAGCGGTGCTTTGGATTCGAGCCAGTCTTGGCAGTGGGGAAGACAATCGGAACAGCTTCTTGCCTTGGGGCCTCTTGTTCAGCCATAGTGGGCTTCTTCTTTTTCTTCGCGGCCATCCTGGGGTCGATGCCGGGACGCCCAAGTTCCTTGCGCTTCTCGGCCTCATTGTAGGCCTGCACACAGAGGTCAGCCAAAGTCTTCATGCGCTCACGCGAACCCTGAGCTTCTGCACGTTTCTTCATAAAATTTTCCTTCAACTCTGCAGCATGACCTTGAAGTCCTTGACTTCTTGGACGCTGAGATGGGCCATATTCTGCTTGAACTGAGCCTTTTCAAAATCTATTTTCTGCTTCAGTTCAACTATGCGCTGGGCAATTGCGAGTTCTGAAGCAATAGCGCCTTGGAAGGCTACGCTGAGGCCAATGGGTAGCTGCAGATCATCGAAGTTGATGTTGGGTGTATCAAACCACTCATCAATGAAGTTGTGGATGATTGCTGCATCAAACAGAGGCAGATTGTTGAAGATTTCAGCCTCCTCCTTGCTCTTGATGAGCTGCTCAAGAGCGTCATCGGAAAGATCTTCGTCGCTTGACAGATCAATGGCCTCGCAGCGCAGAATGGCAGCGGCAGTGAGCTCTTTGCCAGTGTGTGGCTGAGGCTTCTTGGCTTCTTGGGGTTTGGAGACTCGTGATAAGTCTTCAGACTGCACACTTGCTTCAGGAGGTGCAGTGGCCAATGGCTTCGCTCTGGAGATCTTGGGAGAAGTGGCTGACTTTGAAGCTTTTGGCTTCTTCTTCGTCTGCTTCGGCTCCGGGGCAGCAGGAGCATCATCAGACTCAGTGTTTGCTGGAGGGTCGTTCACGGCAGTCCCTTGGACTAGAATGCGAGTGATGAGGCCTTCGAGATTGGCATACGGCCCGATGACATTGGGATTTGCGTCGCGTGTGCCATCCGCCCTTGGCTTAGAGGGACCAGGGTTCAAGTCCAGCCCAAACTCCTTCTTGTTTTGCTTCACAGAGTTTTGAGCAAATTGGAAGTTGCGCTTGAATATATTGTCATCGCGACACCAGAGAAGGGATGACGGATGTGCTTCAGCTGGCTGTGGTCCTCTGACCATGCATGGATAGAAGCCTTGAGCAATGGCTTCGTCTCTGGACCGGGGTACGAGATTTTTGTACAATACATCTCCCCATGGTCTCTTGATGGCGCACTTCTCTGCATATTCCTTTGTGACGAAGCGGTATTGGAACCACTGCTTTGCCCAATATCTTCGAATCCATTGGATTCGTGTCTTGCGCTTACCATAGCTCTCTTCAGGATCAGTTTGGTACATTTCTGCCAAGTCTTCAGGCAGATCTTTAGACGTTTCACCACGTCTCTGTCTGCCTCCCTTCCTTGCTGGTTTTTCTGCTGCCATGAAGCTTAACTTGGAAGGCTTCAAGATATTCAAAGTCTTCAAAGGCTTCCTTTTGCTTGACCAACAGGAACTTGCTTCGGGTGAATTGATGTGACGCTGTAGGAACTCTGCAAATGAATGCAGACTATGAGAACCAAAAGATTCTCCCACGGACATGTACCTGTGACAGCATTAAGGTGCGAGGGAAGGGGAAGAGGTCATATGCATTCTCAGAAGATTTTGAAGATAAATCAGTTTAGAAGATATTGACCTCATCATGCGAAGACATTCACTTTATAGAAAAGAAGTTGGTTCCAGACTTGTACGAACCCATAGATCAGTACAAGTGAGGAATCTAACTACTTCATGAAGAACAAGTGAATATACTAGGCAAGTTAGGAGATGCAGATGAGAGAGATGAAACTTGTGTGAATAGAAACCTCTTATGGCAGAAAGTGACTGAGCTATAGGATCAAAAGAGGCTGTAAAAAGAGGTTTTATTTACCACACTTGGAACTTCTAGACGAGGTGAGAGTTGAGGCCGAGCAGTTCGATCCTCCGTGCCCTAACTTGGCGACGGAAGACACCTACGGCGATGGCGGAGAGACCGATGTCCGCAGTCGGCATGAAAACGGCGTCGGAGAGGTTGCGGCAGTGAAGCACTTCGTCGCCGGCGTCGTTGAGAGTTAGCGGTGGCGCTAGGGTTCGTGCGAGGGTGGAAGAAGAGATAATGACCGCAGTGAATCGTGTATTTATAGGGATATGGGCGGCACTGCGCTATTACTCAGGTTCCCCTGGCGATTCGCATGTGATCAGTACGTGGCCAGCATGTGGAATTGTGGGGGCAGTTTCACCCCACGCACGCCTTGTTTGTCGGGAGCCGTTCCTACTTCTCCGGATTTCTTGTTGATGGAATAACATTGAAAGCGGTTTTAAAGTTTGTCTCTGTGTCTTCATCTGACAAGGATGCAGTGAAGACATTCGACAGTTTCAATAGAATGCATATGACTTGGAGAGATAGAGTTTGAGGTAGGAAGCATGGAGAGGTTAGGGTCCGATCACATTCACTTAGTTCAAAAGATTCAAACAAGAAGACATAGCTATAAGTGAATGATGTAGAGGACAAAACACCAGTACATATATATAATCTACATAGTGAAGATAATCATGAAGACAAATTTAGATTGAAGCCAAACCAAATGTGAAGACATAGCAAATGTGACGCCATGAGTGGAACGCTTCAAACAGAAAATTTGGTGGTGGCGTTACCCACCGTATAGGAAGTATTAGACCCAGACACGGCGCACAATTATCGTGGCGCTCCGAAGTCAAATTCCATGTTAATGTATTCACACTTAGAATGTATGTCTTCATTGATTGAAGATATACGTTACTTCGTGTGTTGCTCATCTAAGTCATCAATATGCATAAGTGTTAGGATGTGTGCCTGATCACAGGACATTTGAGGATTCCAGGATATTTAGCTCACACCGTAACTTGCAAAATCTCTTCTCGTCCAAGGGCTTGGTGAAGATATCTGCCAATTGCTCTTCAGTGTTGACGTGTATGATATCAATATCTTCCTTTGCAACATGATCTCTGAGAAAATGATGACGAATTTCAATGTGCTTTGTCTTCGAGTGCTGAACTGGGTTGTTGGCAATCTTGATGGCGCTTTTGTTGTCGCAGTAAAGTGGCACTTGCTTCAGATGAATGCCATAATCCTTGAGGGTTTGCTTCATCCATAGAAGCTGAGCACAGCAGGATCCAGCAGCAATGTATTCAGATTCAGCAGTGGAGAGAGATACACAGTTCTGCTTCTTTGAAGACCAACATACAAGTGATCGGCCCAGAAAGTGACATGTGCCTGATGTGGACTTCCGATCGACCTTGTCACCAGCGTAATCAGCATCCGAAAATCCAACCAGATCAAACTCTGAGCCCTTTGGATACCATAACCCTAGAGTTGGGGTGTGAGCCAAATATCGAAGAATTCGCTTCACAGCTAAGTGATGCGACTCCTTTGGTGCCGCTTGGAATCAAGCACACATGTAAACACTAAGCATAATATCTGGCCTAGATGCACATAAATAAAGCAAAGAACCAATCATGGAGCGGTATACCTTTTGATCGAACTCTTTACCATTGTCGTCAGGACCCAGATGATGTTTGGCTGGCATTGGTGTTGTGAAGCCTTTGCAGTCTTGCATACCGAACTTCTTCAGGCAATCTTTGAGATACTTCTCTTGAGATATGAAGATGCCATTGCGTTGTTGCCGTATTTGAAGACCGGGGAAGAATTTCAGCTCCCCCATCATAGACATCTGATATTGCTCTTGCATCATATATCCGAATTCCTCACTGTACTTCTTATTGGTGCAGCCGAAGATAATGTCATCCACATATATTTGGCACACAAACAGTTCATCATCATATGTCTTCGTGAAGAGAGTGGGATCTAGGGAACCAGGTATGAAGCCTTTGCTCTTCAGGAAGTATTTGAGTGTATCATACCAGGCCCGAGGGGCTTGTTTGAGGCCATATAGTGCCTTATTGAGCTTGTAAACCATGTCAGGATGTTTTGGATCTTCAAACCCAGGTGGTTGTGCAACATACACTTCTTCTTCAATTTTGCCATTGAGGAAGGCACTCTTTACATCCATTTGATACAAAATTATGTTTTGATGATTTGCATAGGCCAGCAGTATACGAATGGCTTCAAGTCTGGCAACAGGAGCAAATGTTTCATCGAAGTCAATGCCTTCCACTTGAGTATATCCTTGGGCAACGAGACGAGCCTTGTTTCTGACGACTTGGCCATGCTCATCTTGCTTGTTGCGGTATATCCATTTGGTGCCTATTATGTTATGCTTCCGTGGATCAGGACGCTTAACCAACTCCCATACATTGTTCAGCTCAAACTGTTGAAGCTCTTCTTGCATAGCTTGAATCCATTCAGGTTCCATAAAAGCTTCATCAATTTTCTTGGGTTCAGTGATTGAAACGAATGCGAAGTGTCCGCAGAAATTTGCCAGTTGATTTGCCCTTGAACGAGTCAGTGGACCTGGTGCATTGATGCTATCAATTATTCTGTCAATCTGCACTTCATTGGCAACACGAGGATGTAGGGGTCAAAGACTTTGCTCTTGCTGATCTATGTTGTCATGGGGAGGAATGTCTTCAGGCTGAGCATTGTCTTCGTGTGGATCAGGTGCTGAGATGATAAGTTCTTCTTCAGGATGAGCTTCAGAAGGTATAATTTCTCCAGTTCCCATTAGCTTGATTGATTCACTGGCTGGAACTTCATCTAGCACATTTGGCAGTTGCTCTCTTTGTGACCCATTGGTCTCATCGAACCGCACATCCACTGTAGGAGTGCGAATCCTTTCCATATCCAAGCATAAAGCCCTCATGTGCTTTTGGAGAAAATTTTGAGGTGTGGTGAGGGTCCTTGATCCAGCATCTTGATCCAAATACTCTGAAGTAACTGACATTTGGCTTCTTGCCAGTTAGAAGCTCATAAGATGTCTTGTTCAGTAGCTTGTGAAGATATACACGGTTGATAGTATGGCATGCAGTGTCAATGGCTTCAGTCCAGAATTTTCTTGGTGTCTTGTACTCATCTAACATTGTTCTGGCCATCTCAATGAGTGTTCTGTTCTTGCGTTCGACGATGCCATTCTGTTGTGGCGTGTACGGAGCTGAGAATTCATGAGTGATGCCCAATGTATCAAGATATGTGTCAAGGCCAGTGTTCTCGAATTCTGTGCCATTGTCACTTCTGATGTGCTTTATCTTGGCGCCATAATTGTTCATAGCCCGATTTGCGAAGCGTCTGAAGACAAAGGATTATGTGCACCCAAGTATATCTAGAGTAATCATCAACAATGACGAAGCCATAGAGGCAAGCAGTAGTGGAAAAAGTTGAGTAGTGAGTGGGACCAAAGAGATCCATGTGAAGCAGTTCGAAGGGTTGAGTAGTGGTCATGATTGTCTTCGAAGGATGTTTTGCCCTTGTCATCTTCCCAGCTTCACAGGCACCGCATAAGTGATCTTTCTTGAACTTGACGCCCTCGATGCCTATGACATGCTTCTTCTTCGCAAGGGTGTGGAGGTTCCTCATGCCAGCATGCCCAAGTCTTCGATGCCAAAGCCAGCATTCTGAAGCCTTTGCGAGAAGACATACTGCAAGCTGTGGCCCTGCTGAGAAATCTACCACGTACAAATCATCTTTCCGATACCCTTCAAACACTAGAGACTTGTCAGATTCCATTAGTACCAGGCAATGATATTTTCCAAAGATTACAATCATGTTCAAATCGCAAAGCATTGAGACAGACATTAAGTTGAAGCCAAGGGATTCAACAAACATGACTTTATCCATGTGTTGATCCTTTGATTGCAACTCTACCTAGACCCAGTACCTTACTTTTACCAGTGTCAGCGAATGTGATGTGGCTCTTGTCAGATGGACGTAAGAGACTTCTTTTGCCAGTCATGTGATTTGTACATCCACTGTCAATAATCCATTCTGAAGACTCTGAAGTCACTGGTGTCGTACCCTACAGTGCAGTTAGGGGGATAGGCTTCACGAAGAGTGTTGTGAAGCAAAAACATTTGACGAACCAGTGGATTATGAAAACTTAGATCCAGGTTAGGACAAGTAGGGAGAGTAGCATGCGATTCAGGTATGAAATACATAGTGATGTCATTCGGGCATTCGATCTTGCGCCCCACAAGATTTTTAAGGTCCCCAGCAATAGCGTCAGAAGATTTTGGTTTTCTGCTGGAGACCTTTCCCTGCAAAAGAGAGTTAAGCTTTCTTAACCACCCATCTTCAAGGGTGGCTTAGAAGCAATAAGTCTAAGTGCAGCATCTGAGAATTTTGTCTTTGGAGCCCTAGCAAACAGTCTAGCAGGTGGGCAATAGTACTCATAAGAATAGGCAGAATAGTTCTTGATCATATGAGCAGAACGGTTTGAAGAACAGCTCTCATATGCCTGAGCATGGTTTCCTTGCAAAACATTTGCGTTAGTGCGACTCAGGTGAGTCCTCTGCCTGTATGAAGCCTTTGGACCATATGAAGCCTTTGGTCTAAGGTTTGTCTTCTTCATGTGAGGTGTCATGAAGACATTCACAGGAAGATTCTCCAGACACGTTTTTGGAACCCAGATCTTCTTCATAGGCAGTCCATTACTGCAGTTAGTACCAATGTACCTGGCAAATACTTCACCATTCTGATTTTTAAACAGTTTATAGTTTGCATCAAAGGATTCATCAATGATAATAGGATCAGCACAAGTAAAGCCAGATAGATTGAATGGATCTGCTGAGGATTCCTTTGCAGCAACCCATGTGGTTTTGGGGTACTGCTCAGGTTTCCAGTAAGATCCATCTGCATTAATTTTCCTCACGAACCCAACACCCTCTTTCCTAGGGTTTCGGTTCAGAATCTGCTTCTTGAGGACATCACATAATGTCTGATGTCCTTTGAGACTTTTGTACATCCCTGTTTCAAGCAATGTCTTCAACCTAGCATTCTCATCGGCAATAGCAGTGGTATCCTCAGCAGAGGGGTTAGTTACCACTTCAACAGTTGAAGATATTGCAACAGCAGTAGCAGTGGAACATTCAGCAACAGAAGTAGAATTATCACGCTCAATGCATTTAAGGCATGGTGGTTCAAATCCTTCCTGAGCAGAACTGATCTGTTCGGCTTGAAGTGACTCGTTTTCCTTTTGAAGATCTTCATGATCCGCTCTCAACTTCTCAAGATCTTGCTTGTTTTGAAGATAATCATAGGAAAGCTTTTCATGAGTAGTTGAGAGAGTCTCAAGACGATCTTCGAGTTCCTGATACTTAACATGAAGATTTTTTATGTCTTCAATTAAGGATTCAGAACGAGTCATTTCAAAACCCAACAGATCATCGCTTCTGTCTAACAGTTTTTGAATATGTTCCATGGCCTTCTGTTGTTCAGTTGCAATTTTAGCAAGTGTTTTGTAGCTGGGTTTTGAATCACAATCAGAGTCATCGTCACTGGATGTTTGATAGTGAGTAGTGCGTGTGTTTACCTTGGCACCACGTGCCATGAAGCAGTAGGTAGAAGTAGAGTCGTCCTTGTCATTTGCATCGGTGGTGGTGATGAAGTCATTGTCTTCAGTGTTGAAGATGGACTTGGCGACGTAGGCTGTAGCCAGACTCGCAATGCCTGAATCAGACTCCACCTCTGCCTCCTCAGAAGCGGACTCCTCCTCTGAATCCATTTCCTTGCCAACAAACGCACGAGCCTTGCCAGATGAACTCTTCTTGTGTGATGAAGACTTTGAGGAAGACTTGGATGAAGACTTTGAGTATTTCTTCGTCTTCTTATCGTCAGAGTCATATTCCTTGATCTTCTTCTTCTTTCTGTTCTCATTGTCCCACTGTGGACACTCAGAGATGAAGTGTCCAGTTTTCTTGCACTTGTGACATGTTTTCTTCTTATAGTTATGAGCAGAAACTTCATCATTCCTTGAGCTTGATCGTGAAGACTTTCTGAAGCCTTTCTTCTTGGTGAATTTCTGGAACTTCTTCACTAGCATTGCAAGTTCCCTTCCAATGTCTTCAGGATCATCAGAACTGCTGTCAGATTCTTCTTCAGATGAGGACACAGCTTTTGCCTTCAAGGCACGAGTTCGCCCATAGTTTGGACTGTAGATATCTCTTTTCTCAGAAAGCTGAAACTCATCTGTGTTGAGCCTCTCAAGTATGTCAGACGGATCGAGTGTCTTGAAGTCTGGACGTTCTTGAATCATCAGGGCTAGGATGTCAAATTAACTGTCAAGTGATCTCAGCAGCGTCTTGACGATTTCATGTTTGGTGATCTCAGTGGCGCCGAGGGCTTGAAGCTCATTTGTGATGTCAGTGAGCCGGTCAAATGTGTGCTGGACATTCTCATTGTCATTTCGCTTGAAGCGGTTGAAGAGGTTGCGAAGAACACTGATTCTCTGATCTCTCTGGGTTGAGATGCCTTCATTGACCTTGGAGAGCCTGTCCCAAACCAGCTTGGATGTCTTCAAGGCACTCACACGGCCGTACTGTCCCTTGGTCAGATGACCACAGATAATATTCTTGGCAGTGGAGTCCAGTTGAGTGAACTTCTTGACATCAGCAGCAGTGACACCTTCTCCAGCCTTGGGAACGCCGTTTTCGACGACATACCATAGGTCGACGTCAATGGCTTCAAGATGCATGCGCATCTTATTCTTCCAGTAGGGATATTCAGTTCCATCGAAGACGGGGCACGCAGCGGAGACTTTAATTATCCCTGCAGTCGACATAGCTAAAACTCCAGGTTGTTAAACCGAATCACACAGAACAAGGGAGCACCTTGCTCTGATACCAATTGAAAGTGCGTTATATCGACTAGAGGGGGGGTGACTAGGCGATTTTTATGAAAGTCTTCAAAACGTGGAAGTTATGAAGACAAACAGAGTGGACAAGCCTATCATTATGTAGCGGAAGTTAGATTACACAACGCAAGCCATAGTCAAGTGTACAATATAGTGAAAGCACAGTGACAAACAGCTTCAGTGTAATGAGGATCAGGTAGGAAGAAGTTATGAAGCCAAACATATCATACAGTCAAGTTGTGAAGACAGGAGACAAAGCAAGCATGCAATAGCTTCACAATGTGTACTGGTAAGTAAAGGGAGGTGAAGATGAAACCAGTGACACGTTGAAGACAATGATATGTTGGACCAGTTCCAGTTGCTGTGACAACTGTACGTCTGGTTGGAGCGGCTAGGTATTTAAACCAAAGGACACACAGTCCCGGACACCCAGTCCTGAACACGCAGCTCAGGACACCCAGTCCTCACCATTTTCTTCTTGAGCTAAGGTCACACAGACCTCGCCCAATCACTCTGGTAAGTCTTCAAGGTAGACTCCCAAACCTTCACAGACTTTGTTCACCGGCAATCCACAATTTCTCTTGGATGCTCAGAACGCGACGCCTAACCGTCTGGAGGATGCACAATCCTCAAGTGTAATAAGTCTTCAGATCACTCAGACAAGAAGACTTAAGTGATGCCCAATTACTCTGGCTCTGGGTGGTTAGGGCTTTTCTCCTCGCTAGGGATTTTCTCTCAAAGGCTTCGAGGTGGGTTTGCTCTCAAACCACAAAAGGCCGTGCACTGAAATCTGAGCAACCAACCATTTATGGTTGTAGGGGTGGACTATTTATAGCCACTTGGCAACCCGACCTGATTTGTCTGAAATGACCCTGGGTCACTAAGGAACTGACACGTGTACTAACGGTCGGATTTCGAACTCACACGGCAACTTTACTTGGGCTACAAGTAAAGCTGACTTGTCTGACTCTGGACAAGATTTTCTCTCATTGTCTTCACTCGAAGACATAGGATTTGAATTAGGCATCACTTCAGTCATCCAGACTGGTTCTCTTGGACCCCACTTAACAGTACGGTGGTTCCTATGACACAACATGAATGAAGTAAAACTACGAAGGATCTAAGTCTTCGAGTTCCATAGGCTTCATGGGGAGTCTTCACATGTCATTGTCTTCAACATGAATGTCTTCATACACCACCATTGTCTTCAATGTCTTCGTACATTTTTAGGGGTCATCTCTGGTAGCTAAACCGAATCAATGAGGGACTTCTACCTGTGTTATCCTGCAATTCTCACAAACACATTAGTCCCTCAACTAGGTCTGTCGTCGATACTCCAAAACCAACTAGGGGTGGCACTAGATGCACTTACAGAAGGACTCTTGCCTTTCGGGTGAAACCGACTTTGTGGAGGCTTTTACTCCAAGTTTCGACCCCAGGGCTCAACATATAAATAGAGGGGCAGGGCTAGCACCAAAGATAGATCAAGAAACACCAAGCCGTGTGCCGGCAACCCCGTTGCCTCTAGTTTATCCTCCATCATAGTTTTCGTAGTGCTTAGGCGAAGCCCTGCGGAGATTGTTCTTCACCAACACCGTCACCACGCCGTCGTGCTGCCGGAACTCATCTACTACTTCGCCCCTCTTGCTGGATCGAGAAGGCGAGGACGTCACCGAGCCGTACGTGTGCAGAACTTGGAGGTGCCGTGCTTTCGGTACTTGGATCGGTCGGATCGTGAAGACGTTGGACTACATCAACCGCGTTGATATAACGCTTCCGCTTGCGATCTACAAGGTACGTAGATCAGACTCTCCCCCGCATTGCTATGCATCACCATGATCTTGCGTGTGCGTAGGAAATTTTTTGAAATTACTACGTTCCCCTATAGTGGCATCCGAGCCTAGGTTTTATGGTTTGATGTTATATGCACGAGTAGAACACAAGTGAATTGTGGGCGATACAAGTCATACTGCCTACCAGCATGTCATACTTTGGTTCGGCGGTATTGTTGGACGAGACGACCCGGACCAACCTTACGCGTACGCTTACGCGAGACCGGTTCCCCCGACGTGCTTTGCACACAGGTGGCTTGCGGGCGACTGTCTCTCCATCTTTAGTTGAACCGAGTGTGGCTACGCTCGGTCCTTGCGAAGGTTAAAACGGAGTCTATTTGACAAACTATCGTTGTGGTTTTGATGCGTATGTGAGATTGGTTCTTGCTTAAGCCCGTAGCAGCCACGTAAAACTTGCAACAACAAAGTAGAGGACGTCTAACTTGTTTTTGCAGGGCATGTTGTGATGTGATATGGTCAAGACATGATGCTAAATTTTATTGTATGAGATGATCATGTTTTGTAACCGAGTTATCGGCAACTGGCAGGAGCCATATGGTTGTCGCTTTATTGTATGCAATGCAATCGCGATGTAATGCTTTACTTTATCACTAAGCGGTAGCGATAGTCGTGGAAGCATAAGATTGGCGAGACGACAACGATGCTACGATGGAGATCAAGGTGTCGTGCCGGTGACAATGGTGATCATGACGGTGCTTCAGAGATGGAGATCACAAGCACAAGATGATGATGGCCATATCATATCACTTATATTGATTGCATGTGATGTTTATCTTTTTATGCATCTTATCTTGCTTTGATTGACGGTAGCATTATAAGATGATCTCTCACTAAATTATCAAGAAGTGTTCTCCCTGAGTATGCACCGTTGCCAAAGTTCGTCGTGCCCAGACACCATGTGATGATCGGGTGTGATAAGCTCTACATCCATCTACAACGGGTGCAAGCCAGTTTTTGCACACGCAGAATACTCAGGTTAAACTTGACGAGCCTAGCATATGCAGATATGGCCTCGGAACACGAAGACCGAAAGGTCGAGCGTGAATCATATAGTAGATATGATCAACATAATGATGTTCACCATTGAAAACTACTCCATCTCACGTGATGATCGGTTATGGTTTAGTTGATTTGGATCACGTGATCACTTAGAGGATTAGAGGGATGTCTATCTAAGTGGGAGTTCTTAAGTAATTTGATTAATTGAACTTAAACTTATCATGAACTTAGTACCTGATAGTATCTTGCTTGTTTATGTTGATTGTAGATAGATGGCTCGTGTTGTCGTTCCGTTGAATTTTAATGCGTTCCTTGAGAAAGAAAAGTTGAAAGATGATGGTAGCAATTACACGGACTGGGTCCGTAACTTGAGGATTATCCTCATTGCTGCTCAGAAGAATTACGTCCTGGAAGCACCGCTGGGTGCCAGGCCTGCTGCTGGAGCAACGCCAAATGTTATGAACGTCTGGCAAAGCAAAGCTGATGACTACTCGATAGTTCAGTGTGCCATGCTTTACAGCTTAGAATCGGGACTTCAACGACGTTTTGAACGTCATGGAGCATATGAGATGTTCCAGGAGTTGAAGTTAATATTTCAAGCAAATGCCCGAATTGAGAGATATGAAGTCTCCAATAAGTTCTATAGCTGCAAGATGGAGGAGAACAGTTCTGTCAGTGAGCATATACTCAAAATGTCTGGGTATAATAATCACTTGATTCAGACGGGAGTTAATCTTCCAGATGATTGCGCCATTGACAGAATTCTCCAATCACTGCCACCAAGCTACAAGAGCTTCTTGATGAACTATAATATGCAAGGGATGAACAAAACTATTCCCGAGCTCTTCGCAATGCTGAAAGCTGCGGAGGTAGAAATCAAGAAGGAGCACAAGTGTTGATGGTTAGCAAGACCACTAGTTTCAAGAAAAAGGGCAAAGGGAAGAAGAAGGGTAACTTCAAGAAGAACGGCAAGCAAGTTGCTGCTCAGGAGAAGAAACCCAAGTCTGGACCTAAGCCTGAAACTGAGTGCTTCTACTGCAAGCACACTGGTCACTGGAAGCGGAACTGCCCCAAGTATTTGGCAGATAAGAAGGATGGCAAGGTGAACAAAGGTATATGTGATATACATGTTATTGATGTGTACCTTACTAGAGCTCGCAGTAGCACCTGGGTATTTGATACTGGTTCTGTTGCTAATATTTGCAACTCGAAACAGGGACTACGGATTAAGCGAACACTGGCAAAGGACGAGGTGACGATGCGCGTGGGAAACGGTTCCAAAGTCGATGTGATCGCGGTCGGCACGCTACCTCTACATGTACCTTCGGGATTAATATTAGACCTAAATAATTGTTATTTGGTGCCAGCGTTAAGCATGAACATTATATCTGGATCTTGTTTGATGCGAGACGGTTACTCATTTAAATCAGAGAATAATGGTTGTTCTATTTATATGAGTAATATCTTTTATGGTCATGCACCTTTGAAGAGTGGTCTATTTTTGATGAATCTCGATAGTAGTAACACAGATATTCATAATGTTGAAGCCAAAAGATGCAGAGTTGATAATGATAGTGCAACTTATTTGTGGCACTGCCGTTTAGGTCATAACGGTGTAAAGCGCATGAAGAAACTCCATACTGATGGACTTTTGGAACCACTTGATTATGAATCACTTGGTACTTGCGAACCGTGCCTCATGGGCAAGATGACTGAAACACCGTCTCCGGTACTATGGAGAGAGCAACAGATTTGTTGGAAATCATACATACCGATGTATGTGGTCCGATGAATATTGAGGCTCGTGGCGGATATCGTTATTTTCTCACTTTCACAGATGATTTAAGCAGATATGGGTATATCTACTTAATGAAACATAAGTCTGAAACATTTGAAAAGTTCAAAGAATTTCAAAGTGAAGTTGAAAATCATCGTAACAAGAAAATAAAGTTTCTATGATCTGATCGTGGAGGAGAATATTTGAGTTACGAGTTTGGTGTACATTTAAAAAATTGTGGAATAGTTTCGAAACTCACGCCACCCGGAACACCACAGCGTAATGGTGTGTCCGAACGTCGTAATCGTACTTTACTGGATATGGTGCGATCTATGATGTCTCTTACTGATTTACCGCTATCGTTTTGGGGTTATGCTTTAGAGACGGCCGCATTCACGTTAAATAGGGCACCATCAAAATCCTCTGAGACGACGCCTTATGAACTATGGTTTGGCAAGAAACCAAAGTTGTCGTTTATTAAAGTTTGGGGCTGCGATGCTTATGTGAAAAAGCTTCAACCTGATAAGCTCGAACCCAAATCGGAGAAATGTGTCTTCATAGGATACCCAAAGGAGACTGTTGGGTACACCTTCTATCACAGATCCGAAGGCAAGACATTCGTTGCTAAGAATGGATCATTTCTAGAGAAGGAGTTTCTCTCGAAAGAAGTGAGTAGGAGGAAAGTAGAACTTGACGAGGTAACTGTACCTGCTCCCTTATTGGAAAGTAGTACATCACAAAAAATTGTTTCTGCGACACCTATACCAATTAGTGAGGAAGCTAATGATGATGATCATGAAACTTCAGGACAAGATACTACTGAACCTCGTAGATCAACCAGAGTGAGACCCGCGCCAGAGTGGTACGGTAATCCAGTTCTGGAAGTCATGCTACTAGATCTTGATGAACCTATGAACTATGAAGAAGCGATGGTGAGCCTAGATTCCGCAAAGTGGCTTGAAGCCATGAAATCTGAGATGGGATCCATGTATGAGAACAAAGTATGGACTTTGGTTGACTTGCCCAATGATCGGCAAGCAATTGAGAAGAAATGGATCTTCAAGAAAAAGACTGACGCTGACGGTAATGTTACTGTCTATAAAGCTCGACTTGTCGCAAAAGGTTTTCGACAAGTTCAAGGGGTTGACTAGGATGAGACCTTCTCACCCGTAGCGATGCTTAAGTCTGTCAGAATCATGTTAGCAATTGCTGCATTTTATGATTATGAAATTTGGCAGATGGATGTCAAAACTGCATTCCTGAATGGATTTCTGGAAGAAGAGTTGTATATGATGCAACCGGAAGGTTTTATCGATCCAAAGGAAGCTAACAAAGTGTGCAAGCTCCAGCGATCCATTTATGGACTGGTGCAAGCCTCTCGGAGTTGGAATAAACGCTTTGATAGTATGATCAAAGCATTTGGTTTTATACAGACTTTCGGCGAAGCCTGTATTTACAAGAAAGTGAGTGGGAGCTCTGTAGCATTTCTGATATTATATGTGGATGACATATTGCTGATTGGAAATGATATAGAATTTCTGGATAGCATAAAGGGATACTTGAATAAGAGTTTTTCGATGAAAGACCTCGGTGAAGCTGCTTACATATTAGGCATAATGACCTATAGACATAGATCAAGACGCTTAATTTGACTTTCACAAAGCACATACCTTGACAAGATTTTGAAGAAGTTCAAAATGGATCAAGCAAAGAAAGGGTTCTTGCCTGTCTTACAAGGTGTGAAGTTGAGTCAGACTCAATGCCCGACCACTGCAGAAGATAGAGAGAAAATGAAAGATGTTCCCTATGCATCAGCCATAGGCTCTATCATGTATGCAATGCTGTGTACCAGACCTGATGTGTGCCTTGCTATAAGTTTAGCAGGGAGGTACCAAAGTAATCCAGGAGTGGATCACTGGACAGCGGTCAAGAACATCCTGAAATACCTGAAAAGGACTAAGGATATGTTTCTCGTATATGGAGGTGACAAAGAGCTCATCGTAAGAGGTTACGTTGATGCAAGCTTTGACACTGATCCGGACGATTCTAAATCGCAAACCGGATACGTGTTTACATTAAACGGTGGAGCTGTCAGTTGGTGCAGTTCTAAACAAAGCGTCGTAGCGGGATCTACATGTGAAGCGGAATACATAGCTGCTTCGGAAGCAGCAAACGAAGGAGTCTGGATGAAGGAGTTCTTATCCGATCTAGGTGTCATACCTAGTGCATCGGGTCCAATGAAAATCTTTTGTGACAATACTGGTGCAATTGCCTTGGCAAAGGAATCCAGATTTCACAAGAGGACCAAGCACATCAAGAGACGCTTCAATTCCATCCGGGATCTAGTCCAGGTGGGAGACATAGAGATTTGCAAGATACATACGGATCTGAATGTTGCAGACCCGTTGACTAAGCCTCTTCCACGAGCAAAACATGATCAGCACCAAGGCTCCATGGGTGTTAGAATCATTACTGTGTAATCTAGATTATTGACTCTAGTGCAAGTGGGAGACTGAAGGAAATATGCCCTAGAGGCAATAATAAAGTTATTATTTATTTCCCTATATCATGATAAATGTTTATTATTCATGCAAGAATTGTATTAACCGGAAACATAATACATGTGTGAATACATAGACAAACTTAGTGTCACTAGTATGCCTCTACTTGACTAGCTCGTTCATCAAAGATGGTTATGTTTCCTAACCATGAACAAGGTGTTGTTATTTGATTAACGAGGTCACATCATTGGTTGAATGATCTGATTGACATGACCCATTCCATTAGCTTAGCACCCGATCATTTAGTATGTTGCTATTGCTTTCTTCATGACTTATACATGTTCCTATGACTATGAGATTATGCAACTCCCGTTTGCCGGAGGAACACTTTGGGTGCTACCAAACGTCACAACGTAACTGGGTGATTATAAAGGAGCATTACAGGTGTCTCCAAAGGTAGATGTTGGGTTGGCGTATTTCGAGATTAGGATTTGTCGCTCCGATTGTCGGAGAGGTATCTCTGGGCCCTCTCGGTAATGCACATCACATAAGCCTTGCAAGCATTACAACTAATGAGTTAGTTGCGAGATGATGTATTACGGAACGAGTAAAGAGACTTGCCGGTAACAAGATTGAACTAGGTATTGGATACCGACGGTCGAATCTCGGGCAAGTAACATACCGATGACAAAGGGAACAGCGTATATTGTTATGCGGTCTGACCGATAAAGATCTTCGTAGAATATGTAGGAGCCAATATGGGCATCCAGGTCCCGCTATTGGTTATTGACCAGAGAGGTGTCTCGGTCATATCTACATAGTTCTCGAATCCGTAGGGTCCGCACGCTTAACGTTCGTTGACGATATAGTACTATGTGAGTTATGAATGTTGGTGACCGAATGTTGTTCGGTGTCCGGGATGAGATCACGGATATGACGAGGGACTCCAAAATGTTCCGGAGACAAAGTTTGATATATGGGATAATAGTGTTTGGTCACCGGAAGGGTTCCGGAAATCACCGGAAGGGGTTCCGGATGTTTCCCGAAATGTTTGGGTACGAGAACACTTTATTTGGGCCAAAGGGGAAAGCCCACAAGGTTTTTGGAAAGCGCAAAAGGAAGTTTTGCGGAGTCCAGGGGCCAGACGCCAGGGTCCCTGGCGTCTGGGTCCAGACGCCGGGAACCCTGGCGTCTGGCCCTGGAGTCCGAGAAGGACTCTTGCCTTTCGGGTGAAACCGACTTTGTGGAGGCTTTTACTCCAAGTTTCGACCCCAGGGCTCAACATATAAATAGAGGGGCAGGGCTAGCACCAAAGATAGATCAAGAAACACCAAGCCGTGTGCCGGCAACCCCGTTGCCTCTAGTTTATCCTCCATCATAGTTTACGTAGTGCTTAGGCGAAGCCCTGCGGAGATTGTTCTTCACCAACACCGTCATCACGCCGTCGTGTTGCCGGAACTCATCTACTACTTCGCCCCTTTTGCTGGATCGAGAAGGCGAGGACGTCACCGAGCCGTACGTGTGCAGAACTCGGAGGTGTCGTGCTTTCGGTACTTGGATCGGTCGGATCATGAAGACGTTCGACTACATCAACCGCGTTGATATAACGCTTCCGCTTGCGATCTACAAGGTACGTAGATCAGACTCTCCCCCTCGTTGCTATGCATCACCATGATCTGGCGTGTGCGTAGGAAATTTTTTGAAATTACTACGTTCCCCAACACGCACCGCTCTGTAGCCTGCGTTTTCCTTGGTTATCTGCATGATCACCGTGGCTACAGGTGCTATGATCCTTCCTCCCGCCGAGTACTAACCTCCCGCCATGTCTTCCCGTTCGCCGTCGTTCCACACGCGGACCGTAGCGCTCCGGCGCCGCCGCGCTACGTTCCTGCCCCTATTCAGGTGCCTGCTGGCGCGCTGCAACCCAGCCATGTGTCTGCTGCTTCTCCGATCACCGGGTCTCCCCACTCCCTACAAGCCGCTGGATCTTCCACGGACGGTCTGCCTGCGCCTTCGTCTGACACGCATCTGCTGGATTCAAGCGCATCCGTTGGATCGGCATCGCACGACACTGCCTCGCTCACCTCCTCCGCGCCCACTAACCGTTCAAACCCAGCCGTCCGCAGGAGCATCCGAGGACTCCACTTCATCTTCCTCATCTACGCCCTCACTGCCCGCTGCTCCCACGCGCATGCTCACCTGCGCGCGTGCTGGCGTCCACCGCCCCAACCAGCGCTACGCCAACGACTACGTCTGCTTCGCCGTTGTCTCTCCACCAACTGGCGCCTCCCCGCTGCCTCGCTCCGTCTGTGATGCGCTTCGGGACCCCAACTGGGTCTCCGCCATGCAGGAGGAGTTCGTAGCGCTCACCAGCAACCGCACATCGGAGCTCGTTCTCCGTCCTCCGCGCGCCAATATCATCACCGGAAAAATGGGTTTTCCGGCATAAGACGCGCCCCGATGGCTCCCTCGAGCGCTACAAAGCCCGATGGGTTGTCCGCGGCTTCAACCAGCGTGCCGGCGTCGACTATGGTGAAACTTTCTCGCCCGTGGTGAAGCCCGCCACGATTCGCACTGTGCTCACCCTCGCTGCTTCACGCTCCTAGCCAGTACATCAACTGGACGTGAAGAATGCATTCTTGCACGACACACTTCAGGAGGGGGTGTTTTGTCTGCAACCTGCCGGATTTGTGGACGCCGACAAGCCTGACCACCATGTGTGTCGCCTTGCCAAATCCCTAAATGGGCTTAAGCAAGCGCCGCGCGCCTGGTTTCTTCGGTTCGCCAGCTTCCTCACCTCCATCGGCTTCGCCGCCACGCGCTCCGACACCACCCTCTTCACCTTCTTGCGCGGCGCGGACGTTGCGTACCTCCTGCTCTATCTGGATGACATCATCCTCACTCCCTCGTCCGACGCACTCCATCGCCGCATCATCACCAACCTCACAGGTGAGTTTGCCATGAAGGATTTGGGCCCGCTCCACTTCTTCCTTGGCATTCAGGTGACCCGATCAGCGTCTGGCTTCTTCCTCTCACAAGCACAGTATGCCGAGGACGTCCTCGAGCGTGCTGGCATGGACAACTGCAAGGCTGCGCCTACGCCGGTGGACACCAAGGCCAAGCTCTCCACTGTTGTCGGTCCGCGCGTCGCCGACCCCTCCGCCTCCCGCAGTCTGGCCGGTGCTTTACAATACCTGACGATCACGCGCCCTGAGCTCGCGTACGCGGTCCAGCAGACCTGCCTCCACATGCATGATCCGCGGGAGTGTCACCACGCTCTGCTCAAGCACGCGCTCCGGTATGTGCGTGGCACGGCCGGGCTCGGTCTTCATCTTCAGGCTTCCTCGACCCTCGAGCTCTGTGCCTACACCGACGCCGACTGGGCCGGCTGCCTCGACACACGCCACTCCACGTCGGGGTTCTACGTGTTCCTCGGTGATGCTCTCGTCTCCTGGTCCACGAAGCGACATGCCACTGTCTCGTGTTCCAGTGCAGAGGCGGAATACCGCACGGTCGCCAACGCCGTTGCGGAATGCGTCTGACTTCGTCAACTGCTTGGTGAGCTCCGGTGCACGGTGACTACGGCGACACTGGTCTACCGCGACAACATTCACTAGTAGAAAAATGGTCAAACATGAAGCACATTAGTGCCGGTTTGAATTTGAGCTGGCACTAATGGTACCATTAGTGCCGGTTCGAACGGCTATGCATTAATGCCGGTTCGTGTTGAACCTTTAGTACTGGTTCGTGCCACGAACCGGTACTAAAGGGGTGATGGCAGGCTGGCGTCAGGCCGGGGCCCCACGATCACCTTTAGTACTGGTTCGTGTCACAAACCGGTGCCACGAACCGGTGCTAAAGGGGACTGACCTATAGTACCGGTTTGTGACACAAACCGGCACTATAGGGCAATTTTCAAACTCTACCCCCCCCCCCCCCCCCCGTGTCGCCATTTCAGTTCTGAAAAAATCAAAAGAAAATGATAAAAACTTTCAAAAATAAAATCCTTGGAGAGGTAGTTATATTACTACATCTACTAGTTAGGAAAATTTGAAAACTTAAATTTGGACATGTTCTGCAAAAAGTGTAGGGAAAATGTAAAACGGCTATAACTTTTGCATACGATGTCGGAAAAAAACATATAATATATCAAAAAATTCAGCACGAAAATCCGCATCCGATGGAGACCGCCTACGGCCTGTTTGCAATTTTTTAGAATCCTTAAATTCCAAAAGGAAAAAAAGATATGGTCAAATTTCAGTTTTTAAAAAAAAATTGGTTAAATCTGGTCAAACTACTTATTCAAGAAGTATTAATGTTACTACATAATTATTCAAGAATATTAGTGTTACTAAATAATTATTTCAATTTTTTGAATTTTGGTCAAATCTAGTCAAACTATGGTCAAATTGTGGTGAAACTATGGTCAAACTTATTCAAGAAATATTAGTGTTACTAAATAATTACTGTTTTTTAGAATAATAGTTTCAAACTCAAACAGTGAAATGTGTGACTTCATGCTCAAGCTAAACTCCTGAGGGTTAATAGGATTGACATCTTACTATCGTCAGGAAAACAACAAGTGCAGACTTGGAAACGAAGAAGAATAGAACCCGAAAGTTAAGCGTCCTCGGGCTGGAGTAGTGAGAGGGATGGGTGAACAGTCGGGAAGTTAGATGATTTGAAATGCGTGATGCACACTTGAACAGTTAAGAGAGGTGATTAGAGACTAAATCACCAAATAATTCAGAAAAAATAAAAATCAAAAAAAAAATCAAAAAAAATTCCAAAATTTTCAAAAAAAAAAATTTAAAAAAAACCTTTAGTACCGGTTGGTAACACCAACCAGTACTAAAGGTCCCCCATACCAGGGCGCGAGCTCACGCCACGTGGTGGCACTTTAGCGCCGGTTCGTGCCGAACCGGTACTAAAGGGGGGGGGGGCTTTAGTGGCCACCCCCTAGTGCCGGTTATGGAACCGGCACTAAAGGCCCTTACGAACCGGCGCTAAAACTCCGTTTTCTACTAGTGATTTCGGCGGTGTATCTCTCCAGCAACCCCGTTTTAAAAAAAATTAAAAAAAAAACCTTTAGTACCGGTTGGTAACACCAACCGGTACTAAAGGTCCCCCATACCAGGGCGCGAGCTCACGCCACGTGGTGGCACTTTAGCGCCGGTTCGTGCCGAACCGGTACTAAAGGGGGGGCCTTTAGTGGCCACCCCCTAGTGCCGGTTATGGAACCGGCACTAAAGGCCCTTACGAACCGGCGCTAAAACTCCGTTTTCTACTAGTGATTTCGGCGGTGTATCTCTCCAGCAACCCCGTTCACCATCGGCGCACCAAGCATATCGAGTTGGACATCCACTTCGTCCGTGAACGCGTGGCCCTCGACGAGTTCCGCGTCATGCACATTCCGACTCGCCAGCAGTTCGCCGGCGTGATGACGAAAGGGCTGCCCACCGATGTCTTCACCGAGTTTCGCTCCAGTCTTTGTGTCTCCTCCAGGGGGTGTTAGAATACAGTGTTGTGTACATGTATAGCTGGAGTACGTGTGTATAGTTTTCCGTGTAATACGCACGTCCCCACGCTCCCTCTCGCGGCCAGCCCACGATCACCATCGTGGGTTCGTGCCCTCTCTGTAACTCTATATGAACTGCCCAATGGCAATACGATCGTTGTGTTCGATCTCTTTCTGTCTTCACTGGCAACTTTGCACCTTTGCTGCCTGGTCACTAGGGCGCACCACTGCCTGCCATCCGCATGCGCTGGTGGAGGACCAAACTAGGGCACCGCCGTGGTTCTAGCCTCTCATGCACTCCATTGATTTTACGCTCCCGCCAGCTATCATTCTCCTGAGGCATCCAGCAGTCCGGCCATGAGCTCGTTTGTCACCGCAAGTTTTTTTGTATGTATACCGAAGGGAAAAAAAATTAAGTACCTGACGTATGGCAAAAGCTCAAGGCAACTCCGAACGTTTTTGGCAAGTTTAATAACGCGAGAATGACAACTTTAGTCGTCAAGTATGACAACTTTCATGCTTCAGTTTATTTTTGACAAAAACTTGCCGTCTATCATTGAATTTGCCATCTTGCATGACTAGTGTTAAGATTAAAAATAATCTGTAATTAGGGAAATCTCCCCTTGTCCATCGAGCGCACGGTTGCTCTCTCTCTCTCTCGAACCGTCGCCGTCTCCCTGGAACCGACGCGTCCCTCCTCTGGACCGTCGTGTCCCTCCAAGGGAGATATAAACCCCCCCTGTAACCATCGCCAAGATTGATCGTTTGTCTGATTCAAAACACGTTATCACGCACGCTAGAACTACCAACGAGCGAAACAACAGAGGAAGAGAGGTTCGCCGACGGTGAGATGACAGACCTCACCCTTTTCTTCCTTAGCCTGATCCGCGAGGATGGTCGCCGCTACCGTCGTCGCCATCATGGTGTGGGTGGTTTCCGTCGCTACTGTCGTCGGATGCATGCCATCCGCCAGTTCGGCCGCCACCGCGCCGCTGGACGTGGTGCTTCTGGCCGCCACGACGCCACTGGACGCGCCCCCGGCGGTGCTCCCTTCGCCCCTGGACACGCCCACGGCGGTGCTCCTTGCGTCCGTGGCCAGGCGCCCATGGGGTTCGACCCCTGGCTTCTGGCAGGCCCGAGCGCCTCCATGGTGCACAGGAATGCAGCCGCGCCTGCACCACCCCCTGGTTCTCCGCCTCCACCCCCTCCTCCGCCAGCCGCTTGGATCCCGCCATCGACGCCGACACCTGACGCCATGGTTGCTGGCTCGAGCCGAGGCCCGCCTGGCTATGCCCCAGTGCCGATGTGCTCGGTGGTGAACGAGGAGGAGGCGCTCGCCTTTGTCTCCGTGCCGACCGGTGCCTCCGGGGTCGTCCGCCTCGGGGTCGGGATGGAGGGCGCCGACGCCACCGCCCCGCCACCACTGGTAACCACCGCGGGCTCGAGCAGCCGCGTGGAGAGGCGCTTTGGCCGACTCTTCGGACGCGCCGTCTCCGCCGTCGACCGCCGTCCCGGCCACCGCGCTGGCTCGTGGGCTCCGGCGACCCTCGGCCTCGCCAGCGCTGCGCCAGAAGGGGCTCGCCATCAACCCGTCGTCGCCTCTTCTTCGGACGAGGAGTGCTCGACGGGGCTGCGCCGGTGACCATCGGAGATGCAAGGGGAGGCGCGGCGCTTGCTCACATCGGCGGCGGCTGCAGCTCCCCGCGCGGTGGAGGGGATCGAGTGGTGGAGGGGATAGAATGGTGGTTTGGGTCGGGGCTTGACCCTTATCCACGACCGCCTCATCCCCTCGCCTCCTCTCTGATGCGGTGGGATGGTTGTGGGCCAGTTTCGGCTGGTTGTGGGCCGGCTTCGGCTGGCTGTTGCAGCCCAGGCCCAGGCGACCGGCCTGCTCCCTTGATTGATTTTTTTTCTCTGATTGATTAATATTAGTACTAATTATTGTATTAGTACAGTTTTAGACTATTTTTAGTACTGTTTAGTACTTAGATTAACTACTACATACACTATAGTCCTGTTTTAGATTTATTCTATGTTAGGACTTGTGTAATTATTAGTAGGTGTGTTTATATTATGTAATGGATTGCATATAAATAAAGTACCGGGTTTCATTTGGGAAAAATGACATGTTCCATGTGTTTACCACATATCAAGTTCTCTTGAACATGTCTTTGCGATCGAGATCATCTTCTCTCGCATACCAAACTTGCAAATTTTTGAATTTTTCTCCCTCCTTATTTATGAATTGTAGCATACACAAGGTGTTATGTTTACACAATTGAGGTTGAGAAAAATTTTCAAGTCTTTTCACTTGAGCATCAATTTTTTGCGTTCTTATTACAGAACCATGATGGTTTTTAATTTACCACCTGTAAATTAATTATCTCTGGTTCCTCATGTAGGCAAAGATGACTGCCAAAGAGTTTGAGGAGCTTGCCCTCAATGGCCACAACTATCCTACATGGGCTATGGACATCAAGATCAGTCTTGCGTCCCGTGGGATTGCGCGTGCAATACAGCCCCCTGAGACTCCTGTTCCGACTGGAGCCACGCCGCTGACAGAACAGCAGAACTATGCTGCTTTATTCATCATAAGGCATCATATTCATCCAGATCTCAAGTCTGAGTATTTACAGGAGGAATCTCCTAGTACTCTGTTTCTGGCCCTCAAAACGAGGTATGAACAGCAGAAGGCAGTATTCCTGCCAGAAGCACTCCATGATTGGACTCATCTCCGTCTCCAGGATTTCAAATCCATCGGTGAGTACAATCATGCTGTTCATAAGATATGTTCCAAACTGCGCTTTTGTGAGAAGGAACCTACTGAGGGGGAGAAGATAGAAAAGACTCTGTCTACTATGCTCCCTTCAGATAGGATACTCCAACAACAATACCGTGCTCGTAACTTCACTGTCTATTCCGAGCTTATTCACATGTTACTTCAGGCTGAAAAGCATGATTTGCTACTTGCTAAGAATGGCTCTCAGCGCCTAGTTGGGGCACAACCTTTACCTGAAGTTCATATGAATATCGGGAATAGACAAAAGTTTAATGGTACCTTTCGGGGTAAACAATCCAATTTCGAGCATAAGCGAAAGCGCAATGGGAACAGAAGATCCAGAAACCCAGGCAAGGGAAAAGGCACTTCAAAGCCCAGGTTTGATAAATCTAAGCTTTGCAACAAGTGTGGATGCTACACGCATTCTACTGAAAAGTGCACAATGCCCAAGCATCTGGTTATGCTGTACCAGCAATCTCAGGGACGCAAAGCACCTCAAGGGAAAAGTTTTGAAGCCAACTTCAACCTTCATCCGCATAGCGCACAAGGAGCCGGTGATTCGCACGATGTCCCTCCTGGACCGAGCAACGCCATGATTCCTTATCTGCCTGAGGATCCTGCTGAAATGGAGAACACGTTGATTGAGTACATCGCAAACAACGTGTTTGGCGACTTCGACTAGTCCCTCAATCTCCTAGTGATCTACTCATTTATGTCCATTTGTGATGATTGTAATAAGAACATAAGTTTGTTGTTGTCTTTATATTGTATTGTATCAGCACGTTTGATATAATAAAGATTGTATGCTATGTATTACCATGAGGTTTTCTTATTGAAAATTCTTTGTTTTATATAGTTCTCTACGGGGACAATCCGATGGAAGAGGAATTGTGCCTTGTGGACAGTGGTGCCACAAACTCCATACCGAGGGAGATGAAATACTTCCAAACTCTGAAAAGACAAATGGAGATATTCTAACTATCGCTGGACGCGATACTGTGATTGTTGGTACTGGACGTGCCATCTTCACCCTCCCAAGTGGTACACATGTGACAATTGAGGATGCTTTACTGTATCCCGATTCTTCACGTACCCTGATCAGTTATCGAGATATCCGTAAAAATGGTTTTCACATTGAAACCCATGAAGAGAACAAAGAGGAGTATCTACTCTTTACCAAAGATCACGGATATGGCAAAAAGGTACATGAGAAAATTCCTTCTCTATCGTCCGGTTTGTACTATACGTACATCAAACCCATAGAACATGTTGCATACAAAGTAATTTTTCAGAATGTTAATGCATTCCAAACCTGGCATGATCGCCTAGGCCATCCCGGAATCGGGATGATGAGAAAAATTACCAGCAATTCCATTGGTCATAATTTGCTTGGGTCAAAATTTCCTCAATCTTCTGATTTTGTGTGCACATTTTGTGCCACGGGAAAGCTAATTTTGAGGCCCTCGCATCTCAAAATACAAGCTGAACCACTTCAGTTCCTTGAACGTATTCAGGGAGACATTTGTGGTCCCATTCAGCCATTATCTGGACCTTTCAGGTATTTCATGGTTCTGATTGACGCATCTACACGATGGTCACACGTGTGTCTTCTATCCACACGGAACCATGCATTTGCCAAGATAATGAGGCAAGTCATTAAGTTGCAACCCATTATCCTGAAAATCGAATTAAGACAATTCGAATGGACAATGCTGCAGAATTCTCCTCACATGCTTTCAATGATTATTGCATGGCTTTGGGGATTGAAGTTCAGCACTCTGTTCCATATGTCCATACACAAAATGGTTTGGCTGAAGCATTGATTAAGAGGATTAAACTCATTGCAAGACCTTTGTTGACGAATTGCAACTTGCCAACCTCTTGTTGGGGTCATGCCGTTTTACACGCTGCTGACTTGATACAATTGAGGCCAACTGCATATCACAGTTCTTCCCCTCTGGAATTGATACGTGGAAATCCTCCAAGTATTTCCCATCTACGTAAGTTCGGATGTGCTGCATACATCCCGATCTCACCACCTCAGCGGACATCTATGGGCCCACACAGGAAATTGAGGATCTATGTGGGGTACAAATCGTCGTCGATTATCAAGTACCTGGAACCCCTGACTGGGGATCTGTTCACAGCCCGTCACGCTGATTGTATATTTAACGAGGAACATTTTCCGGCATTAGGGGGAGATTTTAAGTACCAGAAAGAATGCCCGGAAATTGATTGGAATGCTCATGCCATTTCATCCTCTGATCCACGTACCCAAGAGACCGAACTTCAAGTTCGGAAGATTATTAATTTGCAACATCTTGCAAATAATCTGCCAGATTCATTTACTGATCTAAAAGGTGTAACTAAATCCTTGAATCCAGCCAGAAACGCGCCTGAAAGAGTGGAGGTACCAACTAAAACCACTCAACTCCCCGTTCCCAAAAAGAGGGGAGTAGTATGGCCTCTGGCCCGGATCCTTCTTCTCGCAAGCAGCAAAGGAGAGAGAGGAGAAATTCCTCAAAGACGGTAAATGCAAGTCAGCTCAACGTTGACAAACACCTGATGGGTAGTATACACCCAGTGGAAGGGCAACCTCCACAACCCAGCTCCGGCTTGCACACTCTAGCTGGGACATCGGAACACCCAGACTCAATCGTATTGGGAAATCACGAAGAGTCACTAGGGGTGCAGGAAATTTCTATCAACTATGTTGATTCTGGAGAATCATTTGACCGTAAGACTACGACCGTCGACATATATTTTGCTGAAAAGATTGCAGATACCCTTCTCATCGATCATGATCCAAGGTCTATCGCAGAGTGCCAAAAGCGCTCCGACTGGCCTAAATGGAAGGATGCAATCCAAGCAGAAATTGCCTCGCTTAACAAAAGAAAGGTATTCACTGAAGCAATACCGACACCTCCCAGTGTTTTCCCTGTGGGATTCAAATGGGTTTTTCTCCGGAAACGGAATGAGAACAATGAGGTGGTGAGATACAAAGAAAGGCTCGTAGCACAAGGTTTCACGCAGAAACCCGGCATTGATTTCACTGAAACATATTCTCCAGTAATGAGTGCAACCACTTTCCGATATCTTATATCTTTGGCAGTGCAAAATCGTCTATCTATGCAGTTGATGGACGTCGTGACCGCATATCTTTACGGGTCACTAGATTCGGACATATATATGAAGGTTCCTGATGGAATCTCTGTCCCGAATGAAAATGCAAAACACAACATGTATTGTGTAAAGCTGAATAAGTCATTATATGGCTTAAGGCAGTCGGGGCGGATGTGGTACAACCGACTCAGTGAGTTCCTTCTTCAGAAAGGTTACTCCAATAGTGCTGATTGCCCATGTGTTTTCATCAAGAAGTCCTCGACGGGATTTTGCATCATTTCCGTGTATGTTGATGATCTCAACATCATTGGCAGCACACCAGACATTGATGAAGCACGCAATCACCTAAAGATGAAATTTGAGATGAAGGATTTGGGTAAAACCAAATTTTGCTTAGGTATTCAACTTGAGCACCTTCCCTCAGGTATCATGGTACACCAAGCTGCCTATATCCAGAAAATATTGGAAAAATTCAATATGGACAAATCCTATCCATCTAAAACTCCTATGGTGGTTCGATCTCTAGACGTAGAGAAAGATCCGTTCAGACCGAGGGATGATGGAGAAGAGGTGTTGGGATCTGGAGTTCCATACCTCAGTGCCATTGGAGCGCTTATGTATCTTGCAAATTGCACAAGACCTGATATTGCATTTGCAGTAAATCTACTTGCTAGACATAGCGCAACTCCCACTAAACGTCATTGGTCTGGAGTGAAGAATATCTTTCGATATCTCCAAGGCACAAAGGATCTTGGCCTATTTTACCAGTTCCAGAGAAATCTGGACTCTGGTATGATTGGATATGCAGATGCCGGTTATTTGTCTGATCCCCACAATGCCAGATCTCAAACCGGTTTTGTGTTCCTACATGGTGGTACTGCTATATCATGGAAGTCTTCAAAGCAGACTCTGGTGGCAACATCTACCAATCATTCTGAAATAATTTCATTATTTGAAGCGACATGCGAATGTGTATGGCTTCGCAGAATGATAAACCACATACAACAGTCATGTGGAATTGGTTCGATAAAATCACCTACCATTATCTATGAAGATAATGCGGCCTGTGTTGCACAGATGCAAACAGGATACATCAAGAGCAATATCACCAAGCATATTTCTCCTAAATGGTTTTTCCCCCATAATCTTCAGAAAAGCGGAGAAATAAACATTCTGCAAGTCAAATCATGCGACAACCTTGCTGATTTATTTACCAAGTCTCTACCAAATTCAACGTTCCAAAAATATGTTCATGGCATTGGTATGAGAAGACTCCGGGACTTGCAAACGTCAGGGGGAGTCTCTTCTTGAGACACTCTTGTTCAACATCACATTACACTATCTTTCTTTGTGAGTGTGTGTTTCAGGATCTCATCATGGATTTCATGAAGAACTTTTGAAGAAGAATCCTTTGAGATGATAGAGCTTCCTGGAGAGTTGTGAAGATGATTCTACATGGTCAAGCGTAGATTAGGGGGAGTGTTAAGATTAAAAATAATCTGTAATTAGGGAAATCTCCCCTTGTCCATCGAGCGCACGGTTGCTCTCTCTCTCTCTCGAACCGTCGCCGTCTCCCTGGAACCGACGCGTCCCTCCTCTGGACCGTCGTGTCTCTCCAAGGGAGATATAAACCCCCCTTGTAACCATCGCCAAGATTGATCGTTTGTCTGATTCAAAACAACTAGAATTGCCAACAAAAAACGTCAAGACCGGAGTGCCACACACCTGACTTGTGGCACTTATCATTTAAGAGTTTTAAAGCCAGATCGGTCTACACAAATCTACCGCTAGTAGCCACTAGTACTTAGTCTACTTAATATTTACACTTGCATATAAAATGATCTACTAATTACTGACTACCAGCTAAAGAAAAAAAATACTTATTAGACGTGTGTTATTTAGAAACAATTGTTGCATTGCATGATCGTTAGTGTTGGAAAGAAGTACCTACAACTAGCGATGCATGACCATAGAGATTAGGCTGATAAAAAATGTATTTTTGTTTCAGAAGCATGTATTGATATGGTTGGCTATCTATACGTTATCTATCTTGAGACTTGGTACATCATAACGTGTGTTGTCTTTGTCTTCTCCTCAAGTATAAATCCGTAACATCTGTGTCTTGCTCATCTCCCTCGATTCTAATTCCTTGCTCCGCCCCTGCCACCATGAAGGCACAGCTCGCCAACTGCTCTAATCCACATGCATTGTTCTCTACACATGATCAATTCTATCCTCATTCAAGGTAGAGGCAGTGGTTGAGTATCTCCTTAAGAGAGGCCAGGCCCTCCTTAAGAGATGCCAGGCCAATATAGGTAGGGTTGGTGGACGACCGAGCAATACCTATCAACAACAAATACGACCATACCTTACCTTCTACTCCATCCGTTCCGATTTACTCATCGTGGTTTTAGTTCAAATTTGAACTAAAACCACGACGAGTAAATCGGAACGGAGGGAGTAGTAAAAAGTAATGTCTCGCGCCTTTAAGAATCATACATTCACTCCAATCATGATAGAACAGCTGTGTGCTTCAAACCGATGTTGCCTACACCCTAGGAAAGCATGAGATATCCCCTGAATGACAAAGGCAAGGCAAGAGAAATGAGCTAGGGAATACTTGGTGCTTGGTTGCTTCGCACAGCTGTGTGGTTGTGGGCTTGTCACTGCTGTGGTGTGTGGATGTGCGTGCCGACCTACCAAAAAAGAAGAAAAAAACAAGAAAAAAACACCCCTTGCTGCTTCATGATCAACATGTTCACCACATAATTAAATCCTTACACGATCCAAGCTATGCGGAAAGCATCATCAAGCAGAATTCACAACACGTGCCGTTCGAGTAATGGCACATCTCATGATTGTGCGAACAGGTTGAGTTTCGCTTCTACTAGCAAAAAGAAGTGTGTTCACGGGATCACATCAGTAACTACAGGAGAGCGTGGACATATTTAAGGAGTTAAATGTTCATTATATTGCAGGTCAGTGGCCCGGACCTCGCAGAAGCTTCACATTTTATCATGGAAAAGGCGGTACCTGCAATGCACACGCAGATGTTCAGTTCAGTTGGCTCTTCATAAAACAGAAACTATACTAGGATCAGTGGAGCACCAGGGCAGCATACCTTTCAAACTCTAGCTTCTGGACCACAATACCATTCAGCAAAAGCTCCGAGTCGAACACTCCCAAACCTGCAACAGTGGCAAGAGAGAATTACAGAATTGATCCATAAATTCGAGACATGGAGAAAGCACAGAAGAAATAACTTAAAGAACAAAAGGCATGTGGCGCCAGTGTATTGGTAAATACCATTCTTAATGAACGGTAAACAGATGTTGCAGTCTTGTTCACAAGAGATTACAAAGGCTCCTTCCAAATTCTTATTCTTCATCATAGACACTGTGATCCTCTCCAACAGCTGACAAGCCAGCAAACATAATCAGCATAAAAGCAAGTTAATAAAAAAAGATAATGATGTCTAGAAGACCTTCAATTGTGTCCATGACAGCAGTGAAAAAAAATAAACTGGCAATCGTTCAATTCATCGCAACACAGGTGCACATCAAGATTAAAGAACCAAGTCAAGAAAACAGAATTCAACACAGGTAACAACACAATGTTACAAGTAGCAGATACAGGGCTGCAATTTGGCTCTGTAGCATACTTCTGTAGCTTACAGATTTCTTTTTAGTCTGCAATGCAATCACAAGGTCTCAGAATTTTTGGTGCAATTTGCATAACATGCCAAAAACTGATAAAAATTTATTCACTTGGACAATTCATCAGATCCAAAAATTAGTATATCTATTCGAACATTAAACTCACACTGGAAGACAGTGGAGAAGCCAACTGACACTAAGAAATGAATGCAACAAAGGGTAATATAAATTTTACTGCAAACCAAAACATGATGCGGATCACTACCAAAAGAAAAGGGACATTGTCATGGATAGTCATAGGATAACCAATTTCTTTGGAAGATAAGGATGTAGGATAACCAGTTGCATACCTTGCCACCAGCTGCCACTACTAAACATTTCAGAAGCTCCTTGCTAGGCTTAGCATTTCGCGTGATTAGTACTCTTCTACCCTACAATGGATTTCAGGGATAAATGAACATCACAATAAATTTTCTAAGATATTATGATTATACAATTGTCCTCTGCCACTATTTATTTTCTCCTATTTTGATTTGACCAGAAATTTCAATGCTAAAAAAATTAGACACTAACCTCTAACAGTGGCTTTTTACAGGCTTGGCTTAGTGAGACGGGCATGCTGAAGCGTAGCTCCTTTTCCTTCTTTGTATCCCTCATTATGTATTTTTTCTCATCAATGAAGCACCTTGCTTCTCCACAGCATTCAAGCCATGATGGTGTGACTACAGGTATGCCTATGGCCATTGCTTCTAGCATGTTCCTTGTACGAGCAAACTTTTCAGCAACAAAGTGTGTAGCCTCTGAAATAGTTGTTGCCACTGGTAATCCGAAGTGCATCAATATCTGTCAATGTCCAAAAAATTGAAAAGGTGAGGAACATCAAGCTATCTTCAGTTACTTGTGTATAGTATATGCAGATGATGAAATGAACTACCTTTGTTTGATCTTTGATGGTTTCGCTGTCCATGCTTTGGCTGAACAGAACACGGACTGTGGACATATTTCTCCTTCTTCGCCTGCTTGATTGCAGAACCGGAGATGCTTCACTCCGAAAAAGACTAGCAAGCTCTCTGGAAGCTGGTGATTTCAGAAGGCCTCTTTTCAGTGGCTTCTTTGATGTATGTGCCTTAGATTGGGGCTCTGTGCTTCTTAACTCTCTCAGTGGTACTCTATTCGCCAAACAAGAGTCACTGACTTTCTGTTCAGATGTTGATTGTTTTTTCAGTTCAGCGCTTAGTGTTCTTTCAAGCTGATTGGTATCCGAAGCTTCTTTCTGAACTCCTTTCACCTTGCTCCGAGTTGTTGTAGCTGATGCTTTAAGATTACCTGAAGAAGACTTGTGGGTCAATTCCATGCCTTTTATGGTATCAGGATCAAATATGCTTGCTGGTTTTGCTCTTGGTAACTCTGTTACTTCTGTAGTTTCAGCTCTGTCTGCATTTGATCTGGTAGCTTTCTTGAACCCAACTTTTGAGCTTCCTGAGGTAAATGTATATGTTCTCTTTCTTTTAGGGTGGATTACAGCATTTTTACCTAATAAACAGGGACTATTTGAGCCCTCTGCACCAGATCCCATGATTACGTCTGACACCTCATCATTTATGGCTCCTCTTGAAACCCGACTCTCCATGCTTCTTTTTGCTTTCCCGGTCATCTGTTTTGCATTCCTCCTTGTTTTTGACTTACTGGGACAATTCATCAAAGGGATTGAACTTTCACCCCTTGGTCTTTCTATGTGGTCTACCTTGAGTTGCTTAAGTTGCGATGTCATTCCCCCTGAGCTCTGAGGTAAGCAGGCTAGCTTTTGCTCTTGAACTAGCAAGTTTACTGAGCAAATTGTATCCACTTTATTTTCTTTTCCCAAAGTGTTTTCCAGGTGTTCATGCTCCCCGACATCAGAACTGACAGTTGGTCCATTGAACAGTGCTTCCATCGCTTCAGCTGCCATTTGAGTGTTTGGCCCAATATCATGTGCTGCATATGAATCTTCAGTAGCACCAACTGGTTCTGGTTTCTTCAGATAGTTCATGCCCAAGTCCTCATCAATACATTCTAGCATGGCCCCAGCCCTGGTACCTGATCCATAGCCACCACATCCCTGGGAGTTCAGTCGATTTTTGACATGAACTCTTGGATTTTCCCTGGAAACGTTCCCACTTATGCAATCATCGAGGTTGGGAGTATCCAACCAGTCAAAAACAGCTGCCTTCTCAAGTGGGTAACTCTGGTCAACCCTTTTAGCCAAGAACTGAGCTACTTTTGAGCCTAAAGTGGGAGGTGACTTTGTCGCACTTATCTGCTCAACGGTTATTGTCTGAGAGGCTTCCATGTCATCTTCTACTAGCAGCCTATCCACAATATCAAAAGCACTGGCCTGTGATGCATCTCCTGGCTCCTGCGAATTAAGGTACTCCAACCTTGCACGTTCTCTTGGAGCAGTCATTGCTCGTGCTGTAAGCAAGTCCCTGTTACCAACACTACATAGATCATTATCTGAGAGCGAAACTGTTAAAATAACAAGGGAACGGAACTGGTACTGAAATTTCCTCAGATTAAATTGATTGGAATGGTAATAAAATACTTAGGACGCCAAGGTCTCCAATTCATATACAGACACCCAAATGTGAATACTACAGCAACACAGAATGAATGGTGATCATAACATATTTGGGATGCCAAAGTATCCAATCAGTATAGGCAGGCCCAAATGCACTTAAAGAGAATGTAGGAACACAAGGAGTGTAAATGAGTTGTGCTGACTGCTGAGTTGTTCAGGGATACTGAGAATGAGGGCAACACAGGCAACTGCAAGCAGAGCTTGCCAATAGACAGAATTTTGAGGTGACCAGTGGTTCATAGCCACTATCAAGGATTAAAACAATGTCAGGTTCAGATTAGACAGTGTTCGCACAAAAAGAAAGTGGATATCAGAATTTGCATCTATAATGTGGATTTCGGATCGTTCAGCCTGCCACTAAGATCACTTTCAGATATGCATCACAGTGACTAAAAGCTTATTTATATTGCTATAAACGGTACTGCAATCAGTTGCACGCGCGCTATTTCCTCTAAAACACAGCAACAGTCCTTGTCCACGGCGCGGAATAGGCATCCGTAGCGCAGAGAGTAAATCAAAGTAGCATCTATTCCCGGATTCGAATCGGACAGTGATGAGGAACATGGCGACTTCAGCATCCTACAAACCAGCAGCACGAAATTTCTCGACGGCACCAGAACCGCGAACCCAGAAATCGATCGGCGCGGCGCGCACCAAGAGATGGCGAACGGCGGCAGGATTTAACCAATGGTCGGATGGAGAACAGCCTCGTACCTCGGAGCCCGACGGCCGGCGAGAGTGGCGGGGCGGAGTCGCGGCAGCAGGGAACGTGATGTTCCGGCGAGGGAGAGCGGGAGACGGCGACGGCGGCGACGCGGGTGAGAGGCGGAGGGGCGCGGGGGTCCGTGTGGTCGGAGCGCGGGCTGGGACGGGGTCGAGGCGTCGGCGGCGACGAAGGTACGGGGGCGGCGGCAGCGGTGCGGGTGGGGGGAGGGAGGGGAGGGGGCCAGTGGGAGGGAAGAAAGCCCGCGCACGGGGAAAGGGTGGAGGGGAAGTGTGCTGTAGAAGCCAAAAACATCGCGCCGTGGTGAAATCTTTTGGAGCGAAAATGATAATGTCTTTCCCGATAATGCATTTGGTGGAGTTTCTAGGACGAAAATAAATAATGAACTGTTTTTTTTGCAGGGATAAATAATGAAATGTTACCATTACCTACAATCCGAAATGCGTGCCGCTTTCCACTAAAATAACTCATGTGTTTGATTACCTTCGTGAGTTAGTCTGTACAAGTAACTTAGCTGGTACATCATTTTAAGACCAATGAAGTCATCACAGACGGATCTGCAGTTGACGGAGACGTCTACTCTCACTGAATGAATATCGCCTAAAAACCTGAGATAAATTTAGCAAAATGCAAGCACCAACGACCTGAACCAAGCCAACAAGGCCAAAATGGAGACCATGAAAGAGATGAGCCGATCGTCAGGCAACAGTAGGACTGAGGACTCCGCGTTGTAGGGTTGTCCTTATGTCCTCAACATAGCGGTTGAATCTTGCTACATTCAACCTCGTTGTGTGAGATAAATTGTTCCCATATGCCTCCCATTCATACCGCCCAACCCATTGTAGCTGCTCTCTCTCTCTCTAGTTTGGCCACTAGCACTAACATATTTAGGAGGCTACAAGAGAAGTAATGCAAAGGTAATGTGACCTTTATAAGGGCAAGTCATGCGTAGACCATGGAAGGTTGTTGACCGCATTAACTATCCATCTGTATGAAATCCGGACTAACATCTAGAAAAAAAGAAATCTCAACATTAAGGTACTTAGATTTATGGTCTTTGCATATATGACATAATAAATAAAAAAAGAGAGAGTATTTTCTTAATAATATCCATCCATGTCTTACCTTGGCGAAAGCACACAGTTTAAGCTACCCCCCACAGTCACTTGTCAACAAACAAAATCATTTTGTGCACCAGACTTAGCTAAATTGTTCTGTGAATTTTCATCTATCTATGTCGTATCTCAAGAACACAAAGAAAAATTACTAGTAGAAATTGCCACATTGGGAACGGAACGTGTTTAACACAAATGCTTAAGATTGTTCACAAGAAAGTAGGGATCCTTCTTGCAAATTCATGGATATAAATTACCCAATACACGCTAACCAGAAAAAGCATGAAGATCTGCAATAGCAAGGCAGGCGGATGCATATTTTGAACTAGAAAGGAAACATCATCAAACGTAGTGACCTGATCAAATATCCACGCAAAAAAAGGTACTAGAAGCGCAAATCACTGAGGGACAACACCTACTCTTTCTTTGACTTACACCTAGGGCACCCCCCTTAGCGGCATGCTATTAGAGCGACGATGATGCTTTTTTCAACCCAACCCACTTCTGCAGCGCCCTGCTAATAGTAGGCGCGGCCCCATGGCAGTGCTTGGTTGATACTATGGTAGAAGAAAATGATGGAGGTGACACCACTGTCATGGAAATGCATATTGCAGAACTCCGCTCTCCGCCTGATGTGCTTGTACACCATGAGGCTCGTACCGACTCTTCCACAACCCAAAGACAATTTATCCACTATGCTTAGTATTATGATTAGGGCTCTTGATAATCCCTAAGCGCAAGGAATTGTCGTAGCACTTCACAATGATGGAGGTGGAAAGTATGGCGTGTCGAACCCACAAGAAGCTAAAGGTAGGATTGGTATTCGCTCAGGTCCTATCTGCCACTCATACACACCTACATATACCAAATGTTTGCTTTATCTAGAAAGGATAGGTTTACTAGATACTAAAGAACGTAAAAATATGATATGTTTACTAGATACTAAAGAACGTAGGAATAAAAGTTAGGTGCTACCTAAGTAAAAGTACAATATAACACAATATAATACAAGTAGTGAGTGTGGAATAGTGGTGGTATGGTGTGCGGAATTGTCCCTAGGCAATCAACTAAGTCACTAAACTGATTATCATCATTGCAATTTTATATGTGGGAGAGGCGTTTGCTAACATACTATATGTACTTGGAATCGTACGTTCTTATGATTGAAACTATTAGCAAGCATCCGCAACTACTAACAAGTTGATTAAGATAAACCTGACCATAGCATTAATAAACCCCCCCCCCCCCCCCCCTTCAACCCCATATGCATCAATTTCTACACCCAGCCTCGACAATTCACTTTGGCCGGCCTATGCATAGTCTTATCAACATACTACTTAATAACCTAAGGCAGGTTCCACGCGTGTGCTCATATGATGGGGACCATGGGACAATAACATAACAACATGCAACTCAAACCAATCATAGCAATTCACCAATTATGAATAGGACAACAACAATCGACTCAGACAAAAAGAGAGATGCAAGAAACCATTGGGTAATAATCATAGCATCAAACACCATGTTCAAGTAGGGGACTATGGTGGGTTGCGGGAGAGTAGACCACTTAATACTAATAGAGAGCGAGGAAAGTGATGAAGATCTCGGTGAAGACGATGACACTGATAAAGACGATTGCCACAGTGATGATTCCCCAGTGGCACTCTGGCGGCACCGGGAGAGAGGGGAGAGAGGCTCCCCTCCTTTTCTGTCTTCCATGGCCTCTCCCCTAGATAGGAAGAGGTTTCCCCCTCTGGTCCTTGGCCTCCATGGCTCCCGGAGATGCGAGAGAACCTCTGAGATTGGATATCTTCTCTCTCCATTTCTTTGTTTTTCGGTACTGTTTCTGTGGCCAAGCACTATTTCTTAAATATCAAGAGATCCATAAATCCGATTGGTCTGAAATTCTAAGTGTATTTTTTCTCAAAAATTAGCTTTCTTTCGGCGAAAGAAGAGCATGAACCGACCTCCAGAGCCTCCACACGGACACCCCAAGAGGCCTAGGCCCTGGCTGCAAGCCTAGGCCATGTGCGGCATGATGAGAACATTATTGCAGAGAAGCCTAGCTATGGGGTGGAAAAACTGGTCTTACTGGCTTTTTCTATGGTGGTATGTAGGTTGTAGGTTGTAGTTCACAAGTAGCTTAGGTGCCACTTTTATTACAATCCATCAAGGGCCGAAAGAACAAAAAGCATGAGAATGATTAGTCCATCGTTAGGCAAAGTAATACAATTGTTGCCGCCCTCGAAGAACACACTTTTGTCCTCCTACCCACTATTTCTACATCCATTTCAATGGTGCGAGAAGTGTTCCTTCATGCCTCCCATTCACATTGTTCCCACCACACTGCTCCCTCCCTCCCTCCCTCCCTCCTCTCTCTCTCTCTCTCTCTCTCTCTCTCTCTCTCTCTCCTTGTGTCTCGCGTCAACTCCTTACTTTGTCCACTAGTAGTAACATATTTAGGAGGCTACAAGAAAACTAATAGAGAGGGAACACAACCTTTATAAGGGCAAGTCATGTGTGGACCTTGGAAGGTGGTGACCAAGTTAGCCATCCATCAATTAAATGTGAACTAACATTTAGTACAAATGAAATCTCAACATTAAGGTTGTTCGGTTTATGGTCTTAGCATATAATATATACCGAAAAATATATTTCATTCATAATATTCATCCATGCCTTATCTTGGCTGAACCACACATTTTAAGCTACATCCCCACTCAACTGTCAATAACAAATATCATTTTCTGTATCCGACATAGCAACATTGTTCTATGAATTTCCATGTACCTGCGTTGTAGTACAAGTATGCAAAGCAATATTGGTAGTAAAAAAATGTCAGATCAGGAATGGAACGTGTCCAACACAAATGCTTAAGTTTATTCACAGGAAATTCGCATCCCTGCTGCAAATGCTTACCGGTTATTTGTCCAATACGCACTAAACCAAGAAAAAATTATGAAGAACTGCAACAATGCGACCGGCAGACACATCTTTTGAACTACTTACAAAAGAAACATCATCAGACGTAGTAACGTGATCTAATATCCACACGAAGAGACTAGAAAAGAGCAAACCATAGAAGAAAAACACTTTTTCTTTTAGTTTCACCTAGGCCACATCCCCTAGCAGCATGCTAGCAGAACGACAATGATGCGGTCCTCAACCGCTGCCTTCTGCCCAAGCACCCTGCTGATAGTAGATGCTGCCCCACGGTAGTGCTTGGTTGATGCAGAGGTGGAAGAAAATGATGGAGGTTGTTAGGAATAGGCAACTTGTATTCCCATGAGGCCATAGGCCGATATATATATATACATGTACAGGTGTGGAATATATGCAGGAAACCCTTTATACAACGGGATAAATACAAAGGGGTACATGACTTATATTATAACTCTAACACCCCCCCTCAAACTCATGGTGGATGAACAACACTGAGTTTGGAGAGATAAAAGCCATGTTGTGCTCTAGTCTGAGCCTTCGTCAGGAAATCCGCCAACTGTAACTCGGAAGGCACATACTGAAGAGCAATAACCTCATCCTGCACACCAGCGCGCACATAGAAAGCATCAACACCAATATGCTTGGTGAGCTCATGCTTCACAGGATCGCGTGCAATGCTAATAGCACCTGTACTGTCAGATAAAAGCAGAGTCGGTGTAGTGACAGAAACACCAAAATCCTGAAGTAACCACCGTAACCAAGTCACCTCTGCCGTCAAAAGAGCCATTGCTCGCAACTCAGCCTCGGCACTCGAACGGGAAACTGCAAGCTGTTTCTTCGTCTTCCAGGCAATGAGAGAACCACCAAGAAAAACACAGTAAGCAGAAAGTGAACGGCGATCGGAAGGATCACTAGCCCACGTAGCATCCGAATAGGCCTGGAGCTGTAAAGAACTGGAGCAAGGAAAGAATAGACGGTGAGAGATCGTGCCTCGAAGATATTGAAGAACACGAATGAGATGACTATAGTGAACCGAGGTGGGGGCAGAGACAAACTGACTCAGAATATGAACCGGATAAGAGATGTCCGGACGAGTGACAGCTAGATAGACAAGACTGCCAACAAGATGACGATAACGCGTCGGGTCAGGGAGAGGATCACCATCAGTAGCACGGAGGTGAACATTGAGCTCCATAGGAGTCTCAACAATGCGCTCGTCAGTAAGAGCAGCACGAGCAAGAAGATCCTGGATATACTTTTCCTGGGATATAAAAAAGCCATCAGAAGTAGAAGAGACTTCAATCTCAAGAAAGTAGCGAAGAGGTCCAAGATCAGACATAAGAAACTGCTCACTAAGACGGGCCTTTACAAAGGAAATATACTCGGGGTCATCCCCCGTGATGATCATGTCATCAACATAAAGAAGAAGAAGAGTCCGACCACGAGGAGAAAGGTGAATAAACAATGCTGGATCATGAGCACTTGCTAAAAAACCAGCAGCAGTGATCACAGAGGCAAAGCGCTCAAACCAGGCGCGGGGGGCTTGCTTAAGGCCATAGAGAGAGCGACGAAGACGACATACCATGCCATCAGGAACAGAATACCCAGGTGGTGGCTGCATGTACACCTCCTCACGCAGCTCACCATTAAGAAAGGCATTCTTAACATCAAGCTGAGATATAGACCAGTGGCGTGCAGAGGCAACGGCAAGAAGTGTACGAACAGTGGTTATATGAGCCACAGGAGCAAAAGTCTCGTCGTAATCACGACCATGCTCCTGCTGAAAACCACGAGCCACAAGACGAGCTTTGTGACGCTCAAGAGAACCATCGGAGCGAGTCTTAACCTTGTAGACCCACTTACAAGTGATCGGACGGACTCCGGGAGGAAGAGAAACAAGATCCCAGGTACCAGTGCGTTCAAGAGCAGCAATCTCCTCTGCCATCGCAAACTGCCATTCAGGATGAACAACAGCCTGACGGTAAGAAGTCGGCTCAAGAACAGCAGCACCAGCGGTGGGAAATCCAAAGCGATCAACAGGCGGAGGAGGAAGAGAACGCAAGCCATAAGTAGGCTGAGAGGAAGATGACGACCCATCCACAGAGGCATCGACTGGTCGTGGACGACGAGTGTAATGCTGAGGAAAAGATGGAATAATAGAAGGAGGAATCGGCAAGGTAGAATCAGGGGGTGGCGACGAAGAAGTCACCGGAGATGAAGGTGTAGAATCCAGTGACAGGCTGGGAGAGGATACCGGGGAGGAAGTCACCGGAGATGAAGGTGGAGAACCCGGTGACATGCTAGGCGAGGAGACCGGGGAGGATGGTGGCTGCAAATCAACTAGATGTGGAGAAGGAGAGGAAGTGGAACGGAGAGGTACAGTCTCGGCGGGGGTGATAGGTGAGTCAGGAAAAGTGAGGAAAGAGATATCCTGCACTGAAAAAGTCGAGGAAGATGGGCGTGGGTAGAAGGGACGAGACTCGTCAAAAGTCACATCTCAAGAAATACGCATCCGACGACCAATAGGATCCCAACAACGATAGCTCTTATGCTCATCACTGTAGCCTAAGAAGACACACTCAACAGACTGAGCGGTCAGTTTGGTGCGTTCGCGAGGGGCAAGAAGAACATAGCAAACACAACCAAACGAGCGAAGCAGCGAATAATCGGGAGAACGATCAAAAAGCCGCTCGAAAGGAACACCACCCTGTAGAGCAGCGGAAGGCTGTATATTGATAAGATAGGTGGATGTGGAGACGGCCTCAGCCCAAAAATGAGGTGGGAGAGAGGCAGGAATCATCAATGCACGAGCCGTCTCAAGAAGATGTCGATGCTTTCGCTCAGCCACACCATTCTCAGCATGAGCACCAGGACAAGAGAATTGAGAGAGAGTCACGTGCTCAGCAAGAACACCACGCAACATCTTAGAGATATACTCGCCAGCGGAGTCAGCACGAAAAACACGAATGGATGAAGAGAACTGAGTATGAACCATGGCAGCAAAACGCTTATAAATAGACAACACCTCAGAACGAGAAGTCATGAAATAAAGCCATGTGTAACGAGAGAAATCATCTATGAAAATAATATAGTATTTATGACCACCTTTCGAAGCAAAAGGGGCCGGACCCCATACATCAGAATGGACTAAATCGAAAGGACGCTTAGACACTGACTCACTATGTGAATATGGTAACTGAATCTGCTTGCCAAGACGACAACCCTGACACTCTAAAGAGACATCTCCTGAGACAGACCCCAGAAGACCTCGACGAACTAAAGAAGACAACCGAGAACCACACAGATGACCAAGTCGATGATGCCACTGCTGGAAGGAACCAGTGACGGAGGCGACAGAAGCGGAAGAACTGGCGATGGTGGTGGCAGCAGAAGGAACATGAAGCCAGTCCAACTCCCAAAGACCCTGAGAATCACGGCGGCGAGGGCCAGCCCCAACCAGAGTGTGCGTGTGACGGTCCTGGACAGAACAAGAGTCAACGTCAAGGATGACGCGACAACCAGAATCCGTAAGTTGACCAGCAGAAAACAAATTCATGGTAAGTCGAGGAACATGAGCAACATCAGGAACAGAATAAGAAGGAGTAGTAAGATTGCCTCTACTAGCAACAGAAAGTGGAGTACCATCAGCAATGAAGACATGAATAGGAGAATCCAGTGATCGAAGAGAGGACAAAGTGGAAGAATGAGAAGACATATGAAAAGAAGCTCCAGAGTCCAGAACCCATGGGGATGTACCTGACTGTGTAGAGGGTGATTCCTCAGTGCGGGAAGCATCAGTCACAGAACCGGCAGTACCCGTCGAGGAAGAGCCTGAAGCGGCAAGCAGACGCTTAAGTCTCAGAATATCCTGCTCAGTCAAAGCAATGGCTGAAGCTGTCGAGGTAGATGACGAAGTCCCTGAAGATGATGATCGAGCCTTGCGCAGGTGTTTCTTCTTCGTGTAGCACTGAGACTCAAGATGACCATCATTGTTGCAATAGGTGCAATGTGGACGGGGGCGACCTGAGCCTCCAGAAGGAGTGGGCAAGAGCGGCGGAGCACTCGAGCGAGAAGGGGTCGGTGGAGCAGGTGGCGTAGGAGCACGAGTAGCGAGCACAGAGGGAACCTCCAGCAATCCAGCACCACGTAAGCGAGTCTCCTCAGCATGAATCTCAGAAAGCGCCTCCATGAGAGAAATACGGCCACGAGCAAACAACTGAGCACGCCGGGGCTCATACTCCTTACGGAGTCGAGACAGGAACTCATAGACGCGATGAAACTCCAAATTGGCCTGGACAGCCTGGCAACAGGGGCAGGTACGACACCCAGCACTACGGAGAGAATCAAGCTGGCGCCAAATAGCAGAACTCTGTGCATAGAAGTCATCAACAGTAGAGTGACCCTGCTGAAGAGCATGCTCCTGACGGATCACAGAGAGGTATAAGGCATCACCAGAGGGCTGATAGCGCTCACGCAGACGGGTCCACATCTCAAAGACAGTAGAAAGACCCAGAAATTCAGAAGCAAACTGAGGCAGAACACTAGCAGTGAGAACAGCTGCAGCACGAGCATCATCATCAAGCCACTGGGTGTAAACAGACAGAACACAATGATACGTCTGAAGAGCCTCCTCATAAGCCAAAACCCTCTCATCATAAGCACGATCAGCAGCCTCATCAGCAACCTTAGCCGCATCCTTGGCGGCCTGATTAGCATCCGTAGGAAGAACCGATGGAGTTGGCGGAGTAGGGGCCACCGGAGGAACTGGACGTGGCGGACAGCAGACCTCGCCAGAAAGAACACCCCAAAGACGGATGCCACGCATGTGAATGCGCATGAAGCCAGTAAACTCGGTGTAGTTAGTACCATCAAAAATCACCGGACAGCGAGGGACAGCGACATAGTCCGATGCAGCAGACATTTTTTTTTTAGGAATCCGAAGTCGGGCCTGCGAGCGAGAGATGAGATCGAGCGATCCTGAGGCGGCCTTCGAGCGATTGATGGAGGCCTGCGATGTGATTCAGAGATCGAGCGGGAGCGGCAGCTTGATCACCGATCGGGAGAGGAGAGAGATCGCCCCCTGCGGCCTGCTGCTTCGATCGCCGATCAGGAGAGGTGTTTCCGACGTACTTTGTACGACGCAATTCCGATGACCTGTGTTTTCGGCCGTTGAGATACACGCGTACGTATACAAGGAGCAAGCAGGCAAACAAGCTGGTCAATGGATTCTTGACGTGAACTAGTACATGCACATGCACGTACGAAACAATCACGCCGGCTCCTTGATCGCTGAAGCAACTCGCCGGGAACTCACGCACACACGCGAAACAATACGAGGCGCCGATGGATAGCAATAGGTGCGTGTCGCACCTAATACTTTATTTCTTGATCGATCTGGAGAGGAGGGATCGAACGCACGAGTTGCAGCGTGCGAAAAAATTAACCTAGCTCTAATACCATGTTAGGAATAGGCAACTTGTATTCCCATGACTTATATTATAATTCTAACAGAGGTTACACCGCCAACATATGGACATGCAGACTGTATAACTCCGCCACGCCAGGCGCGCAATGCACTATGGGACTCATGTCGATGCTTCCCCAGCCCCACACGCAATGTATCCACTGTGTTTAGTCTTGGTATTGGGGCTAACAAAATTTGGAACGTTCTTCACTAAGACTGAGTTTGATCATCATATATAGTTTTGGCAGTGAGCCAAGCTCAACTAGTTGGGGGAGTGGATGTGCAAATCCAACACCTGAGTTCAAATCCTCATGGAGGCGAATTTAGGTTCCTTTTTATTTTTGAGAACCAGCCTTTCCTGATACTCATGCAATTTATCTAGAGAACCAGGCTTGGTTATTAAGATAAAAATTCGGGTACTCATGATTAATTGTTGTATGCATCTTTAATTGGTGCAGAGGCTGGAGAAGCGAAATTCTTCCCCATTTTTAAGATGCAAACAGATTTGACAGATTTCTTTAGCGATCCATCGGCCTAATTAAGCGAGTTCTACCCTGAGAGTTGGCACCCACGTCGTCCTTAAGGTGACTCGGGAGGTGTTCAGCCGTGGCCGCCGCTAACTTCCCCACTCACTATGTCCTCCTCGTCACCGCGAGTCAACGCCGCATGGGCAAAGGCTCCGGTGGTACGAGGCGGTGGGGCCTTCGCCTTCTCTCTTTTCCTCCCTCGTCGACACTCCGTCTTCGGCTAGCACCATCTGAAGCTCCCTGGGACTTCCCTCCCATGGTTGCAGCGCGTGATGCTCCAGATCCGGCCATCACACATCAGATCTGCTTGCTTCGGCGGCTTCTCGTCATGGCACCACAAAACGTCGGTGGCCTCCTCCGTGGTGTGGAGGTGAGGGCATCTCCAGCCGCGCCCCCAGGAAGGCCTTCTCAGGCGTTTTTCTTGCGCCGGCGCCGAAAAATCGGCCCAGTTGCGCCCCCAGGAGCCCGATTTTCGTCGGCCTGGGCCGAAAACAGCGCCAGTGGACCCAGGCCGAACCCGGCGCGCTGGGGGGCGCCCAGGGGCACCGGGCGAACTTTTTTGGCGCGAAAAAGCCGCGGGCCCGCCGCGTCAGCGACACGGCTCTCTTCTCGCCCCTTCGTCGTCCTCATCGCCTCGTTTCCCGCGGCGAATCAATGCCAAAGCTGCCGTGCTGCCGCGCCGGTCAGCCTGCGCCATTGATGCCTCACGGGCGGCCCAGTGAAGGCCGGACGACGCGCGTCCCTCGCCCTCCCTCGCCCGCCACGCGTACACACGACGGCCACGCGTACGGGCGGCGTCTCGGCCTATATAAGACGCGCACCAGCGTGCTCGGCGACCACACTCTCTCGCCGCCGTCGTTCCTCCCTCTCCTCTCTCTCGCCGTCGTTTCTCCCTCTCCTCTCTCTCGCCGTCTCCACCCATGGCCGAGCGCTTCCCTGGTGACGGCGCGGCGGCGAACGGCTTCGGCCGCCGCCATCTCCACGAAGACGAGGCTCGCCTCCTTTACGAGGCCGGGTACCCGGTCCCGCCGGACATGCGGGTGCCCGGCGCGTGGAGGATCAGCGCCGGCGGCGTGCCGGTGCCACCACCACCCACCGGGGCGGCGCGGCGTGCGGAGATCGCACGCATCCGCGCGTCCCTACCGCGGGCGGCGAGGGAGGGGCCACGGTACGTCCCCGACAGCCCGCTCTGGGAGCCCTACTTCCACCGCCGTCACGCCGAGCAGCTCGAGGCCACCAACGGCGTCGAGCCCTCCGGCAGGCTCAACTCCAACGGCTGGCGCCGGTGGTGGGGCGTGCCCGGGCGCACGTTGGAGGCCGTCCTCGAGTACATCAAGGGCGGCAACACGCCGCGCCTTGAGTACCCCGATCCCCCGTCCTTCTCACGCAGCCGGGGAAGCTCCTGGACCCCGAGGCGCATGGAGACCGGGGGGTCCTCCTCGTCGTCCGGCGGCTCGCCCTGCCTCCGCCCCGTCAAGCCGGAGCCCCAGGGCACGCCGGTCAGTGCCCGCACGCGCAGCTCTGGCGTCCGCATCGGCAACGCCAACGCCTCCCCACCCACCGGCCGCTTCGTCCTCGTCAAGCCCAAGCCGGAGCGCGGCCTCCCCGCGGAGTACGAGGAGATAGCCCGGCGCGGCATCTCCGACGAGGACGCCCTGCGGTGGGCGCGGGACGACTACCTCCGCGACGAGATGGTCCGGCAGTGCCGGGCCCTGGAGGAGATCGCCGCACGCAAGCGTGGGTGCGAGGACGAGCACGGCGTCGTGGTCCTCGACAGCGACGACGACGACGACGCCCCCGGACCGTCCAACCCGCCGCGCCAACCAGGGGAGGGATGCAGCAGGGACGACGGAGGCACAGGCGGGAGCGGGGGCGGCAACGACGACGACGACGACGGCGGCGACTACACGCGGTTCTACCTGAAGGAAATATGCCCTAGAGGCAATAATAAAGTTATTATTTATTTCCTTATATCATGATAAATGTTTATTATTCATGCTAGAATTGTATTAACGGGAAACATAATACATGTGTGAATACATAGACAAACATAGTGTCACTAGTATGCCTCTACTAGACTAGCTCGTTAATCAAAGATGGTTATGTTTCCTAGCCATGAACAAAGAGTTGTTATTTGATTAATGAGGTCACATCATTGGTTGAATGATCTGATTGACATGACCCATTCTATTAGCTTAGCACCCGATCGTTTAGTATGTTGCTATTGCTTTCTTCATGACTTATACATGTTCCTATGACTATGAGATTATGCAACTCCCGTTTGCCGGAGGAACACTTTGGGTGCTACCAAACGTCACAACGTAAATGAGTGATTATAAAGGAGCATTACAGGTGTCTCCAAAGGTAGATGTTGGGTTGGCGTATTTCGAGATTAGGATTTGTCACTCCAATTGTCGGAGAGGTATCTCTGGGCCCTCTCGGTAATGCACATCACTTAAGCCTTGCAAGCATTGCAACTAATAAGTTAGTTGCGGGATGATGTATTACGGAACGAGTAAAGAGACTTGCCGGTAACGAAATTGAACTAGGTATTGGATACCGACGATCGAATCTCGGGCAAGTAACATACCGATGACAAAGGGAATAATGTATGTTGTTATGCGGTCTGACCGATAAAGATCTTCGTAGAATATGTAGGAGCCAATATGGGCATCCAGGTCCCGCTATTGGTTATTGACAGGAGACGTGTCTCGGTCATGTCTACATTGTTCTCGAACCGTAGGGTCCGCACGCTTAAGGTTTCGATGACAGTTATATTATGAGTTTATGAGTTTTGATGTACCGAAGGAGTTCGGAGTCCCGGATGAGATCGGGGACATGACGAGGAGTCTCGAAATGGTCGAGACGTAAAGATCGATATATTGGACGACTATATTCGGACATCGGAAAGGTTCCGAGTGATTCGGGTATTTTTCGGAGTACCGGGTAGTTACGGGAGAAGTAATGGGCCTTGATGGGCTTTAGTGGGAAGAGGAAAAAGGCTGCTGCGCCCCCCCTCCCCTTTGGTCCGAATTGGACTAGGGAAAAGGGGGCCGGCCTGCTCTCCTTCTCCTCCTATTCCTTCTCCCTTCCTCCCCTCTTGGTGGACTCCTACTAGGACTTGGAGTCCTAGTAGGACTCCCCATCCTGGCCGCACCTTATGCCTTGGCCGGCCTCCTCCTCCTCCATCCTTTATATACGGGGGCAGGGGCACCCCATAGACACACAATTGATCATTGAGATCTTTCCTTAGCCGTGTGCGGTGCCCCCTGCCATCAAATTCCACCTCGGTCATATTGTTGCAGTGCTTAGGCGAAGCCCTGCGTCGGTAGTACATCAAGATCGTCACCACGCCGTCCTGCTGAAGGAACTCTTCCTCGACGCTTTGCTGGATCGGAGCCCGAGGATCGTCATCGAGCTGAACGTGTGCTAAGAACTCGGAGGTGCCGAAGTAACGGTGCTTGGATCGGTCGGATCGGGAAGAAGACGTACGACTACTTCCTCTACGTTGTGTCAACGCTTCCTTTGCGATCTACAAGGGTACGTAGATCATACTCTCCCCTCGTTGCTATGCATCACCATGATCTTGCGTGTGCGTAGGAATTTTTTTGAAATTACTACGTTCCCCAACAATGGCATCCGAGCCTAGGTTTTATGGTTTAATGTTATTTGCACGAGTAGAACACAAGTGAGTTGTGGGCGATACAAGTCATACTGCCTACCAGCATGTCATACTTTGGTTCGGCGGTATTGTTGGACGAGACGACCCGGACCAACCTTACGCGTACGCTTACGCGAGACCGGTTCCCTCGACGTGCTTTGCACATAGATGACTTGCGGGCGACTGTCTCTCCAACTTTAGTTGAACCGAGTGTGGCTACGCCCGGTCCTTGAGAAGGTTAAAACGGAGTCTATTTGACAAACTATCGTTGTGGTTTTGATGCGTAGGTAAGATGAGTTCTTGCTTAAAGCCCATAGCAGCCACGTAAAACTTGCAACAACAAAGTAGAGGACGTCTAACTTGTTTTTGCAGGGCATGTTGTGATGTGATATGGTCAAGGCATGATGCTAAATTTTATTGTATGAGATGATCATGTTTTGTAACCGAGTTATCGGCAACTGGCAGGAGCCATATGGTTGTCGCTTTATTGTATGCAATGCAATCGCGATGTAATGCTTTACTTTATTACTAAGCGGTAGTGATAGTCGTGGAAGCATAAGATTGGCGAGACGACAACGATGCTACGATGGAGATCAAGGTGTCATGCCGATGACGATGGTGATCATGACGGTGCTTCGGAGATGGAGATCACAAGCACAAGATGGTGATGGCCATATCATATCACTTATATTGATTGCATGTGATGTTTATCTTTTATGCATCTTATCTTGCTTTGGTTGACGGTAGCATTATAAGATGATCTCTCACTAAAATTATCAAGAAGTGTTCTCCCTGAGTATGCACCGTTGCAAAAGTTCTTCATGCTGAGACACCACGTGATGATCGGGTGTGATAGGCTCTACGTTCAAATACAACGGGTGCAAAACAGTTGCACACGCGGAATACTCAGGTTATACTTGACGAGCCAAGCATATATAGATATGGCCTCGGAACACGGAGACCGAAAGGTCGAGCGTGAATCATATAGTAGATATTATCAACATAAACGATGTTCACCATTGAAAACTACTCCATCTCACGTGATGATCGGTTATGGTTTAGTTGATTTGGATCACGTGATCACTTAGAGGATTAGAGGGATATCTATCTAAGTGGGAGTTCTTAAGTAATATGATTAATTGAATTTAAATTTATCATGAACTTAGTCCTGGTAGTATTTTGCAAATTATGTTGTAGATCAATAGCTCGTGTTGTTGCTTCCCTGTGTTTATTTTGATATGATCCTAGAGAAAATTGTGTTGAAAGATGTTAGTAGCAATGATGCGGATTGGATCCGTGATCTGAGGTTTATCCTCATTGCTGCACAGAAGAATTATGTCCTTGATGCACCGCTAGGTGACAGACCTATTGCAGGAGCAGATGCAGACGTTATGAACGTTTGGCTAGCTCAATATGATGACTACTTGATAGTTTAGTGCACCATGCTTAATGGCTTAGAATCGGGACTTCAAAGACGTTTTGAACGTCATGGAACATATGAGATGTTCCAGGAGTTGAAGTTAATATTTCAAGCAAATACCCGAGTTGAGAGATATGAAGTCTCCAACAAGTTCTATAGCTAAAAGATGGAGGAGAATCGCTCAACTAGTGAGCATGTGCCCAGATTGTCTGGGTACTACAATCGCTTGAATCAAGTGGGAGTTAATCTTCCAGATAAGATAGTGATTGACAGAATTCTCTAGTCACCATCACCAAGTTAGTAGAACTTCGTGATGAACTATAATATGCAAGGTATGACAAAAGTAATTCCCAAGCTCTTCGTGATGCTGAAATCAACGAAGGTAGAAATCAAGAAAAACATCAAGTGTTGATGGTTGACAAGATCACTAGTTTCAAGAAAAGGGCAAAGGGAAGAAGGGGAACTTCAAGAAGAACGGCAAGCAAGTTGCTGCTCAAGTGAAGAAGCCCAAGTCTAGTCCTAAGCCTGAGACTAAGTGCTTTTACTGCAAAGGGACTGGTCACTGAAAGCGGAACTACCCCAAGTGATTGGCGGATAAGAAGGATGGCAAAGTGAACATAAGTATATTTGATATACATGTTATTGATGTGTACTTTACTAGTGTTTATAGCAACCCCTCAGTATTTGATACTAGTTCAGTTGCTAAGGTTAGTAACTCGAAACGGGAATTGCAGAATAAACAGAGACTAGTTAAGGGTGAAGTGACGATGTGTGTTGGAAGTGGTTCCAAGATTGATATGATCATCGTCGCACACTCCCTATACTTTCGGGATTAGTGTTGAACCTGAATAAGTGTTATTTGGTGTTTGCGTTGAGCATGAATATGATTTGATCATGTTTATTGTAATACGGTTATTCATTTAAGTAAGAGAATAAATTGTTTTTCTGTTTACATGAATAAAACCTTATATGGTTACACACCCAATGAAAATAGTTTGTTGGATCTCGATCGTAGTGATACACATAATCATAATATTGAGACCAAAAGATGCAAAGTTAATAATGATAGTGCAACTTATTTGAAGCACTGCCGTTTAGGTCATATTGGTGTAAAGCGCATGAAGAAACTCCATGATGATGGGCTTTTGGAATCACTTGATTATGAATCAGTTGATACTTGCGAACCATGCCTCATGGGCAAGATGACTAAGACTCTGTTCTTCGGAACAATGGAGCGAGCAAAAGATTTGTTGGAAATCATACATACTGATGTATGTGGACCGATGAATATTGAGGCTCGCGACAGGTATCATTATTTTCTGATCTTCACAGATGATTTAAGCAGATATGAGTATATCTACTTGATGAAACATAAGTCTGAAACATTTGAAAAGTTCAAAGAATTTCAGAGTGAAGTGGAAAATCATCGTGACAAGAAAATAAAAGTTTCTATGATCTGATCGCGGAGACAAATATTTGAGTTACGAGTTTGGTTTTCAATTAAAACAATGTGGAATAGTTTCACAAACTCATGCCACCTGGAACACCACAGCATAATGGTGTGTCTGAACGTCATAACCGTACTTTATTGGATATAGTACAATCTATGACGTTTCTTACCGATTTACCAATATCGTTTTGGGATCATGCATTAGAGACAGCTGCATTCACATTAAAAAGGGGCACCATCTAAGTCCGTTGAGACGACACAATCTTAACTGTGGTTTGGCAAGAAACCAAAGTTGTCGTTTCTTAAAGTTTGGGGCAACGATGCTTATGTGAAAAAGTTTCATCCTGATAAGCTCAAACCCAAATCGGAGAAATATGTCTTCATAGGATACCCAAAGGAGACTATTGGGTACACCTTCTATCACAAATCCGAAGGCAAGACTTTTGTTGCTAAATTCGGAGTTTTTCTAGAGAAGGAGTTTCTCTCGAAAGAAGTGAGTGGGAGGAAAGTAGAAAACTTGATAAGGTAATTGTACCTTCTCCTTTATTGGAAAGTAGTTCATCACAAAATCTGTTCTTGTGACTACCACACCAATTAGTGAGGAAGCTAATGATGATGATCATGTAACTTCAGATCAAGTTACTACCGAATCTCGTAAGTAAACCAGAGTGAGATCCGCACCAGCGTGGTACGGTAATCCTGTTCTGGAAGTCATGTTACTAGACCATGACGAACTTGCGAACTATGAGGAAGCGATGATGAGCCCAGATTCCGCGAAATGGTTTGAGGCCATGAAATCTGAGATATGATCCATGTATGAGAACAAAGTATGGACTTTGATGGATTTGCCCGATGATCAGCAAGCCATAGAAAATAAATGGATCTTCAAGAGGAAGACGGACGCTGATAGTAGTGCTACTATCTACAAAGCTAGAATTGTCGCAAAAGGTTTTCGACAAGTTCAAGGTGTTGACTACAATGAGAGCTTCTCACTCGTATCTATGCTTGAGTCTGTCCGAATCATGTTAGTAATTGCCGCATTTTATGAAATCTGGCAAACGGATAAACAAAACTGTATTCCTTAATGGATTTATTAAAGAAGAGTTGTATATGATGCAACCAGAAGGTTTTGTCAATCCGAAAGGTGCTAACAAAATGTGCAAACTCCAGCGATCCATCTGTGGACTGGTGCAAGCATCTCGGAGTTGGAATATACGCTTTGATAAGTTGATCAAAGCATATAGTTTTATACAGACTTGCGGTGAAGCCTGTATTTACGAAAAAGTGAGTGGGAGCACTACAACATTTCTGATAAGTATATGTGAATGACATATTGTTGATCAGAAATAATGTAGAATTATTCTGTAAAGCATAAAGGAGTGTTTGAAAGGAGTTTTTCAAAGAAAGACTTCGGTAAAGCTGCTTACATCTTGAGCTTCAAGATCTATAGAGATAGATCAAGACGCTTGATAAGTTTTTTCAATGAGTACATACCTTGACAAGATTTTGAAGTAGTTCAAAATGGAGCAGTCAAAGAAAGAGTTCTTGCCTGTATTACAAGGTGTGAAGTTGAGTAAAGACTCAAAGCCCGACCACGATAGAAGATAGAAAGAGAATGAAAGTCATTCCCTATGCCTTGGCCATAGGTTCTATAAAATATGTCATGCTGTATACCAGATCTATTGTATACCCTGCATTGATTTGGCAAGGGAGTACAATAGTGATCTAGGAGTAGATCACTGGACAGCGGTCAGAATTGTCCTTAGTGAAATAATGATATGTTTCTCGATTATGGACGTGACAAAAAGGTTCATCGTAAAGGGTTACGTCGATGCAAGCTTTTGACACTGATCCAGATGAATCTAAAGTCTCAATCTGGATACATATTAAAAGTGGGAGCAATTAGCTAGAGTAGCTCTGTGTAGAGCAATGTAGACATAGAACTTGCAAAATACTTACGGATCTGAATGTGACAGACCCGTTGACTAAAAATTATCTCATAAGCAAAACATGATCACACCTTAGTACTCTTTGGGTGTTAATCACATAGCGATGTGAACTAGATTACTGAATCTGGTAACCCTTTGGGTGTTGGTCACATGGCGATGTGAACTATGGGTGTTAATCACATAATGATGTGAACTATCGATGTTAATCACATGGTGATGTGATCTAGATTATTGACTCTAGTGCAAGTGGGAGACTGAAGGAAATATGCCCTAGAGGCAATAATAAAGTTATTATTTATTTCCTTATATCATGATAAATGTTTATTATTCATGCTAGAATTGTATTAACCGGAAACATAATACATGTGTGAATACATAGACAAACAGAGTGTCACTAGTATGCCTCTACTAGACTAGCTCGTTAATCAAAGATGGTTATGTTTCCTAGCCATGAACAAAGAGTTGTTATTTGATTAATGAGGTCACATCATTGGTTGAATGATCTGATTGACATGACCCATTCTATTAGCTTAGCACCCGATCGTTTAGTATGTTGCTATTGCTTTCTTCATGACTTATACATGTTCCTATGACTATGAGATTATGCAACTCCCGTTTGCCGGAGGAACACTTTGGGTGCTACCAAACGTCACAACGTAAATGAGTGATTATAAAGGAGCATTACAGGTGTCTCCAAAGGTAGATGTTGGGTTGGCGTATTTCGAGATTAGGATTTGTCACTCCGATTGTCAGAGAGGTATCTCTGGGCCCTCTCGGTAATGCACATCACTTAAGCCTTGCAAGCATTGCAACTAATAAGTTAGTTGCGGGATGATGTATTACGAAACGAGTAAAGAGACTTGCCGGTAACGAGATTGAACTAGGTATTGGATACCGACGATCGAATCTCGGGCAAGTAACATACCGATGACAAAGGGAACAACATATGTTGTTATGCGGTCTGACCGATAAAGATCTTCGTAGAATATGTAGGAGCCAATATGGGCATCCAGGTCCCGCTATTGGTTATTGACAGGAGACGTGTCTCGGTCATGTCTACATTGTTCTCGAACCGTAGGGTCCGCACGCTTAAGGTTTCGATGACAGTTATATTATGAGTTTATGGGTTTTGATGTACCGAAGGAGTTCGGAGTCCCGGATGAGATCGGGGACATGACGAGGAGTCTCGAAATGGTCGAGACATAAAGATCGATATATTGGACGACTATATTCGGACATCGGAAAGGTTCCGAGTGATTCGGGTATTTTTCGGAGTACCAGGTAGTTACGGGAGAAGTAATGGGCCTTGATGGGTTTTAGTGGGAAGAGGAAAAAGGCTGCTGCGCCCCCCCTCCCCTTTGGTCCGAGTTGGACTAGGGAAAAGGGGGCCGGCCACCTCTCCTTCTCCTCCTATTCCTTCTCCCTTCCTCCCCTCTTGGTGGACTCCTACTAGGACTTGGAGTCCTAGTAGGACTCTCCATCCTGGCCGCACCTTATGCCTTGGCCGGCCTCCTCCTCCTCCATCCTTTATATACGGGGGCAGGGGCACCCCATAGACACACAATTGATCATTGAGATCTTTCCTTAGCCGTGTGCGGTGCCCCCTGCCACCAAATTCCACCTCGGTCATATTGTTGCAGTGCTTAGGCGAAGCCCTGCGTCGGTAGTACATCAAGATCGTCACCACGCCGTCGTGCTGACGGAACTCTTCCTCGACGCTTTGCTGGATCGGAGCCCGAGGATCGTCATCGAGCTGAACGTGTGCTAAGAACTCGGAGGTGCCGGAGTAACGGTGCTTGGATCGGTCGGATCGGAAAGAAGACGTACGACTACTTCCTCTACGTTGTGTCAACGCTTCCGTTGCGATCTACAAGGGTACGTAGATCATACTCTCCCCTCGTTGCTATGCATCACCATGGTCTTGCGTGTGCGTAGGAATTTTTTTGAAATTACCACGTTCCCCAACACTACCGCCTTCTTGGCATGTAAACCGCGTGGGCGGGCGGTGAGGGGGACGGCGGGGGTAGCCCACCGAAGTTTTTTTCTTTTTTTTTTAAAATATGTTTAAGTTTGAACGAACTCACCGATGTTTGCGTTAAATTTCAGTGATGTTTACGCCGTATTTAAATTTTTTTTAAAAACGTAGACGCCGTGACTGGGGGGTATCACGCCCTCAGTGCGCGAGTTAGCGCCGGCGCGCCCCCAAGGGACGATTTTTAGGCGTCCTGGGGGGCCGAACGGCTGAAGATGCCCGCCATGGGTCGGCATGGACTTGGCCAGAAGAGCCATCGTCAGCTCCCGGTTGCTCGGGCGTGTGGCCTGTTACGGTGTGCAAGTCGTCCGCCTTTGTAGCTTGTACTGGTTTGGTTGCGAGATGCAGCCAAAAAGCTCGTTTGTGGGTTCTGATGGTTGTCACTTCCGCCAGCCTTTGACGGTGAAATGCCAGCTACGGACAATAGCTTGGCACAAAGGACATGGTTGTGTAGTGGCGGCGATGGGATTGGTCCAACGCATGTAGATGCTACCATCGTGGAAAGTGGTGGTGATAACACATGATTGACTATGATTCGATGGTGCTTCTCGAGTACCTAGTCTAGACTCTAGAGCACCGGGGTAAAAATACTATTGATGAACCAAGTTTGTTTTACATGGCAGTGGCGGTATTTTTTTGTCGTAACCCTGTTGAAGGATTGCTCGGATATGCTCGGACTTGTTCTTCAGGGTGAAAACCCGGAATCTTGCCTTTGATGGTTGGATCTGACGACGGCGGCGTTTGAGCGTCATTTCCTTCATGAAGACGTTGATGTTGAAGAACTTTTCTCATTGTCCATGTGGTGTCAAAAGATGCTTGATGTGGGTATAGTCGTTCATGTAGTTTGTCGACCTTTGATCCTTTCGTTTTTTTCCTTTTTTCCATTTAGGCATAACTTTGATCTTATATGACTTTGTTGTATGCGTGTGTGTTGTGGTGTTGGCTATGTGCATTCTAGTTATGCAGACGCCGAATGTGTATCCATTGTGTTTGTATCTCCTTGATGCTTCATTTTGAGTAAATAAAATTCATCCTTTGTCGAAAATATTCTAAGAATAAGGGGGGCACTTCGCCCTCACGTGGTGGCATAGTTTCTACCTGCTCGTCGGCGGCCACGTCCGTGTGCTGTTCATGTCGAGCGGCCAGAGCCAGCACATCACACGCTGTCCTGAGTGGAAGGATCCGGCTTGCCTGCTCCCTCCCCATGCTCCCATCCGTGCTCCCACTTCTTCCTACGGTTGTTTTGTTTTCCTTTTTCCTTCCTAATCTAACCATCCCCTTATTTTAACAGGGTGGGCCCGGACTTTATTTTATGAGAGTTTTTACGGCGCATCATACTATTTAAAATAGTGGGTAGTATTTAGTTGATCCAACGGTTAGTATGGATAAGTTAAAGTTTTGCTCTAGGTTATATTGGTAATTCCCTATCAGGGGTAATCAAATTAACTAAATTAATCACATCGCATCCGGCGTCGCCTGCGTATGTTCTCGATGAGATTGGATCAGCGTGTGTTCTCGCCACCGCCTGCGTTCTGCTTGCATGTCCGGCTGGCAGAATCGATACATACATGTATGTGTATCAATCAACCTGCTTGTGCTCGCTTCATACACGCGTTCTTTGCCAGAAAGAAATTGCCGCGATGAGTCGCGCCTGCGCCAACATTCAATTCTTCCCGGGCAACAACGTAAGCTTCAGGCCCCCAAGCCCATGAAGTTCTCCGTTGACATGCATGCAGACCCTTGTTGGCCGGGTATAAACGACGGCAACGAGGAGGATCCCTTTTGTATGGAGGCGTTGGGCCTCATCCAACCGATGAACGTAGACGGCAGCGGAGGAGTGGACGGCATGGCGGATCCAGCTGGAGATCGACGCCATGCGTGCGGCCTCCAGCAAGAGCCCGAGGTGTCCGGCCGGCGACATGCTTGACGTCGGCTTCGGCTTCGGTTCACCTCAGGCCACCTCCGGAGGAGGCCATCATGGGAGCTCGCCGTGGATGACAACGAGATGTCGCATGTCAAGCTTGGCCATTGCAACTCGCTACAGGATGGCACTTGGACAATGGGAGGAAGGTTTGGCCATGGCGGGTATAAACCTGCATGCGTGAACCTGCCTAACGAGATTGATGAACAAAGTGAACTACCTAAAATGCCCCTAAGTGATCGATATACTACTGAAAATCTGTTGTAGTACTGGCTAATCTAGACCCTGAAACCACAAAAAATGAACGGTCCTCATAGACCTGATGCACCATAAAAGGTCTCTATTTTATTTCAATCAAATCAAGCAACATACGCGGGATCACGGATGAGCGCACGCGCAGGGCGCAGGCAAGTCTCATCCCAAGTGGAAGGTCCTCAAACTCCTCTATGCGTCCGGCGCCGCTGCGTCGAGCACCTGCGATGGCACTTCTCCATGTACGTCTACCTCCCAAACGAGCGCCACGGAAGAGCATGCCGCGGAAGCTTGCCACCAGCCCGGAGCTGCTCGAGGTGGGCTCCATGGACCTTAGAGGCAAGGTCCCCGTGCGTGAGTTCTGGCCACCGAAGTTTACGTTGTCGTACAAAATGGAGGCGACGGGGTTGCTGCAGGGCCTCTGAAAATTTGGAAATAAAAAAAAATCATCATTGTTAATGTTCCTTGAGTGTTCCTCTATTAGGCGCTTAAATGTTTTGTGTTTTTTTTTCTAAAAAAGTGTTACTCAAAATAAAGCATCAAGAGAATACAAACATGATGAGCATACATCCAATCTCTACATAGTTAGGATGCACACAACCAACATCAACACACACAAAAAACACGCCTGCAAATAGCAAAGTCATATAAGACCGAAGCTATGCATGAGCGAGAAAAATAAAGAAAGAAAAAAAAATCCAAAGTCATGATTGTCGATCCGCATTTAGCCGCGAGCTCCACCCACGAGCACCGCCACTCTCACCACCAGGGCTGCCACCCTGGCATTCCAGATCTCCCCTCCTCCGTCGCCATCGCGCTCGAACTTCAACAACAAGTGAAGGGGCAGAACGCATCATTAAGAGCCCCAAAGCCAGCTCCTTGGTGAGCTAGTCCAAACAGGGCATGGGAGGAAGACAGCGGGCACCAGCTGTAGCCACCCAACGTGAACCACCGGAGACCCAGACCTCCGTCATGACCAATCAGCCCCCTTCATATTTTGGCAACGAGAGTCGAGATGGTTAGGAGGCCCCATGCCTCACTATCCGATTCGGCCCCACCACCTCCAGACCGCCAAAGATGCCCAAAGCATCAGCCGCTACCACCCATCGAGAGAGCTCGCCTCTGTTAAACACATTCTATGTGACGTTACATTATGCACCCGGAGGAGCCCTGCATGTGCCGCACCTAGAGATAGAGATAGATAAGTTAGGTAGTTCAAATATCTCTTTTAACCTACTCTATCTTCTTATCTCTTGCCCACCAAGTCTTTTGTAATATCTCAACCATCTTGTATGCGCTATCAGGGATCTTGCGCCCCTGCCTATAAACATGCATCACGTCCCCTCGCACCGAGGTAAGACGTTTCCGCATCTCGCACATGGTAATCAGAGCCATTCTTCTTCCCATCTAGTTTTCCCCTGATTCCAGTAGCACCACCCGAAACATGTCTTCCTCCTCCGGCATATCTCACCCTAGCCTCAGTGGGCAGGTGATCGAGAAACTCTCCCGGACGAATTACGTGCTATGGCGCACACAGATCACACCACAACTTCATGGCGCCAGTGTCTTCCAATACGTTGATGGCACCTCGCCGGAGCCGACCAGGCTTCAAGCCGCCAAGGACAAGGACGGCAAGGACTCGTTTGTGCCCAACCCTCTCCACCCCATCTGGGTCCGGGAGGACCAGCAGGTGCTTGGCTTCCTGCTGAGCAACCTCTCCAAAGAGGTGCTCGTCACGGTGACCGCGGTCACCACGGCGCAAGCGCTCTGGACGACGCTGGCGGGCATGTACTCGTCGCAGTCGTTGAGCCGCGTCAACAACATCCGTACCTCGCTCATCAACGCACAGAAGGGCAACCAGTCCGCCGCCGCCTACTTCGCCACCATGCGCGGTCTCGCGGATGAGCTAGCGGCGGCGGGTAAGCCCATCCAGGACGACGAGCTGATCTCATACATCCTTCATGGGTTGGACCAGGAGTACCAGCCCCTCGTCTCTTCTCTCGACGCCCGCGTCAGCCCCGCCTCCCTCGATGAGATCTTCTCCATGCTCAGCAACTTCGACCAGCGCATGATGCACTTCCAGAACTCCGGCGGCGGTGGCTTCAAGTCCTCTGCCAACCTTGCAGCCCGTGGTCATGGCGGCGGCTCCCGCTACCGTGGCCGTGGCAAGGGCAGGGCTGGTGGCGTCAGGACCGGCAACAATGGTGGAACCAGTGGTGGCGGCGCTCGTGGCAACAGGGGTCGCCGCGGTGGCGGAGCCGGCCGAACCCGCCCGGACGCCCCACGCTGTCAGATCTGTGGCAAACCAGGACACACCGCCAAAGACTGCTGGTACCGCTACGATGAAGACGAGGACGATGCTCAAGATGATGACAAGATTGCTGCGGCGGCGGATGGATCCTACGGCGTCGACACCAACTGGTACCTCGACAGCGGCGCCACCAATCACCTCACTGGAGAGCTCGAGAAGGTGACCCTACGTGAGAAGTACCATGGCAAGGATCAAATTCACACCGCCGATGGTGCAGGTATGAGCATCAGCAACATTGGTCATTCTGTTATACACACCCCTCATCGTAAGATTCATCTTAAAAAAAATTGCATGTCCCTAGTGCCAACAAAAACCTCCTTTCAGTTCATAAAATTACACTTGACAACCATGTCTTCATTGAATTTCATCCCTTTTTCTTCTTGATCAACGATCTGGCCACGAGGAAAACCTCTATCGAGGTAGATGCGTTCGAGGACTCTACCCGTTTCTTCCGGAGTTTAGAAGACATAATAAACAAGCCTATGGTGTTGTCAAGCTTTCTTCAACACGGTGGCACGGTCGTCTAGGACATGCTTCATTTTCTTTAGTTGAACGCTTGCTTAGGAAAAATAAGCTCCCGTTTGTTGGTGAGCCTCATGTTGGAACTATTTGTGATTCATGCCACAGAGCAAAAAGTCATCAATTGCCTTATCCTATTTCTACAAGTGTTTCTACTCAACCACTTCAGTTAATTTTTTCAGATGTTTGGGGTCCTGCCCCTAGCTCAGTTGGTAGACACACATATTACGTTAGTTTCATTGATGACTATAGCAAATTCTCTTGGATCTATCTTCTTAAGAAACGATCCGAAGTCTTTCAAGTCTTTAAAAATTTTCAAGCACTTGTAGAACGAAAATTTGATCGCAAAATTCTTGCGGTACAATCTGATTGGGGAGGGGAATACGAAAAGTTGAATTCCTTCTTCCAAACTCTTGGCATATCTCATCATGTTTCCTGCCCTCACGCGAACCAACAAAACGGCTCTGCCGAGCGCAAGCACCATCACATAGTTGAGGTGGGTCTTGCCCTCCTAGCCGGTGCTTCTATGCCCCTTAAATTTTGGGATGAAGCGTTTCTCACCGCCGTTCACATTATCAATATGCTTCCTAGTCGTGTCATACACAACGAAACTCCCATGGAACGCCTTCTTCACACCAAACCAGACTACAAGTCTCTCCGTGTTTTTGGGTGTGCGTGTTGGCCCAATCTTCGTCCCTACAACAATCGCAAATTGATGTTTCGATCAAAACAGTGTGTCTTCCTAGGGTACAACACTCAACAAAAGGGTGTAAAATGTCTTGATGTCTCTTCTGGCCGTGTATACATTTCCCGTGATGTTGTGTTTGATGAGACTAAGTTTCCCTTTGCTCACCTTCATCCCAATGCGGGTGCACTTCTCCGAAAAGAAATTCTACTCACTACAAAAAACATGTTAATCCATGACAGTATTCTGGTGACGTTCTCAAAAACTGTCACAAATTATGACGGTTTTACCAGGTTTGTCACAAAATCCGTCATATATTAGCAACACGAGGATGGCCCCCCAAACCGGTAGCCCAATTATGACAGATAAAGAGGGACCGTCACGGAAACCGTCATGGCTCGACTGACTCGGCCTATATTTTTAGTTCGTATGCACCATTCGGACCGTCATGGATGGATGGTGCTGATGTGGCAATCCAACATGAGGGAAAACTCGCGTTGTGATTGGTTGAGGTAACCGTCCCACGGATCGCAAATCCAGACCGTCTCCTCTTCTGTGATCCAACGACAAGCAATCAACTCTATCCTCCTCGACTCCCCTGTGGATCTCCGCCCACTTCTTCCTTCTCCTTTGTCCGCCCCGACTCCCCTGTTCTCACTGTCCTCTTCCAGATCCCCCACCCTCCCCATCCATGGCTGCCGCCACCTCCTCATCCATGGCCATCTTCCAGGAGTAGATCCGCCAACCAACGCAACGATAGCCTCATTCCCAGAGGCGGGACGCCCCTGAAGGCGAACCTAGTGCACGCGGCGCCGATGCCGTTAATGCGGGTCGGGCGGCGGCCAGATCTGCCACGGCCACAACCAACGTCCTCTCCTCCCTAGCCATCTTCCTCCCATGACTGAGAAGAGGGCCTCGTCAAGGATCCCATGGTGGAGGTCAACATGGGAGGCTGCTTCCTTCCTTCCCAGATTGATCGTCCATCAATGGAGGCCATGAGAGCTGCGTGAGCACACACATGGCTGCGCTTCAAGGTCAGCCCTTGCCCATCTTTTCTATTCGATTTGATTTGATCTCCTTCCCTGATTTCCTTCTCCACGTAGCTGCAGCTCAATAGATGCAGGGACGCCGCAATGGAGCAAGTAAGGTGTCCCTTCTGCCACTGTTTCTTCAGATCCGCAACGGCCAGCCATATCCGACGCCCCTGTACCAACGTGGTGGTAAGAAGAACGACCTTCCTTCCCCTTTGCAGCATTTTAGTTTACCTCCCCCTGCCTAGCTAGCAAACTAGTTTGCTTTGGTCCAATCTGATCCTATCCTATCCATGGAGCAGATTGGATTTGGTTTCAGTTTACTTTGTACATGCATGGATGGTTGGTTTCAGAGAGAGAGATGGATGGTTAAGGCCCTGTTTTTGTTTTGTTTTAGCTATAACAAATTTATCAACCGAGCTAGCTTTCAACTTATTTTTCACAGTTGGTCCTGCTTAGGCCAAATCGATCCATTTGCTTGGTTCAATTTATACATAGCTCTTCATGCCCAAGTAAGATTAAATATTGCTGCCAATCTCATGCCACAATTGGCGTCTTTGTTTACTGTTATGTTATGTGTGCCACTGAACATTCAACCTTTAACCATTGCTTGTGTAAAACCAGACTTTCTTCTTTTGTGAACGGAGTGTTTGCTTGCTGTACTGCAAAAATAATTCATTCATCGCTCATTTGACATGTGCAAGCAATGTGTACAGACTGCATTTAGATTCCAGCCCAACTAGATTTTAGTTGAAGCGTTTGACCAACCATCTTAGTTTGCTGCATTTTCGCCTTACTAGCTTTTTATTCTTCTTCATGTTTTGAAGGGGGTTGTTTGTTGGCACAGGCCCGACCTCACGCCGATGTAGCCGAGTACTTTCTGGCGATACACGCGTACGAGACAGCTCGATTACTTTCCGAGCTTGCCGAGTAACTGGTTGGAGACGTAGACGTAGACGTAGACGAAGTGCACGTAACACCGAAGCAGCCTAGCAAACTGCTGGATTGATTTTCTCTTGGACGCTAGCACACGCACGTACAAAACTGCAAGCCGCCGGCTTGCCTGATACGAGCTAGTTTAGCACGCACACACGCGAACACGAACCAACACAGAGACGCCGAGATGATGGCTAAAGACCCGTGTCGAACCTTTGCTTTTCTTTCTATATTGATCTGACTTACGTTTACAGGGCAGCCACGTACAATATACAGAACCTATATTCTACTAGTACATGACCGACTTGGCTCAGGATGAATAGTCTGTACCGGACAAGCTAACCTAATCGTGATTAAGTCCAACATTGTTTAGGATAGCCATGAAGCAGAAAGAACAAACATGGCACTTTAGCAAGACCATAATGATCCTGATACTCTTATCATTTTGTTAATGACATATGTGTCCTGTCAATGCTTGCTGGACGCTAGTCCTACTGGATAGTATACCTAATTCTTTGCGCTTTAGAACATTCAAGAGCTCTTTAGTCCTACCAAAAAAATGTTTTTATGTTTACCTTACACAAAATATTCAAATTTCTTACTTTTTAACTCATCTACTCACTGGTCACTGCCTAAAATTTCTACTGGATAGGGATTGTTTGGTTAGTGCTCCTGTTCTTGGTGAGCTAAACATATTTGTTTGTTTGTTTGATTTGGAGCATCAAACGCTCTCCATCAACGACCGGGACCCCATGCCTAAGTTGTTGAGTGCCTCATTTTATTCATCTTCACCATATATTCATGAGCTTTGCTTCGGTAGACCCCCCTTCACAAACCGTATAAGGGCAGTATTGTCATTTGTTTATAAGGTATATTTATACGATATGTGATACGTACAAGAGGTACATAGCAGATCGGCCGCCCCTCACACACCTCCGGGCCTGGCCCATTATTCTTCTACTTCTTTTAACCTTCAAAAAATTGTTGTGAGAGGTAGGATTCGATCCACCAACCTTTTAGTTTTCATTCACCACCATAACCAACTGAGACAATCCACTTGCTGTGTCTAGTTACTTTTTTTACTGCTCTTATTATTGCGCAACTTGTCAGTTTAGTTTTCTTTTTTGAAAAAATCAAATTAGGGACGCAACACGCCTTCCATCCCGTGCGGCCGCTGCGCGATGGACCAAGTAGTGCTTGTCCCGTGACTGCCGCACGCGTAGGAGTTTTACAGCTATACACAACGGAGCTAAACTACTAGTACTCTGTTATATTTTACTTTCGAACAATCAAATTGGCCATGCATTCACTACGGGATAATGAAGAATTTCTTTCTCATGCTACAGTGACCGGTGGTAGCTGACCACTTGGCATGAGCGGTAAGCTATATCAAAAACAATGAACAAAAAAATGACCGGTGGTAGGTGTTAGTACATGTTTCTTTTATCAAGCTTCATACTAGCTTAACACAATTAAACATGTAGGCAGGTCCAACAAATAATTATGGCAATTGGATGCTCTTATATGACCAATTAAAGGCCCCATACCAAGTTGTTTTTATTTTTGACAATTTTTGCATTTTCTGGAGATTTCTCAATAAAAAGGGCCGATAAATGGCCAAACGTGTCACAACTTGCATAATTTGTCGGAAATCGTTCAAATATGACATGGATGCCTACCATGCACGGGAATGCCCACTGCTTGCAAAAAAGTTCATGGATTTGAAAACAAAGTTTGTAAATTTAAGAAATATTCACAAATTTGAAAAGTTCATGAATTCTAGAAAAGGTTCATGATTTAGAAATAGTTCATTGATTTTAATAAAGAAAATAAAATGAAGTAAAAGATAAAAAAAAATTAGAAGGAAAACAGGAAAAACAATAACGAAAAAGTAAAACAACAAATTTTAAAAATTGTTTATGTTTCGAAAGATGTTTGGAAATTATTCATGTTTTGAAATTTTGTTCAAATTTCAAAAAATATTAGGTCAAATTCCGTTCATAAATTCAATAAATATTCGGCATTTCAAAATTGATCACTTTTTTTCAATTAGAGTTTCAAACTTTTTTTCAGAAAATATTTCTTATATGTGAACACTGTTGTGTCTTATATATTTCGCACTGCAAAATAATACAAGCAGCTGTTTGGGTAACTGGCTAGCAGCGTAGGGCTCTAATTGTGAGGTCCTGAGTTCAATTCGTCAGGTATCCTTTTTTCTTAATATTTTTACGTTCCTTATATTGGACGTGGCTTAATGGGCCGGTCCATGCAATTTGTATACGAAGTCTCACGGTGTACTTTAAAAAAGGACAATCTTACCCTTAATTATGAAGGGGTATGGGATAATCTGAGCCATCGATGTGTTTAAGGGGGGTCTACCGAAGTAGAAGTGTATATTCATTTGATTGCCTGCTACATCTTCAGTTAAATACTTGTGCTACTGTCCAGATTTTGTGAAATTGGACTGACTAGATATCTTTTCTTGTTATTTTTTTGGTGAGAAATAAATATCGCAATTTGTCTTATATTTTCCTTCAACTTGTCACACTGGTTACGTTGACTATATATTTTTCTTCCGTACAATTTTGATATGATCTTGCATTTCATTTTCTGATTTCTCAAGAGGTGGAAGAAATCTCTTGAGGCCAAACCGCAGGGAGGACGACGGTCAACAATGGGTACAGGTTCTCAAGGTCCCAGGGAACTGGGTACAGGTGCGGCTGTGTGCTCACTGCGCATCCAAGGTACAACAGCGGCACCAAAGCTGCCACTTTCTCCCTATCCGTAAATGTTTGATATGGCCAGCGGCGACATGATTTCTTTCTATATAATCATCTCAACACAATAGGGAACTCACTATATTCGGATTGCTTTTCTTTCTGTCCATCATTGGATTTCACTATGGTCTTAATCAGGTCCAATTTTATCATTTTGTGTTGTTTTCATGAACATCTCAGATCTCATAATACTGTATGCATCATTGTCAGGCGGCTTGTTATTCCTCTTCTTTTTTCACATGATTGTACTTTATGAATGACTAGCTAACTGAATGGACCCTTTTGCATTGACTAGCATTTTTTTACCAACCTATATATAGAACCAAACCATGGAACTGATTTGCTCTCTATTGCGACTGAACGTTGTATTGTGAAATTAAGAAAGGGAAAGAATATATGTACCAGGATCTTTTATCATCCATTTCGGTGCTACTGTTTCTTTTCCTGTTTGATATTTCGAACGTGATGTTATGTTATCCACGTTGTTAGTTGCTAGCTTGTGCTGCATTGGTGTCATAGTAAAAATACCATTATTTGAAGCTGACATGCACGGTTCACTTTACCTTTGGTACAGTTTTGTGTATGGATGAAAACCCATGCTTCAACCCATACTTTTGATTTTTTGAGTTAGTCTTACGGTTTGTCTATGTGCAGGCAACGTCGCGCCGTTCCTCGGGAGCATATGTTGAGGCGATATGCTGGCTTTCCTTCAATGATGTCGGCAGGGGTGGCTGTATCTGTGTCCAGGATGGCATGAGATTGACCCACAGTTGATGTCTAGTATGCGCTGGGCGGCAGTGACTGTAAAGTAGCATAGAGTGTTCGCTAGCACTTGTTTGTACATTGAAGTTTCTTGTGTTTTTGCTCCTCCACGTGGTATCATCTGGTGTGTGTAATTTTTTTTGGTTTTTTCCTTTTATTTAATCACATAGCATGTATTTTCTTAAAAAAATATTGGCTTAAAATAAAAAAATCATGGACCAAGAGAATTGCGAGATGGGCTAATCTATATGGCTGAAATTAGTCGGGCTTGGACCGATTTGAAATTTAATGTGCTGAAATTCCAATTGGGCCGACTACATGGGGGGTAGGTCTTGCATTGAGATGGAAAATAATGGGCCGTAATTTTAATTGGGCTGCTAAGTTCATGGGCTGCCACGTCAGATCCATGTCAAATGATGACGTGGTAGAAAATTTAACGCCGTTATGAGCATGTCAGGTAAGTGCCATCCATGACGGTCAAAAGCTGTCATGAATCAGTGACGGTTTCACAGATCCATCAAGGATAGCATTGTGGTCAAATTATGACGCGATATACATGATAGATTGTAAATCCGTCACGCGTGTTCTTCCTTGACGATTTAACACTGGTCCATGACGGATTTATACCGTCACGTATTAACAGGGTTCTTGTAGTGACTTCTTCCTTCTCATCTCACTAGCTTTGATCACCGGGGTGATAACTGTGATGATCAACTGTTGACTGACCCTCTTAATACCACGCATGAGCATGATGATGATGCAGGAGAAAGCAGAGAAAAAAACGGCAGTCAAAACGGTGAAGAAATGTGCTCTACAGGGCCATATTTCATGTGTCCAGGCGAAGGGTGCAAATCCCCCTCGGGATCCGTTCTGCCAGGCACAACGCCGCCCTTGGGATCGACGCACTCAGACGCGGCAGGCGGGTCAGGTGGATCCGCCTCAGACTCCGCGCCAGCCGAATCAGGTGCGATCAGGCGTGGGCCGACGCGCGCCGAAAGCGACAGCGACACGGCCATCCGGCGCGCTGCGGATGGGGGACACGCTCCTTCTGCCCCGCGCCAACCAGTAGAAGACAAGTGGCGTGGTGCCACTGGGCCTTCGGCGGCTCGGTTTCCGGCCCAGCCGGTCTGCTACAAACGGCGGGACCTGCGCCACCCAGCCGCTGCAGGTCCGACCGGCGCGGGATCCCACGCTGATACGCCGCCCACGCCATCTTGTACCAATGATGAGGCGTGTCGGGCGCGGCAGCTGGATCAGGCGGATCCGCCTCGAAATCTGGCGCGAGGATCTTCTGTGCCGGCCATAACGCCTGTGCCTTCGCCCACGCCCTCGTCTGCCGCAGAAGATCCGACTCAGGAGGATTCGGCGGCTGCAACTGCGCCAGCTTCTGCCGTGGGATTTTCTGTGGCAGAAACATCAGACACAACATCTCCGCGTCGTACACGACTACAAAAAGGGGTAACAAAACCTGTAAACTACAAACATATTACAAAATATGGTATGGTGTGTTCTACAGGTGAACCCGCTGAACCCCACAATCTTGAAGAAGATTTTAATGATGAAAAGTGGAGAAAGGCCATGAATGAAGAATTTGTGGCGCTACAAAGGATTAAAACATGGCATTTGGTTCCTCCGCAGAAAGGTAAAAATCTCATAGACTGCAAGTGGGTCTTTAGAATCAAGAGGAAGTCAGATGGAACCATTGATTGGTACAAAGCTAGATTGGTTGCAAAAGGATTCAAACAACGGTATGGCATAGACTACGAGGACACGTTTAGTCCTGTTGTAAAAGCTGCCACTATTCGCCTTGTTTTGTCTATTGCTGTTTCCAGGGGCTGGAGTCTCAGGCAACTGGATGTTCAGAATGCGTTTCTCCATGGTGTTCTGGAAGAAGAGGTGTACATGAAGCAACCTCCTGGGTTTGTGAAAAAAAATGTTCCTTCTTACATTTGCAAACTTGACAAATCATTGTATGGGCTGAAGCAAGCCCCACGTGCATGGTATTCACGTCTCAGTCGCAAGATGCAACAACTTGGTTTTGTTCCCTCTAAGTCTGACACCTCACTGTTTATTTACAACAAGCACAACACATGCATATTTGTACTCATATATGTTGATGATATAATTGTCACAAGTTCATCAGATAAGGCTGTCACAGGGCTCTTGAAAGATCTCAGCTCAGAGTTTGCTCTCAAGGATCTTGGAGACTTGCATTATTTCCTAGGTATTGAAGTGAAGAAGCATGAGGATGGACTTCATCTCTCTCAGGAAAAGTATGCGGCAGATCTGGTAAAGAAGGCAGGTCTACAGAGTTGTAAGCCCTCACCTACTCCTATGTCAAATTCAGAAAAATTATCTCTCACAGAAGGACATCTTTTGAGTCCAGATGATAGCACAAAGTATAGGAGTCTGGTGGGTGCACTCCAATATCTCACACTTACTAGACCTGACATTTCCTTTGCTGTCAACAAAGTCTGTCAGTTTCTCCATGCACCTACCTCAGTTCACTTGACTGCTGCTAAACGTATTGTTCGCTATGTCAAGAATACTGCCAATGTTGGTCTGAATTTCAGCAAGTCATCCTCTACACTTGTAAGTGCTTTCTCAGACTCTGACTGGGCAGGTTGCCTTGATGACAGACGGTCCACTGGTGGCTTTGCAATTTTCTTTGGCCCAAACTTAATATCCTGGTGTGCAAGAAAACAAGCCACTGTTTCTAGGTCCAGTACAGAAGCATAGTATAAGGCACTGGCAAATGCCACAGCTGAGATCATATGGGTACAATCCATGTTAAAAGAACTTGGTGTCAGGAGTAATCAAGTTCCTTGTTTATGGTGTGATAACTTGGGTGCTACATATTTGTCTGCCAATCCAGTATTTCATGCCAGGACAAAACATATCGAGATAGATTTTCACTTTGTGAGAGAAAGGGTTGCCAAGAAGCAACTTCAGATTCGGTTTGTGCACTCCAGAGATCAAATTGCAGATGGATTTACCAAACCGTTATCTACAAGAAGCTTTGAAGATTTTAAACATAATCTCAACTTTATGAGTTGTGATTACTGGAGGGTGTACACATTCTATGTCACGTTACATTGTGCACCCGGAGGAGCCCTGCATGTGCCGCACCTAGAGATAGAGATAGATAAGTTAGGTAGTTCAAATATCTCTTGTAACCTACTCTATCTTCTTATCTCTTGCCCTCCAAGTCTCCTGTAATATCTCAACCATCTTGTATGCGCTATCAGGGATCTTGCGCCCCTGCCTATAAACATGCATCACGTCCCCTCGCACCGAGGTAAGATGTTTCCGCATCTCATACAGCCTCTAGCCGCTGGATCAAGCCACACAACAAACAGAGGAGGAGAAGATCATGGTTGTCACCCCTGATCCGGCAGTACCAGACCAAGGCCGAGCAAACACCACCCTCACCGCGCCGCTGCCACCACCTACCACTTCTGGGTGGCCGCCCGTGGCCCATGCCGCCCACAGCCCGTGCCACCGGAGTGCACGGCCAGCACCGCCGGACGTTGATCTGGCCGCCGCCACACACGGGGCGCGCCTCCACCACAGACACACCAGCACGCAACAACCCTGTTGCACCCCGAGCATGCACCGCATCCCGACCCAGGGGGCTCGGCCTGCGCCAAGGACACTTAGCGGGGAGACGAGGATGCCCCGCCACTGCCGACGCTAGTCGTTTGCCCGACCGCGCCCTTAGGCGGTGACAGGGGATGAAGAAGGGATGGGAGGGGAGGGAGTGGTTGGAGGCGGCGGGCTAGGGTAATTCGTTGTGCATGTGTGTCGCTCTGCGTGCACACTAGGTGCTAGTACCAACTCTTCCCCGATCCCATGATAATGTATCCACTATTCTTAATATTAGGATTAGGGCTCGCCAAATTTGGAAATCAAAATGGTCATCATTAAATTTTCGTGTGTGTTCTTTTTTTTTTCTTAGACGCTTAACTGTTTTGTGTTGATACCAGAATATTGATTTTTTTTCCTTATTAGCTTGTTAAATTTTCCCTGGTTAGCTCCAAATGGTGATCAATGCATGGTCTATAGAGATGAGACCAAATAGTATTCCCCTTTCCTTGTAATGTAAAATTAGATTTTGGTTGCGAAATGTGAACCATTAGATCCTTTTTAGAAGAAAGAAAACAAAATTGATTCAATATATGGGTAATTCCCGCTTATTTAAATTTTGGGATGCATTTGTCTTGTTTTACTGCTAGTTGAATCAACTGTTACATCCATGTGTTTCACCTGAATATCATGCTCCTTACCCCATAAAAAATCAGTAGCATTGAGATGTTTTTATATCCATTTCACAAGTATGCTATTTTTTGAAGGAAATTACGAGCCACAAACTACTGGTCCATTGCATCTATGATGTTCATTAGTAGTTTAGGTTCCACATTACAAACCCATCAAGGGCCAAAACAAAACAAATCATTATAAAGATTAGTCGATCGTTAGGCAATCTTATCTATCTATACCTATACTAATTTGTGACTCTCTAAAAATTCCCACGTTAATTAGTAATTATGAGCCGTTAATCTGGTGAGGCTGAGTTATTACGGCGTAGATCCACACATATAATTCTGGGGTTATTACTTGATTGTAGAAAAAACGATGAAAGACCCATAATGAGTTGTCGGTTGTAAAAAAAGAATCCACCAAAGTCACGATCCTATTACTACTCCATCGGTTCTTCCCTTTCTTATCAATCCATCTAAAAAAAGAAATCTCTATCTCTTTTTTTTTCAGACGCAGATCTCCATCTTCTTTCTTAAAAGAAAACAATCTTTATCTCCATGGTTACTTCTTTCCATAAACAGAATCCCGGCTGACCCATGCACGTCTCCTCTTATTTATTTGTGGCCGTCAATCATATTTTTTTGGTGTGTAGGGAAAAGTAGACGATCTCCCTCCGGTGCCTGTACTTTTGCCATCGTGATATTCCATTAGCAACTACTGCGAATCTCTCCCTCAAGCTTCTCCTCCACTTTTCATCAATTCCGTCTTAGCCATCTCCTCATCTGACAACAATTATGATGTTTTCCCTCCATCCTTCTCCGTCTAGACAATGCCCCTCTGCACATTCTTGCCCCAGTTCCTGAGGGGAGCTGTCACATCCCTAGTCTGGTATGACTTAGACTAGCTAGCTATTTGTGCATCATATTTAAATTTCATTTAAATTTGAAATGAGGATTGATGGAAACCTCAGAATCATTTTTGAAAATGACCCAAATAAAAATTTCTCCAAAAGGGTCCAAGAAAATGCTCATGTTGCCCTCTGAAAATATTGGATAGAGATAAAAATCAAAACAATATTTTTAGGAGCTCATGGACATTTATTTTGGCCATTTGGATTAATTCGATAAATATTTGCATTGGAAAGATATTTCTATATATATGAAATATGGTCCAAAAATTATGCCAATTATAAAAGAGCTCTGGAATAATACCATTAGCCCCTACAAAAATTGGCATAATAAAATTAAATGATTTAATATATTTATTAAATCAAACAAATGTCAGAAAAAAATAGAAAAACAGAAATAAAGAAGGAGGGGCTTACTTGGGGCTTCCCCTGTGCAGCCCAGCCGCAGCAGGCCGGCCCAGCCAACAGGCGGCCCAGCCCACCTGGCCCCCCCTCCTCTGTCGTCTTCCTCCCCGACAGGGGAACGGCGTGTGCCCGACGCTCGCCGGCACGCGCGCGCGCCACCTCCCCCCCTGCTGGCCACCTCCTGCTTCCCCGGACTCCCTCGATGCCCCGCACGTCGCCACGCAGCCGCCCCGGTCCTTTTTCCCTCCCTCTCGCTCATCCCTTCCTCTGGCTCCCCCTCACTCCCACCGCCGCCGCCGACGGGCATCACCGTAGCCACCGGCCTCCCCTCGCCTCCCTGAGACGCTTCCCAGCTCCGCCTCGACCCCCTCTACCTCCTCGTCAAGCCACGCACCTCCGGACGCGCTCCATCGCCGACGCCGTTGTCTTCTTCACCACCGACGCCGGAGATCGACCTCGCCGCCATCACCGTCAATTCGCCGGACGCAGGACGTCCCCGAGCACACCGGCCTGCTCTGCGAGTCCGCCGTGAGCCTCTCTTCCTTTCCTCTCACCTCTCTCTCTCTCGCGCGTGCCCTGTAGCCGCTGCCCCACGAGCGCCCGAAGCCGCCGTCCGCCATGGCCGGCGAGCTCCGTGCCCCCGAGCACCTCCGCCTCGCGTAGATAGCTCGATGTGCTCCTGCTGCCTCGTAGCTACCGCCTGTGCCCTCCGTTCGCTCGAACGCGAGCTGCAGCCCCACGCCCGCGCTATCCCGAACTCCGGCCGCCGCCCCGAGCTCCGCTCCGGCGAGCTCCGGCGCCCCCGCAGCCCCCCAACCAGCTCCCCTGGTTGCGGTCGACGACGGGCTACGCCCCGGTGGTCTTCGCGCGATCAAACGCCGTCTGTAACGCAAGTCCGGCGAGTCGCCGCCGCGCTATTGGTCGCCGCCGGCCAGAACTCCGGCGGGCTGACGTGGCTTGTTAATTAGTCACTAATTCCCCACCCGCTGACGCTGACAAGTGGGCCCCAGGGCTTAGTCAAAGCTAACCAGCCCAGGTTTGACTCGGGGTTAACCCCCTGTCACTGACGTGTGGGTCCCACACGTCAGATTTGACCTGGACAGCCGCGTTGACCAGCTGATGTAGTGATGACGTCATGCTGACGCAATTATTTATTTTCTGGAATTAAAATAATTCAGAAAATCCAGAAAATGATTTAAACTTCAAAAATTCATAACAATTCAACCGTAGCTCAGATTTAAATAATTTATATATGAAAAATTATCAGAAAAATGCATTCTTTCCATCTGTACTAGTTTCATGCATGACAAACCAACTTATACATGCTGAATATGGGAAAACACATTATGGCATATATAAGAGACCTAATTTAGAAATGCATTTGAACCTTTGGTTCAAATGGACTTCAAATCAAATGTTTACCAGATGCATTAGCTCAAACAGCATCACATCTACATGCCATGTTCATGCATCATATTGTTGCATATGATTGTGTATTGATTGCCGGCACCGTTCCTTCTCGATAGGTCCTACTCCGGAGACGTTCCAGAGTACCTGTCTGTGAAGCAGTGCCTCCCTTGTTGTTTTACCAGGCAAGCAAACCCCCTTGTTCATTTCGATAAAACCCTACTCTCTCGCTCCTGCTCTCAGTTATTGCATTAGGACAACAACGATTCATCTGCTACTTTGTGCTGCGGTAGTTGAACCCATTCCTCTGCATGACCTGTCATTGCCACAGTAAATAGTTGAAACCCACTAGCATGTGTAGGAGTTGATTGAAGCCACTGATGTGTTCCTACCATGCTATGCCTGCTATTGCTTAGAGTTGTGTCAGGTCTGGTTCATTGGGAATGAATTGGAGTGTTACGATATGTTCTGATGCTGAGAGTTAAGTGTGTGAACACGATTTGGTAAAGGTAGCGGTGAGAGGCCATGTAGGAGTACATGGTGGGTTGTCTCACTGGAACCGTCTTTAAGCACTGAGTTCTGTGTATGTTGTCCAATGACTCGATACTACCACACATTGGGTTCCGGTAACTCGACCCCTCTCGACTTATTAACCAACTTGGTCTCTGTCCAGGAGTCGCAACTAGTTTCTGGTGTTTGTAGGTAGTGTTAGTAGTCTACCAAGTGGCACCCGGCCAGGTGGGCTTGGGACAGACTAGGCACCAGTGGCACGGTGTACCAAGCGTAGATCCATCCGGCGAGGTGGGCTTGGGAACCCTGCACACATCGTTTGGGGCCGTGAGTGAAACCCCGGCCGGATCTCCTTGCGGATGGAACCCGAATAGGCGATAAACCTGGATTAGAGTCTTGTGTGGTTAGTCAGGTCGTGGCCGACACCCTCGCCAGGCTTCCGCTTGAAGGTTGCCGAGATACATGACGTGTACATGGCGGTAAGTGGCGAGAGCGTGTGTGAAGAAGTACACCCCTGCAGGGTTAACATGATCTATTCGAATAGCCGGGTCCGCGGTTATGGACTTCTTGGATGCTTACATGGTACATAGACAACTTGAAGTGGATACTATAAAATGCTCAAGACAAGTGTGAGTGCTATGGATGGCCTTCTCGTAGGGAGACGGGGATGAATCCATAGTAGTGTATTGTATGGTGATTAGTGGACTCGTGTACGTTGTTTCACCTCGAGAGTTTCTGGTAGCCGTAGAACAGGATAGCCACAGAGTCAAAGCTGGCTTGCTGCAACTAAACCCCACATTACCCTCTTGATACAAATGCATGTATGATAGGATCTGATGTAAGTCTTGCTGAGTACCTTTGTACTCATGTTGCCTTATTTATGTTTTTGCAGCGGAGACTTCGGTCTTACTAGTGTTCTCGTGGACTTCGACTAGTAGCTAGTACCTCAGCTACGATCTTGATCGGATGTTGTAGATAGTCAGGCTCTTCAGCCTTTTTCATTTGTAGATGTCTGTACCCAGACATGTAATGCTTCCGCTTGTTGCTTGTATGCTCTGTATGATGGGTCTTGTGACCCCTGTTTGCAATAATTGCTATGACGGCTCTTCTGAGCCTTTATCTATATAAGTTGTTGAGTTATGCTGTGATGCCATGTTGTACAGCACATACGTGCATGTTATGCGTACGTGTAACGTGTATTGCTATGTGTGGGAACTGACTATCTAGTTGTTTATCCTTAGTAGACTCTCTTACCGGGAAATGTCTCCTAGTGCTTCCACTGAGCCCTGGTAGCTTGCTACTGCTCCGGAACACTTAGGTTGGCCGGCATGTGTCCTTCTTCGATCCTGTGTCTGTCCCTTCGGGGAAATGTCACGCGATGAATACCGGAGTCCTGCTAGCCCGCTACAGCCCGGTTCACCGGAGTCCTGTTAGCCCAGTGCTACAGCCTGGATTCACTCGCTGATGACCGACACGTTCGATGCTGGGTCATGGATGCCTGTCCCTGTAAGTTAGTGCCACTTTGGGTTTACGACTAGCCATGTCAGCCCAGGCTCTTTATCATATGGATGCTAGCGACACCATCATATACGTGTGCCAAAAGGCGCAAACGGTCCCGGGCAAAGGTAAGACGACACCCGTGGGGATACCGTGCGTGAGGCCGCAAAGTGATATGAAGTGTTACATGCTAGATCGATGTGGCATTGAGTCGGGGTCCTGACAGCGTTGGTATCAGAGCCTGACTGCCTGTAGGTTTACCAAGCCATACTGGTCGAAGTTGAGTCTAGAAATTCTTTAGTTATGTAAGGGAATTGATTGTGGGAAGGAACGTAAGGCTCTTTTTACTCCTTTACCTCATGGCCTTCTGATCTGAGTCGTCCTATCTTTCCGACGGGGTTAAGGAACTAGGCTTTCTCTTCCGTCTATCAGGATCACGTGTTACTACTCCGTAGTTCCATAGGACTGGTTGATCAGAGTCATACCCCAGTTTTGAGTACTTCCGGTGTAGTCTGTTTAGTACTATCCCAAAACCTTGAGTGGTGATGATGAGTATGTTACCACCCCATTTTTAGTAGGATGTCCCATTCTGAGCATTTTACTGCCGTTATGCTGCCGGAATTTCCCTAGGAGTTCGAGTGACACTAATTCCTTGTCCTACATTCTACAGTCCATAGTTGATGCTGATTCCGTCGCTGGTTTCGTTTCACCAGGATGTCATCAAGTTCTGTTGTTCGTAGCCAGAACCACGGAGATGGTAGGGATGAGGATCCTCCCGAACCGCCTTCGTTGACAGAGTTCATGCTAGAGATGGAGAGGAACAAGCGTGAGTCTAACCGTTTGTTGGCACGTATCGAGGAGAACACCGCACATCAGTTCAAAGGGTCTGCTACCATTCATGATTTCATTCGCTTGCACCCACCTACTTTTCATCATTCCATCGAGCCACTCGATGCAGATGACTGGCTCCGTAGCATCACCCATAAGCTGCGTTCCGCGAGCGTAGCTGAAAATGACAAGGTCACCTATGCCACGTACCACCTGGAAGGTCCTGCTAGTCTTTGGTGGCAGAACTACGAGGCTATGCTTCCAGCTGGCCAGACTTCCACCTGGAGGGATTTCGTTGAGGCTTTTCGCGAGCATCACATTCCCCAGGCCCTCCTTGATCGCAAGAGAGAAGAGTTCTGTAGTTTCACCCAGGATAAAATGGCTTTTGATGTTTACAGCCGAGAGTTTGAGAACCTCGCCCGCTATGCCACAGAAGAAGTGTCCACGAACGCCAAGAAGCAGGCTAGGTTCCGGAAGGGTCTCAACCCCAAGTTGCGTCGTGATCTCCACCTGCATCATTGTGGTACATTCCAAGCCCTTGTGAACAAGGCCATTAATGCAGAGACAGCTCAACTCACTTACGAGGAGTCTCGTAAGCACACTCGTGCTTTGGGATCTTCCTCCGGTTCTAGTTCTCAGAAGCGCCGGATTTGGGTTCCAAACTCCGCTCTTCCACCCAAATATGTACCATGGCCATCTTGTGTGGCACCTCGTCCAGTTCAGCAGTATGCTCCACCCAGGCCTATTGGTGGACCGCTTTCCAATGCAGGTCCACATCCTACCTCCAAGATTTGTTACAAGTGCGGAGAGCCAGGCCACATTGCCCGTATTTGCACTCAGACCAGAGTTGCTCCGCCCCAGCCCGAGAAGTCTATTGTCCATGGTAAGCCATCACGCAAGATGGTCAGTGCCAAGTCAGCTCCCACTGAACATGGATGTGTGCATCACGTCTCAGCTAAAGCCGCTCATGATGATCCAAATGTCGTTCTTGGAACACTCCTTGTCAACTGTCATCCAGCATCGGTTTTGTTCGATACTGGAGCGTCTCATTCCTTCATTTCTGAAAGCTATGCCCGCTTGCACGACATGTCATTTTGTGATATGCCCTCTCCACTACTTATTCAAACTCCTGGATCCAAATGGCAAACTTCTAGGATAAGTTATGGCAATGAAATCCTTGTGGACAGACTTGTATTCCTTGCATCACTTGTAGCCCTCAAGTCTTCAGATATTAACATCATCTTGGGTATGGACTGGATGACAGCTCATCATGCCAAGATTGATTGTTTCACTAGGTCTGTTCAGCTCACACACCCATCTGGCAAGATAGTCACCGTCTCCACTAGAGTTGCAAAGCGTCAGCTCTATTCTCTTAATGCCAGCCCTCTTCCAGACCTTGAAGATATCCCGGTAGTCCGTGACTTTCCGGATGTCTTTCCAGAGGAACTGCCAGGTGTTCCGCCTGACAGAGATGTAGAGTTCGTCATAGATCTTATCCCAGGGACTGCTCCAATCTCCCGGAGACCTTACAAGATGGCACCCTTAGAATTAGCCGAGCTTAAGAAACAACTCGATGAGTCCTTGCAAAAGGGTTTCATCCGTCCTAGCTCTTCTCCTTGGGCTTGCCCCGTCCTCTTCGTCAAGAAGAAGGATGGTACGGACCGGATGGTTGTAGATTATCGTCCCGTTAATTTGGCCACGATAAAGAACAAGTATCCGCTTCCCAGGATCAACGACCTGTATGATCAGCTCGCTGGATCCTCAGTCTTCTCCAAGATGGATTTAAGATTAGGCTACCATCAAATCAAGATCAGAAACGGGGACATTCCCAAGACAGCTTTTGTCACTCGTTATGGCCAGTACGAGTACACCGTCATGTCCTTCGGCCTAACCAACGCCCCAGCCACATTCTCCCGCTTGATGAACTCGATCTTCATGGAGTACTTAGATAAGTTCGTCGTGGTTTACCTCGATGATATTCTTATCTACTCGAAGAACGAGGAAGAGCATGCCGAACATCTTAGACTTGTGTTAGAAAAACTCAGAGAGCACCGCCTTTATGCCAAGTTCTCCAAGTGTGAATTTTGGTTGCCAGAAGTGACCTACTAGGCCACGTAATCTCTGGTAAGGGCATTGCTGTCAATCCCGAGAGAGTTCAGGCTGTTCTCGATTGGACTCCACCTGAGACCGTTAAACAAGTTAGGAGTTTCCTTGGTCTAGCCAGCTATTGTCGCCGCTTTGTTGAAAACTTCTCCAAAGTAGCCAAACCCCTCACGGAACTTCTCAAGAAAGATAAAAAGTTCGAGTGGTCCCCACAGTGTGAGTACAGTTTTCAGGAACTGAAAAGACGCCTGACTTCTGCTCCCATACTTGTGCCACCGGATTTCACTAAAGACTTTATTATCTACTGCGACGCCTCACGACAAGGACTAGGTTGCATTCTTATGCAGGATCGTCATGTGATTGCCTATGCATCTCGACAGTTGCATCCACATGAGGAGAATTATCCTACACATGATCTAGAGCTTGCAGCCGTAGTCTATGCACTCAAGACCTGGCGACATTACCTCCTTGGTAAACGTTGCGAGATCTACACTGATCACCAGAGTCTCAAGTATATCTTCACCCAACCAGATTTGAACCTTAGGCAAAGACGTTGGTTGGAGTTAATCACAGATTATGATCTAGGGATTACCTACACCCCAGGCAAAGCCAATGTCATGGCTGATGCTCTAAGCCGTAAATCCTATTGCAATAATCTCATGTTGCAGCAAGGCCAACCACTTCTCCATGAGGAATTCTGTAAGCTTAATCTTCACATAGCTCCTCGCGATTTTCTTTCCACCTTGGTGGCGAAACCTACCCTTGTGGATCTTATCATAGAAGCCCAGAAGCATGATACGGGGATTACCGGGATCAAGAGAAACATTGCCGAGGGTATTGTTGGTAGTTTCTCTAGCGATGATCGTGGTGTTGTTTTCTTTGAGAATCGCTTGGTGGTTCCCAAGAAGCAACATCTTCGACAATTGATTCTTAAGGAGGCGCATGAATCTCCTCTCACAATTCATCCCGGTAGTACTAAGATGTATCAGGATCTACGCCAGAGGTTCTGGTGGACTAGGATGAAGAGAGAAATCGCTGAGTTCATTGCTAAATGTGACGTTTGTCGTCGCGTTAAGGCAGAGCATCAGAGACCTGCTGGCACCCTTCAGCCTTTAGCTATTCCCGAATGGAAATGGGATAAAGTTGGTATGGACTTCATCACCGGCTTTCCCAGGACCAAGAAAGGGAATAACGCTATCTTCGTAGTCGTTGATCGTCTTTCCAAAGTGGCTCACTTCCTTCCTGTTCGAGAAAATATCACTGCTAGTCAGCTTGCTGACTTATATATTTCTCGAATAGTGTCACTTCATGGTGTTCCACTAGAGATCAATTCAGACCGTGGCAGTCTTTTCACTTCTCATTTCTGGGAGAGTTTCCAAACTGCCATGGGAACCCATCTTTCCTTCAGTACCGCTTTCCACCCTCAGTCGAGTGGTCAGGTGGAACGGGTCAATCAAATTCTCGAAGACATGCTCAGAGCTTGCGTTATCTCATTCGGTATGGATTGGGAGAAATGTCTTCCTTTCGCCGAGTTTGCTTATAACAATAGCTACCAATCCAGCCTCAAGCAAGCTCCTTTTGAGGTTCTCTATGGACGAAGATGTCGAACACCTTTGAACTGGTCAGAAACCGGTGAAAGACAATTCTTTGGACCGGATATGATCCAGGAGGCAGAAGAGCAAGTTCGCATCATTCGTGAGAATTTGAAAACAGCCCAGTCTCGTCAGAAAAGTCAGTACGATCGTCATCATAAGGATATGACTTATGAAATTGGCGACCAAGCTTACCTTCGGGTTACTCCTTTGAAGGGTACCCATCGTTTCGGTATCAAGGGCAAGTTGGCTCCTCGTTACATTGGTCCTTTTCGTATTCTCGCTAAACGAGGAGAGGTTGCCTACCAGTTGGAACTACCCCCACATCTTTCTCGAGTTCATGATGTCTTCCACGTCTCTCAACTCAGGCGTTGCTTCTCGGATCCCATCCGCGGAGTGGACCACGAAACGCTTGATCTCCAAGATAACCTCACATACCGAGAGTACCCGGTTCGCATTCTTGATCAAGCAGAGCGTGTTACCCGACGTCAGAACATCAAGTTTCTCAAAGTTCAGTGGTCTCATCATTCCGAGAGAGAGGCTACCTGGGAGCGAGAAGATCGTCTTCGACTGGAGTACCCCGCTTTCTTTCCGTCGACCCCTGAATCTCGAGACGAGATTCTTTCAAGTGGGGGCGAGTTGTCACATCCCTAGTCTGGTATGACTTAGACTAGCTAGCTATTTGTGCATCATATTTAAATTTCATTTAAATTTGAAATGAGGATTGGTGGAACCCTCAGAATCATTTTTGAAAATGACCCAAATAAAAATTTCTCCAAAAGGGTCCAAGAAAATGCTCATGTTGCCCTCTGAAAATATTGGACAGAGATAAAAATCAAAACAATATTTTTAGGAGCTCATGGATATTTATTTTGGCCATTTGGATTAATTCGATAAATATTTGCATTGGAAATATATTTCTATATATATGAAATATGGTCCAAAAATTATGCCAATTATAAAGGAGCTCTGGAATAATACCATTAGCCCCTACAAAAATTGGCATAATAAAATTAAATGATTTAATATATTTATTAAATCAAACAAATGTCAGAAAAAAATAGAAAAACAGAAATAAAGAAGGAGGGGCTTACCTGGGGCTTCCCCTGTGCAGCCCAGCCGCAGCAGGCCGGCCCAGCCAACAGGCGGCCCAGCCCACCTGGCCCCCCCTCCTCTGTCGTCTTCCTCCCCGACAGGGGAACGGCGTGTGCCCGACGCTCGCCGGCACGCGCGCGCGCCACCTCCCCCCTGCTGGCCACCTCCTGCTTCCCCGGACTCCCTCGATGCCCCGCACGTCGCCACGCAGCCGCCCCGGTCCTTTTTCCCTCCCTCTCGCTCATCCCTTCCTCTGGCTCCCCCTCACTCCCACCGCCGCCGCCGACGGGCATCACCGTAGCCACCGGCCTCCCCTCGCCTCCCTGAGACGCTTCCCAGCTCCGCCTCGACCCCCTCTACCTCCTCGTCAAGCCACGCACCTCCGGACGCGCTCCATCGCCGACGCCGTTGTCTTCTTCACCACCGACGCCGGAGATCGACCTCGCCGCCATCACCGTCAATTCGCCGGACGCAGGACGTCCCCGAGCACACCGGCCTGCTCTGCGAGTCCGCCATGAGCCTCTCTTCCTTTCCCCTCACCTCTCTCTCTCGCGCGTGCCCTGTAGCCGCTGCCCCACGAGCGCCCGAAGCCGCCGTCCGCCATGGCCGGCGAGCTCCGTGCCCCCGAGCACCTCCGCCTCGCGTAGATAGCTCGATGTGCTCCTGCTGCCTCGTAGCTACCGCCTGTGCCCTCCGTTCGCTCGAACGCGAGCTGCAGCCCCACGCCCGCGCTATCCCGAACTCCGGCCGCCGCCCCGAGCTCCGCTCCGGCGAGCTCCGGCGCCCCCGCAGCCCCCCAACCAGCTCCCCTGGTTGCGGACGACGACGGGCTACGCCCCGGTGGTCTTCGCGCGATCAAACGCTGTCTGTAACGCAAGTCCGGCGAGTCGCCGCCGCGCTAATGGTCGCCGCCGGCCAGAACTCCGGCGGGCTGACGTGGCTTAGTTAATTAGTCACTAATCCCCACCTACTGACGCTGACAAGTGGGCCCCAGGGCTTAGTCAAAGCTAACCAGCCCAGGTTTGACTCGGGGTTAACCCCCTGTCACTGACGTGTGGGTCCCACACGTCAGATTTGACCTGGACAGCCGCGTTGACCAGCTGATGTAGTGATGACGTCATGCTGACGCAATTATTATTTTCTGGAATTAAAATAATTCAGAAAATCCAGAAAATGATTTAAACTTCAAAAATTCATAACAATTCAACCGTAGCTCAGATTTAAATAATTTATATATGAAAAATTATCAGAAAAATGCAACCTTTCCATCTGTACTAGTTTCATGCATGACAAACCAACTTATACATGCTGAATATGGGAAAACACATTATGGCATATATAAGAGACCTAATTTAGAAATGCATTTGAACCTTTGGTTCAAATGGACTTCAAATCAAATGTTTACCAGATGCATTAGCTCAAACAGCATCACATCTACATGCCATGTTCATGCATCATATTGTTGCATATGATTGTGTATTGATTGCCGGCACCGTTCCTTCTCGATAGGTCCTACTCCGGAGACGTTCCAGAGTACCTGTCTGTGAAGCAGTGCCTCCCTTGTTGTTTTACCAGGCAAGCAAACCCCCTTGTTCATTTCGATAAAACCCTACTCTCTCGCTCCTGCTCTCAGTTATTGCATTAGGACAACAACGATTCATCTGCTACTTTGTGCTGCGGTAGTTGAACCCATTCCTCTGCATGACCTGTCATTGCCACAGTAAATAGTTGAAACCCACTAGCATGTGTAGGAGTTGATTGAAGCCACTGATGTGTTCCTACCATGCTATGCCTGCTATTGCTTAGAGTTGTGTCAGGTCTGGTTCATTGGGAATGAATTGGAGTGTTACGATATGTTCTGATGCTGAGAGTTAAGTGTGTGAACACGATTTGGTAAAGGTAGCGGTGAGAGGCCATGTAGGAGTACATGGTGGGTTGTCTCACTGGAACCGTCCTTAAGCACTGAGTTCTGTGTATGTTGTCCAATGACTCGATACTACCACACATTGGGTTCCGGTAACTCGACCCCTCTCGACTTATTAACCAACTTGATCTCTGTCCAGGAGTCGCAACTAGTTTCTGGTGTTTGTAGGTAGTGTTAGTAGTCTACCAAGTGGCACCCGGCCAGGTGGGCTTGGGACAGACTAGGCACCAGTGGCACGGTGTACCAAGCGTAGATCCATCCGGCGAGGTGGGCTTGGGAACCCTGCACACATCGTTTGGGGCCGTGAGTGAAACCCCGGCCGGATCTCCTTGCGGATGGAACCCGAATAGGCGATAAACCTGGATTAGAGTCTTGTGTGGTTAGTCAGGTCGTGGCCGACACCCTCGCCAGGCTTCCGCTTGAAGGTTGCCGAGATACATGACGTGTACATGGCGGTAAGTGGCGAGAGCGTGTGTGAAGAAGTACACCCCTGCAGGGTTAACATGATCTATTCGAATAGCCGGGTCCGCGGTTATGGACTTCTTGGATGCTTACATGGTACATAGACAACTTGAAGTGGATACTATAAAATGCTCAAGACAAGTGTGAGTGCTATGGATGGCCTTCTCGTAGGGAGACGGGGATGAATCCATAGTAGTGTATTGTGTGGTGATTAGTGGACTCGTGTACGTTGTTTCACCTCCAGAGTTTCTGGTAGTCGTAGAACAGGATAGCCACAGAGTCAAAGCTGGCTTGCTGCAACTAAACCCCACATTACCCTCTTGATACAAATGCATGTATGATAGGATCTGATGTAAGTCTTGCTGAGTACCTTTGTACTCATGTTGCTTTATTTATGTTTTTGCAGCGGAGACTTCGGTCTTACTAGTGTTCTCGTGGACTTCGACTAGTAGCTAGTACCTCAGCTACGATCTTGATCGGATGTTGTAGATAGTCAGGCTCTTCAGCCTTTTTCATTTGTAGATGTCTGTACCCAGACATGTAATGCTTCCGCTTGTTGCTTGTATGCTCTGTATGATGGGTCTTGTGACCCCTGTTTGCAATAATTGCTATGACGGCTCTTCTGAGCCTTTATCTATATAAGTTGTTGAGTTATGCTGTGATGCCATGTTGTACAGCACATACGTGCATGTTATGCGTACGTGTAACGTGTATTGCTATGTGTGGGATCTGACTATCTAGTTGTTTATCCTTAGTAGCCTCTCTTACCGGGAAATGTCTCCTAGTGCTTCCACTGAGCCCTGGTAGCTTGCTACTGCTCCGGAACACTTAGGTTGGCCGGCATGTGTCCTTCTTCGATCCTGTGTCTGTCCCTTCGGGGAAATGTCACGCGATGAATACCGGAGTCCTGCTAGCCCGCTACAGCCCGGTTCACCGGAGTCCTGTTAGCCCAGTGCTACAGCCTGGATTCACTCGCTGATGACCGACACGTTCGATGCTGGGTCATGGATGCCTGTCCCTGTAAGTTAGTGCCACTTTGGGTTTACGACTAGCCATGTCAGCCCGGGCTCTTTATCATATGGATGCTAGCGACACCATCATATACGTGTGCCAAAAGGCGCAAACGGTCCCGGGCAAAGGTAAGACGACACCCGTGGGGATACCGTGCGTGAGGCCGCAAAGTGATATGAAGTGTTACATGCTAGATCGATGTGGCATTGAGTCGGGGTCCTGACAGGAGCAGTATTGTTAGCAGATGGAGATGACATGAAGATTTGGTGTACCTCCAGCAAGGAGTCGATTGGCCGCCACCAACATAATAAAGATTCTTATTTTCTTCTTGATTTGTTTGCATGTGACAGCAAAATTAGGTTCGAATTTCTTCTGGTTTGGTTCCCACTTGCACCGTTCTTCATGCCTCAGCCCCTGCGAGGAGCAGCATGGTTAAGAAGATGGAGAGAGATGAAGGCTTGGTGTACCTGCAGCAAGAAGCGGATGAGCCTAATGCGTCCAATGTAATAACTATCCTTATTCTGTTCTTCATTTGTTTGCACGTGACAGAAAAATTAGGTTGGAACAGCAAGTTGTTTTTCTCGCATAGGGAAGTAATTTTGGAGGTAAATACTACCCTGTCTGCTTACATTTGATGATTGCTCATATTATTGTCAGAAGCAAAGAAGCACAATGGTGGATTGTTGCTTGAGAAGTTGTGCATATGTCTGCAAGGCCGCAAGGGAGCCAGACTGGAGAAAGGTTCTCTTCCATATATATTCTTTAATTTCGTTCACTTGCCATATTTCTCTCTAGGGGATGTTAATATGGCATATCATTTTCCCTTTTGAAGCTCTTTGAGGCTATGAACCTATGAGCGATACCTGAAACTTCTATATTTGAGTGTTAATTCACTAATTCGGAATTTGGAGCCGCTTGATGTATATGTGTTCATGAGTTCTCGGACACCATCGGCAGCGTGTGGGTATGCACGTTGGCCTCCATGTGGCTGCAGACACCACGCCTGCTCAACGAGTCTCAGCTGGCTTCCGGTGGCCACCGGGAGTGGCCAACGTGTTCCCAAAGCATGGCCAGGACGCCAAGTACCTTCGTACAGATAGGTTCGGCAAGCTCGAGCGAATAAATTTAACATTGTGCTGCTGCAAAGGAGTACGCCGTTATCGGCAAGAACGAGGTTATTTGTTAACTTAAGCAAGGAGGAGGTGCGGTAGGGCGGTGATGACTCGGCATTCCGGACCGGCCACGGCGAGCGGCAGATCCCTGGAAAACCCTGACTGTTTTTTTTGTTGATGGAATTGACTATGACATGCAACTCAATCTGAATGGCTGTCCTAAGCAGCAACAAACAAGCTGCATAATTAGTTGAGGCAAGGACGATACCCAGTAGTGGAAGGAAAGATATTGCATGGCAAGGCATGTAGGACTAAGAGTTAAACAAGAAAGTGCTGCTGATCGTCATGACGGATGGTAAGAGTCAATGAATTGATTAATTGATCATGTTAATAAGGAAATATCTGAAATTTAAATGTCACTTGAATTTTTTTGTAACAGGCCATGGCCATCATTGATGAAGTATATGGTCGTACTGCCCACAAGAGAAGTCCGTATTATATCGTCAAGATTTTTGCTCTTGATTTGATCGATAAAATGTAAAGCTCGAGCATATTTCAGCCAATGATTGTTTTGGAACTTAGATATATCCAGGAAATAAAGTTAGCCTTCACTCATTGTCCATAATAGAAGTACTCGCTACACTAAATGTAGAATTGCCGAAATCTCCTCTACTAAAATCAAGATATGTAAAAAGAATTTGCTCCGCGCAGTTATTTCTAAGTAGTGGCTATGGATGATACTCAATAATATTTTCTTTTAAGTTAAATAAGTGGCAAATTTAGAGCGTTCTAAGATGTGTGTGGTATGAACATCTATAGCTCTTTGACTAGCTCCCGTGATTTGTGAGTTTTCATGCTATTTCTCACAAAATCTGCTTTTAATCCTGTAGGATTTTCACATGTATACTTTTGCACTTGACTTTATGTGGCAGAAATATTTTTTTGTGTGAGATATAGTGACGTTTATCATCTACATGGGTAGAATTCTTTCTAGCCAAAGCGTGATCTAAATTGCTAGACATATTTTAGTAGTAATGTTCTTTGATAATATTTCCATATTTATCGATCTTAGTATATGCAAAATTTCAATTCATACAATTAAGATGGTATAGAAACTCACGAGTAACGACTAAGATTGGAAATGACCAAATTTTGCATCGACAAATTAAATGTCAAGCATATTTGGTCATGAAAATTATATACTAATACAAGGTAATATTATATTATTCAATGTGTCCATTGAATGGACCCAACTCATAGGAACTCAAGTGAACAAAATGCTCTATCATATTATTTCGAAAGTATTTCCATGTCTTCCTTCTACCTAACAAATAAAACCTAAGTAGTGTAGATAGGGATATATCAGAACCCTGTAAGCACCCAGGAGTTATAACAAAGCTCGAGGACATGGAAAAGTTGGTAAATAAATGCATTACCAATCAGCCTGTTAAAAAATGTACAATTTTGAGTTGACTGGTACTGGCATAAATAATATGATAGAATGATCTTTAAAAAAACTTACTGTGAAATTATGTTGGTGTAGTTTAAAAACAAATCATGTTTTCCCTAATAAACACTACTACATCTGTTGCAGTAGAGTAATTTGATAAAAAATAATGAGCAGATATTTTACAGAATATGTTATGTAGTAATTCAAAATAATTAATGAAATTTTAGACTAGCCCGTGCGATTGCACGGGTTGTCGACTAGTATTTATCTATCTATCTATACCTATACTAATTAGAGACTCCCAAGAAATTACCATGTTAATCAGATTTTACGAACCGTTTATCTGATGGGACCGAATTATTACGGTGTAGATTAACCCACATATTCTACCTATTAGTACTTTAGAAAAGAAAAAAAATAGCCATAGAATCACATTTAATAGTTTAGATCTAACCTCTGTTTTTTTTGGGTAGATGTAAATTCTGTTTACAGGGAAAAAATGAGCCACAGAATTTTGTGGAACGGTTTAGATCTAAACTTTGTTTACAGGAAAAAGGAAAAAATTGAGCCATAGAATCGCACATCATGGTAGAGGGTTGTTTGTACGAAACCGTCATGTGCAGGCCATTCATCAATAAAAAAAATCTGAGGCTAGGACACAGACGTGGCCAATGGATTTCCATTGCGAGGTGCCGGTGTAGGCTTGCAATCAAGCCCTAGCATTCATGTGTGCCCTGAAGTCTGCTCTTCTGCTAAAAAAAAGTCTGTCAACTCCGCAGCTTGATGATATACCGCAGTTTGGTTGTCCATTACCAGTGTTGCGGTGCTTTCTACCAAATCAAATATTGGCTAATGAGGTGCACCTCAACGATGGAGCTGAGTGCTCTAGATCGATTATTGCCATGCCAATTGTGTTGTGAGGATATGAGAATATACGGTGAAATATGTGCCGTACAAAAACTGGCAGGCCGCTGGATTGATTCTTATCGGAGAGGCACATACAAGGTTAGCTTGGGTACTTCCGATCCAATTTATATTACGAGCAGATGAAAGTTTGTGACACAATACACACATATGCAAGCTAGCAGGCTGTTGGATCGATATGCAAGTAGCAGGCTGCTGGATCGATTCAGCCGGGAGATGCAATACCATACAAAACTGCCAATCCTAATGATCCATTCTGCCAAAACACATGCACACGTCCAGATGAATTTGTTGCCATAGACTCAAGGTGTCCGGTTGAATCAAGCAAGCATGTACACATACGTCCATAAAGATCTCAGCCGATTCGACAACTGCGACCATGCTCTCGAAGAAAAGTAGTCGTACATCTACGAGCGAGTACGTGATCAGTTGTGCTGGCGCATTGAGGCTAAAAAGGAAGAATAATATGGACGCCCTGAATCATGTGAGTGCCACGCCATCTGAAGGTTTGTTTTATTGCACCAATCTTTTTATGTTTGAAACAAACGCATTATGCTTGCATTACTTCTTTTGATTTTTATTTATTTGTTTATTTATCTGCTTCTAGACTAGAGTGCTTCCGGCTTCTATGTACGTAAAAAGCACGGCTCACAAGAAGTTGTTTTACAGGGATGTTAGGCAACTAATTATCATTTTTATAGGAAATTGTCCTAAACTCAATTGTGTGTTGATACGTTTTTGTTAGTACCAGTATTTATTTCTGGACTTAGACATGGCGAAGTTAGTTTTGCTTCGATGGCAGTAGGCCACATCTAATTCCTTAGCCAGGGCTTGATCTTACATCACATGAATCATTATTAAACTTTTATGTCTCTGCTTATTTCACAGTGAACAGCATTTTCAATATTATTTTAAGATGGGTTTGACAATTTAGCCAGTTTGAGGCCATACACTTGAACGAGCTGCCGCTTGGTCTTCTTTTGCCTAAGAAAGCTCGCTTTCACACTCTGATGTTGTGACAATACCATTCTAAACTTAGCTACTTCCACTCATCTATGCTCAAATAAGCTCTACCTGACCAAAAGTAATAATTAAAAATCACATTGGTTTTATTTCCTACATGTGGACAGGAGCTGCTCAGCTCATATGGGTCACTATTTTCTTTTTCGGTAGCACACTATTTTCTTATTGTTGTATAGTTATGATGTTGCTTTTTAAATTGCATGCTAATTTACAGTTCCAACAAATGAATTTGTATTGTTTCACTTTCATTCTCAACTGATTCATTATAGTTTTCAAGGGAATCCATCGGTTCATTATCTTATATGGTTTGACTATCATGTACGTAAGTCATTTTTTGCCTACTACAAACAAGATCCAGATTGTCTTATATTTTTATGTTTGTAATAAGCCAACACTGCTGCTGGATACTTGATCCATCATCGCGTGTTTATATCAAGTTTTAAAAAGGTATTCATTTTGTAACTACTTTTTATGAAGCATACTTTTTAACAATCAAGTTTCTTAGTTATTACTTATTAGACAGTATGGATTTCTGGACTAACAATTTTGTTCTTTAAACCCCATGGTACATTTCAATATTTTCACAAGCAAATATAAGCATATATAAAGCGATACATTCTTAGGAGACGTTTGACGAAAGATTAATTACTTAGTATGGAATGAAACAAAATCATCTTTCAAGTAAATGATTTGAAGACGTTTCTGACATAGATATTACATTGGCACAATCAACAATCTTTTACTTTAATATGTGTTATTTGATATTCAGAAAGTAAATGTTAAGCATCATAAACTTATGGGATTATCATGTCGTTCTTCATGAAAATTCTAAGTTGGTATGTATTGTCACTCGATCATTTGAAAACCTTTATGTATATTAATTTTCAAATTTAGAGAAATTTACGTTCACATTTTATAGGTGCCATTCATTTACTAAGCATAAAGATACTACTATTGCTCCATTTTTAGAGTGTTGAAATTGTCTTGCAATATTCATTCATAATACAAGAACCACAGTTTAGGGAAATGGAAATAAAATTGCTCCACCATAACAAATTTCTGTAGTTCAAACATATTTTCAATGGTTAGATAACCGGCCCGTGCGGATGCACGGGTTGACGACGTTCCACGTTAATCCTGAGAATTAAGTAAAACTATCCGTTGGATCTGTCTATTAGTTACGGCATCCATCAGATGAAGGACGTCACGAGTCCTTGCAGACTATCCCACCTGCAAGCCTATTCCATACCAAATCTTTGGAGTTTCTATGAAAAAAAAAGACTCGCACATTAATCCTGAGAATTAAGTAAGGCTCTCCTTTGGATATATCTATTAGTTATGGGCATCCATCAGATTATGTACACCACGAGTCCTTGCAGATTATTTCACATGCGAGCTTATTCCATACCATAGTCTTTGGAGTTTTCGTGGAAAAAAAAAGAATATACCGCTAGCAAACCCCATAATTACCTCCGCCTCACCCCATCCTCCTCTCGCACGCCGCCTGCTGCCCTAATTATTGAATTTCAATCTATTTTGCACCAGACCAAAGCCTCGAGTATAGAGTTAAGGGCCGCAAGTTCACACGTATATAGTTCTCGGAGTTGGAGATTGATTTTTTTTAGAAAAGGGGTATTACCCCGGCCTCTGCATCAGAAAGATGCATACGGCCAATAATTAAAAACAAAAGTAGTCACAATATCTGAAGGTACGAAAATAAACAAGCTGCTCCAGCGAGCCTAATCAAGAAAGCCACAACCGACTGGCAAATAAAATAGGAGCACTACATGCCTATCCTATTACATGACCGCCATCCAAACCGGTTGAAAATACCCCGAGCTACCATCTCCCATCGGGTAGACGCAATAGCCAAACGCCCCCTGGCCTCTGTCGGAGTGAGTAACGACCACATACGGATCAATGTTGTGGCCCTGAAGATAACCTGCAAAAAGTGAAAGTTCGTTTTTCTGTTAAAAACCAAATCATTTCTGCAGTTCCATACTGCCCATAACAAGGCACACACTCCGACACGAATGTGTCTTGCTACATCCAAGTTAACCCCATCAAGCCATGTTCCAAATAACATATTGATAGAGGTAGGTGGAGTAATATTAAAAGCAATATGAATCGAACGCCAAAGAATCTTAGCCAGCGGACAATCTAAAAAGAGGTGCCTTATAGTTTCGTTACAATCACAAAAGCTACACCTAGCAGAACCCACCCAATTGCGTTTTGCCAGGTTATCTTTTGTCAAAATCACTTGTTTATGCACAAACCACATAAACACTTTGATACGCAAAGTACCTTAACTTTCCAGACGTGCTTCGAGCAAGGAATGACACTAGTGTTTATAAGATCCAGATACATGGATTTAACCGAGAACCTACCGTCCTTAGTCAGTTTCCAAAACAATCTATCTGGCTGTTGAGATAGCTGGACATCTATCAACCTTCGTACAAGATGAAGCCATGCCTCCCACCGATGGCCTACTAGCATCCTCCGGAAGCTAATATTGAGAGGCGTGGACTGTAAGACATTTGCAACATAGGCTTCTCTACGTTGAACGATGTTATACATAGTAGGATATTGAAGTGCCAGAGGCGTCTCCCCAAGCCACGTATCCTCCCACAACCTCGTATTAGCCCCATCACCGACTAAGATTTTCGTCCTGTTAAAGAATAGGGGCTTGACTCTCATCAACCCTTTCCAAAACGGAGAATCATTCGGGCGCACTGTCACCTGAGCCAGAGTTTTAGCCTGAAGATACTTATTCCGCAGAATCTGAGCCCATGTAGCCTCTGTCTCGGACGAGAGTTTAAATAGCCACTTGCTAAGGAGACATCTATTCTTGATCTCTAGATTTTCAATGCCTAGACCGCCTTGGTCCTTCGGCCTACAGATGATATCCCATTTTGCAAGCCTATACTTTCGTTTCAACTCATCATTCTGCCAAAAGAAACGAGATCGATAAAAGTCTAACCTCTTCCTGACCCCCACCGGGACCTCAAAAAAGGATAAAAGAAACATGGGCATACTGGTTAAGACCGAATTAATCAGAATTAATCGTCCTCCATATGACATGAGCTTCCCTTTCCAGCAGCTCAGTTTCTTTTCGAAACGATCCTCGATGCATTTCCACTCCTTGTTCGTCAGCTTACGATGGTGAATGGGTATACCTAGGTAAGTAAACGGTAGCGAACCCAACTCACATCCGAACAATTGCTTATACGCCTCCTGGTCCTCATTAGCTCTTCCAAAGCAAAACAGTTCGCTCTTATGGAAGTTAATCTTGAGTCCAGACAATTGTTCAAATAAGCACAACACAAGCTTCATGTTCCTTGCTTTCACCAAGTCATGCTCCATAAAGAAGATAGTATCATCGGCATACTGCAGAATGGAAATACCACCATCAACTAGGTGCGGAACCAAGCCCGAAACCTGCTCCGCATCCTTAGCCCGACCTATTAAAATGGATAACATATCAACCACTATGTTAAATAGAATCGGTGACATGGGATCTCCTTGCCTTAGTCCTTTATGTGTCTGGAAATAGTGACCTATATCATCATTCACTTTAATCCCTACACTCCCTTTTTGCATAAAGGACTCAATCTGGTCTCGCCAGGCCTTGTCAAATCCTTTCATACGCAACGTCTGTTGAAGGAACGGCCATTTAACTTTATCGTATGCCTTTTCAAAATCCACTTTAAAAACCACACCATCTAGTTTTTTGGAGTGAATCTCATGGAGCGTTTCATGCAAGACGACCACTCCTTCAAGGATATTTCTGTCTGGCATGAAAGCGGTCTGGGACGGTTGCACAACTGAATGCGCAATCTGCGTGAGTCTATTCGTCCCAACCTTGGTGAAAATTTTGAAACTGACATTAAGCAAACAGATAGGTCTGAACTGCTCAATGCGAATAGCCTCCGTCTTCTTAGGAAGAAGAGTTATTGTTCCAAAATTGAGCTTGAACAAATGAAGTTGACCATTGAACAAATCATGAAACATCGGCAACAGGTCACCCTTAATAAAATGCCAGGACTTTTTGTAGAACTCCGCCGGAAACCCATCTGGTCCTGGCGCTTTATTGTTCTTCATTTGTGAAATAGCCTCAAACACCTCTTTCTCCGTGAAAGGAGCATTCAAAATCTCATTCTCTTCCGTCTCAAGTTGGGAAACATCCTCAACTCTTGACTCATCCAGGGACACAAAACTCTCTTCTGGAGAGCCAAACAACTGCTTATAATAGTTGGTAATGTAAAGTTTCAGGTTTTCCTGACCAACTATCGTCCCTTCATCTTGTTCTAATTGAAAAATTCTCTTCTTACGATGCTTTCCATTAGCAATCATATGAAAGAATTGAGTGTTGTCCTCTCCTTGGACAACCTTACGAACCTTAGCTCTCAAAGCCCATTTCAATTCCTCCTCGCGGAGAAGTGCTTTCAACCTCAACTCGGCCTCCACTTTAGCCTCCAGCTCGAAAGTATCTAAAATAAAGGTTTCAGCTTTTAACTCAAGGGAATGAATGAGCATAAGGAGTCTTTCCTTCTCAGCCTTATATATCCCATTCGTGTGCTTAGCCCATCCACGAAGGAACCTTCGAAGATGACGAATCTTGCACTGCCACCGCTCAATGGGTGACCTTCCCCCCAGTCTTTAGCCCACTCTCTAGCTAACAACTCAATAAACCCTTCTCTTTCAAACCAGGCAAGTTCGAAGGAAAAGATATTCTTATTACCCATATGAGTTTGAGCTCCAGAGTCGACTAGTAACGGTGTGTGATCCGAGATACCTCGTGTCAATGCCTGCACCGTTACCAGAGGAAACTTCTGTTCCCAATCAACGCTCGCCAAAACACGATCGAGCTTCTCAAAAGTCGGAACCGGTAGCGAGTTTGCCCAAGTGAACTTCCTACCCGAAAGCTCTATCTCTCTGAGATCCAAGCTTTCTATGATAGTATTGAACATAAATGACCATCTGCCGTCAAAGCTGTCATTATTATTTTCCTCCTTTCTTCGAATAATGTTAAAATCTCCACCCACTAAGACAGGTAGTTGCTCGTTATCGCAAACACGGACCAAATCAGCCAAGAAATCTGGCTTGAGTTCTGGTTGCGCAGCCCCATAGACTGCCACCAAAACCCAATCAAACCCATCCGCTTTAGTTCTGACCCGAAACTTTACCGCAAACTCACCCAGCACTACACTCCGAACCTCCAACATCTCGCACTTAACCCCAAGTAAAACCCCACCGGATCTTCCTCGAGGTGGGAGACAGTGCCAGTCAAAATCAACCCCCCCCAGATAAGGTACTAAGAAATCGTGGAGAAAAATTACCTCGTCCAGTCTCGGACAAAGCAATAAAGTCTAGCTGATGTTCAAGAGAAGCCTCTGCTAGAAACCGTCTTTTAGCCAAGTCCTTAAGACCTCTGCTGTTCCAAAAGATGCCTCTCATATTTCATAAAAAAAATTAGAGGTACGGATCCTAGCACTTCTACGCGCAGCTGACACCAGATAAACCTTCCGTTTCCAGGTCCGTTTAGGCTTAACGCGAACATCAGACGGTTCGGCACGTTCGGAATGATCGTCAATCCCCAAAGACTCATCCTCAAGGTTAGAAGTTTCAGGGAGGCCATACTCATCCTCCTCCTCCGCCTCCTGTACCGCAGGATCAAGATCAGCACACAAGCCATCTAGAACTCTAACCCCAAGCGCATCAATCTCCGATTCATTCATCGGCCTAACCGCCGCCAAGTTACGAATCAAATCTAACGCTCGTTCAGCTTCCAGATCTAGCATATCATTAACGGATTTAGAAATCTCTAGATCATTATTACCCAGAGATACTCCTAATTGGTTCGCATTTTGCACAATCTCATCATTGGTAAAATGCATAATAGAATTAAATTTGTTAACAAACATACCAGTAGAAAGCTCGACGTCATGCAGCTTGGCCGCCCTCAGCGCGCACCTGAGCTGCATGTCATCAACATCCGGCTGCTCCTGCAGTCTCCGGCTGACCCGTCTCCCTGCAGAGACAGGATCCGGGATCCCACCGAAAGCGATGACCTCCTCGCGAGAAGCTGCGCTGGGGGAAGAGCCTCCTGCCCGTCCCCCAACAGCGGTGACCAGCGCCGGGGCCACCGGAACCACGTCCAACGGCGATGAGAGCTCGCAGGGCCCATGGGCTGCCACCCCGCCGACGCCCGCGACCGGTGAACTCAGCCTAGCGCGGTCCAGGGAATCCGGTGCCGCAGCAACCGAACCACCCAGCCCGCCCTCCATAGCAACCGAAGTGGAAATGACGGCCTCCTGCGCGCCCGCTCCCCCGCGAACCGGCGGCCTCACCAAGGGGGCCTCGCCGACCCTTGGGACCGCCAGCGTCAAGGTCTCAGAGGGCCGAGCCTCCTGCTGGCCCTCTCCTCCCATGACCACCGGCTCGGCCGCCTCAGCCTGTGTCGAAGGAGAGGACACAACTGATGGCGGGCCATCCTGCCCTGAAGCACCTCCGCCATCAGCAGACCTCGACACCCGCATACTGGGCACCATGGACGCAGAACGGACCCTGTCACACGACACCCTCGGCGGAGCCGAGAACGCTCCAAAAGAGCCAAGCTGAAGAGTGGTAGTCGGAACTGTCCTGGAAGTCCCAACAGGGGCAGAGTCACCATTATCAGACTGCCCCGAAGGCCCCTTAGCCTTATCATCATCACTCTTAGCTATATCATCCTGGTTCCCCGAACCCCCTCCGCCCTCAGAAGTGTCCATGGGGTTATCATCCTCAAACTCATTGAAAAGATTAGGATCCTCATACTCAACGTCCAACTGATATAAAACACCCGCGTAAGTCCAAGGCACCACGTCTGGCAAGAACTGAATATTGGCTACACTGACAAGCAGCCGTGCCACCCCATGAGCCCGAGTGAACTGCATATCCACCTGCTCAGTCCTGCCAATCAAAGAACCCAGGCTCCAAGTGACCAAGAAGCTGTCCAGAGGGTTAGAGGGAGCACCAGAGAACCGAACCCAAATCCGAGTTAAAGGCGTGCCTTGTGGCTCTTTCTTGGTCCATTTATCAAACTCAAGTACAAAACTAGTCCCGGTGACCCTGCTCATACCGAACTTGAGAATCCTCACCTGATCCTCCTTAGACGGGAAATCCACTTTATAAGAGTTATCGGTGAGCTTAAATAAGGACCACTGAAAATTACCCGGGGCGAGCTCTCTTAACTGCTGAATGATCTGAGCCTCGGACAACGGCCCGTTAACCACCTTCACCACACCGGGGAAGGACGTTTCCACTATGGGCGCCGAAGGCTCCGCAGAAGGAGACTCAAAAAACATCAACTCCGAGCAACACACTCCATAAATCTGAATGGATGGTTTAGGCCCCAACATGAGAGGACATTCAGCCGCTGTGTGCTAGCCAATATCCATATTCGTGCTGGTCTTTGACGCCGGATAGCCGAAGGCGGCAGAGTGCATCGGCTTGCAGGCGAAGGCGGCAGAGTGCATCGGCTTGCAGGTGCTCGGCGAAGACAGTGGGATGCATGGAACGGCGACAAGACTGCGTGAACTACAACGAACTCGACTGTGCAGCCATCTCAGTCACGCAGGTATCTATCCGGTGAATGCCAAGTATTTTGGGCGAGATTTATGATGTGTTTCTTTCGGCCTGTACTTTTAGGAGTGTATGACACCCACATTCGTACCCATAGATTGGTTCCCCTGAGAAGCAAAGGTACATGTGGAAGCAGGCTCCTGGATTGATCGTTCTGGAGGGTAGCTAGCAATTCCATGCCGACAAAAATTTGCACGCTGACGTACGTACAGGCAGCACCCTGTTTGATTTTTCCTACGATTGCACAATAACACACCTGAGTGCACACAGGCTAGATAAGCTTTTCATCGAAGCGCCCGGCCGCATCACATGTCTTCACCAGGTGCAGGTGCAGTAAGCAATTCATTATTAGATTGAAACCCTGCTGTGTTCTATTGGTCGTTCGCAAGATTACTTTTATATTTGTTTAGTTGGAGCATAGTACGCTGCGTTGGGTGGACATATGAAACACGATTTCTTTGGATGTCATTACCGTGCAGGTGAAATATAATGACAGGTTGAGGCATGGCCAATGTCGATACCTAAGAAACTTGATTGGTTACTCACCAGATTGCATGTAGATATGTGTTTTCTTTTCTTATCACATAAAGTGGGTATAGTTTCTTCATACTGATTCCATTGAAATTAATATACTTCCGGTGACTGAACTCCTTGATCAGAACCAACTGATTGGTTTGTCTCTTATCAAAATTACTCATTTGTTTATCCATTTGGGCATTGTATGTTTGCTTGGGTTAGTGTTCCTGTCGCTTCTATCTATTACATGAAGCAGGCAAATAAGCGCGCGTACAGTTTTGCTACACGTTCAGAGTATGGGGATAAGTCACACTTCACATTGAGTTATGCATGTGATTAATTTTTATTCGGATTTTCGTATCCTGATTAGAGCCGTGCATATCCATCTCCCTACACGAGTACGCAATTGGCAGTTCTCTTCATGTGATTTTTGTTTCCCTGTTAAGATAAGACATTCATGATTTTATAATCTGAATGGTATTTTTGTAATCCAAATTCAGTTGTCCTCCAATGAACAATTAACTACTCTATGTAAACTATTTGCTAATTTTTACATGTGAACAAAATAGGAAGTATATTTCTTCAAGAAAGCCTACGTACTTGGTTCAGCGGAAAATATGCCATGAACAAGCTTAATTATTCCTGTTATGTATTCAATGGTTGTTTGCTTCCATCTATTGTTTCATCTTTTGGCTGTAATCTTTACTTGATAAAAGGGGATATGCGTATAGTTGGAAGCCGCATATGCAATGCTAATCACCTTTTGGAGGTTATATGTCTTTCCTTAAATTACTTTATTCACTATGATCTTTTGGGTCTCTTATTAGTCTTCTATGTAGTATGAACAAATACAAAAGATTAATGATCAGCACGTAAGCGACATTGCCATACAAGAAGGTTATACTGACATTTAGTATTGTAAGATTTTCCCAAAAGTTTCACTGATTACGGATGATAAGGAACAGTTTATGTTCATTTTAAGGTTGCAATAACCAGTGTTGAAAAACATATACAGCTTAAAATCTGAGACAAGAGAAGAGAAATACTCAAGTTAATTATGAACAGTTAATTATTTGTTGTAATAGCAGAATGAATATTTTATGATTGACAGCAATATTTGGTTAGTTGATGGATGCCGCAAGAAATCATATATTAAGTTATCCTTCCAGGGCATGTTTGGTGCTACCAAGGAATTTCCTCTCTAAAGATACAGTACAGTGATGCGGGCTGTTCTTATATGTTATTCTTGCATAATGCACGAGTTGTGTTCATGTCTCTCAGCCAAGGTTAGCTCGCCTCCACGAGTAGGGATTTTAGGATCTGGATTACTAAACCACCATGATACAATTGCACTTATATTCATGTAGATTTATTACTATTGATGTCTATATCAACCTTACTATGAGCACATCCATTTGTGTTCTCTTAATGCCTATGTATCTTCATATTGAATTACTAAGGTCTGATATAAAACCTTGTATCTTACTCTCAAGTGGTGTCAGAAATTTTGTAGTCAACTATCTTCTATTGGTCAAACATGGTTACTTTGTTTCATGTCATACGATTTGTGGAACTATATATGATTCGCATAATATGACATAGGTTTGCACTTTCCAAGGAGTGCCATGGAAAGGATTTGCACATAAGCCCAACATATACTAATAAATGATATCATTATTTTCTATGGGTTTCCTATGTTAACTGCCATGCTACTTGGTTTTCAATACAAGGAGGAATTTCAAAGAAAGAACTTATGCAAACTTTTTGTCTTCTATATACCTTCTCATTGATACATGGATGAAAAAAAAGTCACTTCTTAATGATGTTGTGTGTAACATAAATTTCTAGACCGTGCAGGTGCACGGGTTGATGACTAGTAGTGTATAGTTGGTACTGGCCGTCTTGATCGGTCTTTTGTCCTTCAACCCACCATTTCTACATCTAGTTCAATGGTGTGAGAAGTGTTTCTGCATGCTATAGCGGCAATGCTCCCCTTTATAAGGGCTAGTCATGCGCATATCTTGGAAGATTGGTGATAAAATTAGATATCATGCAATTAATTCGAACTAACATCTAATAGAAAAGAAATCTAAACATTAAGGTGGTTCAGTTTATAGTCTTTGTCTTATAATCAATACAGAAAATATGTTTTCTTATAGTGTCCACCCATGCCTTACCTTGGCAGGACCACACATTTTAAGCCACATCCTGACTCAACTGTCAACAACAAAAATGATTTCCTGCATCCAACTTAGTATGATTGTTCTATGAATTTCCATCTACCTGCTTTGTAGTTCAAGTATGCAAAAAGCAATACTAGTACTAAAAATTCCAGATCAGGAATGGAATGTGTCCAACAAAAATGCTTAAGTTTGTTCACAAGAAAGTAGGATCCTTCTTGCAAATTCTTGAGGACAAATTGTCCAATACACGCTAAACCAAAAAAAATGCGAAGATCTGCAACATCACGGCAGGCAGATGCATCTTTTGAACTACAAATGAAACATTAGGGTGCTTTTATTAATGGTATGTGAATCTAATAAATATAAAAGGAGGTAGAATCAAACATTTGTAGCCCATATAATATATGTTCATTAAAAATGGATGTTACTGCGTGAGGTTGCCCCCCTCCTGTTGGGTAACGCAGTAATTTCAAAAAATTTCCTATGCACACGCAAGATCATGGTGATGCATAGCAACGAGAGGGGAGAGTGTTGTCTACGTACCCACGCAGACCGACTGCGGAAGCGTTGACACAACGTAGAGGAAGTAGTCGTACGTCTTCCCGATCCGACCGATCCAAGCACCGTTACTCCGGCACCTCCGAGTTCTTAGCACACGTACAGCTCGATGACGATCCCCGGGCTCCGATCCAGCAAAGCGTCGGGGAGGAGTTCCGTCAGCATGACGGCGTGGTAACGATCTTGATGTACTACCGACGCAGGGCTTTGCCTAAGCACTACAACGATATGATCGAGGTGGAATATAGTGGCAGGGGGCACCGCACACGGCTAAGGAACGACCACGTGGATCAACTTGTGTGTCTAGAGGTGCCCCCCTGCCCCTGTATATAAAGGATCCAAGGGAGGGGGTGCGGCCGGCCCTATGGTGGCGCGCAGGAGTCCTACTCCTACCGGGAGTAGGACTCCCCCCAAACCTTGTCCAACTAGGAGAGGTGGAGGGAGAATAGGAAAGGGGGGCCGCCGCCCCTCCCTCCTTGTCCAACTCGGACTAGGGGGAGAGGGGGCGCGCGGCCTGCCCTGGCAGCCCCTTCCTCTTCTCCACATTAGGCCCATGAGGCCCATTAACCCCCCGGGGGGTTCCAGTAACCCCCCGGTGCTCCGGTTTTATCCGATACTTCTCCGGAACCTTTCCAGTGTCCGAATATAGCCATCCAGTATATCAATCTTTATGTCTCGACCATTTCGAGACTCCTCGTCATGTCCGTGATCACATCCGGGACTCGGAACTAACTTCGGTACATCAAAATGCATAAACTCATAATAACTGTCATCGTAACGTTAAGCATGCGGACCCTACGGTTCGAGAACAATGTAGACATGACTGAGACAAATCTCCGGTCAATAACCAATAGCGGGACCTGGATGCCCATATTGGCTCCTACATATTCTAGGAAGATCTTTATCGGTCAGACCGCATAACAACATACGTTGTTCCCTTTGTCATCGGTATGTTACTTGCCCGAGATTCGATCGTCGGTATCCAATACCTAGTTCAATCTCGTTACCGGCAAGTCTCTTTACTCGTTCTGTAATACATCATCCCGCAACTAACTCATTAGTTGCAATGCTTGCAAGGCTTATGTGATGTGCATTACCGAGAGGGCCCAGAGATACCTCTCCGACAATCGGAGTGACAAATCCTAATCTTGAAATATGCCAACCCAACATCTACCTTTGGAGACACCTATAGAGCTCCTTTATAATCACCCAGTTACGTTGTGACGTTTGGTAGCACACAAAGTGTTCCTCCGGTAAACGGGAGTTGCATAATCTCATAGTCATAGGAACATGTATAAGTCATGAAGAAAGCAATAGCAACATACTAAACGATCGGGTGCTAAGCTAATAGAATGGGTCATGTCAATCAGATCATTCAACTAATGATGTGACCTCGTTAATCAAATAACAACACTTTGTTCATGGTTAGGAAACATAACCATCTTTGATTAACGAGCTAGTCAAGTAGAGGCATACTAGTGACACTAAGTTTGTCTATGTATTCACACATGTATTATGTTTCTGGTTAATACAATTCTAGCATGAATAATAAACATTTATCATGATATAAGGAAATAAATAATAACTTTATTATTGCCTCTAGGGCATATTTCCTTCAGTCTCCCACTTGCACTAGAGTCAATAATCTAGATTACACAGTAATGATTCTAACACCCATGGAGTCTTGGTGCTGATCATGTTTTGCTCGTGGAAGAGGCTTAGTCAACGGGTCTGCAACATTCAGATCCGTATGTATCTTGCAAATCTCTATGTCTCCCACCTGGACTAGATCCCAGATGGAATTGAAGCGTCTCTTGATGTGCTTGGTCCTCTTGTAAAATCTGGATTCCTTTGCCAAGGCAATTGCACCAGTATTGTCACAAAAGATTTTCATTGGACCCGATGCACTAGGTATGACACCTAGATCGGATATGAACTCCTTCATCCAGACTCCTTCATTCGCTGCTTCCGAAGCAGCTATGTACTCCGCTTCACATGTAGATCCCGCTACAACGCTTTGTTTAGAACTGCACCAACTGACAGCTCCACCGTTTAATGTAAACACGTATCCGGTTTGCGATTTAGAATCGTCCGGATCAGTGTCAAAGCTTGCATCAACGTAACCTTTTACGGTGAGCTCTTTGTCACCTCCATATACGAGAAACATATCCTTAGTCCTTTTCAGGTATTTCAGGATGTTCTTGACCGCTGTCCAGTGATCCACTCCTGGATTACTTTGGTACCTCCCTGCTAAGCTTATAGCAAGGCACACATCAGGTCTGGTACACAGCATTGCATACATGATAGAGCCTATGGCTGAAGCATAGGGAACATCTTTCATTTTCTCTCTATCTTCTGCAGTGGTCGGGCATTGAGTCTGACTCAACTTCACACCTTGTAACACAGGCAAGAACCCTTTCTTTGCTTGATCCATTTTGAACTTCTTCAAAATCTTGTCAAGGTATGTGCTTTGTGAAAGTCCAATTAGGCGTCTTGATCTATCTCTATAGATCTTTATGCCTAATATGTAAGCAGCTTCACCGAGGTCTTTCATTGAAAAACTCTTATTCAAGTATCCCTTTATGCTATCCAGAAATTCTATATCATTTCCAATCAGTAATATGTCATCCACATATAATATCAGAAATGCTACATAGCTCCCACTCACTTTCTTGTAAATACAGGCTTCTCCGAAAGTCCGTATAAAGCCAAATGCTTTGATCACACTATCAAAGCGTTTATTCCAACTCCGAGAGGCTTGCACCAGTCCATAAATGGATCGCTGGAGCTTGCACACTTTGTTAGCCCCCTTTGGATCGACAAAACCTTCCGGTTGCATCATATACAACTCTTCTTCCAGAAATCCATTCAGGAATGCAGTTTTGACATCCATCTGCGAAATTTCATAATCATAAAATGCGGCAATTGCTAACATGATTCTGACAGACTTAAGCATCGCTACGGGTGAGAAGGTCTCATCGTAGTCAACCCCTTGAACTTATCGAAAACCTTTTGCAACAAGTCGAGCTTTGTAGACAGTAATATTACCGTCAGCGTCAGTCTTCTTCTTAAAAATCCATTTATTCTCAATTGCTTGCCGATCATCGGGCAAGTCAACCAAAGTCCATACTTTGTTCTCATACATGGATCCCATCTCAGATTTCATGGCTTCAAGCCATTTTGCGGAATCTGGGCTCACCATCGCTTCTTCATAGTTCGTAGGTTCATCATGATCTAGTAGCATGACTTCCAGAACTGGATTACCGTACCACTCTGGCACGTATCTCACTCTAGTTGATCTACGAGGTTCGGTAGTATCTTGTTCCGAAGTTTCATGATCATTATCATTAACTTCCTCACTTATTGGTGTAGGTGTCGCAGAAACAGTTTTCTGTAATGTGCTACTTTCCAACAAGGGAGCAGGTACAGTTACCTCGTCAAGTTCTACTTTCCTCCCACTCACTTTTTTCGAGAGAAACTCCTTCTCCAGAAAGTTTCCGAATTTAGCAACAAAAGTCTTGCCTTTGGATTTGTGATAGAAGGTGTATCCAATAGTTTCCTTTGGATATCCTATGAAGACACATTTCTCCGATTTGGGTTCGAGCTTATCAGGTTGAAGTTTTTTCACATAAGCATCGCAGCCCCAAACTTTCAGAAACGACAACTTTGGTTTCTTGCCAAACCACAGTTCATAAGGCGTCGTCTTAACGGATTTTGATGGTGCCCTATTTAACGTGAATGTGGCCGTCTCTAGAGCGTATCCCCAAAACGATAGCGGTAAATCAGTAAGAGATATCATAGATCGCAACATATCTAGTAAAGTACGATTACGACGTTCGGACACACCATTACGTTGTGGTGTTCCGGGTGGCGTGAGTTGCGAAACTATTCCACAATTTTTCAAATGTACACCAAACTCGTAACTCAAATATTCTCCTCCACGATCAGATCGTAGAAACTTTATTTTCTTGTTACGATGATTTTCAACTTCACTCTAAAATTCTTTGAACTTTTCAAACGTTTCAGACTTATGTTTCATTAAGTGAATATACCCATATCTGCTTAAGTCATCTGTGAAAGTGAGAAAATAACGATATCCGCCTCGAGCCTCAATATTCATCGGACCACATACATCTGTATGTATGATTTCCAAAAAATCTGTTGCTCTCTCCATAGTACCGGAGAACGGTGTTTTAGTCATCTTACCCATGAGGCACGGTTCGTAAGTACCAAGTGATTCATAATCAAGTGGTTCCAAAAGTCCATCAGTATGGAGTTTCTTCATGCGCTTTACACCGATATGACCTAAACGGCAGTGCCACAAATAAGTTGCACTATCATTATCAACTCTGCATCTTTTGGCTTCTACATTATGAATATGTGTATCACTACTATCGAGATTCAACAAGAATAGACCACTCTTCAAGGGTGCACGACCATAAAAGATATTACTCATATAAATAGAACAACCATTATTCTCTGATTTAAATGAATAACCGTCTCGCATTAAACAAGATCCAGATATAATGTTCATGCTCAATGCTGGCACCAAATAACAATTATTTAGGTCTAATACTAATCCTGAAGGTAGATGTAGAGGTAGCGTGCTGACTGCGATCACATCGACTTTGGAACCGTTTCCCACGCGCATCGTCACCTCGTCCTTAGCCAATCTTCGCTTAATCCATAGCCCCTATTTCGAGTTGCAAATATTAGCAACAGAACCAGTATCAAATACCCAGGTGCTACTGCGAGCATTAGTAAGGTACACATCAATAACATGTATATCACATATACCTTTGTTCACCTTGGCATCCTTCTTATCCGCCAAATACTTGGGGCAGTTTCACTTCCAGTGACCAGTCTGCTTGCAGTAGAAGCACTCAGTTTCAGGCTTAGGTCCAGACTTGGGTTTGTTCTCTTGAGCAGCAACTTGCTTGCCGTTCGTCTTGAAGTTCCCCTTCTTCTTCCATTTGCCCTTTTTCTTGAAACTAGTGGTCTTGTTGATCATAGACACTTGATGCTCCTTTTTGATTTCTACCTCCGCAGCTTTCAGCATTGCGAAGAGCTCGGGAATAGTCTTGTTCATCCCTTGCATATTATAGTTCATCACGAAGCTCTTGTAGCTTGGTGACAGTGATTGGAGAATTCTGTCAATGACGCAATCATCTGGAAGATTAACTCCCTTCTGAATCAAGTGATTATTATACCCAGACATTTTGAGTATATGCTCACTGACAGAACTGTTCTCCTCCATCTTGCAGCTGTAGAACTTATTGGAGACTTCATATCTGTCAATCCGGGCATTTGCTTGAAATATTAACTTCAACTCCTGGAACATCTCATATGCTCCATGACGTTCAAAATGTCGTTGAAGTCCCGATTCTAAGCCGTAAAGCATGGCACACTGAACTATCGAGTAGTCATCAGCTTTGCTCTGCCAGACGTTCATAACATCTGGTGTTGCTCCAGCAGCAGGCCTAGTACCCAGCGGTGCTTCCAGGACGTAATTCTTCTGAGCAGCAATGAGGATAATCCTTAAGTTACGGACCCAGTCCGTGTAATTGCTACCATCATCTTTTAACTTTTCTTTCTCAAGGAACGCATGAAAATTCAACGGAACAACAGCACGAGCCATCTATCTACAATCAAACATAAACAAGCAAGATACTATCAGGTACTAAGTTCATGATAAGTTTAAGTTCAATTAATCAAATTACTTAAGAACTCCCACTTAGATAGACATCCCTCTAATCCTCTAAGTGATCACGTGATCCAAATCAACTAAACCATGTCCGATCATCACGTGAGATGGAGTAGTTTCATTGGTGAACATCACTATGTTGATCATATCTACTATATGATTCACGCTCGACCTTTCGGTATCTGTGTTCCGAGGCCATATCTGTATATGCTAGGCTCGTCAAGTATAACCTGAGTATTCCGCATGTGCAACCGTTTTGCACCCGTTGTATTTGAACGTAGAGCCTATCACACCCGATCATCACGTGGTGTCTCAGCATGAAGAACTTTCACAACGGTGCATACTCAGGGAGAACACTTCTTGATAATTTAGTGAGAGATCATCTTATAATGCTACCGTCAATCAAAGCAAGATAAGATGCATAAAAGATAAACATCACATGCAATCAATATAAGTGATACGATATGGCCATCATCATCTTGTGCTTGTGATCTCCATCTCCGAAGCACTGTCATGATCACCATCGTCACCGGCGCGACACCTTGATCTTCATCGTAGCATCGTTGTCGTCTCGCCAATCTTATGCTTCCACGACTATCGCTACCGCTTAGTGATAAAGTAAAGCATTACATCGCGATTGCATTGCATACAATAAAGGACAACCATATGGCTCCTGCCAGTTGCCGATAACTCGGTTACAAAACATGATCATCTCATACAATAAAATTTAGTATCATGTCTTGGCCATATCACATCACAACATGCCCTGCAAAAACAAGTTAGACGTCCTCTATTTTGTTGTTGCAAGTTTTACGTGGCTGCTACGGGCTTAAGCAAGAACCAATCTCACCTACGTATCAAAACCACAACGATAGTTTGTCAAATAGACTCCGTTTTAACCTTCGCAAGGACCGAGCGTAGACACACTTGGTTCAACTAAAGTTGGAGAAACAGTCACCCGCAAGCCACCTTTGTGCAAAGCACGTCGGGAGAACCGGTCTCGCGTAAGCGTATGCGTAATGTCGGTCCACGCCGCTTCATCCAACAATACCGCCGAACCAAAGTATGACATGCTGGTAGGCAGTATGACTTATATCACCCACAACTCACTTGTGTTCTACTCGTGCATATAACATCGAACCATAAAACCTAGGCTCGGATGCCACTGTTGGGTAACGCAGTAATTTCAAAAAATTTCCTACGCACACGCAAGATCATGGTGATGCATAGCAACGAGAGGGGAGAGTGTTGTCTACGTACCCACGCAGACCGACTGCGGAAGCGTTGACACAACGTAGAGGAAGTAGTCGTACGTCTTCCCGATCCGACCGATCCAAGCACCGTTACTCCGGCACCTCCGAGTTCTTAGCACACGTACAGCTCGATGACGATCCCCGGGCTCCGATCCAGCAAAGCGTCGGGGAGGAGTTCCGTCAGCACGACGGCGTGGTGACGATCTTGATGTACCATTGACGCAGGGCTTTGCCTAAGCACTACAACAATATGATCGAGGTGGAATATAGTGGCAGGGGGCACCGCACACGGCTAAGGAACGATCACGTGGATCAACTTCTGTGTCTAGAGGTGCCCCCCTGCCCCTGTATATAAAGGATCCAAGGGAGGGGGTGCGGCCGGCCCTATGGTGGCGCGCAGGAGGAGTCCTACTCCCTTTGTCATCGGTATGTTACTTGCCCGAGATTCGATCGTCGGTATCCAATACCTAGTTCAATCTCGTTACCGGCAAGTCTCTTTACTCGTTCTGTAGTACATCATCCCGCAACTAACTCATTAGTTGCAATGCTTGCAAGGCTTATGTGATGTGCATTACCGAGAGGGCCCAGAGATACCTCTCCGACAATCGGAGTGACAAATCCTAATCTTGAAATACGCCAACCCAACATCTACCTTTGGAGACACCTGTAGAGCTCCTTTATAATCACCCAGTTACGTTGTGACGTTTGGTAGCACACAAAGTGTTCCTCCAGTAAACGGGAGTTGCATAATCTCATAGTCATAGGAACATGTATAAGTCATGAAGAAAGCAATAGCAACATACTAAACGATCGGGTGCTAAGTAATGGAATGGGTCATGTCAATCAGATCATTCAACTAATGATGTGACCTCGTTAATCAAATAACAACACTTTGTTCATGGTTAGGAAACATAACCATCTTTGATTAACGAGCTAGTCAAGTAGAGGCATACTAGTGACACTAAGTTTGTCTATGTATTCACACATGTATTATGTTTCCGGTTAATACAATTCTAGCATGAATAATAAACATTTATCATGATATAAGGAAATAAATAATAACTTTATTATTGCCTCTAGGGCATATTTCCTTCACCTCCCCATTCGCATCCCATTTGCCCCATTTTCAAGCGCATAGAGTGAAACTCGCTTCCCCTTCCCCTCCCGGGTTGCACGCGCGGGGACCTCAGGGGGACGAAACCCTAACCAGCGAGCCACCTACCCCAGATCCACCCGGCCGCTGCCGCCGCCGGTCCTAGCGGCCCCCTGGCTGCCGAAGGCGGCGGGGAGGAGAGTGCGAAGGAGGGCTTCATCGGACGGTGCACGGCGGTGGTGCTGAGAGGCGGCGGGCGGCGAGAGAAGGGTTGTGGCGGAGCTGCGTGAAGGCTGGTGGAGGACCCACAGCTCGGAGGGGTGCACGGCCTTGGAAGCGGCGGCGCGGGCCTGGAGGCGGCGACGCAGAGGCTGCGGCGCGAGGTCTACGTCCATGCGGCTTCCTCGGGCCATGGAGGCGGAGCTAGCAGCGTCGTGGCCGTCGGTGGTGCTTCCTGGAGGCGGCGAAAATCACAGTGGAGCATCCGCCGGTGGCCATGGAGAGGGTGCTGCGGGCTGGATCTGGGCCCGGCGAGGGCCCGATCTGGGTTGGGGGCCGGTATGTACGACAGCTGTCAGGAGCGTGATAGCAGCGTGCGGCGGTTCCTCGACCAGATAGGAGGTGCTCGACGTGGGGGCTGCGGGTGCTCGGCCAGATCGGAGCTGGTAGAGAGGTGGGCTCTCGTCGTGCGGGTTCCGTGAAGCATGGGCCACGACATTGATTTCCTGCGGCGGCAGCGGTGTGAACAACGTGGACGGCTGCCCCATTCCGGTGGGCAAGGAGGATGGTGTGCGACGTCACCGACGAAAGTGTTTGTCCGTCTTCGGTCGGGCCGGCGACGATGGTGCCCGTGGGTGTTGTTTTCCTCCTTGGAGGTGTTGCCGAAGTATGCAACACCGTACTCGCTTCATTCCGGTTTTGGTTGATGTCTCCGGGCGAAATCCTAGGTTCGGAGTTGGACCGGCACGATAGCGGCGTCCTCGACGCCGTCCCTCTCTTGGGAGTATCGTGTTTGGAGACACGGCTTGTAGGTCCTAGGCTGCTTTCCTTCGACGCTCGCTGCTATCCAAGATTGTTCTGTAGGGGCACTATGCACTTCATTGCTAGCATGTCCAAGATGACGCCTTTCTTGGGACGGACCAAATTCCGCCATCCACCATCTTTAGGATGACGCGTCAACGAGGAATGTCAAGATGGAGATGTTCTTTTTGGAGGCGGCGGCATTGGTTGAGACGCGGCCTTGCTGCTCAGTTTAGGATAGGCTTTTCTTGTTGTTGTTGTTGTTGTTGTTGTCATGTGTAGGGGTTGTCTTCGGACTAGCCGGTGTGGAGTGTTGTGACAGATTGTGCGCAACGGACTGTCATTTTCTTGTATTCAAACCTCTACCTTCTATGAAGCTAAGGTACGCAATTTGCGTACTCTCGAGAAAAAAAATTGCGTGAGGTTAAGACAATATGCTACACCTTATTTTTGTTCATTGTGCACCCAAAGAGAAGAAAAAGAAAAGGTGTTGAATAATTTGGTTTGAACTTTGGCGACTTAATTAAATGGTAATTATGTCCTTTTTTGGGGGAAGGTAATTATGTACTCCCTCCAACTCAAAATGTACGACGTTTACATATCGGGACGGAGGGAGTGTGTTATAACAGAGGGGGTCAAGAAACTAGGAGGATGACCGGTCGAGCCAAAATTCCTCGGCCCCCTCAACAAAACCAAAGCGAGCAAGCTCATGAGCGGCTAAATATTGTTGAAAGACTTATTTTCCAGCAATCGTCAGTAACAACCGCTCTTGAGGCCTGATATTCAGATGGATTCTAGGACTATTTCCAGAAAACCACTCTCCCACTTACGATGGAATAACTGGACTGATGTTATGTGCTCTCCCACTTTACAAGACCGCCGGAAACATGCACAAGTCCATAAGGTTGGAGCCTCACGTTGTAGCTCATCATCATTATGTAACGCAGCATATATATTACATTAAAATATGGCAAAACGCAGGATGAAACTTACTCAAAATCGAAGTGAATCCATAGCGTCCTATGAACGCGACACCCGTGCGTCCAACGCACGCGCCACCTCTCCCTACAAAATCCAGAACCTCACGCCGTGACCCACACCACCATGTTACGGACCTCGATCTAGGATTGCAGGTAGCAGAGGAGGAAGAGGGAGGAAGGGGATCTGGTTAGGGGGAGAACGAAGAGCAGCTTCGTTTCGGTTTGCTATTACAATAATACTCGATGCCTTTTTCTTCCTTGCCTCTCACCTCTCTTAACCTCTCACGGCCGCAGGCCACACACGCGCGCGCTCGCCTGGATACTGGTCCCTCTGGCCAGCTGTTACACGTCTTCCTTGGCCGCCAAGGCTTCGCCTTCTCGCCCACGGTCGGTCTTGCCTTCGCTGACTGATGGGGCCCTCTGGCCAGCCGTGACATCTCCCCCGTCTTGCGTTTCGCCTTGTCCCCAAGGCGGAGAGGTAGGGAAGCGCCGTTGCAGCTGTTGTGGCTCTTCCTAGGTGGCCATGCATGGCGGCAGCCCGCTCCACTTGATGCGTAGGCGTAAGGCCGGCTCGCCGCCCACACGAATCATTTTGCTCTCCAGCACCGTTTCGGGTATATGTTCTGCCTGCAAGACAGAGTGGTCAGGTGGTAAAGTAGGACTCACTGGCACCACCGCCCCTTGAGCTTTCTTGAGCTGCGACACATGGACGACTGGGTGAATCTTGCTTGTAGGGGGAAGATCCAACTTGTAGGCCACTGCGCCAATCCGCGCCACCACTCTGTAGGGACCGAAGTAGCGAAACGTAAGCTTCTGATGCGGCCGTTGCGCGACTGACGACTGAACGGATGGTTGGAGCTTGAGCAGGACCGCATCGCCCACGGCGAACTCACGATCTGTGCGATGCTTGTCTGCCTGTCGCTTCATCCTGTCTTGGGCTTGTTTTAGTTGTTGCTGCAGCAGATCGATCATGACCTCTCGTTCCTGCAGCCAGGCCGCCAGGTCCGGCACTGTGCACTCATCAACCTGGGTAACTCCAAACTCTCTGGGCAGATGGCCATACACCACTTCAAACGGGGTCCTCCCCAATGCTGAATGAAAGGACATATTGTACCAGTACTCGGCAAGTGGTAGCCACTTTGACCAATTTGCAGGGCATGAATGTACCGCACACCTGAGATAAGTCTCGAGACATTGGTTCACGCGCTCCGTCTGGCCGTCCGTCTGTGGATGGTACGCAGAACTGAGTCGGATCTCTGTACGGCATAGTTTGAACAGTTCCTGCCACACCTAACTTGTGAACACCTTGTCGCGGTCAGAAATGAGAGCTAGCGGCAAGCCATGCAAGCGGAAGATCTCTTTCATGAACAGCTTCGCCACCTGAAGGGCCGTGAATGGATGCACCAAGGGAATGAAATGGGCATACTTGGAAAATTTATCCACAATCACCAAAACTGTATCGAAGCCTCCTGATCTAGGCAATCCTTCGATGAAGTCCAGCGACACGACTGCCCAAGGTTTCTTCGGGATCGGCAGGGGCTGAAGTAGTCCGGCCGGTGAAATCCTTTTTGTTTTTGCCTGTTGGCAGATCATGCAGTTGCGAACGAAGTCTTTTACTTGCTGTTTCATCCCATGACACGCAAAAAGCCTCTTGATCCTGTTGTAAGTGGCGTGGAAGCCGGAGTGGCCTCCTGCTGCACTTGCGTGTAGCGTCTGGACGAGGTGTTGCTGAGTTTCCGTGTTGTTACCAATCCACACACGCCCTTTGTATCTAAGTATTCCTTCCTGCATGGTGAAGTCAGGCTCGCTCTTGGGATCCAAAGCCAACTTGGTCAGACGCTGTCGTGTCGCTGCATCCTGCTGGTAACTGTTCTTGACTACCTCGAGCCAAACTGGCTTGCACACAGAGATTGCAGCGAGCTCTTCTTGATCAAGGTGCGCTCGCCTCGAGAGTGCGTCTGCGGCGCGGTTGGTCAGGCCAGCTTTGTACTGGATAGTGTATTGCAATCCAATCAATTTTGTAAATGCTCGCTGCTGGATGGGCGTGTTGAGTCTCTGGTCTGTCAAATGGAGAAGGCTTTTCTGATCCGTGCGCACGATGAACTCAGCATGTTGCAGGTATGGGCGCCAATGGTCAATGGCTAGCAGCAGTGCCAGGCATTCCTTTTCATAAGCTGAAAGGCCAAGATTCCTGGGGGCTAATGCTTTGCTTAGATAAGCCACTGGGTGGTTGTCTTGCATCAGCACCGCTCCTATTCCTGTGGCACTTGCGTCTGTTTCCACCACAAACTGGCGACGAAACTCAGGGAGTGCAAGCACTGGGGCTGCAATCAAGGCCTTTTTCAGTGCAGAGAAGGCTGCGTCTGCCGTAGGTGTCCATACAAACAGTGTGTTCTTCTTCAACAAATTGGTGAGTGGTTTGCTGATCACCCCAAAGAAGCGGACAAACTTTCTGTAGTAGCCAGCGAGGCCTAAGAACCCCCTCAGTTCCTTGGTATTGGTTGGCACTGGCCACTCCTGCACGGCTTGCACTTTCTTGTTGTCGGTGGCCACTCCTTTTTCACTGATAATGTGACCCAAGTAGCTGATTTTCTGTTGCCCAAAGGTGCACTTGTTTCGTTTGGCTTTCAGACCATATTGGTTCAGCAGCTGCAGTACTTGGGTGAGCAACTGCTTGTGTGTGTCCAGATCTTCAGAATTGATCAGGATATCGTCCATGAACACCAAGACTCCTTTACGGTGAACTGGACGCAAGACCACATGCACCACTCCTTGGAATGTAGCTGGCGCATATGCCAATCCATACGGCATCACTCGGAATTGGTAGTGGCCCATGTGTGTTTTAAAGGCTGTTTTGTGCTCGTCTTCTTGGCGCAGCCTGATTTGATGGTATCCCGCTCGAAGATCCAGCTTGGAAAACCAGCGCGATCCTGCTATCTCGTCCAATAACTCGTCAATAACTGGCATTGGGTAGGTAGTCTTCAGCGTGATCGCATTGAGGTGCCTGAAGTCGATGCAGAATCGCCATGTTTGGCCTTTTTTCTTGACCAAGAGCACCGGGAACGAGAACAGACTATTACTTGGTACAATCAGCCCCAGTCTTAGCATTTCCTTCACCTGGGCTTCTATCTCATCTTTCTGTTCTGGTGTATACCGATACGGCCGGATGTTGATGGGGTTGGCCCCAGGTATCAACGGAATGGAGTGGTCCCAACTTCTGTGCTCTGGAAGTTCGGTTGGTTCAGCAAACACTTCAGGGAAGGCATCTACAATTTGTTGTAGTTCTGCTGGCATTGGGTCTTCTCCTTCACTTTGCTCAGCTGAGTACAACACCACAATATGGGCAATGGAGTTGTTGCTCTCCAAGGCTAACAGCTGTGCCATATCTACTTGTTGCACTTGAGACGTTTTTGCTTGTAATCCTTGCAGCACCACTTGACGTCCTTCGTGGTCAAACTGGAGTGTTTTGGCTGTCCAATCCACTAACATTGGCCCACATTGTTCCATCCAATCCATTCCCACAACCATGTCGTAGCATCCCAATGAGAGCACCCTGACATCTGTGACAAATTGTTGGCCTTGAGTCTTCCAGGAGCATCTAGGAATTATGCCCGAGCACTGCAGAATCCCTCCATTGGCAATCTTGACTGCTATAGATGGTATGGGCTGAATTCTGTCTTGCATGCGCGTCGCCACCGCTTCGCTGATGAAACTATGGGAGCTCCCAGAATCCACCAGGATAAGCACTTCGATACCATCGAGCATCCCAAGCAACCGGACTGTACGCGGTGTTGTTTCTCCTGTGGTGGCCATCTTGGAGATGCACATCACCTGCTCTTCATCCGAGTCTGTCTGGTGCCCCTGTCTGTCCTGTTCCTCGGCTTGTAGCAGCTCCCACAGCTCTTCGACCACGTGAAGTTGGACCGTGGCCGCGCACTGGTGCCCTTGGCCCCAGTGCTCTCCGCACTTGAAGCAGAGCCCTCGGGCACGCCTGTAGTTGCGCAGCGCCGCGACTCTGTCTTCGCCTCGGCCTTGATCGTGACGACGATCTGGAGCCCGCGCCGCATCCAGGGCACGACGATCTTCGGCCGCTCCTTGGGGCGCCGGTAGTGCCGCTCGTGGTGGAGGAGCGCCTGCCGCCAGTAATGGGCATACTGGAGCGCGAGGCACCCCTTGTTCGTGGCGTTGATGATCACGCCGTGGCATGCTTGCCAACAGTTCCTCCTGTAACGTAGCAAGAGAAAAGGCAGAGTCCAAATCTTGGGGACGGTGTAAAGCTACACCGGCTTTGATTTCAATTTTTAAGCCATCTATGAATTGCGTGGTAAAAAACAATGGATCGAAGGCGGCATTATGTGCTAGCAAATGATGCATAAGTTCCTCAAATTGTTCCATGTACTCTGCGACTGACCCAGCCTGCCTAAGGGAATTGAACTGGCGCAATTGAGCTTGGTATTGCTCGCGACCGAATTTTGCCCCCATGGCTGAACATAACTCTTCCCATGTGAAAGATGCATGCTGGGCTTCATAAATCTGTAGCCATCGTGCAGCATTGCCCAAAAAATGCAAAGTAGCTACTCGCACCCACATCTCCTTCTGAATGCCATACACATCAAAATACTTTTCACATCAGGCCTTCCAGAATTGCGGGTTATCCCCGTCGAATGGCGGAAATTCCAGCCGTGGAAGGGACCAATTGTGATGCGTCGAGTGCGGTGAGTACTGCCCACGCTCCCTAGTGAGATCTATTGATGTAGATGCAGGAATCTCAAGAGAAGGTATGAGCGACGCACCCTTGACCGGAGGAGGCGCCAGGGTGGTGACCACCCCGTGAGCCAATCCCCCGGAGTCGATCATATTGCCGTGGCCCTCTGGCCCGTGATGCGTCCTGTCCGGCGCCATGGGTGCCACCGGAGAGCGCGCCACCGGATCCGCTGCTGGATCCCCTTCTTGGCCGACCGGATCGGCCAGCGCGGGATGCAGCGCGATACGCCCCACTTGCGTACGCAGTTCGTCGAGATGGTGTTGGAGATTCGTCACCGCTGGTCGCCACAGCTCGAGGGAGGTCTGGATCGCCTCCAATCGGGCGTCGTTGGCCGCGCGACCCTCGTTGACGGACTTGATGAGTGCGGCGATCTGCTCCTCCATCGCCGCCGTCTTCTGCGCCTGCTTGGTCATGTAGCGCGGACGAGGGTAGGCCGTCTCCAGATCGTCTGACCTCTGATACCACTTGTTACAGACCTCGATCTAGGGTTGCAGGTAGCAGAGGAGGAAGAGGGAGGAAGGGGATCTGGTTAGGGGGAGAACGAAGAGCAGCTTCGTTTCGGTTTGCTATTGCAATAATACTCGATGCCTTTTTCTTCCTTTCCTCTCGCCTCTCTTAACCTCTCACGGCCGCAGGCCACACACACGCGCGCGCTCGCCTGGATACTGGTCCCTCTGGCCAGCTGTTACACGTCTTCCTTGGCCGCCAAGGCTTCGCCTTCTCGCCCACGGTCGGTCTTGCCTTCGCTGACTGATGGGGCCTTCTGGCCAGCCGTGACACAGCACCACCACCACTACCAAGAAACCGCGAGACCCACGCCCGTGGCAGGGAGGCAGCCAAGGAGCCGGACGTCGCAGAGGCAGCCCGTGGCGTGGCTGCATTCTCAATACGCGCGCTCCACCACCTCGCCCTCGCGGCCGGCGCGGGCGCCAGCAGCAAAAACATCGCCGTGTCCCCTGTCTCCATCCACGCCGCGGTGGTGCTCGTCGGCGCGGCCGCCCGCGGCGCCACGCTCGACGAGATCGTCCCCTTCCTCGGCCCTGCCGGCAGCCGCGCCCACGCGCTGCTCGCGTCGGATGTCGCCTTACGCGTGCTCGCCCACACACCGGTGATCAAGGCGGGCCGAAGGTGCGGTTCGCCAACAGTGTCTGGGTCGACGACGCGTCAGCGCGCCTCAAGACCAATGTTTTAAATAGCGGGCTATGGCATTTAGCGGCAACCCTTAAAAACAGCTATAGCTGGGCTATAGCCCGCTATAGCCGGGCTATAGAGGCAAATTGTACATGAAATCATTTAGCGGCAATACCCTTAAACAGCTATAGTGGAGCTATAGCGAGGCTATAGCCGGCTATTTAAAACTATGCTCAAGACCGACTGACCCCTTCTCGTCGCCGAGCAGTTCCGCGCGCAAGCGTACGCGGCGTCCTTCACAACAAAGGTAAATTATCTTCTGTCTTCTCTCTCATGCCTATGAGCTCGCCTGAGTAAGTTCATTGATCGGTCTTTTTTTTTCAGCCGGAGGAAGCGAGGCGGGACATCAACCGGTGGGTCCAGGCTGCGACGGCGGGCCGGATCAAGGGCTTCCTGCCCCAGGGCTCCGTCGGCGCCGGCACGCGGGCCATCCTCGTGAACGCGCTCTACTTCAAGGGCGTCTGGGAGAGCAAGTTCGATGCCCGGCTCACGCAGCAGCACAGATTCTACCTGCTCAACGGCGGCCGTGTCCGCGTGCCGTTCATGTCGAGCCGCGAGAGCCAGCACATCGCCTGCTGCACCGAGTGGAAGGTCCTGAAAATCCTCTACGCGTCCGGCCGCCGCGGAGTCGAGCACCAGCGGCGGCACTTCGCCATGTACGTCTACCTCCCGAACGAGCTCCACGGCCTGCCGCCCGAGCATGCTGCAGAAGCTGGCCTCCAGCCCGGAGCTGCTCGAGGCGGGCTCCATGGACCTGAGAAACATGGTCCCCGTGCGCGACTTCCGGCCGCCAAAGTTCACCGTGTCGTACAAGACGGAGGCGACGGGGCTGCTGCAGGGCCTCGGGCTGCGCCTGCCGTTCGACGGCGACGCCACCGACTTCTCGGAGATGCTGGAGGAATCCACAGGGTCCCTCGTCGTGCCAAACGTCTACCACCAGTCCCTGGTGGAGGTGAACGAGGAAGGGACCGAAGCGGCTGCGACGACCGCGGTAACCAGTATGACTTTTACCTGTCCCGCGGTGATGAGCAGGCCGGTCAAATACGTGGACTTCGTCGCCGACCACCCTTTCATGTTCTTGATCAAGGAGGAGCTCACCGGCGTCGTGGTGTTCGCCGGGCAAGTTGTGGATCCTTCGTCGTGATTCCGATGCTGGCACGTATTAGCTTTGCCTTGTAACCGGTGACCACTTACCATGACCTGACCATGGTAACTAAGTATATTATCTTATCTTGGTTATTCATTAGAGTAAAACAATTGATTTGGTGAAACCTCTTTTGAGCGGAACTGGTCCGTGTGTTGAACATAGTTCTATTACTTTTGCTATAGATAGATTTACACGAGTTCATGAACAATGAAGGAGCTTTTTTGGGCTTACATGTATGTCCACGCGTAATAGACTTGAGCATGACGATGCAGGACGCGCCGGAGAAGGCGCACACTGGCCCACCCGTAGCATGAAGTCGCTCTAGATCCAACGTACAAACACGAATCCAGCAACCACCATTGTTCTGAGCTGCAACAAGAAACAATGAAACCTCGACCCTAGCTCCCGCCTTGGTGGCCCTTGTCCCGGCCAGGAGGCGGCGTACCCGTACGGTTGCCACGGCTCTCATTGGCCGCACGTGCATCTCAGACATACAGGAATCACTTGGTCCGGCCTCCGGCGGCCACCCTAGAGTACATCGACATCTGGCGCAAGCTACAGCATGTGGCCCTTTTCTCCCAGCCTGATATCCTTCGTTGGAAATGGACTGAGAATGGTGTATACTCGGCTTCCTCCTGCTATACTGCCCTTTTCACCGGATCCACGACAAAGAGCACTGGCGGCTTGTGTGGAAGTCCGGCGCGCCACCGATACCTGGCCTCCTTGAACCGCTGCTGGACCGCCGATCGGCTTGCTCGGCGTGGTCTACCGCACGAGCCGGCATGCGTCCTTTGTCTTCAGGAGCCAGAGACCTTGCAACACATCATAGTGGGATGCGTTTTCACTCGCTCTGTTTGGCATGAGATCCTTACTTGGTGCTGCCCCTCCACCCCCCCCCCCCCGGGCGAATAGCTCCCATGCGACGTCGTTGGTGTGTATTGTCTCTCATGCGACGTCGTTGGTTGTAATAGCTCTCATGCGACATCTGCGTTGGAAAAAATAGCTCCCATGCGACACTGCTGCCTAATCCAAAGACACATGTTTAAAACTCGAATCAAGTGAGCGGGACCCACAGCGCGGGACCCACAGTGTGGGACCCACTAACTTATCCAACTCAGCATTGGTCAGGTGAGCGGGACCCACTGCGTGGGACCCACTAACTTATCCAGGTCAGCATTGGTACAAGAGGACACCGAACCGTGGCCCGAGCCGTGCAGCACCCGAGCCCATCCTCGCCCCCCCACCCCCCCTCCCCGACCGTTGTTGTTCTTCTTCTCCGGCGACGACGCGCAACAACGCCGTTCCGGGCCGCGACCTAGCAATGTCGAGCTCCGCTTCAGCCTCCCGCCGCTCATGGCCGCGCTATGGCGCAGTGCCCATGACAAGGTGCCCTGCATGCTCACGTATCGCACCCCTGAAGCGGCTAGTCACAACGACCGACAAGAATGGCAACCTTGGGCGGGAATTCGTGAAATGCGAGAGCAAACCAGAGCAAGGAAAGGTGAGATTTTACTTCTCAATATGCCAATTTTAGTTTTTGTATCCCAATTTCATATTTGCACAATTTTCCCCATTTTTCATCGGATTTGGAATTTAGGGTTCATCTTTCCAATTTCAGAAATTGAAGCAATGCACCCATTTTGAGTGGCTAGATGAGTACATAGAGCGGATTCAACTGGAGGGTGCATCAGGGGAGCTCGATTTACCGTTGGAGGCGGAGAAGTTGGGCAAGTTTGGATCGGGCGCTTCTGGATCTGGGGCCCGGGCCCCTGGATCTGCCCATTCCATTGGGGCTACTGTGAGGGATGCAGTAGTGACGGCAGAGCTGAAGAAGCTAAACAAGCAGATGAAGAAACTCATCGAATTGCAGAAGCAGGGCAATTTGATGGGGCTGATGGCCGGACTTTTTTATGTTTGTGTAATTGCTCTCGCATTTCTTTATGTGATGATAATTAGTCGTAAGTGAATAGAAGTGTTGCGTTGTACGAATTCAGAATGTCCTCTCCACTCTGTTTCAGCCCCGTTTTTTAGTTCTTCGGTTCGTCATCAGTTTCAGTTTCAGTGGTAGCGTGAGAAAAGGAAAAAAAAGGTTCGTCCACAGTTGCCCGAAAAGGCCAGGCCCATATAGAAGTTAGGCAGGGCCGAATAGAACATATCCAGGCTCATTGATAAAAGGAGTGCAAAAAAGTGCACACGGTCATTGACATCGATATATCTTTTCGGCTTTAGATCATTTCACAAATTTTAAGTTTCCTGCAGTCACCTTTTTTGAGATAACTCATCTGATAATTATTTGAGATATTTTTATGCATAAGCTATTTGAGATAATTATTTGAGCAGTCTTTGTGAACCAAAAAAGTTGCAATTGTTTGGTTCTAGTTTATTTCAACCAAGCACCATTTCTTAATATATTTTTTTACTTGTGCTATGGTGTTTTCAAAGTTTTTACTCGTGTGTTTCAACCGGAAAAGGTTGTGCCCCTCTCAAAAAAGAACCAGGGGCGGATCCATACTTGGTCATGGGTTTACAGTTGTACACCCAAATCTTTTGGCTAGACATTTTTATATATGGTGTATACTTTAATACATTCAGTGCCCAAATGACCTTTCTCGCTAATGCCATGTTTGGCAGCAAAAAATGACATAGCAAGCATGATTTAAACATCAGACAACACTTACGCATGTCATCAGCACCAGATAATTAGCATTTTTCTTGCCCATTGTCTTCAAATGCATTGTATACCAACTATATGATTATGTAGTACAGTACATAATCTTTATTGTCAATTTCTTGGTAACGTACATTTTAGATACCAGATCAATTGTTTTTTAGTACACATGGCCACATATAGATAGATAGAGGGGCATCGGGTACCCTAGTAGCATAGATATATAAAACATATAGAGGGGCATCCCCCCACTACATATAGTTCATAAAACATGAAAGTAAAATAATTAAAACTAGATATATAAAAGACACGGGCACACACGCCCGAACCAACACAAACACAAACTAGAGCCCCAAACTAGATAGATAGGGGCCCGATAGATAGAGGGCAAGACTCGCCCCTTGAACAACTCCTTGGCCCCTCCTCCTTGCCACTCCTTGGCCCCTCCTCCTTGGGCCCCTCACTCGTCGTTCTCCGGCATCTGGTAGGGGAGGGTGTGCATGCCGTTGGGGTGAGGGAAGATGTTGTGGAAGTTGGTGAAGATGTTGTAGGTCGTGAACGCGATAAACTCGCATCCACACCAGAACACCTCCCCGAGGAGGTGGTGAGCGTCGTAGGGGTTGGTGAAGGTGACGTAGAGGCCGATGACGAAGCCGTTGGGGCCGGCGTTGCCATCGTACTGCTCGTGGAGGTGGAACATGGGCGGAGTGCCCGGAGGGAGGTGGCGGTAGCCGGCTTGGAGGAAGAAGCGAGCGAACTCTCTAGGGCCCCTCCACCTAGAGATGGCCCACACCCTCAGGCTGTTCTCGACGACGACTCCGGCCGGGTACTGCCTCTCCGGCACGGTGCAAGGGCGACGGTAGGTAGGGCCGTTGAACTGCATGGTGGCTTGAGTGGTGGATTTGGCTCAAAAAGAAGGGGAGGAGGCTTGAGAGATGAGTGTGAGAGGATGAGGAAATGGTGCCCTTTTATAGCCGCGTTGCAACCGTGGTCAATGTGTACACGGTGCCCCTTCACGATCTTTTTCTCTTCTCCGCTCGCATTGGCATAAGTAATTGCGGGCATTAAGTGAAAAAACGGCGGCCAGAGCATCCAAAGAGGCACGGGCACTTGCATCGGCGGTGACGCCGCGTGGGAAACAGGCATCACCGACGCGTGACACTGAAAATGGAGCTGCACCACCGACGCGTCCGTCTCGTTCAAACATGCATTTGTTAAAATAGCTTAGATGCGACGTGCCTACGCTGCGCCCTTGCCGTACTCTGCGTCGATGCGTGCATGCAAGCCCGCATGCAAATGGCTAGGCGTTCATGAGCAAAGAATAGCTAGGCTGCGACGTTGCATGGCATGCATGGGACAGGGATGGCCCACATGTCATTGACCCTCTCGCATGTAGCCGACCCCCCCTCTCGACGGCCGTGCGCACGCACGCCAGGCTTTGCCGGGCCCGATCCGCTCGGCCCAACGGTCACTTAGATGCTCCCCCACTCAACGTTATCTGTTCGTCAGAGAGAAAAAACGATGGCCAATCAGATTGGAGCCCACGAATCGCCTCCGCGGAATCCTTCTAGAAGTCCTATCCGACGGCCGCAGTTTGGCGTTAGGGTTAGATCGACGGTGGACGTTTGGCGCTAGGGTTACATGGGGTTTTGAGGCAGTCAACGGGGTTTTGAAAGGTTTGACCGAACATTCAAATGTGTATAACTAATTAAAAAAAATCTAAAAAATGAAAAACCTGCGCATATAGCCTTTTTATGTTACATAGTTATGATATAAAATGATAAACTTGATCTAATGATCTTTGCATGAAAAAACCTTCACAAATTGGACTATCTCGACTGAGGTTGCATAGAGTTCAAAGGAGTGAGAAGAGGGTTTGAGGTTTTGAAAATGCAAAAAAAAATCAAAAAACATCACCTTAGCTTCATTTTAGAGTGACTAAGGAGGATCTGGAGTTATTTTTGCATTTAAAATTTTTAAACTTGTTTTATTGCTGACTTTGTATTAAAGGGTGTTTTTTCAAAAATAAATTAAATAATATGAATACTTATTCAAAAAAAGGTGAGACTTCGTATTGATCCTATATAGGTATAATATAAGCTAAGAAAATCTTTTTGGGTGATTTTGAGAAGATCGAAAAGAACTTGCTTAGAAATGGGGCCGTTTTCCCTTACTTTGAAGCCTGTTTGTACAACATTTTCAGTGACTATGAGTTGGACTTCACAAAAAGGGTTGGATTTATGAACTAAAGTGCATAGTAGTACATAAAACGATGCAACATCACAGAACAAACAAATGAACTCAAAAAATATTGGAGATAGGTTCAAATTTGAATGTCGGTTCAAATTTGAATTTTATTTCAAGTCAAATCAACATCATAGCACATAAGTTTTCACATGAAAGAACATAAGTTTTCACATCAAATGACAACAAACATAAGTTTTCACATCAAATGATAACAAACTTAAGTTTTCACATCAAATTTGAATGATTTCGACTCTATTTCTTTTGCTTCTTTCTACCACTCGATTTCTTCTGCTTTTTTCCACCGTTTGGTTCCACGGCGCATAGTTTGTTGATGCTGATGCTCTTGCTTTTTGGTCCCTTGCAAACTCCACTAGGCCCCCTCAACTTTTTCACCTGACCATGTCCCACTTCTTCAGTTTGCACTTCTGCAGATTGAGTAGATGGCACAAATTGTTCAACTACTTCAGTTTGCAACTCAACACTTGGCAGCACAACCTCCAAACATGGCAACACAGTTGTCAAAGCAGATTCGCATGGCAGCACAACAGTTGCTTCATCTGCAACAGTTTCAGATTGCCCTAGCGTCTGCAAAACAGATTCAGTATGCATCACATCGTCCAAAACAGAAACACTTAGCTCATGTTCAGCAGTAACAGTTTCAGTTAGCTCCATATCTTTGTCACCAAACATTATCTGCTTAGTGCTCTTCCTTCTATAGCCATTGAGTCTTGCTTTTTTCACTGGCCAGCATTGTTCAACAACAAGAGGTGGGGCTTTTTCTGCACGCTTCCTCCTAAAAAATAAAGCATTTGACTTGGTTAGATACTAGAACAAGTAGCAAAATCAAAAACTTGCAAAAATAGTAACATGAACATACTTTGGCCTCTGAGGAGTGTAGATGCACTTGGATGAACCAATTCTGTGCCCAAGTACCTCACACAACTTGCACCTATTTTTGTTACCGTTTTGAGCCCTTTTGGGCTTATCATTCTTTTCCTTTTCCTTTTTCCCCTTCTTACTACAACCACCCTTCTCAAACCAAGCTTTGAATCTGCTCTGTTTAGGCCTCCCAGCCTTTCTTCTAGTGACAGGGGGACACAAGGTAAATTCTATTTCCACCTCAGGCCACTGAGATTGGTCAGTCAGTGCAGGAATTGGACTTGCATATGCAGCTTTGAATTTTTGTACTGAATAATACTCATGCAAATATGGGTGCATATTTAATCTGGGTTTAGATGCCAAAAAAAGTATGGCATGCTCACATGGTTTTCCAGTGTGTTGCCACTCTTGGCAAGTGCACTCATGCAACTCAGTATTTACCACATGCCTCTTGCCACTCTTTGTATCTCTAACTTCAGCACCCCACAAGGAAGATTTCTCAACAGATAGATGTGAAAGATTTCTACTCCTATTGACCACCTGTTGTACCACTGCTGAAAGCTTGTCCCCTTCCAAAATATTAGCAATTTTTCCTCTCAACTCCCACAAACGCATGATCATGATCCTTATTTGGTCCACCATGTCATGCACAGGAAAGTCTTTCAAATCCTTCACTTTGTTGTTAAAACTTTCTGCCAAGTTGTTATTGATATGATCACATTTTATGGCAGTATTAAAACCCGATCTATACCACAACAGAGAATGGTGGGTGTTCAACCATGAAGCAAATTCATTATCACTACATGATGACAATATCTTACCAAGGTGATAGGAATGTGTCTGTCTGGTGTAGGATCTTGCTGCTGGCCACATGCGCCCAAATTCATCTCCTCTGAATTTTTTTATCAGATTCATCCACATATGTCCAAAGCACTCCCTCTGCTCAGCATGGGGGAAAACATTTTTTACTGCATTTTCCAACCCTTTACATGCATCTGTGTGGATGGCCAAAGGAGAAACTGGCCCTATGCATCTTTTTAGTTGCATCATGAACCATATCCATGATGCCTCTGTCTCTGATTGAAACATTCCTATTGCAATTGGGAGCATCCAGTTGTGTCCATCTAGAGCATTGCATGCAGCCAACTGACCATTCCACTTTCCAGTCAAAAAAGATGAGTCTATGCTCAAATATGGACGACAACCTGCTTTGAATCCATCTATGCAAGGCTTCAAACACATAAAAAACTTGCTGAATAAAACCTTGCCATCCTCTGTTACCTCTGTATCTATCTCGACCACACTCCCAGGTGACCTCTTCTCCACCTCTGCTTTAAAACTATACAACATCCTAAATGTATTTGCCCAGTCACCATACAATGATTTCATGGCCCTTTGTTTTGCTTTCCACACTGTGGTATATTGCAGCTGGATGGGGTACAGCTTCTCCAAGTCAACTTTAAGCCTCTTTGCAGTAGTGTTTGGAGTCTTGGCTAAAATAGGAGTAATCTTCTCTGTAACCCAAAGCTGTGATGTCATCTTTGAAACTCTCTGTGAAGTGGTCATACATGTATGCTGGTGTGGTATTTGATTTACCCTTACTGTACTTCCATCAGGTTGTAGTCTGGCAGACAAGTACCATTTGCAAGGATTGCCACCACCATCATAACCTTTGCACCGAGCATAAAATTTCTTTCGATCAGTCCACATAGTCTTGGCATCAAACTCTTTTTTCACTACATAGGTCCTGAAAGACATCCTAAACTCCTTCATGCTTGGCCACAACTTTCCCACCTCAATAACTGGGTTCTCTTTGTCATACAAACAAACCAGCTCATTATCATCTGCATCATCCACATCATCTGCAGCCTCTCTCATCAGCTGTTCTTCATCCTCATTTGCATTTCTAGGGCCTGTGTTACCTTCAGCAGGCAAAGAACTGTCATCCTTCTCCTTATCTTTGTCATCAACCTGAATGCCAAACATTTCGGCCATATCAATGTCAGATATTGGTGTAATGACCAAATCTGTTTTTTCATTCAACTCTACTACATTCCAGTCAACAACAATCTTCCTAGCACCATGGGTTCCCTCCTCTCCATCTGCATCAATCCCTGTATCTTCAGCTACTATAGTCGGTTCAGTCAACAATGCCAACATCTTCTTTTGTGAAACCCACTCATCATCTTCCATCTGTGCAGCCCTCTTTGATTGCACATAACCAACTCTGGAATGAGTTTGCAGATCAATTAGCTCTGCATAAAATGTTACTTGTTTGCTTGCCCACCCTTCTTGCTGATCAATTTCAGCAACCATGGATTCTCCATCTTCAATTCTCACATATTCACCATTATAGTTATCGAAACGTTGCAGACATACCTCTTGTTCTGGACCCCAAACAATACTCTCCCCAATTCTCTCCACCAAATTGCCCACGGCCTTCTCCTTCATGCTCTCCAATTCCTGGGGATCAACATCTGCAAATTCGACATCCAACCTCACGGTGGTATCTCTATCAATGTTTTTGACACTGCCATCACTAAGCTTGGCTTTACAGAGAAAAAATTCCACTATAATTGCGAATGTGGTGGCAGAACTTGAACCTCCCCTGTTTTGTCAAGGGCAGGCAGCGGCGGCAGTCACTACCAAATCGAGTTCGATTCTAAATCGCCAAGAAAAGAGGATGGCATTACCGATTTGAAGCACTGTCTCCTCGCTCCATCTCATCCAGCCCTCGCTCCATCTCCTATCCAAACGAGATTCTAAAACGCCAAGAAACAGGGGCAGCATGAGGCCACACATTTATCCAAAATTCAGTGGAATGGGAGTAGTGTTTGGAAAATACTCACTCACAATAGTCGCTGCAGAGATAGGCGCCCCTCCACCACCGGGCCGCGGAGAAGAAACAACCCCTGGATCCAATGGAGCCCGATTCTAAATCGCCAAGAAACAGAGGGCAGCATGAGGCCACAGATCCCCCAAAATTCTGGGTAGTGGGACTAGGGTTTCGGGCTCACCTCGCAATAGCTCTGCCGCTGCCGAGAAATGCGCTCCACCACCGCGGAGAAGAAACCGCTGCCGGAGAAGATGCTTACGGCGGCGCCGCTCGCTCAGTCCAGCACGGGCGAGTCGAGCACGGTCACACAGTCTCAGGTCGAGTCGTGGACGGTTGACTCTTGTCTACGTGGCCATAGGTGGACCCCACCAGTCAGAGCACATAACCCCCAGTGTCCTAACCAAATCTCAGCCTAACTAACAGCCAACTAGCCGCGTAAATGGTGTGTCGCATGGGAGCTATTTTTTCCAACGCAGATGTCGCATGAGAGCTATTACAGCCAACAACGTCGCATGAGAGACAGTTCACATCAACGACGTCGCATGGGAGCTATTCGCCCCCCCCCCTCCCCCGCCCGACGGATCTTCCGGCTTCTTCGACTGGCTTTCCACGGCCCTCCCCAGGCTTCCTCCGACCACTCGCCGCGGCCTCACTACCATGGCCGGCCTTGTGGCCTGGACGCTATGGCGCCACCGCAATGCGGTCATCTTCGACAAGATCACCCCGTCTACCTCCATCCTGGTCACCACTATTAAAGACGACGCTCGCTCCTGGGCCACTGCCGGAGCCAAAGGGCTTAACGCTTTTATCCCTGTAACCTGATCTTGTATGAGGGGCTGAGCATCCCCAATACTCCATGCTCACACGATCGCCACGGACACGCCTTCTTGAGTACGTGAACGTGGCGTTGACCAGTTGTTTTCTTCTCCCTCTATCAATGCAAAGATATGCTCCAAAGCGTATTCGAGAAAAAAAAAACAATGAAACCATTGAAAACATATCCATTACCCATATGAAAGACAGAAGAAGGAAAAAAAGTTTGCTTGCTTTTTGCTCTTGGATCGAATGAATCCGCGCACCAGCTAGCTAGGAGCGCGAAAAACAAAGTGATCCTTGTGGAAAGAAACCCTTGGGTAGATGAACCTGACTGAGCGTTAGGAAAAATATTGATTTCTTCATTTTCTTAACCACTGGCTGGTTTTCCTTTTTAGTGGGAGGGGGTAGGGGTTGGGGGACATATGCCCTCCCTACTGCCTCGCTTCGACTCACCGCCCTCGTCTCTTGTCCGTGGTTACCTGACTATCAGGCAAAGGTTGGAGAAGGCCGACGTGGCCTGCAGGAACCACGCCACAAAGCCGAGGATGATGTTGCCTTGGAATCGGCTGCAAGCCAGCTCAGGGAAGGACCCACTGAACTCAATGTCCTTGACAAAGAGGACCCTGACAAAGGCGGCGGAGGAGGCCGCCGGCAAGAAAAGAAGAGCCACGAACTACACATTGACACATCGTGCATGCACGCATGCCAGGCATACATATATGGCTAGCATAGCTATGTTCGAGAAAGAAACAAACATGTAAGGAAGAAAAATGATGATGTTGTACGTACCACGTCACCCAGTGCAAGAAGGAAGGCGTTGTCGGGCCGGTGAATACCGTCCTCGGCCAACAGAGTGATCAGGTAGACTACACCTAGGGCGAAAAGTCGAGAGGGTATGCAACAACATCACAGAAATAAGATGGCTATGTACGCTGGAGCAGATTGAGTAGCACATGCATCTATATGCATCATGACTAGCTAGATAGATTAACACGAGTAGGTAACTGTGTCGATCGACTTGACCGGCTCGGCCACTAACTAAAATGTGCATGCATGGCGCGAGTCTGGTTTTGTGTATTTTATAGTGCTTTGAGTAATGAAAGAAGGCCGTGAGGGCTCGAGCCAAGATGTAGCCTCCGTTTGACCAAGAAGAAAAGCCTTTTGGCAAAGGCTACTGGTTTTCTTTTTGGCGAAGTGTGTGTGCATCTGTGGTTTTCTTCCTGGTTTGTCCTTGTGTTATTGAGAGAGAAAAGAGTGGAACTCAAGAGAGAGTTGAGAGGATAAGAAGAAGAAGCGGTGCTGCGAGGAAGCGTCACCAATAGGAAGAAAATAAGACTGCTTGTTTTTGCTTTGGATCAAATGAAATCGTGAACTAGCTAGTCAGGAGCTCAAAAAACAAAGTGACCCCTTGTGAAAAGAAACCCTGGGCTGGGGTCATATGCCCCTCTCCCACTCCCCTACTACATACTGCTTCACTTCCATTCACTACCCTCGTCTCTTGTCGCCGACCCTCGTCTCCTCCTCAGCACCCGAGCTGAGCAGGAGGAAGATCGATCGAAGATGAGCTTTTTTCTTTGGGCGAGCTTCATCAATCAGGGTTGCTAACAAGCTTTTCCCCCGTTTCCTACTGATTACTGATACTAGTATCCGGAGGGAGATCTTAGGAAGATCTTTCCTACTGATCGACCTATGAGGCCAATCTTTGTTTTTTTTCATTTTTCCTATTGATCAATCAGGTTCATTAATCTTAGGGTTTCAACCTCTAGCAAACATGCATGTGCGTTTTAACGGGAGATGAAAAAAAATAGCACATGTCTCTTATGTGATAATCATTCTCAAGACTCTTCACAGGTGCAATGACCATTCAGCATGAATGATGAGCCTAAAAAACAATGACAACATGCCGAACAATGGACCGACCGAGGGTAGGATTTTTCAGGATGCAAATTTGAAACATGAGATGTTTCCTTGAGTCAGGCTAGTTCAGCTTATTATTTCATTCAGAAATTTAATGGTAAAATTGAAAGAAATTATATTGTTAATAGTTTTGGACATGATGTCTTGAGCCAAATTTAGAAGCAAAATGGAAAGAAATAATATTATGAACAAATTTTAAGGTGATAATAGCATCAAGCAGATTAATCTGGAGTAACAGTGGCCGCAAGAAAAACTTGCATGTTTGTGAGGTGAGAATTGGTACCTTGTCTAGACCTCCTCCCCTTCGAATCGCTGCCTGATGTGGCTACTATTGTGAACTCCAAACCCTAGTTCCCTTGCCCCCGGACTATAACACTGCTCCTTCTATGTCCTGAACTCCTGATCTAGTGCGCCTTGCTGCTCCTAAGCGTATATATCATACATTCTTAAGAAATTGATCCTCATTACTAGCATTCTTTACATGCACACTATCCACGTGATGATGTCATGATGCCACATGAGCGATCAGTTTCCAAACAACCTGTCCACCTATGCAATTCATTATTCACTATTTCACATCTCCACATCAAATCTGCAGCGTCATTGATTTTTCTTTTATACTTATTCATGCCTGGTCGCTGAACCGAGCGACTCTTTTCCGCTTCCGTAACCAACAAATGAGCCAGTCTAGTAGTTTCCGCTTCCGTAAAAACGCCCCACTGGCCGCATGTAAGCCATTGGGGTCACCGGCTCACCACATCCTTATCCTGTCTGCACTCCTCTCCCGATCCCTCTCTTTCTCTGCTCAGGTTTTCTCGCGGCGCACAGCACCTCTGCCCTCACCTCAAGCCTTGCGCCCTTGCCACCGGGTTAGTGGTTAACCATGACCTACACTGCGCCGTCGACCTACCATTGCAGAGAAGTTGCAGATCCTGGGAGAGCGACCACGCTCTGCCTAGAGAAGTCGCCGGTCATGCCATCTTCTCGCATTGGCCATGTGAAAGGTGGGAGGATACAGACTGGACCTTCTTTCTTGCCCTCGTGAGTTAAAAAATTAGGACGACGATAACTGCCACACGTGTGGGCATTAGGGTCTGCCCACAAATTTTGTGTGGTGTTTAAGAGGACCAACTCACACGCCTACGTGTGGGCAAAACAATTAGCGTTCGCACTTCTCTTTTCTTCCTTACGGTCCTTCTCACACGCCTACGTGTGGGCAAAATGCATAACGCCCACACGACCTCTCTCAGTCACCTACCTCACGGTCCCGCACGCCCCACGTGACAGTCACCACGCGTCCCCGCAGTTGCCATGGTCCGGACCCTCTTCAATGTCCGTTTACTTGCAGTTGCCACGTCGTCGAACTACAGTTGCCATGGTTGCTCAACTGCAGTTGCCATCTCAGGTCAAGTGCCAGATGCTATTTTGGACAACTGCAGTTGTTGCCATGTATGGTCTGGTTTGCTATAGTTGCCATGATTTGAAAACTTTAGAGGTTGCCACCTACTAACACTAAGCAGTTGCCATGTATGGTCTGGTTTACTACAGTTGCCATGATTTGAAAAGATTAAGAGTTGTCACCTACTAACACTAGGCAGTTGTCGTGTAGCGCTACAAAGAGACATGGCAAAACAACATGTTCGGGTAAAAGAGAGAGTTGCCATCTGCTTACAAGCACACTAGGGCAGTTGCCGTGTACCCTGCAAAACACATGTCAACTGACATGTTCGGGTAAAAAAAAAGAGAGTTGCCATCTGCTTACAAGCACACTAGGGCAGTTGCCATGTACGCTGCAAAACGCATGGCAACTGGCAGCTTGGGTGTGGGAGAGAAGACGGGCGTGTGGGCGAGATGGCAAATGCACACACACTAGCCCTTATGCATGAGTGAAAACTGGCGTGTGGGCGAACTGCTAAACGCCCACACACCGGCCCCTCCATGTGTTGAAACGGACGTGTGGGCGACCGGATGAATGCCCACACTCCAGCCCAGTCCTACGTGGCACCACAAACATGCCAAGATTTGTGCACCCACAAACGGATGCCCGGCTCACGCAGCAGCACAGATTCTACCTGCTCAACGGCGGCCATGTCCGCGTGCCGTTCATGTCCAGCCGCGAGAGCCAGCACATCGGCTGCTGCCCCGAGTGGAAGGTCCTGAAACTCCTCTACGCGTCCGGCCGCGGCGGCGAGCACCTGCGGCGGCACTTCGCCATCTACGTCTACGGTCTACCTCCCGAACGAGCTCCACGGCCTGCCGCCCGAGCATGCTGCAGAAGCTGGCCTCCAGCCCGGAGCTGCTCGAGGCGGGCTCCATGGACCTGAGAAACATGGTCCCCGTGCGCGACTTCCGGCCGCCAAAGTTCACCGTGTCGTACAAGACGGAGGCGACGGGGCTGCTGCAGGGCCTCGGGCTGCGCCTGCCGTTTGACCATAGCGCCGCCCACTTCTCGGAGATGCTGGAGGAATCCACGGGGTCCCGCGTCGTGTCCAACGTCTACCACCAGTCCCTGGTGGAGGTGAACGAGGAAGGGACCGAAGCTGCGCGACGAGCGCGGTAACCTGTTTTTCTTTTACCCGTCCCGCGGTGATGAGCACGCCGGTCAAATACGTGGACTTCGTCGCCGACCACCCTTTCATGTTCTTGATCAAGGAGGAGCTCACCGGCGTCGTCGTGTTCGCCGGGCAAGTTGTCGATCCTTCGTCGTAATTCCCATGCTGGCTCGTATTAGCCTTCACACCGTGCCTTTGCCTTGTAACCGCGGTGACTTGCACAATATATGTACTAATGGTGACCTGACCATGGTAGCTAAGTATATTACCTTATCTTGATTATTCTTTTGAGAAAGAAATTGATTTGGTGAAATCTCTTTTGAGCGGAACTGTGTGTTGAAAATAATTTCGAAAACATTTTAAATAAGTCGGAAGATTTCTTGTCTTTATCAACCGCATCCGGCGTGGTCCGATCCCACACGATCGTGTGGCACGAGCGCTGTCTCCCACAAGGCGAGCGCTCTGTCTCCCACAAGCGAAGGTAGCCAAGTTCAGGAGGGAGTAAGAGGATCTCAGCCCTTAGGCGAGCACCGGCACTAGGGTGAAGGGCGGCAAAGTGAAAGAGGTTTTCATCAAACACCACATCCCTGGAGATGTATACACGTCCTGTGGCGATATCAAGGCACTTGTAGCCTTTATGCAAATTACTGTAACCAAGGAAAGCACACTGCTTTGATCAAAATTGAAGTTTATGAGTGTTATAAGGACGTAGATTAGGCCAACAAGAACATCCAAAAATCCTAAGAGAGGACTAGTTGGGAGTTCCACCAAATAATCTAGTAAGAGGAGTTTCATGATTTATGACTTTACTTGGCACCCTATTGATCAAGTAGGTTGCAGCAAGGAAGGCCTCATCCCAAAATTTCAAGGGCATAGAGGCTTGGGCTAGCAAGGATAGGCCAACCTCAACAATGTCAATGTTTGCGCTCAGCTGACCCATTCTGCTGATGAGCATGAGGGCATGGGACATGGTGTGAAATACCAATTTTTGTGAAGAAAGAGTTCAATTTTTCGTACTCCCCTCCCCAATCTGTTTGAAGAGCAAGAATCTTTCGATCAAAACGTCGTTCAACAAAGTTTTGGAAGTCATGAAATTTCTAGAAAAACTTCAATTTTGTGCTTGATGAGATAGATCTATGTGAATTTACTAAAATCATCGATAAAACTCACATAATATTTTTTTCCTACTGTTTCAATAGCAGGCCCCCATACATCAGAGAAAACAAGTTCCAAAGGAGGTTTTGATTCACTCAAGGATTGAGGATAAGGTAACTGGTGACTTTTGCCTTTTTGACAGGCGTCACATACATGCTTATTGCTATCGTTATTGACACACGGGAGCTTATTCTCACTAAGAATCTTCCTAACAACAGTGGAAGAAGGGTGACCTAGACGTCTTTGCCACCAATCCGGAGGTGGTTTGGTGACATTGAGCACATGCTTCTGGACGTGTTCCCCGGCGTGTTTGACAGGATAGACCTCTTCTACCCTGCCTCGAAGAAGGACCTTCCTCGTTTCTAGATCCTTGATGAGAAAAAAATGAGGGTGAACTTCAACAATAGTGTTATTGTCAAGAGCAAGTTTACTTGCAGAAATCAAATCTTTAGTTGCCTCTGGAACATGAAGAACATCTTTCAGATGAAGATTACGATCAATAGACATACCTGATCCGTTTGGAGTATGAATCTGATCGTTGCCCGTGTACCTCTCCCGGAAGGTCAGCTTTTCCAGATCACTGGTAATATGGTCGGTTGCACCACTATCCTCTCCTCCCTGATACAAAGAGTCGTAGCGCTTCCAGCACTTCCAGGCGGGGTGGCCAAAGTTTACCACAGATCTGGCACACCGGCTTGGCAGAGGAGTTGTTGTTGTTGCTGTAGTTCCCCCTGCCTCCACCGTGTCCTCCTGGGTTGCCGCGACCACGGTTGTGGTCACCACCATGGCCACGATCACCGCCGCCGACGGGTTTGTTGTGTTGGGGATCATAGCAGAAATTTAAAATTTTCTACGCATCACCAAGATCAATCTATGGAGTAATCTAGCAACGAAGGGAAGGGGAGTGCATCTACATACCCTTGTAGATCGCGACGCGGAAGCATTGCAAGAACGCGGATGAATGAGTCGTACTCGTAGCGATTCAGATCGCGATTGATTCCGATCTAAGCGCCGAACCACGGCGCCTCCGCGTTCGACACACGTGCAGCCCGGTGACGTCTCCCACGCCTTGATCTAGCAAGGGGAGAAGGAGAGGTTGGGGAAGACTCCGTCCAGCAGCAGCACGATGGCGTGGTGGTGGTGGAGGAGCGCGAGAGTCCAGCAGGGCTTCGCCAAGCACTACGAGAGACGAGGAGTGAGAGAGGTAGGGCTGCGCCAAGAGAGAGATCATCCAGTGTGTTTTGCAGACCCCAATACCTCAAGTATATATAGGGGAAGGGGAGGGGCTGCGCCCCCATCTAGGGTTCCCTCCCCAGGGGTGGCGGCAGCCCCCAAAACCCATCTATGGTGCGGCCAAGGGGGGAAGAGGGGGGGGGCGCCCTAGAGTGGGCCTTAAGGCCCATCTGGACCTAGGGTTTGCCCCCTCCCACTCTCCCTGCGCCTTGGGCCTTGGTGGGGGGGGGGCGCGCACCAGCCCACCTGGGGCTGGTCCCCTCCCACACTTGGCCACGCAGCCTTCTGGGGCTGGTAGCCCCACCCGGTGGACCCCCGGGACCCTCCCGGTGGTCCCGGTACGTTACCGATAGCACCCGAAACTTTTCCGGTGACCAAAATGGGACTTCCCATATATAAATCTTTACCTCCGGACCATTCCGGAACTCCTCGTGATATCCGGGATCTCATCCGGGACTCCGAACAACATTCGGTAACTGCGTACATACTTTCCCTATAACCCTAGCGTCATCGAACCTTAAGTGTGTAGACCCTACGGGTTCGGGAACCATGCAGACATGACCGAGACAACTCTCCGGCCAATAACCAACAGCGGGATCTGGATACCCATGTTGGCTCCCACATGTTCCACGATGATCTCATCGGATGAACCATGATGTCGAGGATTCAATCAATCCCGTATTCAATTCCCTTTGTCTACTGGTATGATACTTGCCCGAGATTCGATCATCGGTATCCCGATACCTTGTTCAATCTCGTTACCGGCAAGTCTCTTTACTCGTTCCGTAACACATCATCCCGTGATCAACTCCTTGGTCACATTGTGCACATTATGATGATGTCCTGCCGAGTGGGCCCAGAGATACCTCTCCGTCACACGGAGTGACAAATCCCAGTCTCGATTCGTGCCAACCCAACAGACACTTTCGGAGATACCAGCAGTGCACCTTTATAGCCACCCAGTTACATTGTGACGTTTGGTACACCCAAAGCATTCCTACGGTATTCGGGAGTTGCACAATCTCATGGTCTAAGGAAATGATACTTGACATTAGAAAAGCTTTAGCATACGAACTACACGATCTTGTGCTAGGCTTAGGATTGGGTCTTGTCCATCACATCATTCTCCTAATGATGTGATCCCGTTATCAACGACATCCAATGTCCATGGTCAGGAAACCGTAACCATCTATTGAGCAACGAGCTAGTCAACTAGAGGCTTACTAGGGACATGGCGTTGTCTATGTATCCACACATGTATCTGAGTTTCCTATCAATACAATTCTAGCATGGATAATAAACGATTATCATGAACAAGGAAATATAATAATAACTAATTTATTATTGCTTCTAGGGCATATTTCCAACATGTTGTTGAAGCCACGACCCCCGCCGCGACCACCATTGCCGATGGCGTTGTTGTCCTTGTTGAAGCCGCGTCCACGCGGCGCCGCATTTGTGGACAACTGAGAGGACCCGCCGCGAAGATTCAGTCGAGTCTCAAAGCTCAGAAGCTGTGAGAACAGCTCCGGACCCCTGACAGGCTCTACCCGGGAGCACATGGCCGACACCACTGGGTCAAACTCCTCGTCGAGTCCAGAAAGAATGTGGAAGCTCACCTCTTCCTCGTCCACGATCTTCCCTGAAGCAATTAATTCATCACAGGGAGTTCGGACCATACCAACATACTCTGTGATCGTGGAGTTGCCCTTCTGAAGATTGGCTAGGGCAATACTGACGTTGACGGTCTGCGCCCGGGTATGCGACGCAAGCATCCCTTGCACAGTGTTCCACAGCTCAGCTGCGGTGTGACAGGTTGCCACTTGGACGGCCATCTCGCGCGGCAACGTGCTCAGCAGGTATGATAAAACTCGCTGACCCCGCGCATATCACACACCAAACTCTGGGTTCGGTGCCTTGGTCTTGGTTTTGCCGTCATCGCCGGTGACGTCAATGGTCATGGGCGGAGCCGGCTGCCCGGTGTCGAGGAAGTTTGCAATCTGCGCTCCCCTGATGGCTGAGAGCACCGTGGCACGCCATAAGGCCTCGTTCCCTCTCGTAAGTTTCTCGGTTGCGTTGTGTGCAAACAGAGATGAGGGGAAGGAAGAGCTCGCCATGGATGAACCCGAGGTAGGCTCTGATTACCATGAAAGAAAAGAGGTGAAGCGTATGCCTCTAGGCAGGGACACGTGCGTGTTAAATAGAGAACCAGATTACAATCGGGGTGGCAGGTTGTTGTGTTAGCTTGACCCCTCATCCAAGACTATACAAGATAAGGATCTCTAATGTCCAACAACCTGCCTAAGTTTACAACACACGAGCACAAGTTACACCCCCATGACATATGTCACGTTACAACTACAACTATATAATTTAACACAATCTAGTTGAAAGATTCGGAATTCTAGTTGCAGGAAACAAAGGCTGAAAGTCTAGGTACAACAATCCTATGGTCACAGGAATAAAATGGAATTAAGTTTCTAGGAACAAGTCTTGGAACAACAACTATAGTCACAGGCTAGCACATGCTCAAGAAGCTATGAATCAACTATGAAAATGCTGAAGCAAAACGTCTAAGAAACAAAAAAATTGTATTCCAGAAACTTGGGCACTATGAAAAATTCATGTCACTTGGAAGTTCGAATTACTGTGAAGTATAACTGAGAATACAAAGAAGTTCAATCTGAAACTAATGTTCAGAAAATAGACTAAAAAAGTCAGGCTCTGCACTGAAACTAGTTGGCATTCAAACTCTGGAAATATTCTTAGATGCTATAGGAAAGATAGAAGAACATAACAACACAGTAAAGGGTCAAGAAACTAAGGGGCAAAGATGTTCATATGAACCAATTGGAAAATGATCAAACAAAAATTCGAGGAACAAAGGGCGGAATTTGAGAAACTTTGGCACTACACAAGAGCTCAAATTACTGTCACTTGTCGATCAGCTTACTGTGACCTCCTCTTTGTAATTGTGTCTACATAAAAAAAGTTAAGATAATCAAGGTTTGCTCGTTGCAGGAACACAATGAACCAATGACAAGTGAAGCGTATGCGCAAAATCCATGGGATGTCAACCTATTTAACTACATTGAGCTGGACAAGGTATATACAAAAAGTGTAGCTAAAACAATATATACATGCCCAGCAACTGAAAAAACTTCAAAGGCTTACAAGTTATAATGTTTACAGGTAAATGAAGAGCAAGACTGCCAAAAACCTACTACATCGCACACATCAGACAATATACAAAAACAACAAGAATCAGAAGGCAATTCAGATGTTATGCGAGAAAACAAAAATACAGATCAAACTCAGAATGACGAAGAAATCATTAATGAAGAGGTCACTAAACTGTCTACTATCGAGTCTCGGCACTCTAGTTATAAACTTAAAATACAGAGATCACCATAGAAAACCAATAAGAACTAGCATTCACTAGTTCACTGAATGTTACAACATATACAGATGAGTAGGTCCTACACAAAGCAAAATCAAACAAGTGTTTTTACACTGTAGTTACAGAGGAATGTAAAAAGAACCTGTCAAATTAAATTACACTAGAGGACAAGGAATTTACGGTGGCATGCAAATGGTAATTACAATACTAGACCACTAAAATTTCAGTGGTAAGCAATAAAAATTACAATAGTGAACCAGGGTGAAAAAATCCTTTGAAATTACAGTTTGAATTACATCGCTAGACCACTCGAATTACCGTAAGCAAACTATAATTATAGTGCTAGACCACTGGAACTACAATGTAAATACAATGTATTTTATGGTAGAACTTATATTGTAAAATATAGTAGTATTATAGAGCAAATGGCAGTGAGTTTCACAGTAATTGCAGTACATACAATTTAATTTACACTAGAATTACACTGTAAATACAATATAATTACAGCTGAATCCTAGTGACATTTTACAGTAGATTTAGAGAGTAAATATAGTAGTACTGTAAGTGAATTAGAATGTAATTTACAAATAGATTTACAGTGTAATTTACAAGTAATTCTAAGGTAAATGTCCCTAAGATTCCAACTGACATGCAACTCCCTCTTCCTAACAACATAAACACCCACAAACTGAAGGACATATCACTGTAAAACACCGACACCCACAGACCAGAAAAATATAGAATGTAAAGGGATAGTTTGTTACCCAACATAGATAACATGTAGCCTAATAAAAGAAATTACACATAAAGGAGAAAATAGAACTAACAAAAAATATCAGGCAACTTTCCACACGCCTTGCAAAATACCAAAAACTCAGATTAGCACAAAAAGCATGACAACAACAGAATACCGATAAGCAAAACAAAATTAACAAAAACAGTAAGCATAGCTCTAGCATAACAGAAGAAGACCAAAAACACACACTATAATTACAGTGAACATCGCACTAAAATTACACTATGATTTACAATGTACAATTAGTGATAAGATAGGTAATTACAGTCCAAGTCCACTAAAGATTTACAGTGTAAAATCACTGATAAGGTAGTAAAGTGCACTAAAATATTCCCTATGAATTACAATATAAATTCAAAAGACATGATAAAGGAATTACACTAAAAAAATGACGGTGATACCACACTAAAATTCACCTATGATTTACAGTGTAAATCAAAATGACAGAGATAGAGTAAAAAATACACTATAGTGTAATTGCACTAAAAAGATATATTAATTAGAATAGGAAATCCTCTACAAATTACAGAGTAAGTCCAATGATAAGATGGAGTAATTACACTAAAATAATCCCTTATGAATTAAAGTGTAAAATTCACAAACAAGATAGAGTAATTAACCTAAAACTCCACGCAGATTTGCACTGTAATTTCACTTTGAAGATAGTAAACAACACTAAAATTATGCGATGATTTGCACTGTAATTTCACTGGAAAAATATAGTAAATAACACTAAATTCCACTGTCATTTTACATTGTAATTCCACTATTGATAATACAAAAATTACACTAAGATTTACGCTGCAAGTTCACTATCAAGTTACAGTAAATAAACACTAAAATTATATTGTGATACAAAGAGCAATTTCAATGATAGGAAAAAAATACACTCTGGAGTACTATAACATTGACACAAGATCATGCTGGAAATACAAGAAAAAAAAAGCACTGATAGTAGACTAAAAACACACACATAAATACCACTTACTAACAGTGTAAAAACACTGTAAGTAATGACTACAGTGAGGTTTACACTGAAAATATACACTGCAAATAACCCAACTCATATATTGAAACAACATAGCAAATTCAACTAAATAACACCACTAAAATATACAGTAAATTTCTTTTACCCGCAAAAAAACACCACTAAAAATATACAAAAATAACAGGAATACACCGAATCGGGACTGTAATAAAAATGTCTGAAAATAGGACCGTAACTCCATGCTATGTTTGTTTACTGAATATTCAGACACAACACGGACACTACCTGCAACTCTATACTAACATGAATTCAGAGCAACAACAGAAAACTAAAACAACCCGGGGAATAGAATCTACATCCACCCAAAAAAATGAGAATCCAAAAGACCAGGGGACTGAACACGACCCAGCATCTTCGATTGTGCATTTGCACAAAGTACTATAACTAAACGAGACAGCCCAATCAAACAACTCCCACCAACTAACCCGAATAATAGATCAAATCACTCCAGCAGGGGAACCAACACAGATAGCAGACGAATTTCAATCCCACAAACAACACAATTGAATACATCTACACGAATAGCTGTGAGGGGATCAACACACGAAGCTAACATAGGGGGATAAAGAACAAATTTGGCCACGAAAACGCTACACACAACTAACACACGGATTTGAGAAGCATAAGAAATCGTCGAAGGATACCCAAAAATAGATGAATAGAAGCGGCGGGCGGGGGAGACGGGGGCCGGGGAGGGTGCGGGGTTGGAGTGAGATGCTGCAGACCCAAGGTGGGAGATACAGCGGGGCAGCTGGAGGGAGATTTCCGGACGCCCGAATACCACCTATTCGAGCGAGCAGCGAGGGGAGCTCCAAATTGCCATGGTTACCTATACGAAATGAGAAGCAGAAAGGACGAGGATGGGAAGAGATAGGAGAAAGGATAAAAAAAAAGAAACTGCCAACGGGGCCGAGAGCGAGGGAAAACATAACGGGTCTCCCGGTAGTTAGCTGGCCCGATAAGAAAACTCGCCAATTCTGCACGAATCTCAGCACAGAGATCGCATGGCTCACAAAATGGATGAAAGCCAATTGTTTTCATCCGGCTGAAAAATAGCAATTCCATCTTTTTTTCGTGTCAGCTATTGGTTAGGTATATCTGAAAATGAAGCTAGTCTCAGTCAGATCTATTATCGTTCATCTGTGTTGCTTTGTTATCTGCAATTAAATTTTTGGTGGGAGGGTATGGGGGACATATGCCCGCCCCCCACACTCCCCTGCTGCCTACTGGCCCGATTCCACTCACTGTCACTGTCTTCGTCTCTTGTCCCCCTCCCTCCTCTCCTCCTTGGCACCCAAGCTGAGCAGGAGGAAGATCGATCGAAGAACGAGCTTTTTCAACAGGTAGTCCACGTGCATGCACATGTGTATACATACGTTATTTTCTTTGAAAAGGAGGATCACCCCGGCCTAGGTGTATACGTACGTAGCCGCCATCACTAGTTAGCTATTGATCAGGGTGTTCCGTGGCTACCTTGACCATCAGGAAAAGGTTGGAGAAGGCGGATGTGGCCTGCAGGAACCATGCCACGAAGTCCAGGATGACGCTACGCTGGAATCCACCGCAGGCCAGCTTGGGGTAGGTCTGCAGAACTCAATGTCCTTGACAAAGAGGACCCTGACAAAGGCAAAGGCGAAGGCCACCGACAAGGAAAGAAGAGCCACGGTCTACACATGGACACATCATGCATGCATGGATGCATGTCAGGCATAAATATATGGCTAGCCTAGCTAGGTTTGAGAAAGAAACAAGCATGTAAGGAACAAAAATGTTGATGTTGTACGTACCCTGTCACCCAGCGCCAGAAGGACGACGATGTTTCTCGAGTTGCAGATCCACCCAAATTGGTGTCTGAGTTGATTGATGATTTAAATGCTCGATTGAATAGAGAGTTAATTGAGGAAAATTTTGTACCAATTTATGCAGCAACGGTATCACAAATACAGATTTTGTGTTGACAAACATTGATGGTTACTGGTCACGGAACTTTGAAAAAACTGGAGTATTTAGTGTTTGATCAGCATATCAGATGAAAGAGGATACGAAAAGTGACGATGCAGAAAACTGGTAGATCCCTGAATAGGGTCGGTCATGGGGTGGAGCACACATAGAGGAGCATATTAAGATGCATATGAAACAAGGTCCTCATGGTGAGGTGATGGTCTATAGCCTACATGTCATAACTTTTTTTTGAAGTACATGTCATAACATTGATTTGCCTAAACCATATGTTGGATGCCAAGTTGGAAGCCCCTACCTCCCATTATTTAGGTGGATGAGGGCTAGAGTTACATGAGCCCAAGTCAGTTTCCATGGCTTGTCGCCCATGTTGATATAGTACTACACGTCTCGCAGTACAAGAAAGAGGCCTTCTTCTGGAGGAGGCCCACTGTCAAGGCAAGGGACCTCGGTCAATGTGGGGCCCTGAGGCCGGCCTAGTGTTGGGCTTCCCTGTAGGAAGGCCAACCCAGGTGTGGTGCACCGTCACTAGCCCCCGAGCATGTATGGAGTTGGAATCCTTCTTCCTTCGGGAATAAGAACCTAGACGGGATCCTGTTGTCTTAAAAAAACGTGGCATGTCTTCATAGGTCGGCTTCAGTGATCTTCGGGCTCGCCGAGCGTATGACCTCCTTGAATAGGTTGAAGGTGACATGATTCACCAGGCTCATCGCCCCGAGGAGGAAGTCGAGGACAAAGTGTCCGACCTCCCTATCTTTGTTATTATTGGAGACATTCCGGTTCATAGAAACCGGCTTCAGAAATGGTGATTCGGCCGAAGCACAAAGTGTTGTGATTTTTCTTCTTTTATAGATATATTGGGGGCACGATTGTGCACCCGATGGGCATAGGCCCTGGGCCTCCAGCCAACTCATGGGGTCGAGTGAAGGGTCTTCGTTAACTTCTGAAGGGCAAACCACGTGTCGGCTCGACTACGAAGGAAGTAAACGGCGTGACCTGCCGGGCTTGAATGCCTGAAGGGGCTATTTATGGAGGAGTTATCAAGGAGATTAGAATCTGTATGAATACATTTATCTCTTGTAATTTTGCTGATGAGTTTAGCAGCTCAAAATTTAAAACTCACAATCTAGCTAGGCATTATTTATCTTTAGGTCAGGGTCGTCATATATGGCTGGGATATCCTCATTATCCCATTGTTATCCCTGTAAACATACCAATTTTCATTAATAATAAATCCTAGCAAATTGATCTGGAAAAATCAGTCCCGTCGAGTTTATAATTGCCACCGGATACATACACGACACAAAGATTAAGAAAGTAACTTCTTTAGATTCTCTTCTCGACCTAGGTTTGGTTACATGATCTTGAGACTATCCACGAACCTTGTCCCTTCAGCCAGCGCCCTGAAGTTCCCCTTGACATACTCAACATGGTCGATGGCCTTGTACGTCGCCTCGCCTAGCTCCGGGAGCGGCTTCACAATTCCGGCAACACAAGCATTCTGAAACATCACCACGGTGGCCCGCCCTTTCTCTACGTCCGGCAGCACCCTGTGCTCGGCGCTCTTGTACGTGCCATTGGTCAGGATCTGGAGAATGTCGCCGACGTTGATAACGAAGGCGCCTGGCAGCGGGTTCAGCGGGTACCATCTGCCGTTTTTCCTCACCTGCAGGCCGGGGGTGTCGTCCACGTGCAGCAGCAGCGTCAGGCCGAGGCCGTCGTGGTGTGGCGTGATGCCGATCACCTTGTCCGGGTGGTGGCATGGAGGGTAGTAGTGGAAGGCAACACTCTGCGTCTTGCCCTGGAAGGTTCCCATGAGCGTCTCCTGCTCGACTCCGAGGTCGCTCGCCATGAACACCGTAAGGCGGCTTGTGAGATTTGACATCTCCATTGAGTACTTGTCAAGTGCATCCCTGAATGATATGTGTTTATGTAATTTAAGACGAGGCAAACGGAGCAATGCAGCATGTAAATAATTTAAGCAAGAGATGAAGAGAATTAGGACCTAAATGTTGACGGATCGGCAGGCCAAAACTCATTGTTCCTTTGCTCGTGTGGCTGCGTCACGAGGATTAGACTCTCCGCCCAGTCCAACTTTTCAGACGATGCTCTGTTGTAGTGGTGTCCAAACCCTTCGAAGCCATTGGCTTGGATGGCCACTGCCTTCTTCTTCTCCAGCGGCAAGCGAAAGAATTGCAGAGTGCTATCTTTCATGTCTTCTACAACTGCTTCGTCAACTCCGTGGTTTGTTAACTGCGAATACAGAGGATGTAATTTTATTTTATTTTGCGACAAACAGAGGATGTAAATTTGATAGATGGATAGTCCAGTAGATAGATCAACAAATTAGAGTGTAGCCAGTTCACATGGTGTCTGGGCATGGTTCTCATTTTCAGTGAAATTTCACCTGAACTTCGAAAAAAAATCAGTCATTTTAGTAGGATAGTTAGATATACAAAAATATTTGAATTTCTTGTCAACGTAATTCTCTAGCACAGAACTTGGAGCTGAATAAAGAGTACCAAAACTTACGTCAGGTTTCCTAGAATTCTGGTTGGATTTCAGTCCAACAAATTTTTTTCCATGTTTCCAGTCATTTCAGTAAGACAGTAGGTATGCCAAAAAAAATTTACTTTTTGTAAAAAAGAAAAAGAAATATTCACCACCTCATGACTTGGATCAGAATAAAAAATATGAAAACTTTCATCAGGTTTCCTAAAATTTTGGCTGGATTTCAACCCAACTCAAGCGAAAGTTTGTACCAACATGCATCCAAAAATGTTGTCTAGAACCATGGTCTACACTCCGGACCACTCTCTAGAAATTACAGAAATTAATATGTCCTAACCAGCAAGATCTCGCACTCACCATTAAGAACTAGTACACGAATATCAAAGGCACGAGTGAAATGCCCTCCCTCCAAATAGTGGTAGATATATGCAAATGCGAGCAAAGATAAGAACCTGGAAGAAGCCCCAGTCTCGACACGCAGAGCCAAGCTTGGCAATCTCGGCTTCCGAGAACTCCGGGTTTAGCAGCCTCGCCATGTCTACAACTGGTAGCTCGTAGCTCTCGTCGCTGCCCACGACTACCCCGTCCCTGACCTCATCTGGCCGGGCATACCTGTCGGGGATCACAGTGGAGTCTGCGAACGTGGCCGACGCGTCGTCCGTGATCTCGGCCCTGCTGATTACCTTATCGCCGATACGCTCCATGGATCATGCGTACTCTCCCCTCCGTGGGCGTCCTCCTCCCCAATGCTCACAGAATTTCCAGGTTTCTGTTGTTCCGTGTTGGCTAGGTGCTGGGTTGCGTTCTGCGCCCAGATGAGAATCCACTGAAGTAGAGTGCTCAACTACCTAGCTAGTGGTTTCCACAGTGCTCAACTACCTAGCTAGTGGTTTCCACAGTGGTAGTACTGAAGTAGATTGCTGGAATGCTGTCGGTGGTTAGCTATGGACGTTCGATGGTTGGAGGGGTATGTCAGTGATATATCCATGATTCATGATTCAGGTTCACTCCAACTCAACCCGACCACAAGTCATCGCGGCTTTTGACATTATTCCAAAAAATGTCCTTGAATTGGAATAATGTTCGTGATTTCAAAAAAAATTGTGATTTCAAAAATGTTCATGAATTTGTATATTGATGAATGTTTTTAAGCAGATGAACAAATTTGAATTTGATGAACATTTTTTGAACTTGATAAATAAAGTCTCCATTCAAATAACCTTTTTGGAAATCGGATGAACCTTTTAGAAAATTGATTAACAGTTTTTGAATCTGACGAATTTTTTAAACAGTTCCGGTGAACAAATTTTGATTTCGATGAACATTTTATGAATTATATGAACATTTTTCATTTTTTTAACTTGATGGACAAATTCTCAATTCGAGAACACTTCTCTGAAATCAGATGAACTTTTTGAATTCAGTGAATTTTTTATACAATGAGAGAAAAAGTAAACTTATGGTGAAATTTTTTGATTTCAAAACTTATTCAGTTTGATGAAAAATATAAAATTATGGCGAATAATTTTTTATGATGAAATCTTTTTGAATTTCATGAACATTTTTTGTATTAGATGAATGTTTTTCTATATCAGTTAAAAAATGTTCACGATTTTATGAAAATCACGAAAACGAGAAAAAATGAAAAAAATAGAAGTAAGGGAAATGAAGAAGAAGAAAAATGGAAAAACAAATAAACTAAGACAAAAAATAGAATCGAAAAAGCAAAAAAAGTTAAAAAGGAGAAAAAACAGAAGAAGAAGAAGAAGAAGAAGAAGAAAACGGTTTGCGAAGGTGCTATAACCTTCGCAAAACCGGACATGATCTACCCGCGCCGAATAGGAGTAGCCCTCCTAATTAGCGCCTTAAGCATTATTTTTCGGAGCCGGAGCTCACATGAACAACACCTGGGCCAAACAGTTAGGATAGTAACTCATCTGTGCTCGTCCACTCCACCTCATTCCCTGCTTCCCCTCAGAAAAAAATAATCTCAGTCGCTCCTCACTGTCCAGAAAAGAAAACCCATTAGCTATTGGTTCTGGGGAAAACATATACACTTTTTTTTTGGAAATTCATGAACGGCCAGTATTCAGGGAAATTTTTTGAAATTTTGAAAACAAATCGATGAATTTGATTTAAATTCCTAGTCTAATATATTTCATGAATTCTAGAAAAAGTTCAAGATATTACCATGAATTTGAGTAAAATTTAGGAATTAAAAAACCATAGTTTTTTGGAAAAATAGTTGACAAAGTTTTAAATTTTCATGGATTTTTTAAAAATGTTCATCAATTTTGAAAAAAGATCACGAATTTGAAAAGAGGACATCACTTTTGAAAAAAGAGTTAATGAATTTTAAAAATGGCTATCGATTTTCAAAATAGGTTAATCAATTTTGAAAGAAAAAAGTTCATCAAATTGAAAAGGTTGAATTGGAAAAAAATCATCGATTTTTTTTTATAAAATGTGCATGGGTTTGATGAAATTCCATGCATTCTTTAAGGTGAAAAAAATGAAAAAACTTCACTGATTTTGAAAAAGTTCATGAACTTTGTAAATAGTCAACTAGAGAGTTAGCAAAAGAACTGAGAAAAAGTTCCTGGTTTGAAAAATGTTCACAAATGCATTTGGAAAGTCCCCACATTTTAAAAAATCAGAAGAAAATGAAAAATAAAATAAAATAAAATAACCGACTAAAAACCTGCCAAAATACCAAAATGAAAAACACACACATTGCAATAAACCTGCTTATTGATGTGTTGATGATATGCTATTACGTACAAACATTCTCTCTTCTACTATTCGGCATGAACTGCTTGGTTTTGGTTTTATCTGTCCTTCCCTTTCTCTGCTTTTAAAGCATGAAGAATTGCTAACTCAAAAGTTTTGTTTCTAAGCAGGCCACAATAGTATATGACACGTCAATTTTAATTTGTGGCCAGAGTTTAGTTTAGACTTGACATGGCATATTTAGTCATAGATATCAAATGTGAACTTATTGAACTTTGTTTTAGTAGGTGATCAACTTACCGACTCATTTCTAATGTTGGGCAATGCCATATGACCAGGTTGGTCTACTCAACTTACCTTATTGTACTTAATTTTCCATTTTTATTTTCTCTAATTATTATTTACTATTCCATGCCTTCCTCTTTGTTGTGGCGATAATTTGATCAAATTGTAGGTATACTTTGGTTGTAGAGGGAGCGAAACCGATTACTGGATACATCTTTTACGTGAACATTTTATCAGCACCTATTTTTTGAAATGTGAAGTTGCAATACACTCATATCTCAGAGGCTTTGTACAAAATTGACAGATTATCTGCATTGTGAATGTTTTTAATATGGTCTTTATTTATTCCATAGCTAGATGCTCTTGGTGTTGGAAATATGCCCTAGAGGCAATAATAGAAGCATTATTATTATATTTCCTTGTTCATGATAATTGTCTTTTATTCATGCTATTATTGTGTTATCCGGAAATCGTAATACATGTGTGAATAAATAGACACCAACATGTCCCTAGTAAGCCTCTAGTTGACTAGCTCGTTATCAACAGATAGTCATGGTTTCCTGACTATGGATATTGGATGTCGTTGATAACGAGATCACATCATTAGGAGAATGATGTGATGGACAAGACCCAATCCTAAACATAGCACAAGATCGTATAGTTCGTTTGCTAGAGTTTTCCAATGTCAAATATCTTTTCCTTAGACCATGAGATCGTGTAACTCCCGGATACTGTAGGAGTGCTTTGGGTATACCAAACGTCACACCGTAACTGGGTGACTATAAAGGTATACTACGAGTATTTCCGAAAGTATCTGTTGGATTGACACGGATCAAGACTGGGATTTGTCACTCCGTATGACGGAGAGGTATCACTGGGCCCACTCGGTAATGATCATCATTATGAGCTCAAAGTGACCAAGTGTCTGGTCACAGGATCATGCATTACGGTACGAGTAAAGTGACTTGCCGGTAACGAGATTGAACGAGGTATTGGGATACCGACGATCGAATCTCGGGCAAGTAACATATCGATTGACAAAGGGAATTATATACGGGGTTGCTTGAATCCTCGACATCGTGGTTCATCCGATGAGATCATCGAGGAGCATGTGGGAGCCAATATGGGTATCCAGATCCCGCTGTTGGTTATTGACTGGAGAGCGATCTCGGTCATGTCTACATGTCTCCCGAGCCCGTAGGGTCTACACACTTAAGGTTCGGTGACGCTAGGGTTGTAGGGATATGTATATGCAGTAACCCGAATGTTGGTAGGAGTCCCGGATGAGATCCTGGACGTCACGAGGAGTTCCGGAATGGTCCGGAGGTAAAGAATTATATATAGGAAGTGCTATTTCGGCTATCGGGACAAGTTTCGGGGTCACCGGTATTATACCGGGACCACCGGAAGGGTCCGGGGGTCCACCGGGTGGGGCCACCTATCCCGGAGGGCCCCATGGGCTGAAGTGGGAAGGGATCCAGCCCAAAGTGGGCTGGGGCGCCACTTCCCCTAGGGCCCATGCGCCTAGGGTGGGGGAAACCCTAAAGGGGGCGCCCCCTTGCTTGGGGGGCAAGCCCCCCACCCCTTGGCCGCCGCCCCCCCCAGGAGATTGCATCTCCTAGGGCCGCCCCCCCTAGGCACCCTATATATAGTGGGGGGAGGGAGGGCCTCTCACCTACGCCATTGGTGCCTCCCTCTCCCTCTCCAACACCTCCTCCTTCTCCATAGAGCTTGGCGAAGCCCTGCCGGAGTACTGCAGCTCCATCACCAACACGCCGTCGTGCTGCTGCTGGAGCCATATTCCTCAACCTCTCCTTCCCCCTTGCTGGATCAAGAACGAGGAGACGTTACGCTGACCGTACGTGTGTTGAACGCGGAGGTGCCGTCCGTTCGGCGCTAGGATCTCCGGTGATTTGGATCACGTCGAGTACGACTCCCTCATCCCCGTTCTTTGAACGCTTCCGCTCGCGATCTACAAGGTACGTAGATGCATTCAACCACTCGTTGCTAGATGAACTCATAGATGGATCTTGGTGAAACCGTAGGAATTTTTTTTGTTTTCTGCAACGTTCCCCAACAGTGGCATCATGAGCTAGGTCTATGCGTAGTTCTCTATGCACGAGTAGAACACAATTTGTTGTGGGCATTGATGTTGTCAACTTTCTTGCCGCTACTAGTCTTATTTTGCTTCAGCGGTATTGTGGGATGAAGCGGCCCGGACCAACCTTACACATACGCTTACGTGAGACCGGTTCCACCGACTAACATGCACTAGTTGCATAAGGTGGCTGGCGGGTGTCTGTCTCTCCCACTTTAGTTGGAGCGGATTCGATGAAAAGGGTCCTTATGAAGGGTAAATAGAAGTTGACAAATCACGTTGTGGCTTTCACGTAGGTAAGAAAACGTTCTTGCTAGAACCCAATTGCAGCCACGTAAAACTTGCAACAACAATTAGAGGACGTCTAACTTGTTTTTGCAGCAAGTGTTTTGTGATGTGATATGGCCAAAGTTGTGATGAATGATGAATGATATATATGTGATGTATGAGATGTTCATGCTATTGTAATAGGAATCACGACTTGCATGTCGATGAGTATGACAACCGGCAGGAGCCATAGGAGTTGTCTTTATTTTTTGTATGACCTGCGTGTCATTGAGAAACGCCATGTAAATTACTTTACTTTATTGCTAAACGCGTTAGCCATAGTAGTAGAAGTAATAGTTGGCGAGCAACTTCATGGAGACACGATGATGGAGATCATGATGATGGAGATCATGGTGTCATGCCGGTGACAAGATGATCATGGAGCCCCAAGATGGAGATCAAAGGAGCTATGTGATATTGGCCATATCATGTCACTATTATTATTTGATTGCATGTGATGTTTATCATGTTTTTGCATCTTGTTTACTTAGAACGACGGTAGTAAATAAGATGATCCCTCATAATAATTTCAAGAAAAGTTTCCCCCTAACTGTGCACCGTTGCGACAGTTCGTTGTTTCGAAGCACCACGTGATGATCGGGTGTGATAGATTCCAACGTTCACATACAACGGGTGTAAGACAGATTTACACATGCAAACACTTAGGTTGACTTGACGAGCCTAGCATGTACAGACATGGCCTCGGAACATAGAAGACCGAAAGGTCGAGCATCAGTCGTATAGAAGATACGATCAACATGAAGATGTTCACCGATGTTGACTAGTCCGTCTCACGTGATGATCGGACACGGCCTAGTTAACTCGGATCATGTTATACTTAGATGACTGGAGGGATGTCTATCTAAGTGGGAGTTCATTGAATAATTTGATGAACTTAATTATCATGAACTTAGTCTAAAATATTTACAATATGTCTTGTAGATCAAATGGCCAACGTAGTCCTCAACTTCAACGCGTTCCTAGAGAAAACCAAGCTGAAAGACGATGGTAGCAACTACACGGACTGGGTCCGGAACCTGAGGATCATCCTCATAGCTGCCAAGAAAGATTATGTCCTACAAGCACCACTGGGTGACGCACCTGTTCTCCCTGCAGAACAAGACGTTATGAACGCTTGGCAGGCACGTACCGATGACTACTCCCTCGTTCAGTGCGGCATGCTTTACAGCTTAGAGCCAGGGCTCCAAAAACGTTTTGAGAGACACGGAGCATATGAGATGTTCTAAGAGCTGCAAATGGTTTTCCAAGCTCATGCCCGGGTCGAGAGATATCAAGTCTCCGACAAGTTCTTCAGCTATAAGATGGAGGAAAATAGTTCTGTCAGAGAGCACATACTCACTATGTCTGGGTTGCATAACCGCTTGACTCACCTGGGAATTAATCTCCCGGATGACGCGGTCATTGACAGAATCCTTCAGTCGCTTCCACCGAGCTACAAGAGCTTTGTGATGAACTTCAATATGCAGGGGATGGAAAAGACCATTCCTGAAGTATTTGCTATGCTGAAATCAGCAGAGGTAGAAGTCAAAAAGGAACATCAAATGTTGATGGTGAATAAAACCACTAAGTTCAAAAAGGGCAAGGGTAAGAAGAACTTTAAGAAGGACGGCAAGGGAGTTGCCGCGCCCGGCAAGCAAGCTGCCGGGAAGAAGCCAAAGAATGGACCCAAGCCCGAGACTGAGTGTTCTTATTGCAAGGGAAGTGGTCACTGGAAGCAGAGCTGCCCCAAATACTTAGCGGACAACAAGGCCGGCATCACAAAAGGTATATGTGATATACATGTAATTGATGTGTACCTTACAAGTACTCGTAGTAGCTCTTGGGTATTTGATACCGATGCAGTTGCTCACATTTGTAACTCAAAGCAGGAGCTTCGGAATAAGGGGAGACTGGCGAAGGACGAGGTGACGATGCGCGTCGGGAATGGTTCCAAGGTCGATGTGATCGCCGCCGGTACGCTATCTCTACATTTACCTACGGGATTAGTTTTAAACCTCAATAATTGTTATTTAGTGCCAGCTTTGAGCATGAACATTGTATCGGGATCTCGTTTAATACGAGATGGCTACTCATTTAAATCCGAGAATAATGGTTGTTCTATTTATATGAGAGATATGTTTTATGGTCATGCTCCAATGGTGAATGGTTTATTCTTAATGAATCTCGAGCGTAATGCTACACATATTCATAGTGTGAGTACCAAAAGATGTAAGGTTGATAATGATAGTCCCACATACTTGTGGCACTGCCGCCTTGGTCACATAGGTGTCAAACGCATGAAGAAGCTCCATGCAGATGGACTTTTAGAGTCTCTTGATTACGAATCATTTGACACGTGCGAACCATGCCTCATGGGTAAAATGACCAAGACTCCATTCTCAGGAACAATGGAGCGAGCAACCAACTTATTGGAAATTATACATACTGATGTGTGCGGTCCAATGAGTGTTGAGGCTCGCGGTGGCTATCGTTATGTTCTCACCCTCACTGATGACTTGAGTAGATATGGGTATATCTATTTGATGAAACACAAGTTTGAGACCTTTGAAAAGTTCAAGGAATTTCAGAGTGAGGTTGAAAATCAACGTGACAGGAAAATCAAGTTCCTACGATCAGATCGTGGAGGAGAATACTTGAGTCACGAATTTGGCACACACTTAAGAAAATGTGGAATAGTTTCACAACTCACGCCGCCTGGAACACCTCAGCGTAATGGTGTATCCGAACATCGTAATCGCACTCTATTAGATATGGTGCGATCTATGATGTCTCTTACCGATTTACCGCTGTCTTTTTGGGGCTATGCTTTAGAGACTGCCGCATTCACTTTAAATAGGGATCCGTTGAAATCCGTTGAGACGACACCGTATGAATTATGTTTTGGGAAGAAACCTAAGCTGTCGTTTCTAAAAGTTTGGGGATGCGATCTTATGTCAAGAAACTTCAACCTGAAAAGCTCGAACCCAAGTCAGAAAAATGCGTCTTCATAGGATACCCTAAAGAAACTATTGGGTATACCTTCTACCTCAGATCCGAAGGAAAGATCTTTGTTGCCAAGAATGGATCCTTTCTAGAGAAAGAGTTTCTCTCGAAAGAAGTAAGTGGGAGGAAAGTAGAACTTGATGAAGTATTACCTCTTGAACCGGAAAAGGGCGCAACTCAATAAAATGTTCCTGAGGTGCCTGCACCGACTAGAGAGGAAGTTAATGATGATGATCAAGATACTTCTGATCAAGCTCCTACTGAAATTTGTAGGTCCACAAGGACACGTTCCGGACCAGAGTGGTACGGCAACCGCGTCTTGGAAATCATGTTGTTAGACAACGGTGAACCTTCGAACTATGAAGAAGCGATGGCGGGTCCGGATTCCGACAAATGGCTAGAAGCCATGAAATCCGAGATAGGATCCATGTATGAAAACGAAGTATGGATTTTGACTAACTTGCCCGTTGAGCGGCGAGCCATAGAAAATAAATGGATCTTTAAGAAGAAGACAGACGCGGATGGTAATGTGACCATCTATAAAGCTCAGCTTGTCGCTAAGGGTTATCGACAAGTTCAAGGGGTTGACTACGATGAGACTTTCTCACCGGTAGCGAAGCTAAAGTCCGTCCGAATCATGTTAGCAATTGCCGCATTCTACGATTATGAGATATGGCAAATGGACGTTAAAACGGCATTCCTTAATGGTTTCCTTAAGGAAGAATTGTATATGATGCAGCCGGAAGGTTTTGTCGATCCTAAGAATGCTAACAAGGTGTGCAAGCTCCAACGCTCGATTTATGGGCTGGTGCAAGCATCTCGGAGTTGGAATATTCGCTTTGATGAGATGATCAAGGCGTTTGGGTTTATGCAGACTTATGGAGAAGCCTGCGTTTACAAGAAAGTGAGTGGGAGCTCTGTAGCATTTCTCATATTATATGTAGATGACATACTTTTGATGGGAAATGATATAGAACTTTTGGACATCATTAAGGCCTACTTGAATAAGAGTTTTTCAATGAAGGGCCTTGGAGAAGCTGCTTATATATTAGGCATCAAGATCTATAGAGATAGATCAAGACGCCTCATAGGTCTTTCACAAAGTACATACCTTGATAAGATATTGAAGAAGTTCAATATGGATCAGTATAAGAAGGGGTTCTTGCCTGTGTTGCAAGGTGTGAAATTGAGCTCAGCTCAATGTCCGACCACGGCAGAAGATATAGAAGAGATGAGTGTCATCCCCTATGCCTCAGCCATAGGTTCTATTATGTATGCCATGCTGTGTACCAGACCTGATGTAAACCTTGCCGTAAGTTTGGTAGGAAGGTACCAAAGTAATCCCGGCAAGGAACACTGTACAGCGGTCAAGAATATCCTGAAGTACCTGAAAAGGACTAAGGAAATGTTATTCGTTTATGGAGGTGACGAAGAGCTCATCGTAAAAGGTTACGTCGACGCTAGCTTCGACACAGATCTGGATGACTCTAAATCACAAACCGGATACGTGTATATTTTGAATGGTGGGGCAGTAAGCTGGTGCAGTTGCAAGCAGAGCGTCATGGCGGGATGTACATGTGAAGCGGAGTACATGGCAGCCTCGGAGGCAGCGCATGAAGCAATTTTGGTGAAGGAGTTCATCACCGACCTAGGAGTCATACCCAATGCGTCGGGGCCAATCAAGCTCTTCTGTGACAACACTGGAGCTATTGCACTTGCCAAGGAGCCCAGGTTTCACAAGAAGACAAGGCACATCAAGCGTCGCTTCAACTCCATTCGAGAAAATATTCAAGATGGAGACATAGATATTTGTAAAGTACATACGGACCTGAATGTAGCAGATCCGTTGACTAAACCTCTCCCTAGAGCAAAACATGATCAACACCAGAATTCCATGGGTGTTCGATTCATCACAATGTAACTAGATTATTGACTCTAGTGCAAGTGGGAGACTGTTGGAAATATGCCCTAGAGGCAATAATAAAAGCATTATTATTATATTTCCTTGTTCATGATAATTGTCTTTTATTCATGCTATAATTGTGTTATCCGGAAATCGTAATACATGTGTGAATAAATACACCAACATGTCCCTAGTAAGCCTCTAGTTGACTAGCTCGTTATCAACAGATAGTCATGGTTTCCTGACTATGGACATTGGATGTCGTTGATAACGAGATCACATCATTAGGAGAATGATGTGATGGACAAGACCCAATCCTAAACATAGCACAAGATCGTATAGTTCGTTTGCTAGAGTTTTCCAATGTCAAGTAACTTTTCCTTAGACCATGAGATCGTGTAACTCCCGGATACTGTAGGAGTGCTTTGGGTATACCAAACGTCACAACGTAACTGGGTGACTATAAAGGTATACTACGGGTATCTCCGAAAGTGTCTGTTGGGTTGACACGGATCAAGACTGGGATTTGTCACTCCGTATGACGGAGAGGTATCACTGGGCCCACTCGGTAATGCATCATCATTATGATCTCAAAGTGACCAAGTGTCTGGTCACGTGATCATGCATTACAGTATGAGTAAAGTGACTTGCCGATAACGAGATTGAACGAGGTATTGGGATACCGACGATCAAATCTCGGGCAAGTAACATACCGATTGACAATGGGAATTGTATACGGGGTTGCTTGAATCCTCGACATCGTGGTTCATCCGATGAGATCATCGAGGATCATGTGTGAGCCAATATGGGTATCCAGATCCCGCTGTTGGTTATTGACCGAAGAGCGATCTCGGTCATATCTACATGTCTCCCGAACCCGTAGGGTCTACACACTTAAGGTTCGGTGATGCTAGGGTTGTAGGGATATGTATATGCAGTAACCCAAATGTTGTTCAGAGTCCCGGATGAGATCCTGGACGTCAGGAGGAGTTCCGGAATGGTCCGGAGGTAAAGAATTATATATAGGAAGTGCTATTTCGGCTATCGGGACAAGTTTCGGGGTCACCGGTATTGTACCGGGACCACCGGAAGGGTCCCGGGGGTCCACCGGGTGGGGCCACCTATTCCGGAGGGCCCCATGGGCTGAAGTGGGAAGGGATCCAGCCCAAAGTGGGCTGGGGCGCCACTTCCCCTAGGTCCCATGTGCCTAGGGTGGGGGAAACCCTAAAGGGGGGCGCCCCCTTGCTTGGGGGGCAAGCCCCCACCCCTTGGCCGCCGCCCCCCTAGGAGATTGCATCTCCTAGGGCCGCCGCCCCCCTAGGCCCCCTATATATAGTGGGGGGGAGGGAAGGCCTCTCACCTACGCCATTGGTGCCTCCCTCTCCCTCTCCAACACATCCTCCTTCTCCATAGAGCTTGGCGAAGCCCTGCCGGAGTACTGCAGCTCCATCACCACCACGCCGTCGTGCTGCTGCTAGAGCCATATTCCTCAACCTCTCCTTCCCCCTTGCTGGATCAAGAAGGAGGAGACGTTACGCTGACCGTACGTGTGTTGAACGCGGAGGTGCCGTCCGTTCGGCGCTAGGATCTCCGGTGATTTGGATCACGTCGAGTACGACTCCCTCATCCCCGTTCTTTGAACGCTTCCGCTCGCGATCTACAAGGTACGTAGATGCATTCAACCACTCGTTGCTAGATGAACTCATAGATGGATCTTGGTGAAACCGTAGGAAATTTTTTTGTTTTCTGCAACGTTCCCCAACACTTGGCTGGAGAGTGCTTGGTGCATTTAGAAAGCAGACCATGCATAATATCATGAAATGATCGACCACTACCATTCCAAAAACCATACAATTACGCCTTAGGCAAATGGCGGGGGAACGTGCCATGAAGCTATAATCTTCCTAAACTTTTGTTGAGGGGTTTTCTATCTCACTTCTCATTGTTTGATGCCAAAATTTAATGAACAAACCTTTCAATACATTAAACAAATGAAACTCCTTGTTCACAGAGAAGAAGATATGATGTTCGAACCTTTAGAGATGGCGTCTTGACCATGATGAGATGTCAACGCCCAGAAGATGCTCATCAATGCCACCTGATTAGAGGGATGGCCTGACTGGGGCATCAATGCCCCCGCCTCACTACTGGCAGCTGTGGACTATAGTCGAGGTGCAAATTAAGCTTCTGAATTGGATTGCACATGTAGGAGAAAGAAGGGAAGAATGGGTGAACGAAGAGATGGCAGCCACAATGTCTTCTTTATAGTTGTGTGCATCAGTCGATGAAGATGCCAGGGGTTATCTCCTTTTCGAAAAAACTAAAAAACAATGCCCTTTTTTCATGTAGCAAGGAAGAAAGGGTTGCATTTGCAGTGCTTGAAAGAAGAAGAAAAATTGCCAGATGGATTATTTCCATATGCCTTGGTTTGGCTCCTAGTACTAACATACTTTGGAAGGTACAAGAAAACTAATACAGGGGCAATGTGTCTGTTATAAGGGCAAGTCACGGATACACCTTGGAAGGTTGGTGACCGCATTAGCTATCTATCCAATAAATTTGAATTAACATCTTGTTGGAAAAAAACCACAACATTAAGGTTCTTCGATTTATGGTCTTTGCATAGAATAAATATGTAAAATAGATATCCATCCATGCCTTACCTTGGCAAAACCTCAAATTTTAAGGTACCTCCCCACTCAGTTGTCAATAACATAAATCATGTTCTGCATCTGACTTAGTAAACTGGTAAATATCCATCTATAACATAGTTCAAGGGGGTGTTTGGTTGGGATTAACTTTGGTTTATAAGCCAAAAGGCATGTGTTCATTGGTCTATTGCCTTTGGCTTTTGGTTTGTGTAAGCCAAAGTTAAGCCCAACCAAACACCCCTACATATGCAAATCACAAAGAAAAATTGCCAGATTAGGAATGGAATGTGTCCAACACAAACGCTTAAATTTATTGACAGAAAAGTAGGATCGGTCTTGCAAAGACATGCAAATAAAATGTATACTACACACTAAACCAAGAAAAACATGAAAAACCAAAACAACACAACATACAGATGCACATTTTGAATTATAGAGGAAACATCACCAAGCATATTAACCAGATCTATTATCCACATGAAGAGAGGAACTAGAAGCGCAAATTGCGGAAGGATAACACCTACTCTTTCTTTGACTTTCACCTAGGGCACCACCCTAGCGCCATGCTAGCAAAGCGATGAAGTTGCGTCCCTCAACCTCTACCTTCTACTCCAACGCTTGTTGACAGTAGGCGTCACCCCGCGGTTGTTCTTGATTGGTACGGAGTTGGATGCAAATGATTGAGGTGGCACTGCCATCATGGACATGCAGACTGCAGAACTCCACCCTAATTACCGTGTGTGTACTCTATGGGGCTCATACCGACTCATCCCCAACCCCGTGACGATGGAGATCCGCTATGCTTAGTATTAGAATTAGGGCTCACCGAATTTGGAAATGAAAACATTCATCGTTAAGGTTCCGTGTATGTTCCTTTTTTTCTTCTTATATGTTAAATGGTTGTGTTGGGTCATAATGAGTTGGAGTTCTTTTAAGCTAAATAGGCCAATGCCATGCGTTGCAACTGGAACACATGTATATATGGGTGTGATACAATCAGGAGATGTTATATAGAGTCAACTCAACCAAAAATTTGTCCGTGCCTTGTAGGGATGACAGTTTTTCCCATCGGTATGGGTACCTGTGGTTACCCTACCGAAAAACAATGGGCATGGCCAAGACTTGGCATGATTTTGTACCCATGGATAATGGGTATCCATACCCGCAAAAATATGGGTAGGGCATGGGTATGGACTTGCGCCCATGAGTACCCCAATGGATACCCAGAAAACTTAATACTCCCTCCTTTCATCTATATAGGGCCTAATGCGTTTTTCGAGACTAACTTTGACCAAATGTTAGAACAATAATATATGACATGCGACTTACACAAAGCACATCATCAAATTCGTATGTGAAAGGAGCTTTCAATGATATAATTTTCACATTATGCATGTCATGTAGTATTAATTTTATCAATAGTCAAAGACGGTCTTGAAAAACGCATTAGGCCCTATATAGATAGAAGGAGGGAGTAACTGAAAATAACGCATATGACATGTGAGGTCAACATCCAACTCCTATGACCCAATGCTCAATCCCTTATTACCTAAACCAGTCATAGCTCATAGGCCCTGAACCACCAACTCGCCACTCCTCCTACGTCCTATGTTACTCCTCGAAACGATCTAATCTCGACTCATCAACGGATTCTTGTCCAAGTCTCGCACCAACGATCCCTGGTTCCCACCACTGCCTCCCACTGTGTCGGGCTACCACAAACCGCTTATTGTACTCCCTTGCCGCCTCCAGTAGACATCCCACCGGACAAGACCACGTTGGTGTACTTTAATTTTAGAATCATTTCTCTACTTCTTCAAAAAGTAAATGCTATATATTGTACCCACTGGATACCCATTGGGTGTAGCGTACCTAATGGGTATGGGGAGGGGTGTCAATTTGTGCCAATGAATATTGAAATGGGTGGGTATAGAAAGTTTCCATGGTTATGGGTTTGGGCGGAAGAGGGTTGTACCCACCTGTACCCTACCCACTGCCATCCCTAGTGCCCTAAAACAGGAGAAAAAAACAAATCCTTGCTACGGTCCTTTGTGGATTACAAGGTGACTTGGGTCAGACGTTCAGCTAATGCTGCCGCGCATAAGCTAGCTAGAGTAGGAGTGGGTGATGAACTATGTAAGATTTGGTTGGGGGCTTCCCCGGACATCATTCTTTCTGTTTTGTCGAATGAGATTCCTAACATCGTAAGTTAATAAATGCGGCAGTATTTTCCCTCAAAAAAAACAGGAGAAAACAATTATACTCACACTACTAAAAGAATACATATGCAAGGCACGAGAATCAATTTGTGCGGATGCGGTAAATATAGAAGAACTTCGGAAAATTCTTGAGCGCAGACATCTACCTATCTTCGTGTTCTTTTGCCAGGCAACCGGTATGAGCTTACACAGAAGTTTCAGTAATTCAGTTCACACACGTGGTGCTTAGCATCAGGCGACACTAGTAGAAAAGGGGGCTTTGGTCGAGGCCGGGTAACCCCATTAGTCCCGGTTTTGGTCCCGGTTCAGTCCAGAACCGGGACCAATGGGGGCATTGGTCCCGGTTCGTGAGCCCAGGGGGCCAGCCGGGCCACGTGGGCCATTGGTCCCGGTTCATCCGGACCTTTTGGTCCCGGATGGTGGGATGAACCGGGACCAATGGGCGTCGCTCCTGGCCCACAACCATTGGTCCCGGTTCGTGCCTCAAACCGGGACTAAAGATTAGACCTTTAGTCCCGGTTTGAGGCACGAACCAGGACTAATGGGGATGAGACCTTTAGTACCGGTTCGTGCCACGAACCGGTACTAAAGGTCCCATTTTCAAACTCTACCCCCCCCCCCACCTTGGATCGCCTTTTCAGTTTAAAAAAAAATAAAAGAAAATGTTGGAAATGTCAAAAAAATAAAAGAAAATAAGTTTCCCATGTGATATGTGGTCTAGTTGTTGGGAAAATTTGCAAATGTGAATTTTGACTTTATTTGCAAAATCTCTCTGAAATTTGTAAAAATGGGCATAACTTTTGCATACTAACTCGGATGAAAAAGTTTTTTATATGAAAAATCATCTACTCGAAAAGTTACATCCGAATTTAAGATCCTCAAAATCCTCAAAAACCTAATAGAAAAAAAGTTACGGGGCTTTTAAGATCTAGAGTGAAAAAAATCGAAAAAATTCAAACAGTGGGCAAACTGTGGTCAAACTAATTATTCTAGAATATTAGTGTTACTAAATAATTATTTCAGTTATTTCAATTTTGGTCAAATCTGGTCAAACTGTGGTCAAACTGTGGTCAAACTGTGGTCAAACAATGGTCAAACTAATTATTCAAGAAATATTAGTGTTACTAAATAATTATTGTTTTTTAAAACAATAGTTTCAAAATAAAACTATGAAATGTGTCACTTCATGCTCAAGCAAAATTCCTGAAGGTTAATAGGATTGACATCTTAGTATTGTCAGGAAAACAATAAGTGCAGACTTGGAGCGAGGGAGAGTAGAACCCGGAAGTTAAGCGTGCTCAGGCTGGGGGAGTGGGAGGATGGGTGACCGTTCGGAAAGTTAGATGATTTGGAATGATGAGGGGTGATTAGAGAATAAATTGAGAAGTGATGAGGGGTGGTGATTACAGACTAGAGGTTAAAATAATTCAGAAATTTGAAAATCAAAAAAATTTCAAAAAAAAATTCAGAAGTGATGACGTGGGGCTAGCTAGTTTGTGCGTCGTGTGAGTCCTTGTAATGCTATAAAAGGGCGTGTGGTGTGTCCCTGAGTATGGAGCAAGATGTAGTCTCCCTCGGGACCATGGCGTGTGGCCGGCCGGCAGGAGAGCTCCTCTGGGTAGTGTAACAGTGTGTTGTTGAGTTTGCGCTGAGGAAAAAAAAATGTCAGTTCGTGTGGCGCGGTGTTTGCCGCTGGAAAAACTTTGTGCCTAGTGTGATCCTTCTTCCACCTCCATCTGAGCGAATGAGAGAGAGAGAGAGAGAGAGAGAGAGAGAGAGCTAGAATCCATCCTGGGTCTGTCCCAGCATGGTCCCCATGCGGGGCTTCCAGCTGCCAAAGTTCACCGCGTCGTACAAGACGGAGGCGACCGGGTTGCTGCAGGGCCTCGGGCTGCGCCTGATGCTGGACATAGCGTCGACGACCTCTCAGAGATGCTGGAGAAATCGAAGGAGTCCCTCGTCGTGTCCAACGTTTTCGATGGACAACTAATAAAGTGCTACCTCTAATCATAGATTAAAATCATGGGCGAAACAGCTGCTTTCGCAGCGTGATTCATTTTGAAACGGCGGCGTGATCTGCATGGCTTAGGGAATCGTGCGAGATAGCAGTGCTGCCGCCTAAGATCACGCCATCCTTCCTTATAAATCACGGCCAAAATCTCTGCCGCAAATTCGGTTCGCCCGCGATTTTAATCTAGGAATCTGATAAGTGCACCCACGCGTGTGGCACGAACATATGGCAACTCCGAATATTTTTATGGCGGTTTTACTGATGCAGGGATGACAATTTTAGTTGTCAGGCATGGCAAATTTTTTTTGAATGACAAATTTCAATTTTTTTGGGGGGGGGGGGGGGGGGGGGTGGTTATTTTTTCTTTTTAGATGTCAACTTTAGTTGTAAAAAACATCAGGGCCGGAGTGCTTCGTGCCACATGTGTGGCATGGATCATTTGGTTTAATCTATGCCTCTAATCCTAAATGAACTTAGTTCTATTAGTTTCCTAGTAAAATATTTCTAAGTTAGAACATCACAAGTGAATATCAAGTTGAGAAGAATAGATTTTCATGGTATATGATTTTACTATACTTTAGGAAAATAGGAGATAGGTTGCCCTCTTCCTTTTCATGAGAGGAAGAAAATGTTCAGGATCAGACTAAGGTGCTACTTCACGAGACCAACATTACAAGTCGGCAATGGGCAAAACGATCAGAAAAGCACAAAAAAGATCAGCCAGTCATCAAGCAGCCAGTGATCGAGTATTAGGCAGCAGGATCTGCCTCTGTTCCTCATGTGAGCCCTCCAAAGTTTTTACGTTTATCTTCCCTTTGCGAGATGATTTGTTTCCACATGCATCCCATTCACAACATTCGCCCCATTCTAATTTGCGTTGCTCTCTTTCTCTATCCATGGGTTGGCTACTAGCACTAACATACTTATCAGCTACATGAAAAATAGAACAGGCGCAATGCGTCTTTTATAATGGGCAGGGGCAGGGCAGGTCACGCTTAGAACAGGGCAGGTTGGTGACAGCATTTGCTATCCATCTATTGATGTTGGTGTGTAGATAATGTAATTAGGTGAGTCCATAGGGTCTAAAATGTAAATTGTACAAACAATATATAAATCAGGAGAGAGAATGGATCAGTGTGGAACGATCCGGAGTTTCCCCAAATCCTCTTCATGCTCCCTTAAATCCCTAACTCAAATCTCTCAAATCTCATATGATTTTCAACATGGCATCGGAGCAGATTAAATCTTCTCTGTTTTTTGCTGTGATTTGAACCTATTGCGGTGTTGTGTCGTCGTGATTTGCGGCTATCGGTGGTGATTGCTGCGCACTCGAGCTGCCGCCAGGACCTGCAAGGTCATCTCAAAGCTGCGGCAAGGAGCGCCGCGACCAATCTACTGCTGCCTGTTGCATGCCGACCGCCGTCCGGTGTGGCTGCGCGTGTACTCCTGGTATTTGGCGTAGTTCGACGCTCTGGGAAACTGCTTGGTGCTGCTGTTTCTGCCGAATGAGTAAGCTGGCTTGCTGGAGCTGATTGATAGTGGTAGTAGTATTGCGGCTGCTTTTGGTAAATTGTGATTAGTGCAGCCGTATATCTCATCTCTGCTTGGTGGCCGGATTAAAATACTTCAGCTGCTTCTGTGCATTCTGAGAGGACGAGGATCCTCTGCCGTTCGGCAGGGTGCCGTTCGACCACTGACTGATGGACCCATCGGGGAACAGGCCCACATGGCAGCGCCACAACGGCAGGAGCCGCACGTCAGGGGAGCCGCTTCCATTCTGAGAGCACTGGTTCATTTACTTGCTGCTAGTACTCTGTTTTTGTGCTCCATGTGTGCTGTTGTTAGTGGAGATCTGCAAAAACCAAGTCCTGTGTGTCTGGTTTTTTCTTTGTGTGTGGTGGTAAATCATGGCAGACCCAACAAAAGGGCAATCAAGGGATACTAGTATGGATAAGTTGTATGAAATTTTAAGCAAAGTATTTGAGCAGCAACAGCAACAACTGAAAGTGGTTCCTGAAGCTGTGAAGTATGCACTTGAGCCTAATCCAGTGAAGTTGGCTGGACCGGGAAATTACATCAGCTGGGCACGTCATGCCCAGTTAATTCTGAGTTCTCATGGCTACAAAGAATTGCTTAGTGCCGATGAAGAGAAACTGAAAAGCGGTATTATCACCAAACAGATCAATGATAGAGTTTTGGTGTGGTTATTAGGAAGCATGGAACCACCGATACGAGAACAAGTTGAGACTTTGACCACTGTATTTGAAGTGTGGAAAGCTTTGGAGAAGCACTTTTCAGGAAAATCAAATAAGATGCAGGCTACTCGCATCATGTAGGAGTTGACTAACTTGAAGCAAGGCTCAAAATCAGTGACTGAGTATGCAGGTGAGATGAAGAGATTGTATAGGGAGTTGCATTATTACCATCCTTTTCAACCTGTTGACAAGAATGATGTGGTTGTTCACCATACCTGGTTTGAACCATTTGTGGGCAAGCTCTTTCTTGATGGCCTAAATCAGGAGTTTGATCTCCACAGTCAGCTAATATTCTCCAAAACTGAATGGCTAAGCCTTGATGATATCATTTCCAGTGTGATTGAGGAGGATACTCGTCTTGCTTAACCCAATGAGTATGTTCAAGAAAATTCAGATGCACGTGCAGCCCTATCCATACAAGCTCGTCATGCTCCTAAGACCTTTGCTAAAATAGATAAAAGCAAAAAAAATTGCAACCACTGCAAAAGGCCTGGACACACAAAGGATTCATGCTTTGAGCTGCATGGTTATCCAACTTGGTGGGAAAAAGGAAAGTCTCATCTAGGGGGAGGTCAAGGAGCTCATAAAAGACAGGCGAATCTCACTACATCCAAGAGGGGAGCTACCAGTAGTAGATGTGCGAGCTCTTAAGGATTTCACCTCCAAGATTAGACTCTCACAAGACTTGTCTTCCTTCCAGGATTCCTCTAAAGCTGAAACTAGTTTGCATGCCACTTCACACCAAGGTATGACACCTCACTAGACCCACAATTCTACAATGCAATTAAAATCTTGGATTATTGATACAGGAGCTACCAATCACATGACATGAGCTTCCATTTTATTCACTTCCTATACGCCTTGTTCAGGTGAGGACAAAGTACATGTAGCTGATGGATCCATGGCACCTATCACAGGACATGGATCTGTTAGGTGCACTAAGACATTGTCCTTGCCTCATGTCTTACATGTTCCTAAATTTCCAGTCAATCTCTTGTCAGTTAGCTCTATTACTGAATCTCTCAATTGTAGAGGTTTGTTTTATCCTACCTGGTGTGCTTTTTAGGAGCTAGAGACAGGGAGACTGTTGGGGACTGGGACCGTGCATGATGGACTCTACTATCTTGATGAAGGGAGTGATGAAGTTGCTTTTGCATAATGCTTGTATCCTAGTCAAGAACTACTACTACACCATCGCAGGCTTGGGCATCTCTCTTTTGCTGCATTGTTTCGTATCAGGCAGTTGGCTGCGATTCATCCATAACAGAAACATCAATATTGCCAGGCAGGGAAATGTCAGGGTGTTCATTACCAAAAGCAGCACCGTCTAGTTCACGTGCACTAAAACATCTTTTATTTTCATTTTTATGTTTCAAAGAATATAATTTTCTTCTTCTTGTTGTTTTGGTCATAATCAATTATAGTTCTTAGAGTAAACATGTCCATATCAAATGGTGATTTTTTTACTTAAATTGTGGTCCATCAATTTAACCCAATTTTGTCACCTCCAGCAAAGCATCATTTTTTTGTTCTTGGAAAGCATCAGGCTAATATTAATATCCTCTAGCAAAGTAGTGTCACCGCCCGCATCATTTTTTTAACACAAGTAAATTGTGATCAACCAATTCAACCCAAATTTTGTCAACTCCAGCAAAGTAGTGTCTTTTTTGTCTATAGATTAATGTCCTACTTAAGTTTTGGAGTGACTAGGCCACCAGACTCCTTCATCTTACAAACCATGCCCAAAAAACACAAAAATGAGGCATATGTTGCATGATTTTTCCAGCCAGGGAGTTTCATAGTAGAGAGCAAGTAACAAGGGATTGAAAAACTGCTAGCCTGAAAAGAACACAGTTTCCTCCAAAACATGACATTTCTCATCTCTGGATCAGAGAGCAGACCAGACCAGAGTTTTTCCAAAATAAGGTCGAACCAAGGTGAATGTTGGTCTTAGGTTCATAACAGTGTTTGTTTGCCCCGTCTTCTTTAGGAAGATCAAAGCTCTTGTTTTTCTTTGCCCCAGTGTTTGTTTTGCTCGGCTCAGTGATCATCAGAAGTGGTCTACTCCTTGCGTGATTGTTTGAGATCACCTACTAAAAAGAAAATGAAATGCCCGGTGTTTTTTGGTTGATGGAATCGCCTCGTTTGTTCTATTTGAGATCGATGCACAACTGCTTAGCTACGTAGTGCAGGAATGTTGTACTATTCGTTATTGCAGTATGGCTGGTATGATGAGCTCAAGTGCATGCATAATTTCCATGCCATTTACATTGGGGAATATATATATATATATATATATATATATATATATATATATATATATATATATATATATTGTTGCCGTGTTGAAGAAATCAGCTGCTTTGGTGGTTACTGCTGTCAACAACGTTTGCCCTCGACTTTTTTGGTGAATAATGTGCTTCTTCTGTTCATGCCAATGCAGATGCCCTGTTATGCCCTGTCAACGATTTGCTTCCCTCGACGCTGCGAGTTATTAGTTCTCATGCCCCAATGAATTCTCTTCACTATGCTCTAGGCAGTCAACTGTGGTAGATGCTAGAGTATTGTAACTGCATTTCACATGCCAAAGTAAATGTAGCCTATTAGAGGGTGATGATGTCATGTCTCTACCGTAGATTAAAATAAATGGAAGTTTAAAAATATGAGAGAAGTTGTCTTGACTAATTACATGTTTATGATGCCGGTACGTTCTGCCTCTGCCCTGGTAAAAGAATAGCAGGGATATTTTACAACTCCTGTATGTGTAGTTGCTTGTTTTTCCTATAGTTGTGGTTGCTTTCTTCTTGTATCATAAAAATATCTCTTCTACTGCTTATCAGAGATGGCGGGAAGCAGCCACCGCCGCTCTGCGACACAGCAGTACGAGTTGGATGCTTACGAGTTCTTCACTATCATACTTGGGACTTCAGTATCATCCATGACGCAGGTATATAAAACGAGAGATCTCCCCTTCACCCATCTCATTATGATATCTGTTGTTTGCCTACATCATTCATTGTCCCAAACTGCAGAGGCTGCCTGACAGTTTTAAGAACATGCTGATGGGTGAAGATCCGCCAAATAATGTGAAGGTGCGACAGGCCGGCAGCGGGTTTCGCGGGCTGTGGGATGTGGAGTTGGTGATCAAGGAGGGCCACATGTACTTGTCTCGTGGGTGGGAGAAGTTCTACTATGCCTACGACCCGCGGATGGGGTACTTCCTTCTCTTCAGGTACGACGACGACGCCACCATGCTCATCGTGAAGGTGTTCAATGCGACAATGTGTCGCATGCGCTACGCTGAAGATTATGATGCCGGTACGTTCTGCCTCTTCTTATTCCTCTACATTTGGCTTTGTCTCACATCGATTGTTAACGGTCATTGTTGCATTTGGACAGGTAATGGGAGCAGCAGCAGCGACAATGGCTACAGCCAAAGCAGCAGCGACCATGGCTGTAGCGAAAGCAGCAGTGATTCTGGCTGTAGCGAAAGCAGCATCGATTCTGGCTGTAGCGAAAGCAGCAACGATTCTAGCAGCAGCATAGACAACAAGAAGGATGATCCGAACTGGAGTGCGGGAGAAGAGGAGCAGAGTGGGGATGAGGAGCTGCAGGATGATGATGGGCATCAGGCTGAGGATGACCTAGCGCTGGCGGTGGCTGACCAAGGGCAAGAGATGGTGGTGGCTGACCAAGGGCAAGAGATGGTGGTGGCTGACCATGGGCAAGAGATGGAGGTGGCTGAGGATGACCTAGCGATGGTCGTGCCTGAAGGTGGCCTCGGGATGGTGGTGGTGCCTGACAATGACCACCCACCGGTGGTGGCGCCGGCGATCCCACAGCTGGGCGACATGACCACGTCAATTGATGTAGAAGACTACATCCCACTGCCTCCACCGCCTCCACCGCCTCGCCGCTCTTGGCGCATCAGGCTGAGGAAGGAGAAGGAGAAGAACAATGCATGAGAACTGAACTTTGTCGGGTATGTCAGATCTCCAAAATTATATATATATATATATATATATATATATATATATATATATATATATATATATATATATATATATATATATATATATATATATACTTAGTTACCTATGTTATCTCTAATATGCTTAGTTTCCTATAGGTTAGCTTCATTTTACCTAAGTTGGCTCTAATATGCTAACATAGAGCTTATTTGCTTAGTTTCCTATAGGTTAGCTCCAAAATAACTTATGTTAGCACAAAATGATCAAGTTTACATAATAAGCTTATAGTCTTTTTCTTATTCTTCTTCTTTTCCAAAATGACATAGGTTAGCTTCATTTTACCTAAGTTGGCTCTAATATGCTAACTTAGAGCTTATATGCTTAGTTTCCTATAGGTTAGCTCCAAAATAACTTATGTTAGCACAAAATGATCAAGTTTACATAATAAGCTTATGTGTTGGATGATGTGAAACTTTTGTAATATGTAACGATGGAACTATGTGTTGGCTATGTATGTATATATGATGGAACTTGTGTGTTGGCTATGTATGTATATATGATGGAACTTGTGTGTTGGCTATGATTGTTATATGGATGCTTGTTGTATATATATGTGTTGGATATCTCATAGGTGAAATAGTGACATGAGATTAAGAAAAAAAAATTAAAAAAATTGTTACTAATGGCGCACTATCGTGTGGTGCGCCATTAGTATAGCAGACACTAGTGGCGCACCGTGGGCAAAACTAATGGCACACTGCCTGGTGCGCCATTAGTATACCAGATACTAATGGCGCACCACTGGTGCGCCATTAGTAAAAAAGTCTAGTGGCGTGATACTAATGGCGCATCAGTGATGCGCCATTAGTAGGCAAAACTGGTGCGCCATTAGTAGCCCTTTTCCTAGTAGTGCTAATGACGCACTCTGTAGTGATGCGCCATTAGTATGAATATTAGGGTTTTTTTACTTTTCTAATTTTTGCACAGGTTACAAAATATATTATTTGACAGAATATAGATAGTAGCACACAGCAATAGCAGATTCATCGAATACAATAGAAGATTAGTCTCCGAATACAATTCATCATATTAGTCTCCGAATTCAAAAGACCGAACAAAGATAACACATTACAAGTCTCGAGACCGCGAGTATCGACTTTGTCTTCACATTACAAGTCGATATCGATCATCTAAACTACCATCACATAGAAAAGAGCTGCGGTCATCATGATGAGCATCATCGCGATGAAACTGGTCTTCATCCGGTTCCTCCAACGCTCCCTCCTCTCTCCCGCTAGATAGCGGGCGTATCTAGATTCCGCCTCCGCCCTAGTGTTCCAGGAGTAGAACCTGAAGTGTAGTCAGTGGCTTCACCTATGTGCATAAAAATCATAAAAATTCAAAATCATTTGAAACCTGATCACTAGTCATAAAAATTCAAGATCATTCAAAATCAAAATCTACTAATTAGTTCTTGTGCTCATCCAGTAGCAACATCTTTCATACATGATCAGTAGTCATGTACCAAATTTTTATTTAAACTGAATTTGCAAATCAACAAGAGCTCTACTAGTTTCAGACTAGATTTACACTAAATACACTAGATTATTTGACCAGTAGTCATGTGAACTCTTTGAATTTGTAAACACTTCCAGACTTGAGCATTGAGAGTTCACAATTGCAAAAAATGTCCCTTGTTCCTGAACTTGTATTGTACTCCATTCATTCAAGCAGAAAGAAACAATTATTGTTGATACTCATGTGCTTCTTTCCAAATAATTTTATTTATTCAGAGTTTGAGAAATTTTGAACAAAAAAGAACGCAAGATACAGACTGAATTTGATGTTCAAAAATAACTGATAGTAGCATGCTATGGTACAGATAAAGTTGGGTCATAGTAACACACAGTAACATTTCTGGAATCCAAATTGAAACAATAAATCACAGGTAGCTAGCAACTGAAAATCAAATTGGCACTTCCAAACTCATACATGTCTTCTCTTTTTGTAGCATCAGTGCTCACCTCAATGGATTAACTGAATTTTCTACAAACACCAAGTACTAGGGCACACAAAATTTCTGAAATTTGTGTGCCTAACTGAATTAACTGAATTTTCAGTAACCGAATAAACTGAATTTTCAAAACTGACAAATATTAATAGGTTGACTATAGAATATTCAATTTGCATGCTTCACTACATATAATTTACAATAATCCGAGGGGACAAATACAACACTGGAAAAGTCAATTCAGGTTTATCTGAATTGGCAGCTACAGTGATGCCATTTAAAGCTAGCTAGAGGGAAAAGCCATTTAGAAAAAATCCTCTCATCTCATATGAGGAGTGTTAATCCTAAGACTAATAGTTTGTTGTGCAGTACAGCGACAGTGATGCCCTGTCCATTTTGTCCCTCCCCGACTAGATACTAGAGTAGCACTGTTGATGCCCTATTCTTGCTGAACTTTATGACAGTATATACAACAACTTATCCTCTTAAGCCAAAACAACTTTCTAAAAGCCAGATGCAACTTGTTGAGCTAATTTTGAGCAGAACTCCTTGAGGAACTAGCAGCAAAAGGTACTGAACTAGCATCAAGCTTGTGTTATTGCTTACTAAGGTACTGAACTGATCAGAACTTCAGAACAGTGAGCTTTACATACTAATTTCAGAAGGATTTGAACCTAATTTGACCTAAATTCGAGAGGGATTTGACCTTATTTTGCATCTACACTAGCCCCTAATCCATGGCTAGAGCTAGTAGTAGGAACACATGGTAGAGTAATTAGGCAGCCTTGAGGAACCCAAATCCATGGCTGCTAGATCGAATGAAACACTACAAGAAACCTGCTAATCCATGACAGACTCAGTCTGTCACGGGTCAATCAAAAACCATCATGGATGCACGTCCATGACGGATTTCAAATCCGTCATGTATATCGCGTCATAATTTGACATGGTACCATCCTTGACGGTCCTTGGCCATCATAGATCTTCCCTAAGGCCCGCCCAACCCAGACAAGGCCCATGACTTTGTGACAGAAAAGACAGTCATAGACTTGACGCCATGTAGGATATTTGATGGATCGATTGGGATGACCTGGGTGCCTAGGTGGACTCTATTTTTCGTCACAGAAACCGTGACAAATTTAGGCACAAGTTTAATTTAGCCCGGCTAATTAGCATTCCAATTCTAACATAGTACAGTTTCTTTATCATAATACATTACGCAAATAACAATGCCAATTTTGGCCCAAGACAACATATTTCCAGAGTACATCACATATTGCTGTACTTATTCCAAAGTACATCACATATTGCAGTACAATACACATAATCGCCTAGTAATTATTCAGCCATACATCAGTATCTACAAGATCACAGTTTACAAAATACGCCATGAAATGATGATTTACAACACCAATTGACGAAATACATCACATATCATGGTTAGGAACCAGCACTTTCCAGTTTACATCAACACAACATAAAAAATATCGAGGTTGTTATTCAGGTTCTTGCCGTCGGCACTCCTGATGCCAATTATCATGTCGAGACGGATTGCAATAGACAGCAAGTAGACTGCTACACAATCATACCTACAATATTCACAACAGCGTTGAACATTTGTAGATATATGAATCCATAGTAGAAATAAGAGAATTAGAACCAACTTAAAAAGTGAATTACATGTCCAAAAGTTTTAAATCTTACAATGCCTACAAATGGGAATAACAAAGAATCTACTATAAAAAAAGAATAAACATGAGGTTGCTTAATATTAATTTGAAGAAAAGTGTGTAAAATGAAAGTCTAATCAAGATGACCTAAGTGAAAACGTAATAGAATGTACACCACATAACTCGAAGTACCATAGCAGCAGCAGTTCAGGCCATATAAATCCGCCAAAAAAAATTAACAAACCTAAGTTGATTTAATTATCCATGTTACTACTATGCATATCAATTATATATGCTCAGATCTAGGGGTTGCCCACTTGACCAGCATTGAGATTTATTTATAGCAGGAAACAATAATGAAATGAAACAGCTTATTTGTAAACAATGTGACAACAAAAGCAGTATAGTTCTAGTAAACAACAGAACAGACCAAACAATGCTGCATAGTACTTACATTTGTTTCACGATTTTAATTGACATGCACCACGTCAGGTTCGTTGGTTCCAGATTAAACCACAACCATATTGTGCACTTAGGCAGATCACTCATACCTAAATCAGTAGAAATAACAAACTTCTTGAAACCAATATATAGTAATTTCCAGGAAAGATATTGTAATGCAAACGGGTGGTAATTTCTAATGCCCTACAAAAAATTTAGTATCATGAACTATGAGAATGAATGATGATAAATAGTATATTGTGTTAGTTACAAGTGTTGAGCGCATTACACCAAGTAAATAGTCAGATTTGAAGTCAGGTCAAGTAGCAACGCCTCAAGCTCCTTGGTTGCTGCCTCAAACTAAACACCAAAGGCATAACTCAGAAAAGATATTGTAATGCAAATGTATAAATACTTGAACTACTTTCGAATACCTTACAGAAATTTACAACATCATGAATAGTAAGAGCGAATGGTTTTAAGCAGTTAAAATGGTGCTGCTAGTAGGTTGTAAGCACAGAAATAAGTACAGGGTAAATGTACACCCATCAAGCTAATGTTAAAGCAAGCAAATTTTTTTCGCCGAAGCTGAAAGGCCAAGATTAAATCTTAACAAAACCAAAACTGAAAATGTACTGCTACTGCTATATTGTCGGCGTCGATCAGGCTAGAGATGTACCATTTATATTTTCCAGAATGAAGAAATTAGTCTGATAGTCTGATGTGCAGTTTCATTTGATTATTACGAAGGGGCTGTTTGGTTTATGTCCCAAACTCACCCTACCAAAATATTGGTCACGCCAAATCCCTTATATGATGTTTTCTTTGTTGCCAAAATACGACTGCCAACGAGTCCTCTAGTCCTTTCTTCACAGATTTTTGCCAAATTTTTGGCCAACCTTGGGCGGTGGAATCCCACGCCAAATAATTGGCAAGCCAATATTGGCAGGGCAGCTATAGGCAAGAACCAAACAGCCCCTAACACAAAATGTTGTCTCAACTGAACCCAATTAGAATTATGCCTTCCCAAATGTGTTTATTTCCTAACTGAATACTTACAGAACTGATTCAAATGGATACTAACTGAAATAAGAAGGACTAAGGTACAGTGGGTTGCCGTGTATTACCTTCCCTTTCTTCATGATGTACTTGACCGAATGGCCCTCAAGCAAATTTCACGAACTTTGACACTCAACTACAATGGAAAAAATCACGTAGGCAGAACATTCACATTCCCTTTAAATTCAAAATCTATTGAAATATGCACAGCCTAACGAGCGTTCAACATATTAGATTTGACTGAAAATTGAAAAGTTACCTTCAGTGGTGGCGGGAGGACAGCGACGCGAGCTCCGGCATCAGGGTAGTGCACTAACGCGAGTTCCAGCAGTCGGGGAGGGAAGTTGAGGTCGAGCTGCTCTGCATCTGGAAGGGCAGCAGTGGGCCTTGTTGTGGCGCTATCACGGAGGAAGCAACAGATCGAGCTGCCCGACGGTCGGGGAGGACAACCACAGGTCGAGCTGCCCGACGGTGGTGGAGGAACACGCGGTGGCCAGAGATGAGCCGCCAGATCCGTTGAAGCCTCGCCGGCGCCGAAACCCTAGCCACGGGGAGGGCTTGCGGGCAAGCTCTGGTGGCGAGGGGAGGAAGGAGCAGAGTGAGGGGAAGAAGAGGGTGTGCCGCGCGCTGGCCATAGCCATCGAAAGTCGCTGGAATTGGGGCGGCGGCGGCGAGGAGCCGCGTGGGGGAGAGAAAGAGAGGGGCGAGAGAGAGAGAGAGTTGGCTGCGGCACTACGGAGGAGGAAGAGAGGAGGGGCCGAGGAGGTGGTTTTAGGGTTAGCTTTTTATACGGGGAGCTGGTTATGCGGGCTTGAGTGGGCTTGAGCGGGCTTGCGGGGCTCTACCAGGCCATCCATGACAGATTTTGAAGATGTCACCGGAAATCTGTCATGGATTAACAGATTTCTTGTAGTGAAACAAGGAGGGGAGAGGGGACGGAGGGGAGTTGAGGGCACCTTCACCTTGGGTGGCTGAACGACGGAGCCGTGGATTTAGAGGTCTAGGTGGAAGAAGCCCTTGATTGCGGCGACTGTGGTGGCTGGGTGTGCCCCTCCTACTCCTCCTCCTCGAGCAGGACAAGGTCGGCGGCTACACGGTGAGGAGAAGGCCCTCCTCTCCTCTCCGGGCGCCGTCCTAGTCGCTTGCCGGTGCGGTCTACCTGTAGAGATGAGACAAGAAGGGGTCAGGGGTTTGGAGTGGAGGGGGGCTTACGGGCGGAGGAGGACGGGCGGCGGAGGAGGGGGGCTTACGGTGGGAGGAGGACGGGTGGCGGCGCAGTAGGGGCGGCGGAGGGAGGCGCTGCTGGGCTCCTGTGCCGGCTGCGGGGCAGCGGAGGCTTCGGACGGCTGGGTGCGCCGCGGCGTCGGGCTGGCAGTCGTGGCGGTAGGCGGGGGAAACGGAGAGGGTGTGGAGCGGGCGCGGGGGTCGTTGGAGCGGGCCGGGGGTCGTCAGAGCAGGCGCGGCGGGGGAAGGAAGGGGAATCTGGCGAGGGAGAGGGAAGGGGGGATCGGGCGAAGGGGTATCCAGCTAGACACTATAGCAATGGCGCACCACCCTCTGGTGCGCCATTAGTAGTTTTTTTCTGATAGCAATGGCGCATCCTCCAGTGGTGCGCCATTAGTAACTTTTTTTTCTGACAGCAATGGTGCACCCTCCTCTGGTGCGCCATTAGTAACATTTTTTTTCATTATTTCTTGTTGCATATAATAATTTGTTTTTTTATCAAATTTATTATTTTCATGAGGACTAGAACATAAGATATCATCAAATATCATCAAATATTTTTTTTTGAAATATCATCAAATTTGTTTTTTTATTTTTAATTGAAAATATCATCAAATAATTTTTATACTAATGGCGCACCTGACACATGGTGCGCGACTGCTATATAGTAGTGGTGCACCACATGACAGGTGCGCCATTAGTGTCCATTCCATCTATAGCCCTTTTCCTAGTAGTGGACCTGTTTCTAGAAACAATCACTTTTGCTTTCGGATTTGAAATAGGAGGTATACCCAACTGTTTTGGGTATTCTATGAAGATGCATTTATCCGCTTTGGGTTCGAGCTTATCATCCTGAAACTTATTCACATAAGCGTCGTAGCCCCAAACTTTTAAGAAACGACAGCTTAGGTTTTTCTAAACCATAGTTCATACGGTGTCGTCTCAACGGAATTGTGTGGTGCCCTATTTAAAGTGAATGTGGTTGTCCCTAATGCCTAACCCATAAATGATAGTGGTAATTCGATAAGAGACATCATGGTATGCACTATATCCAATAGGGTGCAGTTATGATGTTCGGACACACCATTACACTATGGTGTTCAGGCGGTATTAGTTGTGAAACAATTTCCACAATGTCTTAATTGTGTACCAAACTCGTAACTCAGATATTCATCTCTATGATCATATCATAGATATTTTATCCTCTTGTCACGACGATCTTCAACTTCACTCTCAAATTACTTAAACCCTTCAATAATTCAGACTTGTGTTTCATCAAGTAAATATACTCAGCATCTACTCAAATCATCTATGAAGTAAGAACATAATGATATCCACTGCGTGCCTCAGCACTCATTGGACTGCACACATAAAAATGGATTACTTCCAACAAGTTGCTTTCTTGTTCCATCTTATTGAAAATGAGGTCTTTCAGTCATCTTGCCCATGTGGTATGATTTGCATGTCTCAAGTGATTCAAAAACAAGTGAGTCCAAAGATCCATCTGTATGGAGTTTCTTCATGCATATCTACCAATAGACATGGTTCGCATGTCTCAATCTTTTCAAAACGAGTGAGTCCAAAGATCCATCAACATGGAGCTTCTTCATGCGTTTTATACCAACATAACTCAAATGGCAGTGCCACAAGTATGTGGTACTATCATTACTATCTTTTGGCATGAACATGTGTATCACTCGATCGAGATTTAATAAACCATTCATTTTTCGGTGCAAGACCATTGAAGGTATTATTCAAATAAACAGAGTAACCATTATTCTCCTTAAATGAATAACCGTATTGCGATAAACATAATCGAATCATGTCTATGCTCAATGCAAACGCCAAATAACAATTATTTAGGTTTAACACCAGTCTCGATGGTTGAGGGAGCGTGCGATGTTTGATCACATCAACCTTGAAAACACTTCCAACATATCGTCATCTCACCTTTAGCTAGTCTCCGTAGCCTTTCATTTTGAGTTACTAACACTTAGCAACCGAACCGGTATTTATTACCCTTGTGCTACTAGGAGTACTAGTAAAGTACACAATAATATAATGTATATTCAAAATACTTCTGTCGACCTTGCCAGCCTTCTCATCTACCAAGTATCTAGGGTGTTCTGCTTCAGTGACCGCTCCCCTTATTACAGAAGCACTTAGTCTCGGGTTTGGGTTCAACCTTGGGTTTCTTCACTAGAGCAGCAACTGATTTGTCGTTTCATGATGTATCCCTTCTTTCCCTTGCCCTTCTTGAAACTAGTGGTTTTACTAACCATCAACAATTGATGCTCCTACTTGATTTCTACTTTCACGGTGTCAAACATCGCGAATTGCTCAAGGATCATCATGTATATCCCTGATATGTTATAGTTCATCACTAAGCTCTAATAGCTTGGTGGCAGTGACTATGGAGAACTATCACTATCTCTTCTGGAAGATTAACTCCCACTCGATTCAAGCGATTGTAGTACTCAGACAATCTGAGCACATGCTCAACGATTGAGCTTTTCTCCCTTAGTTTGCAGGCTTAAGAAACTTGTCAGAGGTCTCATACCTCTTGACGTGGGCACTAGTCTGAAATCCCAATTTAAGTCTTTGGAACATCTCATATGTTCTGCGTGTTGGGGAACGTAGTAATTTCAAAAAAATTCCTATGCACACGCAAGATCATGGTGATGCATAGCAACGAGGGGGAGAGTATGATCTACGTACCCTTGTAGATCGCAACGGAAGCGTTGACACAACGTAGAGGAAGTAGTCGTACGTCTTCTTCCCGATCCGACCGATCCAAGCACCGTTACTCCGGCACCTCCGAGTTCTTAGCACACGTACAGCTCGATGATGATCCCCGGGCTCCGATCCAGCAAAGCTTCAGGGAGGAGTTCCGTCAGCACGATGGCGTGGTGACAATCTTGATGTTCTACCGACGCAGGGCTTCGCCTAAGCACTATACTGATATGATCAAGGTGGAATATAGTGGCGTGGGGCACCGCACACGGCTAAGGAACGATCTCAATGATCAACTTGTGTATAGAGGTGCCCCCTGCCTCCGTATATAAAGGAGCCAAGGGGGAGGGGGCCGCCGGCCAGGAGGAGGGCGCAGGAGGAGTCCTACTCCTACCGGGAGTAGGACTCCCCCCCAATCCTAGTTGGACTAGGAATCCCCGAGGGGGAAAGAGAGAGAGGGGGGCCGACCACCTCTCCTAGTCCTAATAGGACTAGGGGAGGGGGGAGGCGTGCGGCCACCTTGGGCTGCCCCTTTCTCCTTTCCACTAAAGCCCATTAAGGCCCATATTGTTCCCGGGGGGTTTCGGTAACCTCCCGGTACTCCGGTAAAACCCCGATTTCACCCGGAACACTTCCGATATCCAAATATAGGCTTCCAATATATCAATCTTTATGTCTCGACCATTTCGAGACTCCTCGTCATGTCCGTGATCACATCCGGGACTCCGAACTAACTTCGGTACATCAAAATGCATAAACTCATAATAACTGTCATCGTAACGTTAAGCGTGCGGACCCTACGTTCGAGAACAATGTAGACATGACTGAGACACATCTCCGGTCAATAACCAATAGCGGGACCTGGATGCCCATATTGGCTCCTACATATTCTACGAAGATCTTTATCGGTCAGACCGCATAACAACATACGTTGTTCCCTTTGCCATCGGTATGTTACTTGCCCGAGATTCGATCGTCGGTATCCAATACCTAGTTCAATCTCGTTACCGGCAAGTCTCTTTACTCGTTCCGTAATACATCATCTCGCAACTAACTCATTAGTTGTAACGCTTGCAAGGCTTATGTGATGTGCATTACCGAGAGGGCCCAGAGATACCTCTCCGACAATCGGAGTGACAAATCCTAATCTCGAAATACGCCAACCCAACATCTACCTTTGGAGACACCTGTAGAGCTCCTTTATAATCACCCAGTTACGTTGTGACGTTTGGTAGCACACAAAGTGTTCCTCCGGTAAACGGGAGTTTCATAATCTCATAGTCATAGGAACATGTATAAGTCATGAAGAAAGCAATAGCAACATACTAAACGATCGGGTGCTAAGCTAATGAAATGGGTCATGTCAATCAGATCATTCAACTAATGATGTGACCTCGTTAATCAAATAACAACACTTTGTTCATGGTTAGGAAACATAACCATCTTTGATTAACGAGCTAGTCAAGTAGAGGCATACTAGTGACACTAAGTTTGTCTATGTATTCACACATGTATTATGTTTCCGGTTAATACAATTCTAGCATGAATAATAAACGTTTATCATGATATAAGGAAATAAATAATAACTTTATTATTGCCTCTAGGGCATATTTCCTTCACTGCGACGTTTCAAAAACGTCTTTGGTGCCATAGTTCTAAACTGTTAGCATTACACACTGAACTATCACTTAGTCATCAAAACATGTATGTCAGATGTTTCCCAACATCTACAGACGACGCTCGAGGTTCAACACACTGAGTGGTGCATTAAGGACATAACCCTTCTGTGCAACAATGAGGACAATTCTCAATTCACGGACCCAGTCCGCATAATTGCTACTGTCAACTCTCAACTGAATTTTCTCTAGGAACATATCTAAAACAGTAGAACCAAAGCGTGAGCAATGACATAATTTGCAAAGACCTTTTTACTATGTTCATGATAATTAAGTTCATATAATCAAATTATCTAATGAACTCCCACTCAGATAGACATCCCTCTAGTCATCTAAGTGATACATGATCCGAGTCAACTAGCCTGTGTCCGATCATCACGTGAGACGGACTAGTCATCATCGGTGAACATCTTCATGTTGATCGTATCCACTATACGAATCATGTTCGACCTTTCGGTCTTCCGTGTTCCGAGGCCATGTCTGTACATGCTAGGCTCGTCAAGTTAACCTAAGTGTATTGCGTGTGTAAATCTGGCTTACACCCGTTGTATGCGAACGTTAGAACCTATCACACCCGATCATCACGTGGTGCTTCGGAACAACAGACCTTAGCAACAGTGCACAGTTAGGGGGAACACAATTCTTGATATTTTAATGAGGGGTCATCTTATTTATGCTATCGTCGTTCCAAGCAAATAAGATGTAAAAACATGACAAACATCACATGCAAATCATAAAGTGACATGATATGGCCATTATCATCTTGCGCCTTTGATGTTCATCTTCGAGGCGCGGCATGAACACTATCGTGACCGGCATCACACCATGATCTCCATCATCGTGTCTTCATGAAGTTGCCTCGCCAACTATTACTTCTACTACTATGACTAACGGTTAGCAATAAATTAAAGTAATTACATGGCGTTTTCATTGACACACAGGTCATAAATAAATTAAGGCAACTCCTATGGCTCCTGCCGGTTGTCATACTCATCGACATTCAAGTCGTGATTCTTATTACAAGAACATGATCAATCTCATACATCACATATATCATTCATCACATCCTTTTGGCCATATCACATAACATAGCAAACCCTGCAAAAACAAGTTAGACGTCCTCTAATTGTTGTTGCATGTTTTACGTGGCTGCTTTGGGTTTCTACCAAGAACATTTCTTACCTACGCAAAACTACAACGGTGATATGCCAATTGCTATTTACCCTTCATAAGGACCCTTTTCATCGAATCCGATACGACTAAAGTGGGAGAGACAGACACCCGCCAGCCACCTTATGCATCAAGTGCATGTCAGTCGGTGGAACCAGTCTCACGTAAGCGTACGTGTAAGGTCGGTCCGGGCCGCTTCATCCCACAATGCCGCCGGATTAAGATAAGACTAGTAACGTTAAGCAAATTAAAGAAATCATCGCCCACAACTGCTTTGTGTTCTACTCGTGCATAGAATCTACGCATAGACCTAGCTCATGATGCCACTGTTGGGGATCATAGCTATAATTCAAAAAAATTCCTACGTGTCACCATAATCAATCTAGGAGATACTAGCAACGAGAGAGAGGGAGTGCATCTTCATACCCTTGAAGATCGTTAAGCTGAAGCGTTGCAAGAACGCGGTTGGTGAAGTCGTACACGCAGCGATTCAGATCGCGGTCGATTCCGATCTAAGCGCCGAACAATGGCGCCTCCGCGTTCAACACACGTATAGCCTGGTGACGTCTCCCGCGCCTTGATCTAGCAAGGAGAGAGGGAGAGGTTGGGGAAGACTCCGTCCAGCAGCAGCACGACGGCGTGGTGGTGGTGGAGGACCGCGGTACTCCTGCAGGGCTTCGCCAAGCACTACGAGAGACGAGGAGGGAGAGAGGTAGGGCTGCGCCTTGGGAGAGAGAGACTCGTGTGTCGTGCAGCCCCAAAACCTCCACTATATATAGGGGCAAGGGCAAGGGGAGGCGCCCTAGGGTTTCCCCTAGGGGGGGGGGCGCGGCCAGGGTAGATGGGATCTCCCCCTTGGGTGACTTGGCCCCCATGCCACGAGGTGGGAACCCTAGATGGGGCGCCCCAAATCCCCTGGTCACGTGGGAATAGGTGAGGGGGGCGCACAGCCCCTTAGTGGGCTGGTTTGCCCCCTTCCCTTGGCCCATGAAGCCCCCCAACACTTGTCGGGGCTCCCGAAACACCTTTCGGTCATGCTGGTCATCACCCGGTACCTCCGGAACACTTCCGGACTACAAAACCCTTCGTCCAATATATCAATGTTCTCCTCCGGGCCATTCCGGAACTCCTCGTGACGTCCGGTATCTCATCCGGGACTCCGAACAACATTTGGTAACCGCGTACATACTTTCCCTATAACCCTAGCGTCATCGAACCTTAAGTGTGTAGACCCTACGGGCTCGGGAATAATGCAGACATGACCGAGACATCTCTCTCTGGTCAATAACCAACAGCGGGATCTGGATACCCATGTTGGCTCCCACATGTTCCACGATGATCTCATCGGATGAACCACGATGTCAAGGATTCAGTCAATCCCGTATACAATTCCCTTTGTCTACCGGTATAGTACTTGCCCGAGATTCGATCGTCGGTATCCCGATACCTTGTTCAATCTCGTTACCGGCAAGTCTCTTTACTCGTTCCGTAACAAATCATCCCGTGATCAACTCCTTGGTCACATTGTGCACATTATGATGATGTCCTACCGAGTGGGCCCAGAGATACCTCTCCGTTTACACGGAGTGACAAATCGCAGTCTCGATTCATGCCAACCCAACAGACACTTTCGGAGATACCCGTAGTGCACCTTTATAGCCACCCAGTTACGTTGTGGCGTTTGGTACACCCAAAGCATTCCTACAGTATCCGGGAGTTGCACAATCTCATGGTCCAAGGAAATGATACTTGACATTAGAAAAGCTTTAGCAGACAAACTATACGATCTTGTGCTAGGCTTAGGATTGGGTCTTGTCCATCACATCATTCTCCTAATGATGTGATCCCGTTATCAATGACATCCAATGTCCATGGTCAGGAAAACATGACCATCTATTGATCAACGAGCTAGTCAACTAGAGGCTTACTAGGGACATGTTGTGGTCTATGTATTCACACATGTATTACGGTTTCCGTTAATACAATTATAGCATGAACAACAGACAATTATCATGAACAAGGAAATACAATAAAAACCATTTTATTATTGCCTCTAGGGCATATTTCCAACACCAGTCTCCTGAGTTGTATTCGGTGAGAAAATCACGTTCCCGAAGGTTTCATTACGTTTGGACTCCGTTTGATATTCCTTTTCTTCAAAACCCTAAAATAGGCAAAAAAAACAGCAATTTGTTGGGGAACGTAGTAATTTCAAAATTTCCTACGTGCACACAGGATCATGGTGATGCATAGCAATGAGATGGGAGAGTGTTGTCTACATACCCTCGTTGACCGTTCACGGAAGCTTTATATCAACGCGGTTGATGTAGTCGTACGTCTTCACGATCCGACCGATCCAAGTACCGAAAGCACGGCACCTCCGAGTTCTGCACACGTTCGGCTCGGTGATGTCCTCGCCTTCTTGATCCAGCAAGAGGGGCGAAGTAGTAGATGTGTTCCGGCAGCACGACGGCGTGGTGACGGTGTTGGTAAAGAACAATCTCCACAGGGCTTCGCCTAAACACTACGAAAACTAGGACGGAGGATAAACTAGAGGGGACGGGGTTGCCGGCACACGGCTTGGTGTTTTTCGATGTCTCTTTGGTGCTAGCCCTGCCCCTCTATTTATATGTTGAGCCCTGGGGTCGAAACTTGGAGCAAAAGCCTCCTCAAAGTCGGTTTTGCCCGAAAGGCAAGAGTCCCACTCGGACTCCAGGACCAAACGCCACAATCCTTGGCGTCTGGACCAGACGCCATGGGCCTCGGCGTCTGGCCCAGGGCCAGACGCCAGGGTCTCCGGTGTTTGGCCCCCTGGCCTCCGCAAAACTCCTTTTGCACCGACTTATAGCCCCATGGGCCTGACCCCTTGGCCAAACCATATCATCCAATATATGAATCTTTACCTCCGGACCATTCTGGAGCTCCTCGTCATGTCCGTGATCTCATCCAAGACTCCGAACAACATTCGGTCACCAACATACATAACTCATATAATACTATATCGTCAACGAACGTTAAGCGTGCGAACCCTACGGGTTCGAGAACTATGTAGACATGATCGAGACACCTCTCTGGTCAATAACCAATACCGGGACCTGGATGCCCATATTGGCTCCTACATATTCTACGAAGATCTTTATCGGTCAGACCGCATAACAACATACGTTGTTCCCTTTGTCATCGGTATGTTACTTGCCCGAGATTCGATCGTCGGTATCTCAATACCTAGTTAAATCTCGTTACCAGCAAGTCTCTTTACTCGTTCCGTAATACATCATCCCACAACTAACTCATTAGTTGCAATGCTTGCAAGGCTTATAGTGATGTGCATTACCGAGTGGGCCTAGAGATACCTCTCCGACAATCGCAGTGACAAATCCTAATCTCGAAATACGCCAACCCAACAAGTACCTTCGGAGGCACCTGTAGAGCACCTTTATAATCACCCAGTTACGTTGTGACATTTGGTGGCACACAAAGTGTTCCTCCGTTAAACGGGAGTTGCATAATCTCATAGTCATAGGAACATGTATAAGTCATGAAGAAAGCAATAGCAACAAACTAAACGATCAAGCGCTAAGCTAACGAAATGGGTCAAGTCAATCACATCATTCTCCTAATGATGTGATCCCGTTAATCAAATGACAACTCATGTCTATGGTTAGGAAACTTAACCATCTTTGATCAACGAGCTAGTCAAGTAGAGGCATACTAGTGACACTCTGTTTGTCTATGTATTCACACATGTATTATGTTTCCGGTTAATACAATTCTAGCATGAATAATAAACATTTATCATGATATAAAGAAATAAATAATAACTTTATTATTGCCTCTAGGGCATATTTCCTTCACAATTCTGGGCTGGGCCTCCGGTTAATAGGTTAGTCCCAAAAATAATATAAAAGTGGATAATAAAACCCAATAATGTCCAAAACAGTAGATAATATAGCATGGAGCAATCAAAAATTATAGATACGTTGGAGACGTATCAGGGAGCTTGTGGATCTACCACCAGGTAAGCAACCTGTAGGTTGTAAGTGGTTCTTCACTATTAAACACACCCCTGAGGGCAAGGTGGAGAGGTACAAAGCCCGCCTTGTAGCAAAAGGCTACACACAAACATATGGGATTGATTATGAAGAGACCTTTGCACCGATTGCAAAGATGAATTCAGTAAGGACACTTATATGATGTGATGTAAACCTTGATTGAGATATTTACCAGATGGATGTGAAGAATGCTTTCCTTCATGGTGATCTCCAAGAAGAAGTATACATGCATATACCGCCTGGATTTGAGTCAAGTCAAATTGTTGGAAAGGTATTGCGCCTACATCGTTCTTTATATGGCTTAAAGCAATCACCACGAGCTTGGTTTGATCGGTTTAGACGTGCTATGCTAAAGAGGGGTTATCTTCAAAGTAATGCTGACCATACACTATTTTACAAGCATACTAATGGCAAGGTTGCAATCTTGATAGCGTATGTCGATGACATTGTGATTACTGGAGATGATTACAAGGAAGTTGCAGATCTGAAGTGTCATCTTGCACATGAGTTTGAAGTGAAGGACTTGGGACAACTAAAATATTTTCTTGGTATAGAGGTCTCACGAGGGTCAAAAGGTTTTTTTTCTCTCACAGCGAAAATATATCTTGGATCTGCTCAAGACAACAGGTATGCTTGGTTGTCGACCTGCTGTTACACCTATTGAGCAAAATCATCGGTTATGTAGTGATGCTGGGACACCAGTGGATCGAGAGCGCTACCAGAGACTAGTTGGACTTTGCTGTGAGTGTAGTTAGCCAATACATGCATGACCCAAAATCAGTTCATATGGAAGCAGTAAATAGGATCCTACGGTATCTTAAAGGTGCCTAGGAAAAGGCCTCTTATATACCAAACAAGGGGACTTGCAAGTTGAGTTCTACACTGATGCTGATTGGGCTGGCTCCCTAGATGATAGGCGCTCAACATCTGGTTAGTGTACATTTATTGGAGGAAACCTAGTTTCATGGCGAAGTAAGAAACAAAGTGTGGTGCCTCGGTCTACTGCAGAGGCCGAGTTTAGGTCGATGGCTCATGGCATATGTGAGTTATTATGATTGCAGATTCTCCTAACAGAGCTGCGGTTGTATAAGTACAAACCTTTGATGTTGTACTGTGACAACAAAGCTGCTATTGACATTACAAATAACCCCGTTCAACATGACCGAACCAAGCACATAGAAATTGATCATCATTTCATCAAGGAGAAGCTTGATAGAGGGATAATTTGCCTACCATATGTAACTTCAGCAAGTCAAGTAGCAGATGTACTTACAAAAGGACTCCCAGAAAAGACTTTTTCCATGTTTTGTAGCAAGATGGGTTTGTACGACATATTCACCCTATCTTGAGGGGGAGTGTTGGTGTGTAGATAATGTAATTAGGTGAGTCCATAGGGTCTAAAATGTAAATTGTACAAACAATATATAAATCAGCAGAGAGAATGGATCGGTGTGGGACGATCCAGAGTTTCCCCAAATCCTCTTCATGCTCCCTCAAATCCCTAACTCAAATCTCCCAAATCTCATATGATTTTCAACAATTGAATCCATACACTTAAAGTCTAGTAGAAAAGAAAATCTCAATATTAAGGTGTTTCGATTTATCTCAACATTAACAAATTAAGCATGCCAAAAGAGATAAAGCACGAAACTTTCGCATGAACGCGTTGCGCCCTGTCCAACACACATGCCACACTGGTGCAACCTCATCGTTGTCACTCCTCTCATGGTTGACCAGTCTTCGGACTCTTCTCAAAATCTACTAACACTGGGGGGAAATGTGCCTGATAGTTAGCAAATGCGAACGTTTATTTATAAGGCGTGCTACGAGTCGGTAGGCTAATCTTTTGAAAAGACCGTCCGGGCTATGAGCCATCCGATCTATGATGATCACCATGTGATCGTACTGTGTGCTCTTAATCTCTGTGTTCCCTCATTGCAACAAGAGCCAGAGTATCTCCGCCTCGTGATTTCTGTAGCCACTGCAAGACGACTCTTCTGCGGGGCCGAGCTCGATTTGGTAGGGAGGTCGAGCGCTAGACCTCACGGTCACCACCAATGTCTTTGTTCAATGCCCCGGTGCTACGGGACATCTTCATGACGAGCCCTGCAACCTCCTGTCATCTCCCGTCATCAGCATGCTATGGCAACCACAGCTGCACACCAAGCCATCGTCCTGGAGTTCCCCTTCCACCCCCATGTGGACTAAAAGCTCCATCGTCCCCTTCTCCCGCTCTTCTGGCAAGCACCTATGGCTGGGACGACACCGGTGTGGACATGAGTGCGTTCGTGGCACGTTCCAAGTGCACACAAACAATGTGTTTGATGCATCCTGTATGAGAGGGGGAGAAAGGAGAAGGAAAAAAGAAATAGTCAACATGTGCATCTGTCATTTTCTTCCCAAGTCAGCTCCTGGCAAGCAAGACCCACCTGTTCAAAAAGTGTTCAGACGGGGCAAATCGGCCGATCAGTGTTTTCTGCAAATCAATTACGCAATACACCGCGAATTTTGCCAAATAATAGTGACTAGATATTTTTCTGGAAACCTATCCACAAAACTGGTAGTGACTTGCAATTAACTCAGGGAGGCGATACAGAAAAGCCCGATTGAGAGAGGTGAGAAGAGTGGGATGAACAATTAGATGGAGGGAAAGAGGGATAATGACACAGTGGAGGGGCTTACTGAGGCGGAGGGTGGGAGCTTCTCTGAGAACGAGATGCTGGACTTACTATCGCCTTCAAGTTCATCATGGAGTTGTCACTGGCACAACTCAAGCATGCAAGTTCATGATTATTTGGCAAACTGTAAATTCTTGCATGTGTGGTAGTGCGCACAATAAAATAAGGCTGGTGCATGGGTGGATTTGTCAATCGATTTCATAGTCTTGTTATAGTTGGGGCTTAGGTTATATCCGAAAAGAACTGCCCCCGCGTCGTCCGGGGATGGGCGACACGGGAGGCGATCTTGATCCAATTTCTCTGCGACCTCCCTCTCCGATCTCTCTCCCTCGCCACTGCTGGAAGACGCCGCGGGGCAAAGCCCATGTGGCCGACGGTGGCGGCGGGGCCCTGGTGGTCCGCGGCGGCGACGAGCAGTGAGGAGCAGCGACGGGAAATTCAGGGGCGGCACAGCATCAATCTATGAACAAAGATGGATGTACGTGCTGCTTGCAACGGCTGTTGCAGACTTGCAGTAGCGACAACAGGCGGCAGCAGTACACAAGAAGTAGCAGCGGCCACAGCTGGGCGAGGACCACTGGACATGGGCGTCATTGCAATCTGGAAGGCGGTTCTCGTTGCATCGCGTGGTCAGGGCAACGCACCACTCGCCGGCAAGATGGAGCGATTCCCTTGCTGGAAGTCGGCGGGATGTGCACTGCTTGGCGGCAAGATGGAGTGGAAGGCCGCGTCGCCGCTCGCTCGATGGGATTCGATCTGGTGCACGTGTGCAGTAGCGTTGCCCCCGAGTGGCACACCGGTGGCTTCAGGCACGATGGCCGTTTGGGCCACACACGCCTCTGTGGTGTTGGTGATGTCTGCTCCTCCTTAACGCGTGTTGTAGCTGTACCGGCGATTTTTTTATAAAGAATGAATTTTATTGACTCAAAATGAAGCATCAAGAGGATAAAAACAAATGGGCACACATCCGGCCTCTGCATAGTTAAGATGCACACAGCCAACACCAACGCACGCATATAAAAACACGCCGGCAAATAGCAAAGTCATACAAAACCAAAGCTATGCGTAGACGAGAAAAAAAAGAAAAAAGCCCCAAAGCGATCACATCACGATCGGCAAACTATAACAGTGACCATATTTGCACCAACAATCTCATGACGCCACGCGAACGACGGCGTTCTTCAACAACAACACATTAAGGAAGGGAGCGACACTCAAGTGTCACCATCACCGGATCCAGCCATCCAAGACTAGAATCTAGATTTTCACCTTGAAGAACAGTCTGAGCATTCCGAACAATGCCTTGAACAAGGTAACGACGTAAAAATATCACCATTGCCAGGTATACCGACGACATACTTGACAGAGTCAGTTCATGTCAGAAGCCGTGATCCCGTGATCTGAGGTTTGTCAGTGTCGTGGTAGCCATCTGTGTACCCGTGAGGCGGTCTTCCGCTCGTACTCGTGAGTGGCGTGCTGTGAACCTACACTACTAGTGAGGGTGGCAAAGCAAGAGATGGCGTATGTTGGTGTCGTTTGATACAGATCTATCACCGGCTGCCACTTGTGATGATGGTGCGATGCTGCCAAGAGCGCCCCGAGGAATTTTGGCGATGGCGATGACCTTTCACCTTTGTCAGGGATATTATCGTGCGTGCAATGCTTCTGGAATAGCGGAAAGTGGAAGCGACAACGCAAGATGACTTCGGTTTTGGTGGTGCTTCTCAGGTACCGGTCTCGAACTCCAGGTTAAAAATCCTAGGTGTGACCCTGGTCTGTTATACCTGGCAATGGCGATGGTTTCCATTGTTACTTTGATGAACACATTACTTGGATCGTACTCAGACTTTATCTCGAGGATGAAAGCCCATGATCTAGCCTTGGAGCAGGCGACGGCGACGCTTGAGGGTCATTTTCATTCTGAAGGCGTCGCTTTTGGAGGACATTTATCATAGTCCTTGTGTTGTTTAGCGGTGGTTGGTGCCAATGGCTGTTGTAGTCTTTCCTCATTCACTGTTTTGGTTGCTTTGTTTTTTTTCTTCATCCCAGGCATATATAGCTTTGGTCTTGTATGACTTTGCTATCTACTAGCAGGATTGTGTGTTTATGTATTAGTGTTGGTTGTGTGCATCTTAGTTATGCAGAGGCCAAGTATGTGTTCATAGTGCATGTATCCCCTTGATGCTACATTATGAATCAATAAAAATCGCCCATTATCAAAAAATTTAAACATTTCCCACCACAGCTCCTGTCGGAAGAATTTTTGGCTGTGCTGGCCGGTGACAGCGTCTTTCTAGGCCGAAAAGGAGGTAGTAGCTCTGGACCCCAGCGGCTGTTCCGATTCCGGTGAACCAGCCGGAGCTAACCTCCCCAGCCTACATGCGGAGTTCCTTTCGCTGGAACGAACACTGAGAATGGAAAGGAGGAGCAGGGCACCACATGCAGCACACCAGCGAGGAGAGCACCGAGAGGAAGGTGGGAATTTTAGTGGCCTTTCTTTGACGTGGTTGTGACTTGTGAGTGTGGAGGGGCAAGTGAGCTTGCAAGTGGGAGTCCAGTATATGGAAATCCAACGAGGGGCGATGTGTAGAGTAAATAAAAAGTGCAGACGACTCATTGGTTGCACCATGGAAAACGTTTAGAGCCGGTGCGCCCGCGGAACGCTTTGCTGGCCGTGTACACGCTGGCAACGGGGCCACACACCACCGCTTAAGTATTTGCCTTATCCTCTCAAATCGCTCATATCCATTCATCCGTCGCTGTCCTTTCCTTTATCTTCTTGCACGTCTTGTTCCTCTGCGGCAGTCTCGAAAGTAGTTCTTGCCAATGATGACCGCCGTTGATCCCATGCCAGCCTGCCCGTCGTCCATCCCGCAGCAGCCTCCCCGCAAATGGCGCTATGTTGAGGTGCGGTTCTGGGGACCGGCCGGGGGATTCACTTCAACCAGCGACGATGGTGGTGGGCGGCAACGGCGGTGGCCGTCATGGATTTTTTGCTGCATCAATTTTCTTTGCTGGAACCACTTCTTTTTTTGTTGGAACCTTCTTTCATTTTTGTTACAAACTGAAAGGGTTGGTGCTGTGTTGTTGCCATAAGTTTTTGGCTACATCAATTTTTTTGCTGGACCTACTTTTGTTTTGTGCTGGAACCATCATTCGACACTGCTGCAGTGGGCGAAGATGATTGTTTGGCGGCGAAGGCGGCGCCCGCCATGATTTTTTTGCTGGAACCTCCTTCAGATTTTTGCTGGAACTGTTTTTCAGTTTTGCCGCAATTCAAGAGGATGGTGGTGTCGTTGCCACCAGGACTTTTGCTACATTTCTTTTTGCTGGAACCTCTTTTCATTTTTTCTACAACCGGCAATTGCAAAAGCTACAACCGGCGATAAATTTTGCTACAATGACGGTGGGGTCACGACACCGGCGAGTTTCTATTGCTGGAACCAGTATAATTTTTTGCTACTACCGACAAACATTTTTGCCCGGGGTGTTGCGACCGGCGACCGGTGCTACTGCCATCCCACCGTGCTGCTATTGTCAGTGAGGGAGCTGCAACGGGGTCGGGGGGGGGGGGGGGGGGGGGGTTGTTGCATGCGTGGATCCGACAAAAAAGACATGAGACGACCACGGCGAGGCCGGCGACCGGCGGATGGCCATGGCGAACTACAGGCGATGCAGGTTGTGGCAGACGCGCGGCAAGCGACAGACAACGTGGGCAGTGGCAGAGGGCGGCGGCAGCCAGAGTCAAGGATGCGCTTTTTCCTCTGTTTTTTTCTAACGAAGCGGGGTGAAGAAGTTATAGATCGTACGGTTTAAAGTGGGCTAATCGTACGGCATTGGTGGGACCGGCCCAAATCCTAACCAGCACGCCGGCGCCTATTAGCGCCCTTGCATCATTAGTTTCTTCCGTATTATCCACTTCACATTTAGTTTTCTGCGTCTGTGGTGGTATGGCGGAGGAGACGAATAGTTATTTTTTTATACAACGAAGAAGATGGATGGATATTTTTTAGAACTCAGAAGATGAATTGATACGTGGAAAATTTGGTTACATGCACCAGCAGCGTAGGAAGGTTCTGGGCTGGCACTTGCGCTCCATTTCTCTAGCCCAGATAATACACCGAAGGAAATTGAACAGGGATGTGGAACAGAAAACTGAACGCAGTGTACTAAATAGCGATGTCATCGTGGAAAAAAAGTTCACATAGGACTTATTTGATTATTTTTATAGGGTACATGTGAAGATAAATAGGATAGTGGGAATGAGTCTTTTAGGTGTATAGGATGATGTATTCTAATTTCGTTCTGTTATTGTTTTTGTCGTGAGTGAAGAATGATTTGGTGAAATATCTTTCGAGTGGAAATTATCCGTGTGATGGAAATATTTAATATAGACAATTAGTAAAGTGCTACCTCTAATCCTAAATGGACATAATATATTATTTTCGCCAATAAAATATTTTGAAGCTTGAACTCCACAAATGAACATCAAGTTGATAGTAATATATTTATCATGATTTGTGCATTTACTAATTTGTGTGTGATGTGAATTAATGGCAATATATAATTTATTTATTTTTTGAAAACGGCAAAATATAATTCAAAAGCATGTATCAACTTCCTGATGGACTTAAAATTTGATTGTTGTGATAGAACAGCGTACAGTTATATCTGTTCTTTGTAGCCATTGCACAGTATTTTATTCATCCTCTTAGGTTGTTAAACATTTTCCCAACTAACCTGAATGTGGTTGCCAAGATAATGATTTTGGTGATCAATGTGGTGGCCTACACAGGCGAAGCCTTGCACTATTCCCCCCGCAAAAAAAAAACCTTACACTATTCCCCTTTACTTTTATTGTCAAAACCTAAGTTTTGATTGCGATTTTCCATGAACCCTCACATGTTTTCTTCTAAAGTTATGTATGTATTTTTCTTCTTCTTGTTTTGCTACTAGGTTGATCCCGCTTCTACTGCAATCCTCAATATTGTGCTACCTTACCACCTAAAAAAATAGCAAAATAGAGACGTTCGTAAATCTAGTTCACAATGGGAGGGGAACTTTTGGTCTATGAGTATTTATACACCCTATATGAAAAAATATTAGTAATTATACATAAAGCCAAAAAAATCTAAAAATATTTTTAAAATAAAGTCGACCTTCCATTGTACTTGTAAGAATAATTTCACAAAAAGAAAACCCCTGGTTGACTTCTTCTAAAAAGACGAAAATTTCCGCCAAAATAGTGTGAATAGTGACCTACAATAACAAATATTTTTTCCCTGAAGTCAGTTCTAGGTTTTTGTCCGTGAAAAGTTACATACTAGTGCAAAATAAAGTCAAGTTTATTACAGAAAAACTTCTAAACTGTTTTGACCTTTTTGTAATTATAATATTTTTTATTGTCATATAGGGTGTATATACACCCAGGAACCGAAGGGTATTTCCGGTCACAATGCTACTATAGTGTAGGAAAATACGAGCCATGACACCCTGTTCATTGCATCACATCAGTGAAATAAAATGTTTACAACCAGTTCGAGTGCTACCCTCATCATGTCGGAAGCCGGCAGAGCTTCCATCCATGCTCCTGCTCTTCGTGCTACGTCGCAAGACTAACATTACAACCCATCAATGGCCAAAACGGACAGAAAAGCATAGAAAAGATCAGGCGGTTATCAAGTAACCAGTCATCAAGGAGTATTGGGCAGTAGGATCTGCGTCCGTTCCTCATCGGAGCCCTCCACAGTTTCTAGGTACGTCTTGTGTCCGCGAGATGATTTGTTTCCACATGCATCCCATTCACACCTTTCACCCCATCACAATTTGCATTGCTCCCTTTCTCTATCCGTGGGTTGGCTATTAGTATTAACATATTTGTGAGCTACGTGAAAAATAGAACAGGCGCAATGCGTCTTTTATAATGGGCAGGGCACGTCACGCTTAGAACAGGGTAGGTTGGTGAAAGCATTTACTATCCATCTATTGAATCCATACACTTGCAGTCTAGTAGAAAAGAAAATCTCAACGTTAAGGTATTTCGACTCATCTCAACATTTAAGAACTAAACATGCCGAAAAAGAAAAGCACGCGAGGATGGCATGAACGCGTGGCGCCTTGTCCAACACACACGCCACCCTGGCGCAACCTCGTCGTTGTCGCTCCTCACGGTGGACCGGTCTTTGGCCCCTTCTCGAAATCTACCAACGTTGGAAAAAAATGTGCTTAATAGTTAGCAAACACGCACGTTTATTTATGGAGCATGCTATGAGTCGGTAGGTTAATCTCTCGAAAAGACCGTCCGGGTTATGAGCAGTCCGATCTATGATGATCACCCTGTGATCGTACTATATGTTCTTATTCTCTGTGTTCCCTCATTGCAAGAAGAGCCGCAATTGCAACATGACCCTTGATGCAAAAAACATCTTCGCCTCATTATTTCCGTAGCCACTGCAAGACGACTCTTCTGCTGGGCCGAGCTCGATTAGGTAGGGAGGTCGAGCGCTAGACCTCACCGTCGACTCCAGCATCTTTGCATCAATGCCCCGGTGCCGCAGGGCATTTTCCTGACGAGCCCCGCAACCTGCTGCCACCTCTCATTGCCACCCTACTCTGGCAGCCACTGCTACGCGCCATCATCCTGGAGCTCCCCTTCCACCCGTGCATCAATTAAAAGCTCTATCGTCCCCTTCTCCCGCTCTTCTGACAAGCACCCGTGGCGGGGGTCGATGCCGGCGAGGACTCGAGTGCCTTTGTGGCACGTTCCCAGTGCACACAAACAACGTGTTTGATACATTGTGTATGAGAGCGAGAGAAAGGAGAAGGAAGAAGAAATAGTCAACACGTGCACATGTCATTATTTCTTTCCCAAGTCAGCTCCTGACAGCAGGACCCACCTGTTGAATAAGTGATCAAACGGGGCAAATCTGCCGATCAGTGTTTTCCACAAATCAATTACGCAATACGCGGCGAATTTTGCCAAAAATTAGAGACTAGATATTTTTCTGCAAACATAACCACAAATGTGGGTGCGACTTGCAATTAACTCAGGGAGGCAATACGAAAAAGGCCGAATGAGAAAGGATAGAAGAGTGGGATGAAGAATTAGATGGAGGGAAAGAGGGAGAATAATGACACTGTGGAGGGGCTTATTGAGGCGGAGGGTGGGAGCTTCTCAGATAAGGAGATAGTGGACTTACCCTCGCCTTCAAGTTCATCATGGAGTTGTCACTGGCACAACTCAAGTATGCAAGTTCATGATAATTTGGCAAACAATAAATTCTTGCATATGTGGTAGTGCGCACAATCAGATAAGGCCGGTTGGTGGATTTGTCAATCGATTGCATAGTCTTGTTACTTTTGGGGATTAGGTTATGTAAACATTTTCCACCACAGCTCCTGTCCAGAAGAATTTTTGGCTGTGCTGGCCGGTGAGAGCTTCATCCTAGGCCGGAAAGGAAGGTAGCCCAGGCCCCCAGGGGCTGTTCTGATTCCGGTGTACAGACCGGAGCTAACCACTCCAGCGAAGCGTGGAGCTCATTTCGCTGGAATGAAGACTGAGAAGGGAAAGGAGGAGCAGGGCACCACAGCCGTCGCCTTGACCACACATGCACCACACCAGCGATGAGAACAGCAAGAGGAAGGTGGGATTTTTAGTGGCCTTTCTTTGTGGTTGTAAATGTGGAAGGGAGAAAGCGCGAGTTTGGAAGCGCGAGTCCAGAATATGGAGATCCCATGAGGGGCGATGCAATAATACTACACACACGGATTAATACGGGCGTTTTACTTAATTTTCCAACCCCCCCCCCCCCCCCATTTTCAGGGGGTGGGCCCCTTCTCACTCGTTTAATCCAATCACAAATGCCCACGTTAGCAGCTCCGTAAAGCCTGTAAAAAAGACCCCCTTGAGTCCAGTATTGCTCGGGGCGATGTGTAATACAGTATAAAAAGTGCAGACGACTCTTCGGTTACACATTTAGTTTCTTCCTTATTGTTAACTTCACATTTAGTTTTCTGTCTGTGGTGGTAGTGGGGGAGGCGAACAAGGCGAGCAGCGGAGGTGACGAATAGTTTTTTTCAAAACGAAGAAGATGAATAGATTTTTTTTTGAGAACTTAGAAGATGAATAGATACGTGGAAATTTTGGTTACATGCAACAGCAGCGTAGGAAGGTTCTGGGCTGGCGCTTGCGCTCCATTGTTTAGCCCAGATAATACACCGAAGGAAATTGAACAGGGAGGTGGAACAGAAAGTTGAACGCCGTGTACTAAATAGCGATGTCATCGTGAAAATATTTTTTCAAGTAGGAATTATTTCATGATTTCTATAGGGTGCATGTCGAGATAAATAGGATAGTGGGAATGAGTCATTTAGGTGCATAGGATGAGGTATTCTAATTTTGTTCTGTTATTATTTTTCTCGTGAGTGAAAAAATGATTTGGTGAAATATCTTTCGAATGGAAATTATCCGTTTGTTGGAAATACTCTAATGGACAATTAGTAAAGTGCTACCTCGAATCCTATATGATTTGGTGAAATATCTTTCGAGTGGAAATTATCTGTGTGTTGGAAATACTCTAATGGACAATTAGTAAAGTGCTACCTCTAATCCTATATGGACATAGTATAATGTTTTTGCCAATAAATTATTTTGAAGCTTGAACTTCACAAATGAACATCAAGTTGATAGTAATATATTTATCATGATTTATGATTTTACTAATTTGTGTATGTTGTGAGTTAATGGGCGATATATGATTTTATTTTTTGAGAATTGCGAAATGTAATTCAAAAGTTTGTATCAACTTCCTAACGGACTTCAAATTTGATTGTTGTGATAGAACAATGTACAGTTACATTTGTTCTTTGTAGCCATTGCACGGTATTTTATTTATCCTCTTAGGTTGTTAAAAAAATTCCCAATTAACTCCGAATGTGGTTGCCAAGATAATGATTTTGGTGATCAATGCGGTGGCATACACAGGCGAAACGTTACACTATTCCCATTTACTTTTATTGTGAAAATCAAAGTTTTGATTGTGAATTCGAATGAACCCTTACATGTTTTCTTCTAAAGTTATTTATGTATTTTGTCTTGTTTTGCTACTAGGTTGATCCCGCTTCTACTGCTATCCTCAATATTGTGCTACCTTACCGCTTAAAAAAAAGCAAAATAGAGATGTTCGTAAATCTAGTTCACAATGGGAGGGGACCTTTTGGTCTGTGAGTGTATATGCACCCTATATGGAAAAATATTAGTAATTAGACAAAAAGCCAAAAAAGCTGAAAATATTTTAAAATAAAGTTGACCTTCCATTGTACTTGTAAGAAAAATTTCACAAAAAGAAAACCCCCAGTTGATTTCTTTTAAAAAGACGAAAATTTCGTTCAAAATAGTGTGAACAGTGACCTATAATAGCAATTGATTTTTTTTTGCCATGAAGTCAGTGCTGGGTTTATGTTCGCGAAAATTTATATACTAGTGCAAAATAAAGTCAAGTTTATTCCAAACAAACTTCTTAACTGTTTTGACTTTTTTTGTAATTATAATATTATTTGTCATATAGGGTGTATATACACCTAGGAACAGAGGGTATTTCCCGTCACAATGCTACTATAGTGTAAGAAAATATAGGAGCCATGACGCCCTGTTCATTGCATTTCATCAGGGAAAGAAAATGTTTACAACCAGTTCGAGTGCTACCCCTCACCATGTCGGAAGCCGGCTGACCCTTGATCCATGCTCGCGCTCTTCGTGCTACGTCGCAAGACTAACATTACAAGCCATCAATGGCCAAAACGAACAGAAAAGCACAGAAAAGGTCAGGCAGTCGTCAAGCAGCCAGTGATCAAGGAGTATTGGGCAGCAGGATCTGCGTCTGTTCCTCATCGGAGCCCTCCACAGTTTCTACGCGGATGTCTTTTCCCTGAGATGATTTGTTTTCACATGCATCCCATTCACACCGTTCGCCCCATCGCAATTTGCAGTTCTCTCTTCCTGTATCCATCGGTTGGCTTAGTACCAACATACTGATGAGCTACGTGAACAATAGAACAGGCGCCATGCGTCTTTTATAACGGGAAGGTCACGCTTAGAACAGGGCAGGGTGGTGAGAGCATTTGCTATCCATCTATTAAATCCATACAATGAACGTCTAGTAGAAAAGAAAATCTCAACATTAAGGTGTTTTGATTCATCTCAACATGTAATAACCAAACATGCCAAAAAGAAAAGCACGCAAGCTTGGCATGAAGGCGTTGCCCTCATGGTGGCCCCGTCTTCGTCCTCTTTTCAAAATCTACTAACGCTAGAAAAAATATCATGTGCCTAACGATTAGCAAACGCAAACATTTATTTATAGGGCATGCTTCGAGTCGGAAGGCTAATCTTTTGAATAGACCGTCTGGGTTATGAGCAGTCCGATCAATGATGATCACCATGGGATCCTATTGTGTGCTCTTAATATCGTTGTTCCCTCATTGCAACAAGAGCCGCAATTGCAACAGGACCCTTGTGGGGGAAACATCTCCGGCTTGCGGTCACCATCGCCATTGCAACCGCTATAAAACCCTTGTCGCAAAAACATCTTCATCTCGTGATTTTTGTCACCACTGCAAGAAGACCATTGTTGTAATTGCAACAAATCATAGTCCCTTTTCTTCTTCTTTTCATTAAGCAGCGGCTACGACAGTAAAAGTAGCCACACCAAGGTATGGTATGTTCAACGGACTAAACATGCCGAATAAGAGCGTCGTAAGCGTCATATGAACACGACGTGGCGCAATCTCTGCGTCAAACACACGCGCCACCGCCCTGCAAAACCCAACCCCAGTCCGCCCGCCACCCACAACAAGCCCGCCATGGAGCTCGCGGAGGCCGTCCAGTTCGAGACTCCCTTCGGGATGCGTGTGCTCCACCACCTCGCGGCCGAGAACGACGCTGGCGGCAAGAACCTCGCCGTGTCCTCGCTCTCCATCCACGCCACGCTAGAGCTCCTCGGCGCGGGCGCCCGCGGCACCACACTCGACGAGATCGTTGCCATCCTCGGCCCCGCCGGTGACCGCGCCCACGCGCTGCTCCCCTCGCACGTCGCCATGCACGTGTTCGCGATAGCAGCGACGGTGACGGCGGGCCGATGGTGCAGTTCGCCAACGCTGTCTGGGTTGTCGGGGGTTGGGTGCGACATATGCCAATGAATGGCTTATCATGATGGGGGCGACGTCGCCCGTGCCTGGAAACGGGATGAGGTGTAGACACGAACGCCGGCGTACTTTATCCAGGTTCAGAGCTCTCCTAGGAGATAACAACCCTAGTCCTGCTCTGCGGGGTCTCCGCATGATCACTAAGGCAAAGTGAATACAAGGACGCTCCTCGAGCTGTATGCTGAAAGTAGGAGAAGGCAAGGCTAGCTCTCTCCTCCTTCTATGATCTGGTCTAGTTCTAATGGATCGGAACCCTTTGCATCGGTGCCCTGGGGGTTTTATATAGTCCTACCCCCCCGGGGTACAATGGTAAACTGACTGGGCGCAGGGCCCAGCCGTCAGTCTCTTTGCCTGCCGGCTCTTCCGCCGACTGCTGGGGCCCGCCGACTGGTCTGGTACGGAGCCGACAGGCCATATCCACCTCTTGCGGGTCTTGCCGGCTGCTGATTACTGTAGCCGTGCTCCAAATGACGCAGGCTTGGTCATGGGGTCGTGGCTACAACCCCACCGTCTGGCGGGTGATCACTGTAGCCACTCCCTATCTCGTCTGGTTATTGACGCGGGGAACCCGTGGGAGGGGCAGGCCGACTCCCGGGGGCTGGCTCCCTACAGATCTGACTGGAGGCGCTCTTGCCATCTTCTGGACTCTCGCTGACCGGTAGGGCCCGTCGTCTGTGGGCCATACTGATAGGCCGTCGTGGGCACAGGACTCCGCCTACTGTTGCTGATGTCAGGAATGGCATGGCAACAGTGCCGCGCCAGACGGAGATCTCCATTGGTACAGCGCACTGTGGCCTAGCCATCTCCTGGAAAAGGGGAGGGAGTGGGCTGCACTGTCGCCACTCCCTGTCCCATCCCCCCTGATGAAGGCATGGGCTTTGTTGGTGTCGTGGGCTGACTCCCTGTGGCCGGCTTCCCTGGAAGCCGCCAGGCGGGAGTCGGCCGGTCTTGACCTCGCCTCTAAGACTCGGCTGCATGCGGGCAGCCGACTGTTCCTTCAACGGTCCTCCAGAAGGTGGCTCTTCATCTGTCGTCTTGAGGGGCGCAGTCAGCCCCGATGTCTTGAAAGGTTTTGGGCCTCGGGTTAGCCTACCCGTGGCCCATTACTCCGACAATAGTCCCCGAAGCTGATGAGGTGCCGCGGACGATCAGCCAAGGTGCCTCAGCAGTTTCTTTCTCTGAGTGTTTTGAGGTGAAAACCTCGTTCGATTTCTGCCGGGACGACTCGCAGGAGTCGGACTCGCCCAATTTGACTCGTCCAAAATTTTCGAACGTCCCGGCGAGATCCCAGTGGCGTACTAGCCAAGCTTCCAGGTCGCCGCCTGTTTCGGGCCCGTCACGTGGCAACGAGTGGCCGGGCCAGTCTGCTCTTCCACATGCGCGACGGGACATGCCTACAGGTGGGGCCCGCCACTATCGTGCCTCGGCGTGCGAGCGGATCCGCTGTGGCTGAAGTGGACGGTTGAGGTTCCCACGGAATTACTGCGCGCAGTAACTTTGCGCGATAAACCTGGGGGGCGTGGGGTAGTGGGCACAGTAGATCCCACAACCGCCTCCTCGGCTTCGCAGCCCATGAGGCTATAAGTAGGGGGAGGAGGGGGAGCGGCAGAGCACGCGCGTCCCACCTCCTCATTGCTTCTTCTTCTTCTTCTCTCTCACCGCTGCACCTCAAGCTACGTCGAGCGCTGCGGTGGTGCGCTCACAATGAGCTCTTCCTCCGCCGTCACGCCCCCTACGGCGCACTCCGGCACCTGGGATGGTTCGGAGGTCCACGACGATCACGTCGATTTCCTCCGCGAGACACGTCGGCTGCCCGACGAGGACCTCGTGCGGGTCCATCTCGCGCGGAGGGGGGAAATCTCGCTGGCGCTGCAGGAGCACGAGCGGGTCGTCTTCCGCTCGCACTGCCTACGCGGTCTTGGCTTACCGGCGAGCAGCTTCTTCCGCTCTTTCCTTGAATTCTACGGACTCCAGCCGCACCACCTCACCCCCAACACGGTGGTGCTCCTGTCCGCCTTCGTCACCTTGTGCGAAGGCTTCCTCGACGTTCTCCCCATCATCGAGCTCTGGGGGGAGTTCATCTACTCCAAGCTCGGCACCCAAGCCGTGGGCGTGCCGGCTCAGTGCAGCGCGTTCATCGCCGTGCGAAGGTCGGGGGCCGATAACCCGTTTCCCTCCATCAAGCTGATAAAGTCGGTGAAGATGTGGAAGCGGTTGTACTTCTACGTGAAGAACGTCTCCACGGAGGGCGACTGGGTCAATCTGCCGGCCTACGTAGCCGTCCCGCCGGCGGGGAGGTAGCCCAAGTGGTCATATCGGGCTGACGCCCGCAGGAGCCAGCGCCGTCGCGCGACTCCGAGTGCTGACGCAGTCGGAGGGCCTGACCGGGCCGGATTTGCTGGACGCCTTCATGGTGCGCCGAGTGCTCCCACTCCAAGGTCGCCCCCACATGATTTGTCATATGAGCGGGCACCAGGACCCAAGTCGGATGTGCACCAAGGAAATGCCTCACGAGGAGGTAGCCTATATGGTGAATTATCTTGCGAGCTGCGACCTCAAAGAAGAGTGGCAGTTCGGCAAGGAGCCGTATTCATGTGTCGCCCCTCCGCCTCTGGTGAATCGTTTCTTTTTCTCTTTTCCTTTGACTCTCCTGACTTCTTCGTTGTCGAGTCCGTCTTGTCCGATCTGATCAGTCAACTTTGGTCAGAACCCCCTCCTCCAGCCAGCAGCCGGCACCATGGGGCCGGGCCGCGAATTCCTCCCTGACCGAGCGGAGAGCGACGTTGACGACCCCGACTTGGGGGCGGCCCCCCTGGAGGACGACTCCGAGGGAGGAAGCGGCGCAGCGGGTGGCCCGAGACTTGGGGCCAGTCTCGAGGACTGGCCTGACGATGACGAGGAGGTCACCCCGTGCCACCAGCCAGGAGCCGGCCAGCCGGGCGTGAGCTCGTCCGCCGCGCCGGACGCCTAAGGCGGCGCTAAGAAGCGCAGGGCCGGGACGAGCCTGTTCGGCAGCCGGCCGAAGAAGCCCGAGGGCTCAGCCACGGCGACCAAGCGGGACGAAGCGGCCGCAAAGGCCAACCGCTTCCGTAAGGTGGTGAAGACGCCGCAGCTGGTTTCTGCGTAAGTGCTACCTTCTTTTGCACCTTCACTTTTTCTTCGTTGACTCCGTCTGAGATCCTTTGCTTTACACTCTTGATTTTAGGGCCCCGCTCTCTCTTGAGAATTCGGCCACTGGCTCCATCATGAAGTCGGCGGAGACCTCCTCCACCACCCGGCGGATTGATCCGGCCGCCGACCTCCGGGAGGCGACAGAGCGGAACGCGTCGGAGGCGCGCGAGGAGCGAGAAGCCGCCTGCCTAAAGAAGGCGGAAGCTGACAAGGCGGAGGCCGCCGTCCTGAAGAAGCTGGCGGAAGCCGAGGCCGCCGACGCGGAGAAGAAGCATGCTGAAGAAGCCGCACACCGCCAGTCGGCGGTGTTCGTCGTTCCTCTGAACTCCGCGCTGCCACCACCAGAGTTCTCGGCGCAGACTGGGGAAGTCGGCAATGATAACCCGATCATGGAGAGGGACGACGATGATGTCTCCACGCCGGACGTAATCGTGCCGCCAGCGCCGCCGTCCGGGAGCGCGCCAGGCGGGCAGCCGGCGGACCCGCCGGTGCTGCCAACTGAGAACGTGGTGGCGACGGGCCTGACTCTCGAGGTCGGCGTGCCGACACGCCACCGTCTCGTGAAGGCGGCCTTAGCGCCGCGCCCCTTGAGACCGGTACCACGAGCTCCACGATCCCGGACACCGAGGCGACGAGCGCCGCGCCCACTGGGTGGGTGCGCGGAGGCGGGACGGGCCCGTTGAACCAGGCGCTTCTGGACGTCCAAGCCAAGCTCCGAGCCGAGGGTGATGCCATCAAGGAATGCACCAAGGCGTATCTGGCATCGCGAGCAGCCATCCGGGTAAGCATCCTTCCTTCTTTGTTTTTATATTTTTGTTCTTCTTTGTGGGGCACGCCGGCGCACCCACTGGGTGTAGTCCCCGAGTTTCGGGCCGGCTGCTGAGCAGGCGGCTCGGAAATCTAATCGGCGAGTTCCAAGTACCAACAGTTTGTCTAAAATTTTGTTGCAGGATTACCACAATCTTCGCGTGACCGCCTTCAACGCCAACTTTGAGGAGCTGGCCAAGCAGACCGCCGACTTATTGGACAGCCGGGGTGAGTCTTCTTCTTTGTAGGCACCGAGATTTGGGCCGACTGCTAAGCAGTCGGGCCGGATCTCTCCGGTGACTATTCTTCTTTGTTGATAATTCCTTTCTTCGCGGGGGCGCGCTGGCGCACCCGCGGGCTGTAGTCCCCGAGATTCGGGCCGACTGCTGAGCAGTCGGGCCGGATCTCCCCGGCGACCTTTCTTCCTAGTTGACGACTGACACCTTCTCTTCTCTTTCTTCAGAGGTCAACGTCGCCCTGCAGCAGCAGTTGGGCAAGGCCAACACCGCGTTGCGTGTCAAGGAGGAGGAGTGCGGCCGGCTGGCGGAGGAGCGCGACCGGCTGGCTACGCAGCTGGCGGAGTAGAAAGAGCTGCTCAAGAAGGCCCAGAAGGAGGCGGAGGACAAGGAGACCGCCAGTGGCGGAGCTAGATGCAGACTACGCCTGGGGTTGTGCTATGTTGAGTGATAAACTTCTACGATTTTCTATGCTTTGCATGAAGAAATTACAAAGGAAGTTGTTTCTAGGCCTGGGGCTATATCCGTAGCTGCCCCAGGCCTGTCTCCACCACTGGAGACCGCACTCCTTGCCAAATTCACGTCCGAGCGCTCCTCCTGGACCGACACGGAGGCGACGCTGGTCTCCGGCTTCCATGCGATCGAAGATCTCGTCGACGGTGAGCTTCCCCTTATTTTCCTTTTCTAAGCTGTCGACTACTAGTTGAATCAACCTCTAGTCTTTAATCTTGTTCTTCGTTCTTCTGCCTTGGCAGACTTCTTCCCTGGCCACTCGGTCGCTGCCAACCAAGCCATTGAAGCGGATCGCGAAGGGCGGACGGCAGACGGCGCACAGATCGCCGCCGACGCCCCTCGAACTTTTGGCGAGCAGATCCTGAGCATCGAGGCCCGCCTTCGGCTGGCTCACCGGATGCTGCGCTGGCTTCAACTTGTCGGCGCCCAGGCGATCGCCGCCCTGTGTCCGGATATGCAGGCACCGCGCACCCCCAGTCGGACTACCGACTGGCTGGAGGTAGTGGCTGGCCGCCTTGAGGCCAGGAAGGGCTCTTCGGCTAGGGCTGGAGTGCGTCGGGCCTTGGAGTTCGCCAAGGCGTGGTATTCAGGGCTGAGTCTAGCCCAGCTAGCCACTTTGCGGCTTGAATGTCAGGCGGAGTTGGCGGTCATGGAAGACGATCTCGTCAAGCGCGCAGCGTCGATCGCCGAATACACCGACACCAGCGTCTTCGTCCCAGAGCGGGCTGAGAACAGCGAGGAGGCGCCGCCGAATGGTTCAGGCTGAACCCGGACGACGGCGAGGACTCGGCGGAGGTGATAGACTCCAGTGGCGAAGAAGAAGGCGAGGAGGAGGAAGGAGACAAGGAGGAGGCGCCAGAGGACGGAGCAGACGGCCAGCCCCAGCTCGACCACGCCTCTAGCAACGAGCCGCGCCCAACCGAGCCAGCTGCAGCCAGAGGTGACCAAGCGGAGACCAACCAGCCGACCGCTCCGGCAAATGGCACCGACGACCCCTCCGGTCCTCCGAATCCGTCTGAAGTGTGACGCCCCGAGACCGTTGCGCCAGGTGTCTTCCAGTTATTCGTCGTCGTTGCCATGTCATTCTCTTGCGTGTTGCATCTTTCCATGTCATCATGTGCATTGCATCATCATATTTTCAAACTTGCATCCGTCAGGGTTCCCCCAGTTCCGTCCGTTGTCCGTTCTGAGCCCAGACACACTTGCACGCGCCTGCGGCACGTCCGAATTATTATTTTATAAGTGGCCGGAAAATGTTCTCGGATTGGGTTGAAAGTGGGCGTGTGGTCTTATTATAGTGTAGATAGACCGCCTGTCAAGTTTCATCGCATTCGGAGTTCGTTTGATAGCCCAACCGTTAAACTATAGCGGCATTATAGCCGGGCACACGTCGGACGTTTTCGGTCTCCGGAAACAGTCGCCGGGCCTCTCTCTCTTCTCTTCTCTCAGCTCGAGCCCCTCTTCACAGCCCACAAGTTCCAACCGACCCCTCGCGTGCGCGTCCAAAACTTCTCCGGACCCGACCTGGACAGTCGTCACCGATGGGTCCGGAAAATCCCCAAACATCTATAAAATATCACCGTTTTATTATTTGGACTCCCTAGCCTATTCTTTCTGAACCGTATGATTTCAATCGGAGGGACTAGATCACCTCTAACATGATCCACCTGCTGCTATATAAACTGCATAACCCTAATTTCTAGGGAGATGTCCCACCCATCCTCCTGCCTCCGCCACCTACCTACTCTCTCTCGGGATCCATCCCCTCCTCGTTTTCACTAACCAGCCAATTCCATCGATCCATCCATCCAATCGCACCACCGCCCGCTCCTCCCGTCGCTCAAACCCTCCAACGAAGCGCTTCGTCCTCACCGCGCCTCCCCCCATTTTCTCTTTCTGTTCCTATCTCTCATGGTCTCTCTCTCTCTCTCTCTCTCTCTCTCTCTCTCTCTCTTGTGCTACACCGGGATGTAAAAGCCGCCGCCGCCATGGACTGCCGCCGCCGTCTTCTGCAGCTACTACTCTGTCGCCTTGCCCGCTGGTCGCCGGCACTCCTCTCTACTCGTCCCCAAGTCCTGCTTCTCCGCCTGCCAAGCTGCGCCCTCGCCGTCCGGAGTTCCTGCTGCCGCCGTCGTTGTTCGAGGCCAGCGCCTCGCCTCTTTGAACCAGGGACGAACGCCTCACCCAATCCGCGCCTCGACGAGATCCTCGCCTGCCCTGCGCCATGGACCCGCGCCCAGCCTTCCTTCCCCTGCTCCTTTCCCTCTCCATCTCCCTTCTCTTCCCATGTATCTCCTTCATTCCTCTCGTGTTCCTCCGCAGGTCCCCGCCATGGATGCAGGAGCACGAGCTCCCTCCTCCTCGTTACATGCATCGCCCATCGGAGTCGCCCCAGTCGCCGCCTCGCCAAGCTCCGTCGCCGCTGGTGACCTTCACGTCGATGTGCCAGAGTTCACGCCCCCCCTGCACCTGCATCACGCCTCTGCCGTCCTCTGCATCGAAGCAGTTGCAGAGCAGCCATCCGGGTAAGCGTCCTTCCTTCTTTGTTTTTATATTTTTGTTCTTCTTTGCGGGGGCGCGCCGGCGCACCCACTGGGTGTAGTCCGCGAGTTTCGGGCCGGCTGCTGAGCAGGCGGCTCAGAACTCTAATCGGCGAGTTCCAAGTACCATCACTTTGTCTGAAATTTTGTTGCAGGATTACCACAATGTTCGCGTGACCGCCTTCAACACCAACGTTGAGGAGCTGGCCAAGCGGACCGCCGACTTATCGGACAGCCGGGGTGATCGAGTCTTCTTCTTTGTAGTCACCGAGATTTGGGCCGATTGCTAAGCAGTCGGGCCGGATCTCTCCGGTGACTATTCTTCTTTGTTGATAATTCCTTTCATCGCGGGGGCGCGCTGGCGCACCCGCGGGCTGTAGTCCCCGAGATTCAGGGCGACTGCTGAGCAGTCGAGCCGGATCTCCCCGGCGACCTTTCTTCCTAGTTGACGACTGACACCTTATCTTCTCTTTCTTCAAAGGCCAACGTCGCCCTGCAGCACCAGCTGGGCGAGGCCAACACTGGGTTGTGTGTCAAGGAGGAGGAGTGCGGCCGGCTAGCGGCGGAGCGCGACCGGCTGGCTACGCAGCTGGCGGAGCAGAAGGAGCTGCTCAAGAAGGCCCAGAAGGAGGCGGATGACAAGGAGACCGCTAGTGGCGGAGCTAGATGCAGACTACGCCTGGGGTTGTGCTATGTTGAGTGATAAACTTCTACGATTTTCTATGCTTTGCATGAAGAAATTACAAAGGAAGTTGTTTCTAGGCCTGGGGTTATAGCCCTAGCTGCCCCAGGCCTATCTCCGCCACTGGAGACCGCCCTCCTTGCCGAATTCGCGTCCGAGCGCTCCTCCTGGACCAACACGGAGGCGACTCTGGTCTCCAGCTTCCATGGATCGAAGATCTCGTCGACGGTGAGCTTCCCCTTATTTTCCTTTTCTAAGATGTCGACTGCTAGTTGAATCGACCTCTAGTCTTTAATCTTGTTCTTCGTTCTTCTGCCTTGGTAGACTTCTTCCCTGGCCACTCGGTCGCTGCCAACCAAGCCATTGAAGCGGATCGTGTAGGGCGGACGGCAGATGGCGCACAGATCGCCGCCGACGCCCCTTGAACTTTTGGCGAGCAGATCCTGAGCATCGAGGCCCCCTTCGGCTGGCTCACCGGATGTTGCGCTGGCTTCAACTTGTCGGTGCCCAGGCGATCGCCGCCCTGTGCCCGGATATGCAGGCACCGCGCACCCCCAGTCAGACTACCGACTAGCTGGAGGTAGCGGCTGGCCGCCTTGAGGCCTGGAAGGGCTCTTCGGCCCGGGCTGGAGCGCGCCGGGCCTTGGAGTTTGCCAAGGCGTGGTATCCTGGGCTGAGTCTAGCCAAGCTAGCCACTTTTCGGCTTGAAGCTCAAGCGGAGTTTGCGGTCCTGGAAGACGATCTCGTCAAGCGCACAGTGTCGATTGCCGAATACACCGACACCAGCTTCTTCGTCCCAGAGCGGGCTGAGAATGGCGAGGAGGCGCCGCCGGAATGGTTCGGGCTGAACCCGGACGACGGCGAGGACTCGGCGGAGGTGATAGACTTCAGTGGCGAAGAAGAAGGCGAGGAGGAGGAAGGAGACAAGGAGGAGGCGCCAGAGGACGGAGCAGACGGCCAGCCCCAGCTCGACCGCGGCTCTAGCAACGAGCCGCGCCCAACCAAGCCAGCTGCTGCCAGAGGTGACCAAGCGGAGACCAACCAGCCGACCGCTCCAGCAACTGGCACCGACGACCCCTCCGGTCCTCCGAATCCGTCTGAAGTGTGACGCCCCGAGACCGTTGCGCCAGGTGTCTTCCAGTTATTCGCCGCCGTTGCCATGTCATTCACTTGCGTGTTGCATCTTGCCATGTCATCATGTGCATTGCATCATCATATTTTCAAACTTGCATCCGTCCGGGTTCCCCCAGTTCTGTCTGTTGTCCGTTCTGAGCCCAGACACACTTGCACGCGCCCGCGGCACATCCGAATTATTATTTTATAAGTGGCCGGAAAATGTTCTCGGATTGGGTTGAAAGTTGGCGTGTGGTCTTATTATAGTGTAGATAGACCGCCTGTCAAGTTTCATCGCATTCGGAGTTCGTTTGATAGCCCAACCGTTAAACTATAGCGGCATTATAGCCGGGCACACATCGGACGTTTTCGGTCTCCAGAAACAGTCGCCGGGCCTCTCTCTCTTCTCTTCTCTCAGCTCGAGCCCCTCTGCACAGCCCACAAGTTCCAACCGACCCCTCGCGTGCGCGTCCGAAACTTCCCCGGACCCGACCTGGACAGTCGTCACCGATGGGTCCGGAACATCCCCAAACATCGACAAAATATCACCGTTTTATTATTTGGACTCCCTAGCCTATTCTTTCTGAACCGTCTGATTTCAATCGGAGGGACTAGATCACCCCTAACCTGATCCACCTGCTCCTATATAAACTGCATAACCCTAATTTCTAGGGAGATGTCCCATCCATCCTCCTGCCGCCGCCACCTACCTACTCTCTCCCGGAATCCATCCCCTCCTCGTTTTCACTAACCAGCCAATTCCATCGATCCAGCCATCCAATCGCACCACCGCCCGCTCCTCCCATCGCTCAAACCCTCCAACAAAGTGCTTCATCCTCACCGCGCCTCCCCCATCTTCTCTTTCTGTTCCTCTCTCTCATGGTCTTCTCTCTCTCTCTCTCTCTCTCTCTCTCTCTCTCTCTCTCTCTCTTGTGCTGCACCGGGATGTAACAGTCGTCGCCGCCATCTTCTGCAGCTACTACTTCGTCGCCTTGCCCGTTGGTCGCCGGCACTCCTCTCTACTCGTCCCCAAGTCCTGCTTCTCCGCCTCCCCGAGCTGCGCCCTCGCCGTCCGGAGTTCCTGCTGCCGCCGTCGTCGTTCGAGGCCAGCGCCTCGCCTCTTCCAACCAGGGACGAACGCCTTGCCCGATCCGCGCCTGCCCCGCGCCCAGCCTTCCTTCCCCTGCTCCTTTTCCCTCTCCATCTCCCTTCTCTTCCCCTGTATCTCCTTCATTCCTCTCGTGTTCCTCCGCAGGTCCCCGCCATGGATGCAGGAGCACGAGCTCCCTCCTCCTCATTACACGCATCACCCGTCGGAGTCGCCCCGGTGGCCGCCTCGCCAACCTCCGTCGCCGCCGGTGACCTTCACGTCGAGGTGCCAGAATTCACGCCCCCCTGCACCAGCATCACGCCTGTGTCGTCCTATGCATCGAAGCAGTTGCAGAGGAGGACGAGCGCCTGGAGTCCCCTTGTATCACTCGCGTTGACCGCGCCAGCGCGTGGGTCGCGCTAGGCCCAGCGCCCCTTCCGGCCTGCGACCTCCACCTCCTCCCACCGAGTCGTCCTGAAGGCCCATTGTGAGCAGCCCGCAGCTCCTCCTCTGTTGGGCCAGTTCAACTTTCGGCCCGTTGATGTTTTTTTTCCTGCCTGCGTATTTATCTATATTCCAGAGAAGACCTATTTTGCAGAAAAGTCCCTCAACATCATGCATATCATAACTCACCAATCGTGCATTGGATGTAAATAAGTTATATATGAAACTTGTCTAAAATTTTGTCTAGTTTAGTAATATCCAACTTTCATCTATGTTTAAAATGTTTAAAATGCCGTTTGGTTAAATTTGCTCCTATGCCATGCTAAAATGCTTTAATTCATAACTTTTTAACCGTAGCTCCAAATTTAATAAACTTTATATGTAAATGGGGTAGAATTTTGCCTAGTTTAACATGGTGTACTTGCCTTGCATGTTTAACAACTCTAAAATAATGTTTAGGGCAGAACAGTACCAAACCTTAAAATATGCACATGATGAGTTTCCGGACTTGTTGTTTGTTGTTCCGGCCTCATTTAAACTTGCCTAGATAGGTAGTTTTCATTTGTTTCACCCTCTTGCCATGTTTAACAACATTTAATATTGTTGGGTACATAAACAAGATCGAACTAAATAAGTCACGTGGTGTTTCATCAATATGCAACGGAGTTGCATATTGTGCTCCACTTAATTTTAGGATTGTTTGTGCACTTTGCCATGCCATGCTTCATTAAACCGGACATGCATCATACTTGTTTGTGCATCGTGCCATGCTTTTGTGATGGTTGTTTACTATGTTGTTTGCTTTCTTTCCGGTGTGCTTCTTCTCGGTAATCCGGTAACGTTGCGTTTGTGAGGGTTCGTTGGCTATGTCCATTTGTCTTCTTCATGGACTCATTCTTCTTCCTTGCGGGATCTCAGGCAAGATGACCATACCCTCGAAATCACTTCTATCTTTGGTCGCTAGTTGCTCGCTCTTTTGCTATGCCTATGCTGGGATACCTACCACTTGCTTATCATGCCTCCCATATTGTTAAGCCAAGCCTCTAACCCACCTTGTCCTAGCAAACTGTTGTTTGGCTATGTTACCGCTTTGCTCAGCCCCTCTTATAGCATTGTTAGTTGCAGGTGAAGATTGGAGTTTATTCCTTGTTGGAACATGGATATTTTGTTGGGATATCACAATATCTCTTATTTAATTAATGCATCTATATACTTGGTAAAGGGTGGAAGGCTCGGCCTTATGCCTAGTGTTTTGTTCCACTCTTGCCGCCCTAGTTTCCGTCATATCGGTGTTATGTTCCCGGATTTTGGGTCCTTACACGATTGGGTTATAATGGGAACCCCTTGACAGTTCGCCTTGAATAAAACTCCTCCAACAATGCCCAACATTGGTTTTACCATTCGCCACCTAGCCCTTTTTGCCCTTGAGTTCTGTAGACTCAAGGGTCATCTTTATTTTAACCCCCCAGGCCAGTGCTCCTCTGAGTGTTGCTCCAAACTAGAGCCCTTTGCAGCACCCCCTCGGGGAAACTCGAGGTTTGGTTTTAGTTATACGGAGCGCTCATCTGAGTGTGCCCTGAGAACGAGATATGTGCAGCTCCTATCGGGATTTGTCGGCACATTCGGGCGGTGTTGCTGGACTTGTTTTACCATTGTCGAGGATGTCTTGTAACTGGGATGCCGAGTCTGATCGGATTGTCTTGGGAAAAGGAATATCCTTCGTTGACCATGAGATCTTGTGATGGGCTAAGTTGGGACACCCCTTCAGGGATTTGAACTTTCGAAAGCCGTGCCCGCGGTTATGGGCAGATGGGAATTTGTTAATGTCCGGTTGTAGAAAACCTGAAGTTGATCTTAATTAAAATACATCAACCGCGTGTGTTACCGTGACGGTCTCTTCTCAGCGGGGTCCGGGAAGTGAACACGGTGTTGGAGTTATGCTTGACATAGGTTGTTCTAGGATCACTTCTTGATCATAGTTTCTCGACCGTGCTTTTGCCTTCTCTTCTTGCTCTCATTTGCGCATGATAGCCACTATATATGCTTGTCGCTTGCTGCAGCTCCACCTCATACCTTTTCCCTACCTATAAGCTTAAATAGTCTTGATCGCGAGGGTGTGAGATTGCTGAGGCCCCCTTGACTCACAGATACTTCCAAAAACTAGTTTGCAGGTGCCGATGATACCGTGCAGGTGATGCAACCGAGCTCAAGGAGGAGCTCGATGAAGATCGTGTTCGTTATGTTGTTTCCGTTTCCAGTTGATCAGTAGTGGAGCCCAGTTGGGACGATCGGGAATCTGTGTAGCATTTGGGGTAGTCTTCTTTTATTTTGGTTCCATAGTCGGACCTTGACTGTATCTGGTTGATGTAATGCTTTATTCATGTATTGTGTGAAGTGGCGATTGTAAGCCAACTATGTATCTCTTTCCCTTATGTATTACATGGGTTGTGTAAAGATTACCTCACTTGCGACATTGCTTTCAATGCGGTTATGCCTCTAAGCCGTGCTTCGGCACGTGGGAGATATAGCCGCATCGAGGGCTTTACAAGTTGGTAATCAGAGCCTTCCCCGACCTTAGGAGCCCCCTGCTTGATCGAATCGCTGGCGTTGTTGAGTCTAGAAAAATGTTTTGAGTCTTTTAGGATTATATATATTGGAGAGTAGGATTTTTTTACTCCTCAGTCCCTTCGTCGCTCTGGTGAGGCATCCTGACGTAGAGTTTTGACTCTTCTCTTCTCAAATTTCACTAAAAAAATTTAGTATCACGCGGGTATCTTGGAATCGTTCCGATGGTTTTTTGACGAGAACATTGTTCTTGGTGCCTCCTGACATTTAAGGGTTGTGGCAGTGTCCCGAGGAGTTGAGCTCCGAGGTGTTGTCGTCACAATTTTATCGTTGCAATTCTGGAATACCTGAGTTTTCGCTGACATTGAAAATCTCTTTTATGCAGTTGTTGGTGAGATAACCTCGACGCCACCCAGCACTGGGGTGGGAGTTCGGGAGTATTGCCATAACTCGTATAACGGATGCTTTTCGAAGATTGAGGTAAACGATTTCCGAAGGTTTCTTGGTTATGTGTTGAAGGATGGATACAGCTAGATGTAGGATTTGCTAGTTTTGTGTGAGATATTATGCTTCCCCTGTATCCCTAACACCTGATTGCATAACCGGAAAATTTCGGGAGTTTATAAGTGGGAATTCAAGTAGCTCTTAGGATATCTTTCCGACAGATGTATGATATGAAATTGGGGTTCGACGTCGAGTGGTCCGCCTATCCACGGTTGGTTTTACAGTGGTCTCATTGTGTCTTAGAGAGTCCTTGGCTATGCTGACTCGGGGACGCTTCGTATGTCATGTGCACTGCCTTGTACATGATGGTGCTGTACGATCGAGCCCGTGTAGGCCCCACCACGAAAACTTCTGACGAAATCTCTTTCATATGTTTGTGTCGTCTTATTCTGCAAGCCAATCCTTTGTTTTCTTTTCAGTTGTGGTATTCGAGTTGCTTCGAAGTCAAATGTTGATTCCATACCTTTTCTAAGCGGTGTTCTCATATTTCTATGTGAATACCAATCCTTCATGATAATTGAGATTGTCATGTTAATCCTTTTCAACCGGTGTGTTTCCCCTTCAAGTGGATCCGTTCATTTTCAACATCCGCAAGATTCAATCTTAGTTTTCTCAACGGTGTTCGTTTCATCTATCCCAAGTTGTCTTTGTTGTCCCTCCCTCCCAACACTTGTTTCTTCAAGGACTCGGATTTCTTTATCAAGTATCCATCTTATTGATGTGAGGTCTCTCCATTTTTTTTCCGTCAATGTTCGTATACGGTGTTTCTCAAGAAGATTCTAACGAAGCCTCAAGTTCATCATTCTTCATTCTTTTTCTTCTCCGGTGGATCCAAATCAAGCTTTTGGTGTTGATCATATCCCTTTTCCTCATTTCAAATACCATCTCATACCGGTGCACCTCATAATAATTCACTTCTCGCTATTCAATTGTTCCGGAGTGCTCAAGATATCTCGAAGATTCATGTTTCCACTCTGCATTCGTTCAAGATCTTTCGAGGATGTTCTCTCGTTCAAGCCATTTAACTCAACCGGAGCATTCTCTCTTTTAAATCGTTCTACGGTGTTTCTTTTGAGTGGTCCCTAACCCACAGGTCTTTTTCCGGGATCTTACCTGACTCTTCTTATTCTCCTGGAGATATTCTCAAATCTTCTAAAGCTTGACGTAAGAATGAATTGTCATTAGTCATATGTATTTCTCCAAGATCTTTCAAATACTTTCATCGTTGGTTCAACCTTTCTAATTTTCATACCAGAGTATCTCAACAATTCATGGTAGTGTTTCTTGTCGACATTCTCGGATTTGAAGACCGAAGAAGAGTTTCTCTTAAATCTTGCTCCATTCTCTTCAAGATTCATAGTTCTAGCTTTGTGTCATCCCCTCATAATTGTTTTGATTGTGCGAATTCTTTTCACCCATCTGGAGTAGTTCAGGAGTCTTTTTAGTTTGATTCTTCGGAGCCCATCATTTCGGGATTATTCATTCTCAGCTTTCAGTTATCATTCTCTAAATCTTACCGGTGCTTCATTCAAGTATTATCTAATCAGCTCGTGATCTCTTCATTTTCTTGTATCTAAATTTCCCCAAGTATCTTTGTTCGTTTTCATTATTCTTACCAATGATTCATCTCTTTCTTCGTTCATTTTCAATTCTTACGGTGGTTCTTTCAAGATTCTTCTTCCTTCGTTTATCATATCAATGTATTCGTTGTTTTTAATCCTACCGACGATTCGTTGAAGACATTCTCAAGTTTGCGCTATATCTATCATAATCCTTTCTACGAGAATAAGTAGTATGCCAAATTCGTTGCTTGTCATCAATTTAAATTGGTGAAGGATACGCGTAACATAATTGTTATTCTTGTTTCATCCAAATGATTGATTCATTCTTCCGGAGTAAATTCACGATGAGTAAATTCTCGGTTCAAGTGCTTCATACTTTTCCCGGAGTTCCAAGCTCTCTCATTTATATCATCATGAAGATCCATCTAAAGCATTGCAAGGCCTCAATCTTATTTTGTCATCCTTCACTTCTTTTGATCATTCTTTTATTACCGGAGTTCTTCACGGAGGCTCTACATGATGGTTCACCAATGATTTAATTCCTTCTCGAAGTGCTAATCAAGATTCTTTTTAGAGGAGCTCAAGTATTCTTCATCTTGCATTCCAAAATGCAATTCTTTGTACCTTATCATCTGAGGTGGTGTTATGTCATTGTTGATAATTTCCCTTCGTGTTTAATGATTCACGGGTTTTCAAGTGTGACATATCTAAATCCATCGCTCAAGACATCTTTTCAACCAATCAACCTCTTCATTGGATTTATCTTGGGTTATATTTCACCTAAATCTTTCCCTAAGGATTGTTGCTATTTATGGTGCTCATAAATGACCCAAGTTCTTCATCTATTCTCCCGGTGAAATAGTTTTTCTCGTCTCCTTGTCATATCAATCCAATCTATCATTTCCGTCAGTGGCTGAATTTCAACTCAGTTTTGAGATGTTTTCCATAAGCCCACAACAAGCTTACTCTTTTCGTCGTTGGTTTTCCAACAACTCCATTCGACCCTTCTCCTAAAGATGCCTTTTCAAGCTCTTTTGTGGCAAAAGTTGGCATTTTCTTCTCCATTCTCCTATTTCAATTATCTATCTTCTATTCTTTTGTTCCGGAGGCATTGTGATGTTGCTCTCTTCAACCCATCTTCTTGCTTTGTCAGGATCGTGTTCTTTTTTTGGTTTATCCATTTAACCGGAGTGTTGTGTCCTTTGCTCAAGTTCTTTCATCTTATCAAGTCTTTCATCTCTTTTCAACCGGAGTGCTACCTGGATCGGTTCTTTCCTATTCCTCTTTGTTAACGGAGTGCTTTCAACTTCGTTCATCGCCGTTGCTTTCTTTCTTTCAATTTGCTCAACCTCGCAATGTTCTTTGGTTTCACTCTTTTGTCAAAGAAGCAACTTAATATTACCTCTTCTCTTCCTCTTTCGTTTTCCCTTCGGTGCCATCCTAGATCTCAGGACGAGATCCTCTCATAGTGGTGGAGTGTTGTGACGCCCCGAGACCATTGCGCCAGGTGTGTTCCAGTTATTCGCCGTCGTTGCCATGTCATTCGCTTGCGTGTTGCATCTTGCCATGTCATCATGTGCATTGCATCATCATTTTTTCAAACTTGCATCCGTCCGGGTTCCCCCAGTTCTGTCTGTTGTCCGTTCTGAGCCCAGACACACTTGCACACGCCCGCGGCACGTCCGAATTATTATTTTATAAGTGGCCGGAAAATGTTCTCGGATTGGGTTGAAAGGTGGCGTGTGGTCTTATTATAGTGTAGATAGACCGCCTGTCAAGTTTCATCGCATTCGGAGTTCGTTTGATAGCCCAACCGTTAAACTATAGCGGAATTATTGTCGGGCACACGTCGGACGTTTTCGGTCTCCGGAAACAGTCGCCGGGCCTCTCTCTCTTCTCTTCTCTCAGCTCAAGCCCCTCTCCACAGCCCACAAGTTCCAACCGACCCCTCGCGTGCGCGTCCGAAACTTCCCCAGACCCGACCTGGACAGTCGTCACCGATGGGTCTGGAACATCCCCAAACATCTACAAAATATCACCGTTTTATTATTTGGACTCCCTAGCCTATTCTTTCTGAACTGTCTGATTTCAATCGGAGGGACTAGATCACCTCTAACCTGATCCACCTGCTGCTATATAAACTGCATTACCCTAATTTCTAGGGAGATGTCCCACCCATCCTCCTACCACCGCCACCTACCTACTCTCTCTCTCGGGATCCATCCCCTCCTCGTTTTCACTAACCAGCCAATTCCATCGATCCATCCATCCAATCGCACCACCGCCCGCTCCTCCCATCGCTCAAACCCTCCAACGAAGTGCTTCGTCCTCACCGCGCCTCACCGGGATGTAACAGCCGCCGCCATGGACTGCCGCCGCTATCTTCTGCAGCTACTACTCCGTCGCCTTGCCCGCTAGTCGCCAGCACTCCTCTCTGCTCGTCCCCAAGTCCTGCTTCTCCGCCTCCCCAAGCTGCGCCCTCGCCGTCCGGAGTTCCTGCTGCCGTCGTCGTAGTTCAAGGCCAGCGCCTCGCCTCTTCGAACCAGGGATGAACGCCTCGCCTGATCCGCGCCTCGACAAGATCCTCGCCTTCCCCGCGACACGGACCCGCGCCCAGCCTACATTCCCCTGCTCCTTTTCCCTCTCCATCTCCCTTCTCTTCCCCTGTATCTCATTCATTCCTCTCGTGTTCCTCCGCAGGTCACCGCCATGCTATGCCTATGCTGCGATACCTACCACTTTCTTATCATGCCTCCCATATTGTTAAGCCAAGCCTCTAACCCACCTTGTCCTAGCAAACCATTGTTTGGCTATGTTACCGCTTTGCTCAGCCCCTCTTATAGCATTGTTAGTTGCAGGTGAAGATTGGAGTTTGTTCCTTGTTGGAACATGGATATTTTTTTGGGATATCACAATATCTCTTATTTAATTAATGCATCTATATACTTGGTAAAGGGTGGAAGGCTCGGCCTTATGCCTCGTGTTTTGTTCAACTCTTGCCGCCCTAGTTTCCGTCATATCGGTGTTATGTTCCCAGATTTTGCGTTCCTCACACGGTTGGGTTATATTGGGAACCCCTTGACAGTTCGCCTTGAATAAAACTCCTCCAGCAATGCCCAACATTGGTTTTACCATTCGCCACCTAGCCCTTTTTTCCCTTGAGTTCTGCAGACTCAAGGGTCATATTTATTTTAACCCCCCCGGGCCAGTGCTCCTCTGAGTGTTGGTCCAAACTAGAGCCCTTTGCAGCGCCCCCTCGGGGAAACTCGAGGTTTGGTTTTAGTTGTACGGAGCGCTCATCTGAGTGTGCCCTGAGAACGAGATATGTGCAGCTCCTATTGGGATTTGTCGGCACATTCGGGCGGTGTTACTGGACTTGTTTTACCATTGTCGAGGATGTCTTGTAACGGGATGCCGAGTCTGATCGAAAAGGAATATCCTTCATTGACCGTGAGAGCTTGTGATGGGCTAAATTGGGACACCCCTGCAGGGATTTGAACTTTCGAAAGCCGTGCCCGCGGTTATGGGCAGATGGAATATGTTAATGTTCGGTTGTAGAAAACCTGATGTTGATCTTAATTAAAATACATCAACCGCGTGTGTTACCGTGACGGTCTCTTCTCGGCAGGGTCCAGGAAGTGCACACGGTGTTGGAGTTATGCCTGACGTAGGTTGTTCTAGGATCACTTCTTGATCACAGTTTCTCGACCGTGCTTTTTCTTCTCTTCTCGCTCTCATTTGCGCATGATAGCCACCATATATGCTAGTCGCTTGCTGCAGCTCCACCTCATACCTTTTCCCTACCTATAAGCTTAAATAGTCTTGATCGCGAGGGTGTGAGATTGCTGAGTCCCCGTGACTCATAGATACTTCCAAAAACCAGTTTGCAGGTGCCGATGATACCGTGCAGGTGATGCAACTGAGCTCAAGGAGGAGCTCAATGAAGATCATGTTTGTTATGTTGTTTCCGTTTCTAGTTGATCAGTAGTGGAGCCCAGTTGGGACGATCGGGAATCTGTGTAGCATTTGGGGTAGTCTTCTTTTATTTTGGTTCCGTAGTCGGACCTTGACTGTATCTGGTTGATTTAATGCTTTATTCATGTATTGTGTGAAGTGGCGATTGTATGCCAACTATGTATCTCTTTCCCTTATGTATTACATGGGTTGTGTGAAGATTACCTCACTTGCGACATTGCTTTCAATGCGGTTATACCTCTAAGACGTGCTTCAACACGTGGGAGATATAGCCGCATCGAGGGCGTTACATGAAGTTTCCTAGGCTGCCACTTCATCTTTGTTTTTATCTGCTTAGTAGTCTCAATGAACTTGTTAATTTGCACAATTCCACCTGTGGGGTGTATCTTGAACCTTTCTTTTGAAGATTCTCCCAAGGGCCTTTTCTACGTAAATATTTCTCCGTGTTCTATCTCTTTGCCCATTGCTCTTTGGCTTTTTCCTTTGCCGCCTTCCCTTGGTTGTCGTCTTGCCAGTCGGACAGCCGCTCTACGGACTGTTGTTGGATCAAGTACTTAGCTTCTTTGGGAAGGCAAGTACTTAGTCGTTTAGAGTTTTTTTAGCAAATTGATTAGAAACGGCGATCCGGCTGCTCAAGAGTCGGTTGTAAAAGGCTAGAAGCCGGCTTAAACTATGTACATGCTTTGAGTCCTTAGCCATTTTTCATGTGGACACCCACACTAACTTACTCCTGCCCCACCAGACAGTCGCTCTGCGAGCTGCGGCTTCTGACAGGAGACGGCTTAAGTCACTACTAGGAAAAGGCCTACTAGTGGCGCACATGTTTTGCCTACTAATGGCGCACTACAGGTGCGCCACTAGCACCACGCCATTAGAATTTTTTACTAATGGAGCACCACTGGTGCGCCATTAGTATTTGGTATACTAATGGCGCACCACAGGTGCGCCATTAGTATCCCACAGGTGCGCCATTAGTATCCCACAGGTGCGCCATTAGTATGTGGTATACTAATGGCGCACCTCATGGAAGTGCGCCATTAGTAACAAATTTTTTTTAAAAAAATCGTTTTTTCTTAATCTCAGGTCACTATTTCACATATGAGATATCCAACACATATATATACAACAAGCATCCATATAACAATCATATCCAACACACAAGTTTCATCATATATACATACATAGCCAACAAATAGTTCCATCGTTACATATTACAAAAGTTTCACATTGTTCATCCAACACCGTTATTCATCAATTCACAAAAGTTTCACATTGATACAAAATAAAAACACAAATGGAAAAGAAGCACTCCATCCATGCAAGCTTCCGTGAATTAAATCAAATCTGCAAAATGATAAACAAGAAGTTAGAAGAAGAAGAAGAAGAAGAAGAGAAGAAGAAGAAGACTAGAAGAATACTAGAAGAAGAAGAACACTAGAAGAATACTAGAAGAAGAATAAGAAGAAGAATAAGAAGAATAAGAAGAAGACTATAAGCTTATTATGTAAAATTGATCATTTTGTGCTAACATAAGTAATTTTGGAGCTAACCTATAGGAAACTAAGCATATAAGCTCTCTAAGTTAGCATATTAGAGCCAACTTAGGTAAAATGAAGCTAACCTATGTCATTTTGGAAAAGAAGAAGAATAAGAAGAAGACTATAAGCTTATTATGTAAACTTGATCATTTTGTGCTAACATAAGTAATTTTGGAGCTAACCTATAGGAAACTAAGCATATAAGCTCTAAGTTAGCATATTAGAGCCAACTTAGGTAAAATGAAGCTAACCAATGTCATTTTGGAAAAGAAGAAGAATAAGAAGAATAAGAAGAAGACTATAAGCTTATTATGTAAACTTGATCATTTTGTGCTAACATAAGTAATTTTGGAGCTAACCTATAGGAAACTAAGCATATAAGCTCTAAGTTAGCATTTGCAGCCAACTTAGGTAAAATGAAGCTAACCTATGTCATTTTGGAAAACAAGAAGAATAAGAAGAAGACTATAAGCTTGCTATGTAAACTTGATCATTTTGTGCTAACATAAGTATTTTTGGAGCTAACCTATAGGAAACTAAGCATATAAGCTCTAAGTTAGCATATTAGAGCCAACTTAGGTAAAATGAAGCTAACCTATGTCATTTTGGAAAAGAAGAAGAATAAGAAGAAGACTATAAGCTTATTATGTAAACTTGATCATTTTGTGCTAACATAAGTTATTTTGGAGCTAACCTATAGGAAACTAAGCATATAAGCTCTAAGTTAGCATATTAGAGCCAACTTAGGTAAAATGAAGCTAACATATGTCATTTTGGAAAAGAAGAAGAATAAAAAGAAGACTATAAGCTTATTATGTAAACTTGATCATTTTGTGCTAACATAAGTAATTTTGGAGCCAACCTATAGGAAACTAAGCATATTAGAGATAACATAGGTAACTAAGTATATATATATATATATATATATATCATTTTGGAGATCTGACATACCTGACATAGTTCAGTTCTCATTGTTCTTCTCCTTCTCCTTCCTCAGCCTGATGCGCCAAGAGCGGCGAGGCGGTGGAGGCAGCTATGGGATGTAGTCTTCTACCACAATTGGCGTGGTCATGTCGCCCAGCTGTGGGATCGCCGGCGCCACCACCGATGCGTGGTCATTGTCAGGCACCACCACCATCGCGAGGCCACCTTCAGGCAGGACGGGCACGACCATCGCTAGGTCATCCTCAACCACCACCATCTCTTGCCCATGGTCAGCCACCACCATCTCTTGCCCTTGGTCAGCCACCACCAGCGCTAGGTCATCCTCAGCCTGATGCCCATCGTCATCCTGCAGCTCCTCATCCCCACTCTGCTCCTCTTCTCCCCCACTCCAGTCCGGATCATCCTTCTTGTTGCCTTTGCTGCTGCCAGAATCGCTGCTGCTTTCGCTAAAGCTAGAATCGCTGTTGCTTTTGCTACAACCATAATCGCTGCTGTTTTGGCTGTAGCCAGTGTCGCTGCTGCTTCTCCCATTGCCTGTCCAAATGCAACAATGACCGTTAACAATCGATGTGAGACAAAGCCAAATGTAGAGGAATAAGAAGAGGCAGAATGCACTGGCATCTTCGTCGTCAGCGTAGCGCATGCGACACATAGTCGCGTTGAAAACCTTCACGATGAGCATTGTGGCGTCATCATCGTACCTGAAGAGAAGAAAGTACCCGATCCGCAGGTCGTAGGCACTCTAGAACTTCTCCCAGCCACGGCACAGGTACATGTGGCCCTCCTCGATCACCAACTCCACGTCCCACAACCTGCGAACCCTGCTGCCGGCCTGTCGGAGCTTCACATTATCTGGCGGATCTTCACCCATCATGTTCATAAAAGTGTCAGGCAGCCTCTGCAATTTGGGACAAGGAGTGATGTAGCAAACAACAGAGTTATCATAATGAGATGGGTGAAGGCGAGATCTCTCGTTTGATATATCTGCCTCGTGGCTGATACTGAAGAACTCGAAAGCATCCAACTCGTACTCTGGTGAGGCAGAGCAGCGGTGGTTGCTTCCCCCATCTCTGATAAGCAGCAGAAGAGACCAATTAGTAACCTTACAACATTATAGCAGCATAAATTTTGAGCAGAAGATAATCAACTACACCAATGCACTTCCGAAGTTCCCGCTTCCCACCCATGATGTTGTTAAGCGAGGACTAGTGCCAAATGCATTTTCGGTACAAAAATACATCACAGGCCACTATGTTATTTAATATCATTCTTCTCGAAGACTAATGATTGTTACATCCTACTAAAATGATGTTTTGTCCTCAGAGATGTCTCATTATGAAGAAGCAGCAAATAAACACTTGAAAAAAGCTCTCGTCCTCGAAGATGCATTCTTGGTTATATTACCGTTCTGAGTTATGTGTTCTGTTATTTTATTTGAAGACATGAAGGGTTACTTATTTGAAGATGCTACTCCTAAGAAAGGTCAACTTTTCGATCATCAGCCTCTACAATTAAACAATGATGCATTCTTCCTTTTCCTTTCCATCTTCTTCTTCTCCACCTCTCTTCTTTTCTTGTTCACCTTTTTCTTTCTTCTCCTTCCTCCTCCTCCTCTTCTCCTTCTTCCTTTCTTGTTCTGTTTTTCAACTTTCTTTTTATTCTTCTTCCTTTTTTTCCTTTTTCCTCTTCTTCTTTTTTTCAACTTTCTTCTTCTTCTAATTATCTAAACCTAAATCTAGCACTAACCTAAACCAATCACTAACCTAAACCTATCAATAACCTAATCAAACCTAAACAGCAAAGAAAAACAGTAGAAAAAAACAAAAAAAATGCTCACCTTGGCTCCGGGGGCAGGGGGTGGTGGTGGACGGCCGCGGTTAGGGCAGCGGCGGCGGGCCTGGCTCTGGGGGGCGCGAGGCGGACGCAGGGAGCCCGCGGCGAGCCTGGCTCCGGGGCGGCGCCGGCGCAGGGGCGGCGACGAGCTTGGCTCCGGGGCGGCGCGGGCGCAGGGGCTGACGGGCAGGTGGGGGGGCGGCGGGGCACCAGGGGGGCGCCGTTCGGGCGACGGGGCGCCGGGGCGGTGGCGGGTGGTGGGGGCGACGGGGCGAGGGGTGGTGGGGCCAGGGGGCGGTCGCGGGTGGCGGTGGTTGGGACGGTGGGGCGATGGGGCGAGGGGAGGTGGGGCAAGGGGCGGCGAGGGGAGGGGGCGACAGGGCGAGGGGTGGTGGGGCTCGGCATTACTAACGAATTTTTTTTATTTTTTTCAAAACTACTAATAGCGCACGGTGGGTGTGGTGCGCCATTACTATGTCACTAGTAATGGCGCACTATATCACGGTGCGCCATTAGTAACAATTTTTTTCCAAAACTACTAATGGCGCACCACACACCAGGTGCGCCATTAGTAATATATTACTAATGGCGCACCAACACATGGTGTGCCATTAGTATATAGTAATGGCGCACCACATGTCTGGTGCGTCATTAGTGGTCATATCATCTATAGCCCTTTTCCTAGTAGTGAGTGCCACACACTACTTGTCCGACTACAGGAAGTCATTTCATAGTATAAGGCGGCAAGTCCCCGGGCCGACTAGTCGAACCCGGTGCCCAACGGCATAACAATGAATAACATACTCATAGGCATAATTCTTATCATACAGATAAAAGAGGTCAGTCCCTGAGCTCTTCTCGGGGGGCCCGAGGTTTTCGTACTTCAATACAAAAGGTAGCGTGGTACATATTGCATTAACTATAAAATCTTCGGAGGAGGTTTGCATTCTATGGCCGCTCCATCTCTTTGCCGGAGTCGTCACTCTTGCGTGCTCGGGGCTTCTGAGCATCCATCAGGTAGTAGGAGTCGTTGCCCAACACTATGCTGATGATGAAGGGGTCTTCCCAAGGTGCCGGGAGCTTGTGCTGGCCGGCTGTTCGCTGGATCAGCCGGAGCACAAGATCTCCTTCTGGAAAGATCTCGGCTTGACCTTTCAGTTGTAGTATCGGCGCAGGCTCTGCTGGTAGATGCTGGATCGGCTGAGTGCCAACAGCCGGCCCTCTTCCAGCAGATCGACGCCGTCTTGACGTGCTTCTTATGCTTCCTCCTCGGTGTACATGGTGATTCGAGGGGAGTCGAATTCTATGTCCATTGGGATGACGGCTTCGGCACCGTAGACAAGGAAGAAGGGCGTGAAGCCGGTTGACTTGTTTGGAGTTGTGTGCAGGCTCCAGAGGATGGCTAACAACTCGTCAAGCCAGCAGCCGGCCAAGCGCTCCAGAGGCTCGACCAGTCGAGGCTTGATGCCGGACAGGATGAGGCCATTCGCCCATTCTACCTGGCCGTTGGATTGCGGATGGGCAACGGACGCTAAGTCCAGTCGAATGCCCTGTGTCGCGCAGAAACGGGTCAAGGCACCTTTGGCAAAGTTCGTGCCGTTGTCGATGATGATGCTGTGTGGTATGCCGTACCGAATTGTGATGTCAGAGATGAAGGTCACAGTAGTCGGACCATTCAACTTCTTGATTGGTTTTACTTCATTAGTGCAGAACCGGGCAATAGCACCGGTTCGTAAGGCCCTTTAGTGCCGGTTTGGTAACCGGCGCTAATGTGTAGGCACTAAAGCCCCCCCCCCCTTTAGTACCGGTTCAGCACGAACCGGTGCTAAAGGGCAACCACGTGGCACGAGCCAGCTTCGGGGGTAGGGAGCCCTTTAGTACCGGTTGGTGTCACCAACCAGTATTAAAAGGTTGGGGGGTTTTGGGTTTATGATTTCTTTTCCATTTAATTTTGTGTTTTCCATTTAATTATTTTTCGTTTGCTGGTATTTTACGATACTACATATTGTACATGTTATGCATAGATATAAATAGAATTTCTAGTAGAACCGATCATAATATATATATATATATATAATTTCTCCTAATTGGTGCCTTAGGAGCCAGTGGCATTAGCCTAATTGGTGCCTTCGGAGCACGATAACAATTGGAAGTGGTTCATGGGGGCGGTAGCGGGTAATTGTATTCTCCTTTGGGATCTATGACATAGTCGAGCAAAAATCCCGCTATTTCCTCTTGAATTGCTTCTATGTGGTCCTCTATTAGGAGCTTCTCTCGCACCTCTTTGAACTGTTAAGAAGAAGATCAATATGCATGTGTATTAGTTGTGTGACTAGATATCGATTATGGTGTAAAAATTGTGAATAGTGTTCTGACAAACGTACCCACTCCTGTCTTTGAGATTTGCTCCTTTCGGACGTCATCATGCGAATGTTCTCACAAACGTAGTATGCACACAGATTATTCCCTGGCACCTGCTTCAGGGCCTTTACGAGAATGGAATTTGATCAGATAATAATTAATCAAGGATGATAATTAAAGAGATGGCAGCCAGGTAGTACTACTTAACTACTTACCTGGGATCGATACCATTTCAGATTTTGTTTCCATGGGCCTGGAGTGACCCTGATGAACTTTGCCCAAGCCCTGCCCGCCGACAAAGAAAATGAATAAATGGGTTATTAAATAGTTTTTATCAGGAAATGACGAACTAATTAAATAGGCTGAGATATAGTTAATAATGACTGAAATTACCTGTTGACTATCCCCTTCACGATGGTGTAGTCACTTGCTTTCTTAAGTAGTGAGTCTAGTACTTCAACTGTTTCTTCATCAACTTGAATGATTAACAAGATCCAGTGAAATCTGCATGCACACACGTTTTCATGTCTTAATTAAGCGGGCATATGTAAGCAAAAACATGCATGTAGCTAGCTAGTAGGCAAAAACAGAATTTGTAGTACAAGACAGTGTGACTCACTCGAAGTTGTAAGGAAGTAGTATATCTTCATTGTATTTGAGGCGCTTGAAGTACTCTAGCATGCTTTCCTCTACACTTTTTTCGTAATATGAATCTATTTTCCATGTGTATTCATTAATGGTATTTGGGTCAACGAACCCAATGCCATAGCGTCCACCTTTTTTCATTTCATAAATCTTCATCCTGCATAATACCACAGAAAAGAATATAGTGAGGATAATTATAGGTAATGATTGATCAAAATGATCACTACAGCTAGCTTGAGACTTAAATTACAGAAAGAAACCACTTACAGACAATAGCAACTGACGATAGATTTGTCGAGTGCGTCTTGATTGTATAGCTAAAATAGTTCTTAATACTCAACGGTCACAGCTTTCTCATGGTAGTAATGATCCTTCTTGACATTCACCATGAGGGACTCTCGATTGGAAATCTTGGTAATGTCCATGTACCATTGATGCAATTCATACATTCTCGTTGGGAGCTTATTGACCTCATCTGGCTCGACCAAAGGTTGGCCCCGGACATATTTCTGTTTTATTTCCTCCTCTCTAGTCGGAGACATGGGCTCGATATCGAGGAGTTGTCCAACAGTGATCCCGATCGTTTCAGCCTACGCAATATGCTCCTCGGTTATTACCACATCGCCCACCCCGGGAACGTTAACGGTTTCCCCACAATAATATTGGACGCGCCTACTCTCATGTGTTGTTGGCACAACAAGCAGGGGGATTGATTGCGCCGCCTGTTCTCCTAGTTGGGGAACGGTTTGACCGCTCCTTTTGCCAGCTGATTTGCTCGAGCTCGAGCTCGCCTCTTTCTGTAGACGTGCTCGATTTAACTTCTTGATGTGGCGCTCATAGTCTATGTCAACAGGCTTGGGAGCTGGTGCTCTAGCCATACGAATGAAGTGGTCAATCTTTTCCACACGCATTTTCTCCCTTGGCGACGGTGGCGGTTTCGGTGCAAAATGGGCTTCCAACTCCGCCTTCGATATGGCTACGTTTTCCTCCTCGGACTTGTCGTAAGGCCTCTGCGGAAGAGGCGCGAGGCTTGGACCATATTGAAATCGCTTGCCTCCGCCTGTACCTCCAGTACTCCCTCGACTTGTACCGCTACGCACCATAGCTGAGGCGGCTCCCTTCCGTGATTGCCGAGGCGGCAAAGACGGCTAACGTGGCTGAGTTGGAGGAGGAGGAGTGGCCTGAAGCTGTGCCGGACTTGGAGGAGGAGTGTCCTGAAGCTGTGCCAGACTTGGAGGAGGAGTGGCCTGATGCTTTGCCGGACTTGGAGGAGGAGGAGTGGCCTGAAGCTGTGCCGGACTTGGAGGAGGAGTGGCCTGACGCGTTGGTGGACTTGGAGGAGCGGGAGTCTGCTGACTCGGTAGCGGACTTCGACGAGGAGTCGGATGACGCGGTGTCGGTGGCCTTCAAAAGATGATGCAATCCTTTCTCCATAGGATGATACGATGGTTGGCCTCTCCCAGTGTGTGCTCATCGTCACCTCCAGGAATGTCAAGCTCTAGCCCCGAATATTGGTCCACCACCTCATCAACCAAGACACGAGCATAGCCCGCTGGAATCGGGTTGCAATGGAAGGTTGCCTCGGGGGATTTGTAAAAGCAAGGGCATCTGTCACCTTCATGGATATGTTCTTCATTTTGAAGTGTAGCTCGCAGTTAGTGTTCTCCATGATGTAATCCACTGGGTAGCTATCCAGCAATGCGTCGCCCGGGGCGGAACCCACGCTGCTTCTCGGCATGGATGGGATTGTGCTATCCAATGGTGGATCATCCACTAGCTGCTGAGACCCCCTTTGCTGCTAAGTGAGTCGATCTGCTCCTGCTGCCGCTGGAATTTGACTGCCAAGTCCGCGTGCGCTGATTCTAGGCCTTGAAGGCATTCATAGTCTAGCTTCCTCTGCTCCTCCTCCATCTTCCTCTTCTTCTCCTCCGCAATCTTCTTTCTCGCACGGGTTCTGTAGTCGGTGTTCCAGTCCGAAAACCCCTCATACCACGGAATAGCGCCCATGCCTCGTGTTCTTCCCAGGTGTTCAGGATTTCCCAGGGCACGCGTAAGCTTGTCGTTCTCTCTGTTGGGCTCAAACACCCCCGATCAAGCCTCTTCTATTGCAACAAGTAGCTTATCTTCGGCTCCGTCCAGACATGCCTTCTTCGAAACTTTGCCTATCTTCGGGTCCAACTCGCCCCCATGCGCATAGAACCAAGTCCTACACCTGGGGGGGCAGCTCAATGTTTCTGGAGTGACACCTGCATCCAGCATCTCTTTCTCAGACTTATCCTTTTTGCGGCATTGGCCTTGTTTATTCTCGACCGTACCTTAGATAATTCCGAATCCTTGAATTTCATGAAATCGTTCCAATGAGCACTTTGCTTCTCTAGTGTTCCCTCAAATACTGGAGTCTTCCTTCCTCCCTTGACGTACTTGGCCCATTCACGAATCTTGTGGTTCTTGAATGCAACCGCCATCTTCCTAAGAGCAGCGTCCTTGACTTTCTCCACATCTGCATCTGTGAAATGATCTGGTAGGGTGAAATGTTCCATGAGCGTTTCCCAAAGCAGAAGTTTTTGTCTGTCGTCGACAAAAGTAACTCCTGGACGTGGCTTCGCTGGCTCTCTCCATTCTTGAAGGGAGATCGGGAGTTGGTCCTTCACAAGAACTCCGCACTGACGAATGAACTTGTCCGCAATCTTCATAGGCGCTAATGGTTCGCCATTAGGTTTGATGGCCTCGATATTGTACTTTACGCCCTCCTTCAACTTTTTGTTCGGGCCTCGTTTCCTATTGCCTGAAGATTTGCTCGATCCGGATGGCTGAAAGAAGAAATATCAATTCATTAATATATCTTCAAGTCATTTAAAACATGTGATGATCACCAGATGCCTGCTTATATAAATATATATACCTTGCCGGTCTTTGTTGTTTCAAGATCAACATTTTCTTTGTCATGTTCATAGTTCATGACTTCATCAATTCGGTCGTCGCGATCGTATATCACATCACCCTCCCCGGTGTTGTTCAGCTATTCGGAGCCGTCATAATCTTCTTCATTCTGATCATCTGGCCTGCGAGGATTGTGTATGATATTGAACAGGGCCTCTTCTCCCTCTCTGCCGGTATTGTCCGCCATAGGTTTTGTTTAACTAATCCAAAAGAAATATATTCAAATTACAATGCATGGATGCAATCAATTAATAAGGAAAAACTGAATCAATCATAGTACATAATAAGCATCATCGAATATAATCTCGAATACGTCGTCTCGAATAATAGACATCATCTCGAATACATCATCTGGAATAATATATATAATCTCGAATAAATCATATCGAATATTACATATCGAATACATCACTAGCTAGCTAGCTAGCTAATAAAGATCGAATACTAGAGAGTAATCTAGGCGGTGGACAACCAAAGTGAAGGAACCATCACTGGATCATAGCTCGGGTGATCTCCCCAAAGAACCTGCCAGGTATTGGAGAACCTGACGTCCATAGCAGCCATGTAGCGAGGGACGTGCTCGTCCTCCTCCCTGACACGGCGATGTACCACCTCCGGCGGGGCCGGCTCCCTCCGCACCGAAAGTGGCCCACGCGAACGCCACCAAAGGATATGAGCGTCGACGACGGGACCCGGGGCCGGGTTCCCCACCAAGCGTCGCGCCCCTAAAGGTAGCACCTCCCAGTGCCAGCCCAGCGGAGCCCAGTCCCGGACATGGGTCCTCTGAAGCAGGACGTCATCGCGAACGGGTCGATGGCGAGGATGCAGGCCAGCCATCGTCGACAACAAATACTATATATATGCCGCAAAAGTAAAGTAACATTTTTAAATGATGGATTGTGATTTCATATATGCAAATTCTAAATTTTATAACTAAAGCTAACATTTCTAATATTTCTATAACTAAAACTAACATTTCTAATATTTCTATAACTAAAAAACATTTCTATATAACTAACATTTCTATATAACTAAAATTTCTAATATTTCTATATAACTAACATTGCTATATAAGTAACATTTCTATAACTAAAACTAACATTTCTAATATTCTATAACTAAAAAACAGAAATATTGCTAACAATTCTATAACAATGTGTGTGTGTGTGTGGTTGGCGGCCAGGGCAGGAGCTCACCGGCGAGGCGCGACGACGGTGGGCGGCGCCGGGGACGGGGACGGAGACGGAGACGGCAACAGGGACAGGACGGCGACGACGGCGACGGGGATGGGCCAGGCGGGGACGACGGGAGGACGGGGCGGGGCGCGGCGACGGGGCGCGGCGCGACGACGGGGACGGGGACGGCGACGGCGACGGACGGCGACCGGGGCAGCGACGACGGGCGGCGGTGACGGGGCAGAGGAGAAAGAAGCAGGGAGAGATGAGAAACTGACAATTTTTTTGAAGTGTTTTCTTATATAGAACCCACCTTTAGTACCGGTTGGAGCCACCAACTGGTACTAAAGGTCTGTTTTGGCCAGGCGAAGCGGCGGGAACCGCACCCCCTTTAGTATCGGGTCGTGGCGCCAACCGGTACTAAAGTCCCCCCTTTAGTACCGGTTGGAGCCACGACCCGGTACTAAAGGGTGTTCGCTGCCAGGCGAGGGGCGCAAAAGTTTAGTCCCACCTTGCTAGCCGAGGGGCACTCGCACCTGCTTATAAGCCCCGCCGTCGGTGCTGTCTCGAGCGCCTCTCTTAAGCAGGCCTTCTGGGCCTACCTCTGCTGCGGTGCCCTATTGGGCCTACTGGGCTAGCAGGCCTACATCTTGGCCCAACTAGAATTTGGGTTTCTAGTCGTATGCAGGCCACTGTCGCACAGTAGGTGGGCTTTTTTCTTATTTTTTTTGCTTTATTTATTTTTGAGTTGTTTTTTTGCTGTATTTAGAGTTTCTTTGTGAATATTTTTGCTTTAGGTACAAAAAATTACAAACTTTCTGTTAGTACCGGTAGTTTACAAATTTGAATAGTTTAAATTTTGAATTATTTGAAATTTGTGTGAATCACTAGTTTGTGAATAACTTAACTTTGAAAATAGATTTTTCAGTGATTCTTTTTTCTTATGTTTAATATTAGTGTGTTTTATCATTATATTCAATTTGGTAATGCTTAGGTTATTTAAAAAATGAAATGCCTTTGTAACGGATGAGTTTTCGTCCGAAACCCTGATACTTCGAAAGAGATTGTCCATTTTGTACACGAAGTGCATCCAGTTTTTGCGGTAACCCTCTCTACTTTTTTGCACATGCTATGTGGGTGAAATTATGATACCATGCCAACTTTCAACCTTTTCTGAGTTCATTTGAAATGCTTTTCAATTTCAGGGTCATTTAGCTGAAAAAATCAGTAAATGCATGAAAGAATTTGCTTGCACATAAAATTTCTTCGCGTTTCAAATGCCAAAACACATAACTAGCTACCCTAACTATTACAGAGATTCCCTCCTGGGTGTGAAACACAGAAGAAAGTGATGATAGTGAAGCCGATCACATCCCAGATCTTTGGGTGTGAAACTTTTTCTTCGCGTGTGTCCCTTTGCGCCGTAGCCATGGAAAATCTTCATCATTTAACTGGATGCTCGGGTCAATATTCACTGTGAATGGAGCAATTTCATCAAACTTTTCATAATCTCCTGACATGTCTGTCTTGTCATCCACTCCCACGATGTTTCTCTTCCCAGAAAGAACTATGTGCCGCTTTGGCTCATCGTACGATGCATTCGCTTCCTTATCTTTTCTTTTTCTCGGCTTGGTAGACATGTCCTTCACATAGAAAACCTGTGCCACATCATTGGCTAGGACGAATGGTTCGTCTGCATACGCAAGATTGTTGAGATCCACTGTTGTCATTCCGTACTGCGGGTCTTCCGTTACCCCGCCTCGTGTCATATTGACCCATTTGCACCGAAACAAAGGGACCTTCAAACCACGTCGATAGTCAAGTTCCCATATGTCCTGTATATAACCATAATATGTTTCCTTTCCCGTCTTGGTTTCTGCATCAAAGCGGACACCACTGTTTTGGTTGGTGCTCTTCTTATCTTGGGCGATCGTGTAAAATGTATTACCATTTATCTCGTACCCTTTGAAAGTCATTATATTCGAAGATGGTAACTGGGACAGCAAGTACATGTCATCTTCAATAGAGGCGTCATGCATGGTACGTGTCTGCAACCAGCTGGCGAAACTCCTGGTTTGTTCACGTGTAATCCAGTCATCAGACCGCTCCGGGTGTTTGGAGCGTAGCAAATTCTTGTGTTCATCCATATACGGAGCCACCAAGGCGGAATTCTGTAGAACTGTGTAGTGTGCTTCAGTGAGAGAATGTCCGTCCATACATATTATTTGTTCCCCTCCTAGCGTGCCTTTTCCATCCAGTCTGCCCTTATGCCGCGATTCAGGAACACCAATCGGCTTAAGGTCAGGAATAAAGTCAATACAAAACTCAATGACCTCCTCATTTTCATGGCCCTTGGAGATGCTTCCTTCTGGCCTAGCACGGTTATGAACATATTTCTTTAAGACTCCCATGAACCTCTCAAAGGGGAACATATTGTGTAGAAATACAGGACCCAAAACGTTAATCTCTTCACATAGGTGAACTAGGACGTGCGTCATGATGTTGAAGAAGGATGGTGGGAACACCAACTCGAAACTGACAAGACATTGCACCAAATCATTCTCTAACCTTGGTATGATTTCTGGATCGATTACCTTCTGAGAGATTGCATTGAGGAATGCACATAGCTTCACAATGGCTAATCGAACGTTTTCCGGTAGAAGCCCCCTCAATGCAACCGGAAGCAGTTGCGTCATAATCACGTGGCAGTCATGAGACTTTAGGTTCTGGAACTTTTTCTCTGCCATGTTTATTATTCCCTTTATATTCGACGAGAAGCCAGACGGTACCTTAATACTGAGCAGGCATTCAAAGAAGATTTCCTTCTCTTCTTTGGTAAGAGCGTAGCTTGCATGACCCTGATGTATGCCGTCTTTTCCGTGCATACGTTGCTGGTCCTCCCGTGCCTCAGGTGTATCTTTTGTCTTCCCATACACGCCCAAGAAGCCAAGCAGGGTCACACAAAGATTCTTCGTCACGTGCATCACGTCGATTGCGGAGCGGACCTCTAGGTCTTTCCAATAGGGCAGGTCCCAAAATATAGATTTCTTCTTCCACATGGGTGCGCGTCCGTCAGCGTCATTCGGAACAGGTTGTCCACCAGGACCCTTTCCAAAGACCACCTTCAAATCCTTGACCATATCATGTACATCAGCACCAGTACGGTGGCGAGGCTTCGTCCGGTGATCCGCCTCACCTTTGAAATGCTTGCCTTTCTTTCTTACGGGATGCCTGCTCGGAAGAAATCGACGATGTCCCAGGTACACATTCTTCTTACAATTAGCCAAATATATACTGTCGGTATCGTCCAAACAGTGCGTGCATGCGCGGTATCCCTTGTTTGTCTGTCCTGAAAGGTTACTGAGAGCAGGCCAATCATTGATGGTCACGAACAGCAACGCCTTTAGGTCAAATTCTTCCCCCATGTGCTCATCCCACGCACGTACACCTGTTCCATTCCACAGTTGTAAGAGTTCTTCAACTAATGGCCTTAGGTACACATCAATGTCGTTGCCGGGTTGCTTAGGGCCTTGGATGAGCACTGGCATCATAATGAACTTCCGCTTCATGCACAACCAAGGAGGAAGGTTATACAAACATAGAGTCACAGGCCAGGTGCTATGGTTGCTGCTCTGCTCCCCAAAAGGATTAATGCCATCTGCGCTTAGACCAAACCATACGTTCCTTGCGTCATCTGCAAACTCCTTCCCGTACTTTCTTTCGATTTTTCTCCACTGCGACCCGTCAGCGGGTACTCTCAACTTTCCGTCTTTCTTACGGTCTTCTCTGTGCCATCGCATCGCCTTGGCATGCTCTTTGTTTTGGAACAAACGTTTCAACCGTGGTATTATAGGAGCATACCACATCACCTTGGCAGGAATCTTCTTCCTGGGGCGCTCGCCCTCGACATCACCAGGGTCATCGCGGCTGATCTTATAGCGCAATGCACCGCATACTGGGCAAGCGTTCAAATCCTCGTACTCACCGCGGTAGAGGATGCAATCATTAGGGCATGCATGTATCTTCTGCACCTCTAACCCTAGAGGGCAGACAACCTTCTTTGCTTCGTACGTACTCTCGGGCAATTCGTTGTCCTTTGGAAGCATATTCTTTATCATTACCAGCAACTTTCCAAATCCCTTGTCAGATACACCATTCTCTGCCTTCCATTGTAGCAATTCCAGTGTGGTGCCCAGCTTTTTCTTGTCACCTACGCAATTCGGGTACAACAATTTTTTGTGATCCTCTAACATGCGCTGCAACTTCTTCTTCTCCAAATCACTTGCGCAGTTTCTCTTTGCATCGGCAATGGCCCGACCTAGATCATCAACGGGCTCATCCGATGCCTCTTCTTCAGCTTCTTCCCGCATTGCCGGCTCAGCTTCTTCCCGCATTACCGGCTCAGCTTCTTCCCTCATTGTTGTATCATCGTATTCAGGGAACCCATGGCCAGGATAGCTGTCGTCGTCCTCTTCTTCTTCATTGTCTTCCATCATAACCCCTCTTTCTCCATGCTTGGTCCAAACATTATAGTGGGGCATGAAACCGGACTCAAACAGGTGGACGTGAATGGTTCTTGACGTAGAGTAATTGTGACCATTCTTACAGCCAGCACATGGACAAGGCATAAAACCATCCGCCCGCTTGTTTGCCTCAGCCGCAAGCAGAAAAGTACGCACGCCATTAATGAACTCGGGAGAGCATCGGTCATCGTACATCCATTGCCGGCTCATCTTCAATACACAGCACCGAAAACACCAAATTAATACAATACATAAAGTTCATACATAAAGATCATACAACACTTAAATGCAACAAACAAATAACTCTCTAGCTAAAGAATTTAAATGCAACAACAAATGCGATCAAGATCGCAACTAAGGTAACAATTGATCCAACAGCATAATGATACCAAGCCTCACTATGAATGGCATATTTTCTAATCTTTCTAATCTTCAAGCGCATTTTCTCCATCTTAATCTTGTGATCATCGACGACATCGGCAACATGCAACTCCAATTCCATCTTCTCCCCCTCAATTCTTTTCAATTTTTCCTTCAAATCCTCGTTTTCTCTTTCAACTAAATTTAACCTCTCGACAATAGGGTCGGTTGGAATTTCCGGTTCAACTACCTCCTACATACAAATATCTATGTCAACTTGATGGGCATAATTTGTCATAAACACGAAATGCAATGAATAGTTTTAAAAGAGAATATACCACATCCGAATCATAACCCGGACGAGGGCCGACGGGGACGGATATCAAAACCATGGCACTATGTATAACAAACAACGTATGGGTAAGATAATTATACGAGTAACTATATATCCAAATCACACAAACATCAATTTTTTATATAAAACTTCATGAACAAGAGGCTCACCACAAGGTGGTGCCAGCGACGGGACGTTGCGAGCGATCCACGGTGGTTACGACGGAGATTTAGAAGGTACTAAGTAAACCACACCTACATATGGAAACTAAGTGTTATTTTTGACCTCAAATTGCACATAAATCAAATACTAGCACATATATATAATTCCTCCCAAATTACTAAACTCAAAAATCAATCACTATATAAAGCATTGCACGAGCTAATCTAGCAATGAGAGATGAAAGGACAAAGTTGCTAACCTTTGTGATCATTTGAATGGATGGGGGCCTTCAAATCTTGACAAATTTTGGGCAAAATGTGTGATGAGCTTGAGAGGAAGAGGGAAGAGAACAGAGAGGAGAGGGGAATGGGGAATAACAGAGCGAGCTCGGGTGGACGAAGGGTCTATGTAGGACGACCTTTAGTACCAGTTCGTGATACGGCCCGGTACTAAAGGTGCTGGAGGGGCCCCGGACTGACAACATCCTACCACCACTCACTTTAGTACCGGTTTGTGGCACGAACCGATGCTAAAGGTTCGCCACGAACCGGTACTAATGAGAGCGGCCGGCTAGCCGTTGGAACCGGCACTAATGCACACATTAGTGCCGGCTCAAATTCAAACCGGCACTAATGTGCTTCACGTTTGACCCTTTTTCTACTAGTGCTTCTATCCACTTGGTGAACTTGTCCACTGCGACAAGTAAGTGAGTCAAGCCGCCTCGTGCAGTCTTGAATGGTCCCACCATGTTCAGGCCCCAAACAGCAAAGGGCCAGGCAATGGGAATAGTCTTGAGTGCAGAAGCCGGCTAATGTGGCTTGGAGCAGAACTTCTGGCACCCCTTGCATTTTTGGACCAAGGCCTTGGCGTCTTCAAGAGCAGTTGGCCAGAACAAACCATGGCAGAAGGCTTTGGCGACGACTGCTCTTGAAGCCGCGTGGTGACCACACTCGCCTTGATGGATGTCCTTGAGAATTGCTTGGCCCTGCTCCGGCTCCACGCAGCGCTGGTAGACACCAGTGATGTTGCGCCTTACAAGCTCTCTGTTGGCTATGGTGTAGGCTGCCCCCGGCGTTGCACTTGTCGAGCTAAGATCTCATCAGTTGGCAGCTCTTTGTTCACCAGGAATTTGAGGATGGGCTGGGCCCACGAAGGGGCTGCAATTTCTGCAACTGTCAGGACTGCGACTTGGACGAGGGCGGCTGGGCCGGGAGGCGGTGGGTTGGAGTCGACAGCCGCTTGTTGTGTCGATGAAGTCCCCGGGCTGATTGGGGCAGTCCCCGGGCCGGGTGCGACTGCCATGATCCCCGTGCAGCCTGCCGGAATACTCGTGCCGTCTGCGGGGGCTCTCGAGCCGGATCCGACTGCTTCAGGAGGAGCCGGCACGAAGATAGAGTCTGACTCTGGCGATGGCTTGACAGACGGCTTGAGGAGGCGCTGAAGGGCGACGCCGAACGGTATTGCTTGACGGGTGGAGCCGATTCGTGCCAGGGCGTCTGCTTGGTCGTTGTCGTTTCCTGGCACATGGAGAAACTCGCACCCCTCAAAATATCCACTTTGTTGTTGTACGAGGAAGCGGCAGCTCACCATGTTTGCGTCTTTGGTGTCCCAATCGCCTGACGACTGCTGGACCACCAAGTCGGAGTCACCATAGCACAGGATCCGTCGAATGCCGAGCTCTTTGGCCAGCCGGAGCCCATGAATGAGTGCCTCGTATTCGGCGACGTTGTTGGAGGCGGCAAAATGGATTTGTAGCACATATTTGAGCTTGTCGCCTTTGGGGGAGGTGAGGACGATGCCGGCTCCCAAGTTGGTGCGCATCTTGGAGCCGTCAAAATGCATTCGCCAATGGGTCGAGTCAGGCGCTGGCGGCAGATACTGGGTCTCGGCCCAGTCGACAAGGAAGTTGGCCAGCGCTTGCGACTTGATGGCGGTGCGAGGCTGGTAGTAGATGGTGTAGGGGGTCAAATCTATGGCCCATTTGTCCACTAGGACCGACGCATCCTGGCTCCCGATGATCTCGGCTAGCGGAGCCGTGCAAACCACAGTGATTGGATGCTCTTGAAAGTACGGCTTCAATTTCTTGGCGGCAAAGTGCACGCCGTAGCACATCTTCTGGTAGTGGGGTAGTTTTGCTTGGAGGTCGAAAGCACTTCACTCAAATAATATACCGTCTCTGGATTGGTAGTGCCTTGCCTTCCTCCTTGCGCTCTACCCCGATGACTGTGCTGACTACTCGGCTGGTGGCGGCGATGTAGAGGAGCATGGTTTCCTTAGGAGTCGGAGCCGCCAGGACAGGTGGAGTAGTAAACATCTTCTTTAGTTGGAGAAAATCTTCATCCGCCTTGTGATTCCACTCGAAAAAGTGGTCTTCTTCATGAGTTGGTATAGGGGGAGAGCCTTCTCGCCTAGCCGACTGATGAATCGGCTGATGGATGCCAAACAGCCGGTGAACTTTTGTACGTCCACAGTCGGCTGGGTACCTCCATCCTTTCAATGGCCTTGATCTTCACAGGGTTGCACTCTATGCCGCGTTCAGAGACCAGGAAGCCAAGAAGCTGGCCGGCTGGTACTTTGAAGACGCATTTCTCTGGGTTGAGCTTGATTTGAAATCGGCGCAAGTTCTCAAATGTCTCCTTGAGGTCTTCCAGCAGTGTTCCATGCTTCTCCGTCTTCACCACCACATCGTCCACGTAAACATGGGCATTTCTGCCGAGTTTCTTAAGGAGGCACTTCTGCATGCAATGTTGGAAGGTGGCATCGACATTCCTCAAGCCGAACGTCATGGTCAAGTAGCAGAAGGCTCCAAACGGCGTGATGAAGGCGTTCTTCAGCCTATTAGCCGGGTTCAACTTGATCTGGTGATATCCCGAATATGCATCCAAGAAACTCAACAACTCGCATCCGGCTGTGGAGTCTATTACTTGGTCGATCCTTGGCAAAGCGAACGGGTCCTTGGGGCATGCTTTGTTGAGGCTAGTGTAGTCAATACACATACGCCTTCCTATTTGGCTAGCCATTCTGGAAAGAACACTTCCATGATAAAGTCGGCTGCCAGCAGCCGGGCTATCTCTTCTCCAACAACTCTTCTCTTCTCTTCTGACAAGCGGCGCAAGGGCTGCCTGACTGGCTTGGCATCAGATCGGACATGTAATTTGTGCTCGGCGAAATCCGTCAGGACACCTGGCATGTCTTTGGGGGACCATGCGAAGATATCCTGATTCTCACGGAGGAAATCGACGAGCTCGCCTTCCTATTTGCTGTCGAGGTTGGCATCTACGACAGCGTACCTCTCTGGGTGTTCCGGGTCCAAGGGTATCTTCTTCGTTTCTTTGGCCGGCTTGAACGAGCCCTCAGCTTCCGACTCCCTGGGATCGGGTGACATCTTTGGCTGCTTGCTTGCCATCTCCACAACCCGGTCAAGGAGCCACTTCTCAGTTGCGATCACGAGGGACTCGGCCAGTCGACTGCTCTCAGCTGCACAAGCAGACGACTTCTTGTAGTCGCCAGTTATGGTCAGAATCCCCTTGGAACTCGGCATCTTCATCTTGAGGTAGGCATAGTGGGGGACAGCCATGAACTTGGCCAGGGCAGGTCGGCTAAGTAGCGCATGGTATGGGCTCTCAAGGTCCACCACCTCGAACCAAATTGACTCTCGGCGGAAGTGATCTTTGTCTCCAAAGAGGACGTCAATCAAGATCTTGCCGATTGGTGAGCAGGAAAGGCCAGGAACTATGCCATGGAACACCGTCCGACCGGACTAAAGCTGTCTCTGTCTGATTCCTAATTTCTCCATGGTATCCTTGTATAGGATGTTGATGGTGCTGCTGCCGCCGTCCATCAGGACCCTGAAGAAGTGAGCAGCTCGCTTGTCCGTGGCAAAGGTGGCGTCCAAAATCAAGGCATAGGAGCCGGGTTTGGGCATTACTTTCGGGTGGTCAGCTCTGCTCCAGCTGATGGGCTTCTTAGACCAATGCATGAACTCTGGTGTATTAGTGTTGGAAATATGCCCTAGAGGCAATAATAAATTAGTTATTATTATATTTCCTTGTTCATGATAATTGTTTATTATCCATGCTAGAATTGTATTGATAGGAAACTCAGATACATGTGTGGATACATAGACAACACCATGTCCCTAGTAAGCCTCTAGTTGACTAGCTCGTTGATCAATAGATGGTTACGGTTTCCTGACCATGGACATTGGATGTCGTTGATAATGGGATCACATCATTAGGAGAATGATGTGATGGACAAAGACCCAATCCTAAGCCTAGCACAAGATCATGTAGTTCGTATGCTAAAGCTTTTCTAATGTCAAGTATCATTTCCTTAGACCATGAGATTGTGCAACTCCCGGATACCGTAGGAGTGCTTTGGGTGTACCAAACGTCATAACGTAACTGGGTGACTATAAAGGTGCACTACGGGTATCTCCGAAAGTGTCTGTTGGGTTGGCACGAATCGAGACTGGGATTTGTCACTCCGTGTAAACGGAGAGGTATCTCTGGGCCCACTCGGTAGGACATCATCATAATGTGCACAATGTGATCAAGGAGTTGATCACGGGATGATGTGTTACGGAACGAGTAAAAGAGACTTGCCGGTAACGAGATTGAACAAGGTATCGGGATACCGACGATCGAATCTCGGGCAAGTATCGTACCGCTAGACAAAGGGAATTGTATACGGGATTGATTAAGTCCTTGACATCGTGGTTCATCCGATGAGATCATCGTGGAACATGTGGGAGCCAACATGGGTATCCAGATCCCGCTGTTGGTTATTGGCCGGAGAGTCGTCTCGGTCATGTCTACGTGTCTCCCGAACCCGTAGGGTCTACACACTTAAGGTTCGGTGACGCTAGGGTTATAGAGATATTAGTATGCGGTAACCCGAAAGTTGTTCGGAGTCCCGGATGAGATCCCGGATGTCGCGAGGAGTTCCAGAATGGTCCGGAGGTAAAGAATTATATATAGGAAGTGCTATTTTGGCCATCGGGACAAGTTTCGGGGTCACCGGTATTGTACCGGGACCACCGGAAGGGTCCCGGGGGTCCACCGGGTTGGGCCACCTGCCCCGGGGGGGCACATGGGCTGTAGGGTGTGCGCCTTGGCCTACATGGTCCAAGGGCACCAGCCCCTAGAGGCCCATGCGCCAAAGGGACAAGAGGAGGGGAGAGTCCTAAAGGGGGAAGGCACCTCCGAGGTGCCTTGGGGAGGATGGACTCCTCCCCCCTTGGCCGCACCCTTCCTTGGAGGAAGGGGCAAGGCTGCGCCCTCCCCCTCTCCCTTGGCCCTATATATAGTGGGGGGAAGGGAGGGCAACCATACCTAAGCCCTGGCGCCTCCCTCTCCCTCCCATGACACATCTCCCTCCTCCCGCAGCGCTTGGCGAAGCCCTGTTGGAATCCCGCTACTTCCACCACCACGCCGTCGTGCTGCTGGATCTCCATCAACCTCTCCTTCCCCCTTGCTGGATCAAGAAGGATGAGACGTCACCGGGCTGTACGTGTGTTGAACGCGGAGGTGCCGTCCGTTCGGCACTTGGTCATCGGTGATTTGGATCACGACGAGTACGACTCCATCAACCCCGTTCACTTGAACGCTTCCGCTTAGCGATCTACAAGGGTATGTAGATGCACTCTCCTTCCTCTCGTTGCTAGTCTCTCCATAGATAGATCTTGGTGACACGTAGGAAAATTTTGAATTATTGCTACGTTCCCCAACAGTGGCATCATGAGCTAGGTCTATTGCGTAGATTCTATGCACGAGTAGAACACAAAGTAGTTGTGGGCGTTGATTTTGTTCAATATGCTCACAGTTACTAGTCCAATCTTGATTCGGCGGCATTGTGGGATGAAGCAACCCGGACCAACCTTACACGTACGCTTACGTGAGACCGGTTCCACCGACTGACATGCACTAGTTGCATAAGGTGGCTGGCGGGTGTCTGTCTCTCCCACTTTAGTCGGATCGAATTCGATGAAAAGGGTCCTTATGAAGGGTAAATAGCAATTGGCATATCACGTTGTGGTTTTTGCGTAGGTAAGAAACGTTCTTGCTAGAAACCCATAGCAGCCACGTAAAACATGCAAACAACAATTAGAGGACGTCTAACTTGTTTTTGCAGGGTATGCTATGTGATGTGATATGGCCAAGAAGAATGTGATGAATGATATGTGATGTATGAGATTGATCATGTTCTTGTAATAGGAATCACGACTTGCATGTCGATGAGTATGACAACCGGCAGGAGCCATAGGAGTTGTCTTAATTTATTTATGACCTGCGTGTCAACATAAACGTCATGTAATTACTTTACTTTATTGCTAACCGTTAGCTATAGTAGTAGAAGTAATAGTTGACGAGACAACTTCATGAAGACACGATGATAGAGATCATGATGATGGAGATCATGGTGTCATGCCGGTGACAAGATGATCATGGAGCCCCAAGATGGAGATCAAAGGAGCTATATGATATTGGCCATATCATGTCACTATTATTTGATTGCATGTGATGTTTATCATGTTTATACATCTTGTTTACTTAGAACGACGGTAGTAAATAAGATGATCCCTCACTAAAATTTCAAGAAGGTGTTCCCCCTAACTGTGCACCGTTGCGAAAGTTCGTCGTTTCGAAGCACCATGTGATGATCGGGTGTGATAGATTCTTACATTCACATACAACGGGTGTAAGCCAGATTTACACACGCGAAACACTTAGGTTGACTTGACGAGCCTAGCATGTACAGACATGGCCTCGGAACACAAGAGACCGAAAGGTCGAGCATGAGTCGTATGGTAGATACGATCAACATGAAGATGTTCACCGATGTTGACTAGTCCGTCTCACGTGATGATCGGACACGGCCTAGTTGATTCGGATCATGTAATCACTTAGATGACTAGAGGGATGTCTATCTGAGTGGGAGTTCATAAGATGAACTTAATTATCCTGAACATAGTCAAAAGGTCTTCGCAAATTATGTCGTAGCTCGTGTTTCAGTTCTACTGTTTAGTTATGTTCCTAGAGAAAATTTAGTTGAAAGTTGATAGTAGCAATTATGCGGACTAGGTCCGTAAACTGAGGATTGTCCTCATTGCTTCATAGAAGGCTTATGTCCTTAATGCACCGCTCAGTGTGCTGAACCTCGAACGTCGTCTGTGGATGTTGCGAACATCTGACATACACATTTTGATAACTACGTGATAGTTCAGTTAAACGGTTTAGAGTTGAGGCACCGAAGATGTTTTAAAACATCGCGAAACATATGAGATGTTTCGAGGGCTGAAATTGGGATTTCAGGCTCGTGCCCACGTCAAGAGGTATAGGACCTCCAACGATTTTCTTAGCCTGCAACTAAGGGAGAAAAGCTCAACTGTTGAGCTTGTGCTCAAATTGTCTTAGTACAACAATCATTTGAATCGAGTGGGAGTTGATCTGCCAGATGAGATAGTGATGTTTCTCCGAAGTCATTACCACCAAGCTGCTAGAGCTTCGTGATGAACTATAATATATCAGGGACATATATGATGATCCTTGAGATATTCGCGATGTTTGACACCACAAAAGTAGAAATCAAGAAGGAGCATCAATTGTTGATGGTTGGTGAAACCACTAGTTTCAAGAAGGGCAAGGGCAAGAAGGGATACTTCATTAAACGGCAAATCAGCTGCTGCTCTAATGAAGAAACCCAAAGTTGAACCCAAACCCGAGACTAAGTGCTTCTGTAATAAGGGGAACAGCCACTGGAGCAGAATTACCCTAGATACTTGGTAGATGAGAAGGCTGGCAAGGTCGATAGAAGTATATTGGATATACATTGTGTTGATGTGTACTTTACTAGTACTCCTAGTAGCACCAGGGTATTAGATACCGGTTCGGTTGCTAAGTGTTAGTAACTCGAAATAAAAGCTACGGAATAAACGGAGACTAGCTAAAGGTGAGCTGACGATATGTATTGGAAGTATTTCCAATTTTGATATGATCAAGCATCGCACGCTCCCTCTACCATCGAGATAGGTGTTTGCGTTGAGCATAGACATGATTGGATTATGCCTATCGCAATACGGTCATTCATTTAAGGAGAATAATGGTTACTCTGTTTATTTGAATAATACCTTCAATGGTCTTACACCTAAAATGAATGGTTTATTGAATCTCGATCGTAGTGATACACATGTTCATGCCAAAAGATAGTAATGATAGTACCACCTACTTGTGGCACGGCCACGTAAGTCATATCGGTATAAAACGCATGAAGAAGCTCCATGTTGATGGATCTTTGGGCTCACTCGTTTTTGAAAAGATTGAGACATGCGAACCATGTCTATTGGTAGATATGCATGAAGAAACTCTATACAGATGGATCGTTTGGACTCACTTGATTTTGAATCACTTGAGACATGCAAATCATACCACACAGGCAAGATGACTGAAAGCCTCGTTTTCAGTAAAATGGAACAAGATAGCAACTCGTTGGAAGTAACACATTTTGATGTGTGCAGTCCAATGAGTACTGAGGCGTATAGTGGATATCGTTATGTTCTTCACAGATGATTTGAGTAGATGTTGAGTATATTTACTTGATGAATCACGAGTCTGAATTATTGAAAGGTTCAAGTAATTTCAGGGTGAAGTTGAAAGATCATCGTGACAAGAGGATAAAATATCTATGATATGATCATAGAGATAAATATCTGAATTACGAGTTTGGCATAGAATTAAGACATTGTGGAAATTGTTTCACAACTAATATAGCCTGGAACACCATAGTGTGATGGTGTGCCCGAACATCATAACTGCACCCTATTGGATATGATGCATACCATGATGTCTCTTATCGAATTACCACGATAGTTTATGGGTTAGGCATTAGAGACAACCACATTCACTTTAAATAGGGCACCACGTAATTCCGATGAGGTGACACCGTATGAACTATGGTTTAGAGAAACCTAAGCCGTCATTTCTTAAAAGTTTGGGGCTGCGACGCTTATGTGAAAAAGTTTCAGGCTGATAAGCTCGAACCCAAAGCGGATAAATGCATCTTCATAGAATACCCAAAACAGTTGGGTATACCTCCTATTTCAGATCTGGAAGCAAAAGTGATTGTTTCTGGAAACGGGTCCTTTCTCGAGGAAAAGTTTCTCTCGAAAGAATTGAGTGGGAGAATGGTGGAGACTTGATGAGGTTATTGAACCGTCACTTCAACTAGTGTATAGCAGGGCACATAGAGTTGTTCCTGTGGCACCTACACCAATTGAAGTGGAAGCTTATGATATTGATCATGAGACTTCGGATCAAGTCACTACCAAACCTCGTAGGATGACAAGGATGCGTACTACTTCAGAGTGGTACGTAATCCTGTCTTGGAAGTCATGTTGCTAGACAACAATGAACCTACGAGCCATGGAGAAGCGATGGTGGGCCCGGATTCCGTTAAATGGCTCGAGGCCATAAAATCCGAGAGAGGATCCATGTATGAAAACAAAGTGTAGACTTTGGCGGAACAGCTCGATGGTCGTAAGGCTGTTGAGTACAGATGGATTTTAAAAGGAAGACGAACAATGATGGTAAGTATCACCATTAAGAAAGCTCGACTTGTCGTTAAGATGTTTTCCGACAAGTTCAAGGAGTTGACTACGGTGAGACTTTCTCACTCGTAGCGATGCTAAGAGTCTGTTGGAATTATATTAGCGATTACTGCGTTATTTATGAAATCTTGCAGATAGGATGTCAAAACATTGTTTCCTTGACGATTTTTCTTGAGGAAAGGTTGTATGTGATACAACCGGAAGGTTTTGTCAATCCTGAAAGATGCTAATAAGTATGCAAAGCTCCAGCTATCCTTCTGAGGACTGGAGTAAGCATCTCGGAGTTGGAATGTATGCTTTGATGAGATGATCAAAGATTTTGGGTGTATACAAAGTTTATGAGAAACTTGTATTTTCGAAGAAGTGAGTGGGAGCACTATAGAATTTCTGATGAGTATATGTTGTTAACATATTGTTGATCAGAAATGACGTAGAATTTCTGGAAAGCATATAGGGTTATTTGGAAAGTGTTTTGCAATTAAAAGCCTGGATTAAGCTACTTGAGTATTGAGCATTAAGATCTATGAGGATAGATCAAAACGCTTAATGGTACTTTCAAATGAGCACATTCCTTGACATGATCTTGAAGGTGTTCAAGATGGATCAGTCAAAGAAGGAGTTCTTGCCTGAGTTGTAAGGTATGAAGTTAAGACTTAAAGCTCGACCACGGCAGAATAGAGAGAAAGGACGAAGGTCGTCCCCTATGCTTTAGACGTAGGATCTACAATATGCTATGCTGTGTACCGCACCTGAAGTGTGCCTTGCCATGAGTCCGTCAAGGGGTACAAGAGTGATCCAAGAATGGATCACAGGACAGCGGTCAAAGTTATCCTTAGTAACTAGTGGACTAAGGAATTTTCTCGATTATGGAGGTGGTAAAAGATTTCGTCGTAAAGGGTTACGCCGATGCAAACTTTGACACTAATCTAGATTATTCTGAGTAGTAAACTGGATTCGTATAGTAGAACAATTATTTGGAATAGCTCCAAATAGAGCGTGGTAGCTGCATCTAGGAGATGACATAGAGATTTGTAAAGCACACACGGATCTGAAAGGTTCAGACCCGTTGACTATAACCTCTCTCACAAGCATAACATGATCAAACCCAGAACTCTTTGGGTATTAGTCACATGGGGATGTGACCTTGAGTGTTAATCACATATCGATGTGAACTGGATTATTGACTCTAGTGCAAGTGGGAGACTGTTGGAAATATGCCCTAGAGGCAATAATAAATTAGTTATTATTATATTTCCTTGTTCATGATAATCGTTTATTATCCATGCTAGAATTGTATTGATAGGAAACTCAGATACATGTGTGGATACATAGACAACACCATGTCCCTAGTAAGCCTCTAGTTGACTAGCTCGTTGATCAATAGATGGTTACGGTTTCCTGACCATGGACATTGGATGTCGTTGATAACGGGATCACATCATTAGGAGAATGATGTGATGGACAAAGACCCAATCCTAAGCCTAGCACAAGATCATGTAGTTCGTATGCTAAAGCTTTTCTAATGTCAAGTATCATTTCCTTAGACCATGAGATTGTGCAACTCCCGGATACCGTAGGAGTGCTTTGGGTGTACCAAACGTCACAACGTAACTGGGTGACTATAAAGGTGCACTACGGGTATCTCCGAAAGTGTCTGTTGGGTTGGCACGAATCGAGACTGGGATTTGTCACTCCGTGTAAACGGAGAGGTATCTCTGGGCCCACTCGGTAGGACATCATCATAATGTGCACAATGTGATCAAGGAGTTGATCACGGGATGGTGTGTTACGGAACGAGTAAAAGAGACTTGCCGGTAACGAGATTGAACAAGGTATCGGGATACCAACGATCAAATCTCGGGCAAGTATCGTACCGCTAGACAAAGGGAATTGTATACGGGATTGATTAAGTCCTTGACATCGTGGTTCATCCGATGAGATCATCGTGGAACATGTGGGAGCCAACATGGGTATCCAGATCCCGCTGTTGGTTATTGGCCGGAGAGTCGTCTCGGTCATGTCTATGTGTCTCCCGAACCCGTAGGGTCTACACACTTAAGGTTCGGTGACGCTAGGGTTATAGAGATATTAGTATGCGGTAACCCGAAAGTTGTTCGGAGTCCCGGATGAGATCCCGGACGTTACTAGGAGTTCCGGAATGGTCCGGAGGTAAAGAATTATATATAGGAAGTGCTATTTCGGCCATCGGGACAAGTTTCGGGGTCACCGGTATTGTACCGGGACCACCGGAAGGGTCCCGGGGGTCCACCGGGTGGGGCCACCTGCCCCGGGGGGGCCACATGGGCTGTAGGGGGTGCGCCTTGGCCTACATGGGCCAAGGGCACCAGCCCCTAGAGGCCCATGCGCCAAAGGGACAAGAGGAGGGGAGAGTCCTAAAGGGGGAAGGCACCTCCGAGGTGCCTTGGGGAGGATGGACTCCTCCCCCCTTGGCCGCACCCTTCCTTGGAGGAAGGGGCAAGGCTGCGCCCTCCCCCTCTCCCTTGGCCCTATATATAGTGGGGGGAAGGGAGGGCAACCATACCTAAGCCCTGGCGCCTCCCTCTCCCTCCCATGACACATCTCCCTCCTCCCGCAGCGCTTGGCGAAGCCCTGTTGGAATCCCGCTACTTCCACCACCACGCCGTCGTGCTGCTGGATCTCCATCAACCTCTCCTTCCCCCTTGCTGGATCAAGAAGGAGGAGACATCACCGGGATGTACGTGTGTTGAACGCGGAGGTGCCGTCCGTTCGGCACTTGGTCATCGGTGATTTGGATCACGACGAGTACGACTCCATCAACCCCGTTCACTTGAACGCTTCCGCTTAGTGATCTACAAGAGTATGTAGATGCACTCTCCTTCCCCTCGTTGCTAGTCTCTCCATAGATAGATCTTGGTGACACGTAGGAAAATTTTGAATTATTGCTACGTTCCCCAACAATCAGATGCTACTGCATTCACCTCCTGCTGCTGCAACCGCCTGCTGCATCGATCAGCGGCCACGCTGGTGAACATGACATAGGATCCATGTTCTTCTGGGTACTCGTCTTGTATTGCGCCGACTGGTCTGACCGCCGGTTGCTAGGGCGGAGGAGGAGGCGGCTGCCCAGCTGGTGGGGGAGGCAAAAGGCCGTCTCCCTTGGCGATCCTCGTGAGCCAGTGGCACTTCCGAGTGGTGTGGTTGGACGGCTTCGCGCCACTATGGAATTTGCAGGGTCCATCCAAAGTCTGCTCATATGAGAAAGCCGGCTACCAGTTGGGCTTGCCGCCCTTCTAGCATTTGGGCGGAAGCTGCCCTTCCGGCTGCTGGTCTTCGACTGTCGCCACCTGCCGACTGGTGGAAGTTGGCTGTGGGGCTTTGCGCTTGTGGTCGTTCTGCTGCTGACACCGACTAGTGTCTCCAGCCGGGGTTCGAGGAGCCTGAGGAGCCACCATACCTGTCGCACTAACTTGGATCTCCGTCTTCATGGAGGAGTCGGCCATGGCATATTTGTCTGCTATGATCAGCAGCTCGTCAAGGGTCTCCGGCTCATCGCAGAGAAGCCTGTGCTTGAGGAGGGTGCCCTCTCGGCATCCTGCAGTGAAGTACTCAATGGCCTGCACCTCGTGCACGCCCTCGCAGGAGTTGCGGAGCTTGGCCCAGTGCGTGAGGTAGTCGCGAGTTGACTCGTTGGGGCCTTGCACGCACAAGGAGAGCTGGCGAGGTTTGGGTGGCCGCTTGTATGTGTTGGTGAAGTTGCGGACGAAGGCGTCGGCGAAGTCCACCCAACTATTGATGCTGCGGGGCCTTAAGCTGTTTAGCCATGTCCAGGCCATGCCCTGGAGCATGAGCGGAATGTACTTCACGGCAACACACTTGTTGCCGTTTCTGTATTTGGGCGGAATGTCGACTAGCCGGTCTTCCGGCTTCATGGAGCCGGTGTATTTGGGCGTGTCTCTTGGGAGCGTGAACCCTTTGGGGAAGGGCTCGTCTCTAATGCGGGGGCCGAAACACGGCGGACCCAACTCATCTTCTTCTTCAAGCGCCAGGGATCGGTGAAGACGGTCGATCCAGCGGCGGGCGTCATTCTCTCTGATTCCCTCTCGGCGGCCAAGGCGGTCGCCGAGCATCGGGTGATCAATAGGCAGCAGGGAGACTCGCCTTTCCCTGCGAGGGGGAGGAGGCGGACAGTAGTCCCGTCATTCCATTGTTCATGGGCGGCCGTCTTGGTCGCGCTTTATGGTGATGCGAGTCCGACTGCGGCTGGCAGCCGGCTCCTTGTCCTCTCTTCCACAGACGCCACCAGTCGGTGTCCGAGATGTCACGCCTTGGTCTCAGTGGGGGGGGGGCAGGTCATCATTCTGCCGGTGCGGCGCATCGGTTCGGCAGTCGGCCTCGTTCTGCTCCGCAGCCGCGTCAAGGAGTCGCTGGACGCGCTTGATACGTCTCCAACGTATCTATAATTTTTGATTGCTCCATGCTATATTATCTACTGTTTTGAATGTTTATGGGCTTTATTATACACTTTTATATCATTTTTGGGACTAACCTATTAACCCAGAGCCCAGTGCCAGTTTCTGTTTTTACCCTATTTTAGGGTTTCGAAGAAAAGGAAAATCAAACGGAGTCCAATTGGCCTGAAACTTCACGGAACTCATTTTTGGAAGGAAGGAAGCCCAGAAGACTTGGAGTGCACGTCGGGGGCTCTACGAGGAGGTCACGAGGCAGGGGGGCGCACCCTCCACCCTCGTGAGCCCCTCGTGGCCCCCCTGACGTACTTCTTCCGCCTATATATCTCCATATACCCTAAAAACATCCGGGAGCATAATAGATCGGGAGTTCCGCCGCCAGAAGCCTCCGTAGCCACCAAAAGCCAATCTAGACCCGTTCCGGCACCCTGCCGGAGGGGGCAATCCCACTTCGGTGGCCATCTTCATCATCCCGGTGTTCTCCATGACGAGGAGGGAGTAGTTCTCCCTCGGGGCTGAGGGTATGTACCAGTAGCTATGTGTTTGATCTCTCTCTCTCTCTCTCTCTTGTTCTTGAGATGATACGATCTTGATGTATCGCGAGCTTTGCTATTATAGTTCGATCTTATGTTTCTCCTCCCCCTCTTCTCTCTTGTAATGAATTGAGTTTCCCCTTTGAAGTAATCTTATCGGGTTGAGTCTTTAAAGATTTGAGAACACTTGATGTATGTCTTGCCGTGCGTATCTGTGGTGACAGTGGGATACCACGTGATTCACTTGATGTATGTTTTGGTGATCAACTTGTGGGTTCCGCCCATGAACCTATGCATAAGGGTTGGCACACATTTTTGTCGTGATTCTCCGGTAGGAACTTTGGGGCACTCTTTGAGGTCCTTTGTGTTGGTTGAATAGATGAATCTGAGATTGTGTGACGCATATCGTATAATCATACCCACGGATACTTGAGGTGACATTGGAGTATCTAGGTGACATTAGGGTTTTGGTTGATTTGTGTCTTAAGGTGTTATTCTAGTACGAACTCTAGGCTGTTTGTGACACTTATATGAATAGCCCAACGGATTGATTGGAAAGAATACTTTGAGGTGGTTCCGTACCCTACCATAATCTCTTCGTTCGTTCTCCGCTATTAGTGACTTTGGAGTGACTCTTTGTTGCATGTTGAGGGATAGTTATGTGATCCAATTATGTTATTATTGTTGAGAGGACTTACACTAGCGAAAGTATGAACCCTAGGCCTTATTTCCACACATTGCAATAGCGTTTACGCTCACTTTTATCATTAGTTACCTTGCTGTTTTGATAATTTCAGATTACAAATACTATTATCTACTATCCATATTGCACTTGTATCACCATCTGTTCGCCGAACTAGTGCACCTATACAATTTACCATTGTATTGGGTGTGTTGGGGACACAAGAGACTCTTTGTTATTTGGTTGCAGGGTTGCTTGAGAGAGACCATCTTCATCCTACGCCTCCTACGGATTGATAAACCTTAGATCATCCACTTGAGGGAAATTTTCTATTGTCCTACAAACCTCTGCACTTGGAGGCCCAACAACGTCTACAAGAAGAAGTTTGTGTAGTAGACATTAGCGCTCTGTCATGAAGCGACGTTCTTCGCCCTCGAATTTTTCCATCTCGTCCGCCGCCGCCTGGGCAGCTCGGATGTTCTCCGCAGGCGTGGCGTAAACGGGGCGATTTGCCCCGAACAGGTCGGCGATGGCCACGCCGCGCTGCCGGACCGTGCCAAGGCGGCTAGGTCCAGCTAGAGCCGGCGTGCCGCCCACAGAGTGGTCCATCTCACGCCGGTAGGCCTCTAATAGGCATCTCATGCTGGTCAGCTTCCTGGCGCCTTCGACTAGCTGAAGGCGGCGTGCCTCCAGCATTTCGGCGTCGGCATCTTCGGGAATGGGCGCTGCCAAGTCTTGCAGCGCCGCGTTGAGCGGGTAATAATCACCCCCGCCGGAGTGCTCACCATGATCAATGACAAGCACTTTCGTGACAGTGCTTCCGTCGCTCTCCGCGCAAGGGAGCAGCTCATCGTAGACCACCACGTTGGTGGGGAATGTGTCAAGCGACGCGGTGTCGGAGTTGACCAACATCGGATGGTGGAGCCTACGGACTCCAAGTCCCCAGCTGGCTCGCTGGCGACGTGGAGTTGATCGAGGAGGCCCGCGAGGAGGCTCTCGGGGCCGCCTGTGCCCGCGTAGGATGCGGGCTCGTCGGAGAGGCGGACCTCGCCGACAAGATCGGCGAGGCAACTGGCCGCGCAGCCGATTTCAGCGCCATGCAGCGCGTCGGCGCAGACTTCGTCTGGCGTACCGGGCTGGTTGCGCTCGCCAGGGAGGAAAAGGGTTCCCATCCAGAACAGGTCTCCGGACGATAGTGCACCAGGCCCAATGGTGGGCGCCAAATGTCGGGGGTTGGGTGCGACATATGCCAATGGATGGCTTATCATGGTGGGGGCGAGTAGAATGTCGCCGGTGCCTGGAAACGGGATGAGGCGTAGACACGTACGCCAGCGTACTTTACCCAGGTTCGGGGCTCTCCTAGGAGATAACACCCCTAGTCCTGCTCTGCGGGGCCTCCGCGTGATCAGTAAGGCAAAGTGAATACAAGGGCGCTCCTCGAGCTGTATGCTGAAAGTAGGAGAAGGCAGGGCTAGCTCTCTCCTCCTTCTATGATCTGGTCTAGTTCTAATGGATCGGAACCCTTTGCATGGGTGCCCTGGGGGTTTATATAGTCCTACCCCCCGGGGGTACAATGGTAAACTGACTGGGCGCAGGGCCCAGCCGTCAGTCTCTTCGCCTGCCGGCTCTTCCGCCGACTGCTGGGGCCCGCCGACTGGTGGGCCCCACCGACTGGCCTGGTACGGAGCCGACAGGCCATACCCACCTCTTGCGGGTCTTGCCGGCTGCTGATTACTGTAGTCGTGCTCCAAATGACGCAGGCTTGGTCATGGGGTAGTGGTTACAGCCCCGCCGTCTGGCGGGTGATCACTGTAGCCACTCTCTGTCTCGTCTCGTTAATGGCGTGGGGAACCCGTGGGAGGGGCAGGCCGACTCCCGGGGGCCGGCTCCCTATGGGTCCGACTGGAGGCGCGCTTGCCGTCTTCTGGACTCTCGCTGACCGGTAGGGCCCGTCGTCCGTGGGCCGTACTGATAGGTCGTCATGGGCACAGGACTCCGCCTACTGTTGCTGATGTCAGGAATGGCATGGCAACTATGCCGCACCAGACGGAGATCTCCGTTGGTACAGCGCACTGTGGCCTAGCCATCTCCTGGAAAAGGGGAGGGAGTGGGCTGCACTGTCGCCACTCCCTGTCCCATCCCCCCTGATGAGGCCATGGGCTTTGTTGGTGCCGTGGGCCGACTCCCCGTGGCCGGCTTCCATGGAAGCCGCCAGGCAGGAGTCGGCCGGTCTTGACCTCGCCTCTAGGACTCGGCTGCATGCGGGCAGCCGACTGTTCCTTCAGCCCTCCTGCAGAAGGTGGCTCTTCATCTGTCGTCTTGAGGGGCGCAATCAGCCCCGATGTCTTGAAAGGTTTTGGGCCTCGGGTTAGCCTACCCGTGGCCCATTACTCCGACATAGGTCGACGCCGCGGCGGCGCCCCTCAAGGCCGAAGGACTTCAAATTTGATTGCTGCGATAGAATAGTGTGCAGGTACATTTGTTATTTGTAGTTGTTGCACAGTATTTTATTTATCCTCTTAGGTTGTTAATTTTTTTTCCATTTAACTCCGAACGCGGTTTGCTGAGATGATGATTTTGGTGATCAATACGGTGGCCTACACAGGCGAAACCTTACACCATTCCCCTTTACTGTTATTGTCAACACCGCAGGCCATTCATGCATGCAACCGACCATGCATGAAGCCCCATGCAGCGGCCGCGTTTTCTGGACTAAACGAATTAAGTGGCACCGATTATAACAGCGATCGCAACTGCAGGTGGATCCTGGGAAGACGCACACACGGGCAACCAATCACGCGGTGGCGACAACAAAGCGTATCTCAAACAGAAAAAGGAAGCCCACGCACATACGCAAAATCTTAGGCCCCCAAGTCAACGGGCAGTGCTTGCCCACAAACACCCATAATTGCTAACCGCACCAAGAAGATCACTACGCACGTTAAGAAAATTGTGATCGAGAGTCTGCAGTCACACGCGATTTCTACCCCCAGCCTCCCAATTAAATACACGTGCCCTTAATAGGTTTACCATGATGTCATTTTCAGCCAAGTGGCGAAACATAGAAGCGAAAACATCCCCGGGAATAGGTTTTTGTTATCTTTCTGTTTTTCTTCTGAGTCAAAAAAAATTGATTTGGTGAGATCTTTTTTTTTTTAGCATCAGTACAAACACAAGCGCTCATATACACGCGCATACATTCATCCCTATGAACGCACACACGCACACCCTACCCCTATGAGCACCTCCGAGAGACTGAGCCGGCATATCATCTTGAGATTTACGAAGTCACCGTAGGCGCCTCGTCGTCGACGGGAACGTCTCCTCCCACTGAAAGCGCATCGCCGAAAATCCTGAAATAAATCCAGGAATAATGCGAGCACCAGGATTTAAACCCTGCTGGATTGGGGATACCACTGTCCACCTAACCAATTCAACCACAGGTTGAGCGGAACTGGTCTGTGGGTTGGAAATATTTGTGATGGGCAATTAGTAATGCGCTACCTCTAATCCTAAATGAACATAGTTCTATTACTTTTGCTAGTAGAATATTTCTAAGTTTGAACTTCACAAATGAACATCAAGTTCATATGAATAGATTTTCATGATATATGATTTTACTATACTTTAGGAAAATAGGAGCTATCCGTTGTCCTATTCCATTTCATCAGAGGAAGAAAATGTTCACGATCAGACTAGGTGCTGCTTGACAGAGACCAACATTACAAGCCGGTAAGGGCCAAAACAATCAGAAAAGCACAAAAGAGATCAGCCAATCTTCAAACAGCCAGTGATCAAGGAGTATTAGGCAGCAGGATCTGCCTCCGTTCCTCATCCGAGCACTCAAAAGCTTTTACGTTTATCTTCCCTTTGCGAGATGATTTGTTTTCACATGCATCCCATTCACACCATTCGGCCCATCACAATTTGCATTGCTCTCTTTCTCTATCCGTGGGTTGGCTAGTAGTACTAACATACTTATGAGCTACATGAAAAATAGAACAAGCGCAATGCGTCTTTTATAACGGGACAGTCACGCTTCGAACATGGCAGGTTGGTGAAAGCATTTGATCCATCTATTGGATCCATACACTTAACTTTTAGTAGAAAAGAAAATCTTAACATTAAGGTGTTTTGATTCATCTCAACATTTAAGAACTAAACATGCCGGAAAAGAAAAGCACGCGAGCGTGGCATGAACGCGCTGCACCTTGTCCAGCACACGCCACCCTGCCACAACCTCGTCGCTGTCGCTCTTGACGGTTGACCGGTCTTTGGCTCCTTCTCAAAATCTACTAACGGCAGAAAAAAAACATGTTCCTAATGATTAGCAGACACAAACATTTATTTATGGGGCATATGCTACGAGTCGGTAGGCTAATCTTTTGAAAAGACCGTCCGGGTTATGAGTAGTCCGATCAATGATGGTCACCATGCGATCCTAATGTGTGTTCTTATTCTCTTGTTCCCTCATTGCAACAAGAGCCGCAATTCCTACAGGACCCTTGTTGCGGAAACATCTCCGGCTTGCGGCCGCCAACGCCATTGCAACAAGAGGCTTATTGCAATTGCAATAGAACCCTGGTTGCAAAAACATCTCCATCTCCTGATTTTTGTCACCACTGCAAGAAGACCTTTGTTGTAATTGCAACAAATCATAGTTCCGCACCTACTTCTGTCCATTCAGCAGCGGGTACGATAGTAAAAGTAGCTTGCCTAGCGTGACATGGACCAAAATAAACTACAGCGAAGGTACGGTACGTACAACGGACTAAACCGAGGATAGGAGCGTCCAACACACGCGCCACCCTCGCTACAAAACCCAAACCCCAGGCCGCCACCGACGACGACAAACCGGCCATGGAGCTCGCGGAGGCCGTCCAATCCGACACCTCCTTCGGAATGCGCGTGCTCCAGCACCTCACGGCCAAGTGCGACGCCGACGGCAAGAACCTCGCTGTGTCCCCGCTCTCCATCCACGCCGCACTGGCGCTCCTCGGCGCGGGCGCCACGCTCGACGAGATCGTCACCCTCCTTGGCCCCGCCGGCGGCCGCGCCCGCGCGCTGCTCGCCTCGCATGTCGCCATGCACGTGTTCGCCAACAGCAGCGACGGCGACAGCGGGCCGAAGGTGCAGTTCGCCAACACCGTCTGGGTCGACGCCGCGGCGGCGCCCCTGAAGGCCGAAGGACTTAAAATTTGATTGCTGCGATAGAATAGTGTGCAGGTACATTTGTTCTTTGTAGCCATTGCACAGTTTTTTTCCATTTAACTCCAAATGTGGTTGCCGAGATAATGATTTTGGTGATCAATATGGTGGCCTACACAGGCGAAACCTTACACTATTCCCCTTTACTGTTATTGTCAAAACCTAAGTTTTGACTGTGAATTTCCAAGAACCCTTACATGTTTTTTAGGAGTAAGAGTGGAATATGGACACCCTCATTTTCTCCTACGTATGTATGTATTTTGTCTTATTTTGCTACTAGGTTTATCCCTGTTCTACTGCCATCCTCAATACTGTGCTACCTTACCGCCTGAAAAAACCAGCAAAATAGAGATGTTCGTAAATCTTGTTTACAATGCTACTATGCTGTAGGAAAATTGGAGCCATGACGCCTGTTCATTGCATTGCATTGCATTAAAGAAAGAAAATGGCCAGTTTGAGTGCTACGTCGCAAGACTAACATTACAAGCCATCAATGGCCAAAATGAACAGAAAAGCACCAAAAAGATCAGCGAGTCATCAAGGACAGTAGGATTTGCTTCTGGTCCTCATCGGAGCCCTCCACAATTTCTACGCAGATGTTGATTCCGGCAGATGATTTGTTTCCACATGCATCCCATTCACACCATTCGCCACATCCCAATTTGCATTGCTCTCTTCCTCTATCCATGGGTTGCCTACTAGCACTACATACTTAATTATGAGCTACATGAAAAATAGAACAGGTGCAATGCGTCTTTTATAATGAGCAGGGCAGGTCATGCTTAGAACAGGGCAGGTTGGTGAGAGCATTTGCTATCCATCTATTAAATCTATATACACTGAACGTTTTCTTTTTTCTTGAAATTCATACTCTGAACGTCCAGTAGAGAAGAGAATCTTAAAATTATGGTGTTCCGATTTATCCCAACGTTAACAAACTAAACATGCTGAAAAGAAAAGCACACAAGTGTGGCATGAACGCATTGCGCCGCGTCCAACACACACATCACCCTGCCGCAACCCCGTCGTTGCCTCTCCTCATGGCAGGGCTGTCTTCGGCCTCTTTTCAAAAAAAAAAATGCTAGAAAAAAAAAACATGTGCCTAATAGTTAGCAAAGGCAAACATTTATTTTTTATTTTTGAGGCGTGCTATGAGTCGGTAGGCTAATCAGTTTAGAAGACTGTGCGGGTCATGAGCCGTCCGATCTATGATTACCATGCAATTGTATTGTGTGTTCTTATTCTCTGTGTTCCCTCGTTGCAACAAGCACTAGTAGAAAACCGGGCAATAGCACCGGTTCGTAAGGCCCTTTAGTGCCGGTTTAGGAACCGGCACTATTATTTCGGCACTAAAGCCCCCCCCCCCCCTTTTAGTACCGGTTCAGCACGAACCGGTGCTAAAGGGGTACCACGTGGCACGAGCCAGCTCCGGGGGCCGGGAGCCCTTTAGTATCGGTTGGTAAAACCAACCGGTACTAAATGGTTGTGGGTTTTTGTTTTATTTTGTATTTTTCAATTAAATTTGTGTTATCAATTTAATTTAGGATTGTTTTACGTTATAATGAGTTGTAGTCGTCATCATCATCATCATCATCGCATATTAATAAATAAATAAACTCTAGCTAGCTAAAAATCATCGTGGTCGTCTAATTACCACTATTTAATCATCATAGTCATTACCGCTAGCTATGTAATTCATCATCAACGTTGGCTAGCTTAAAGAGGAAACATTCACTTTGTAACAGAAGCAAAGAGATATCATCAAGTTCAACATAATCATCACCAACATCGAAGTTCAGGACACGGATCCGCCATGAGACAAGTACTAATTAAGAGCATGAAGAGTAGCTACTGATCCTGCTGCTCCCTCTCAGGTAGAATAGCATAGAACATGTATAGCTCTCCGGATTCATCATACTGGAGCATGCAGATGAATCTGTCTCCTAATCTTGGGTTGCGCTTCTCCTTACTGCCCCCTAGTACTTCTCTGCGATCGTTAACAATTTTGCTCCAATCTTTCACTATTAAGCATTCTTCGCTTTTAGAAATCCTGAATGCACTCATGTGCAATGTAGAAAATCTTGGTCGTAAGCTAACCATTGACATGCGACCTTTTGTCTCGATCCACTGAGGCACAACTGTCATCAGAAGTCCCTGTTGAACAACATCGTATAGTAATTAATATACTAAGCAATGAAAGTTTATCTTCAAAAATAATGTATGCAAAAGATGCACTAATTAAGGACAAATATTTAAAATCTTACCATATTTTGATTATAGATGTGACCGTAGTTCAATACGATCACCATTGGTCGCATGTTTTGAGTACTAACATTTCTAAGTGTAGGGAAAAAATTTGTCTTGACAGTATTAAGATCCTCAAGTCATGAAACATAATGACTTATCTCCTCGCAGTTTAGTTGAGCCCCGGGGCAGTAGTAGGTCCTGTCTACCAAGCGCCGGACATGTTTCCTTGAACCGAAATAAGCTGACAATACAAAATAGTTGTCAACTATTTTTGAATAAACTGTATGAAAGACATAAACATATGCATGCATGGTTGAGAAAAACTCACCAAATGGTAGAACTGGAGGCGTTTGCACATCTACCCAGATGTCTATATTACCTTCAATATCATCTTCCGGACGAATATCAAAGGTGATAACCATATCAGCCTCAAATGCATAAGCCTTGCATAGTGCTTGCCAAGTTTTGCATTCAAAATGGGTGTATGTGTCTCCATTATATAATTTGACGTTGAAAGTATACCCATGCTGCGTCTTCAAGTAAACTCTCTTTATCTCCATATCATCTATAGCACTGAAACCTATCTTATCCAAGACAAAAATTCTTGCATGGCAGGGGATGCGCTAGTAGAATAGTGAAAATTTAAAATTATAAGTTGAAGCAAATGAAGCATAAGTTTTGCATTCAAATAATAATTGACAAAGTGACTTACTGTATCAACTTCGAATATCTCATCCATCTTCATGCTGAAGCGCCTACCATCAACAAGGAAATTTTGGTCGCACAGGTCGTGCTGGTCTTCACAGTATTTGCACATAATAAAATCTTTTTCGTCGTCAGATGACATTTCCTATGTTCATATAGGTGAAACATTAAACACCTATATCTAGCCAAATATATATTCATCTAACATTTGACATTAATATATCTAACTATATATTCAATTGACATTACTATAAATTTAACTTTTCTATCTAATTCATCTAACATTCAACATTAATCTAACATTTATATAAACTCAAAATATATAAAAAATTAAATAAACAGAAAAACTCATTAACAAATAATATTTTAATTAAATCATCAAATCTCATATACCTAAATTTCTTACTAAAAATAAACTAGTTATATTAATTATTCAACTAGTTCTAATCTCATATACCTAAATTTTCTTACTAAAAATAAACTAGTTATATTAATTATTCAACTAGTTCTAATCTCATATACCTAAATTTTCTTACTAAGAATAAACTAGTTATATTAATTATTCAACTAGTTCTAATCTCATATACCTAAATTTCCTTATTAAAAATAAACTAGTTATATTAATTATTCAACTAGTTCTAATCTCATATACCTAAATTTTCTTATTAAAAATAAACTAGTTATATTAATTATTCAACTAGTTCTAATCTCTAGTTCGACAATTTTTCCATCTAGCTAGCTAATTCATCAAACATTCGACATTAATCTAACATTCGATCATCTAATTAACTTTTCTAAAAAACAAAAAATAAGTAAAAAAAATTATGTGTGTGTATGTGTGTGTGTATGCATGTGTGTGTATATATATGTATATGTGTGTACGTATGTGTGTATGTGTGTGTGTATGCGTGTGTGTGTGTGTGGTATATGTGTGTGTGTGCGCGGCCCCATATGCCGCCGCCCCGTACGTACGAGCGGGGTCGCCGGCGTACGGGGCGGGGGCGCCGGTGTGTGTGTGTATGTGTGTGTATGTGTGTGCGGGAGCGAGAGAGAGACGTACGGCCGCGGCGATGACGACGGACGGCGGCGGCGTTCGGGGCGGCAGCGCGAGACGACGACGACGACGGGCAGCGGCGGGGACAGCGACGATGACGGCGGACGACGGTACGGGCGACGGGCGGCGACGACGGGATCGAGGGGCGCGCGCGGCGAAGGTTGGAGACGAAGTGCGGAGTTGAAACTGAAATTTTCGTAAGTGCTATATATATAGGATTAGCCTTTAGTCCCGGTTCGTGGCTCCAACCGGTACTAAAGGCCTATTTTCCCCAGGCCAAGCGGCGGGAAACGAAGGCTTTTAGTACCGGTTGGAGCCACCAACCGGTACTGGGCCTTTAATACCGGTTGGTGGCTCCAACCGGTACTAAAGGGTGTGCGCTGTCAGGCGAGGGGCGCAGAAATTTAGTCCCACCTCGCTAGCCGAAGGGCGCACACACCTGCTTATAAGCCCCGCCGCCGCTGCTGTCTCGAGCTCCTTTCTAAAGCAGGCCTTCTGGACCTACCTCTTCTACTCTGCCCTGTGGGGCCTATTGGGCTTGCGGGCCTGCATCCTGGCCCAACAACAGGTTGGGTTTCTAGTCGTATGCAGGCCTCTGTGGCCCAGTAGGTGGGCTTTTTTCATTTAGTTTTTTCTTTTCTGCTTTATTTATTTTGTTTTATTTATTTTTAGTTGTTTTTTGCTGTATTTAGAGTTTGCGCTGCCACCCCAAAATTTAGTCCCACCTCGTCCGGCGAAGGGCAGCCGCACTGGTTTATAAACCCAGCCGCGGCTACCTCTTCGAACTCCTCTATATAGCAGGCTTCTAGGCCTAATTAATTAGGGCACGCTACCCTGTGAGTCTGCTGGCCCTTCTAGGCCTGCATTTGCACACCCTAGGTCTGGTAGACCCACAGGGCAGTGCGCCAACAAATTTTTTATATAGTTTTTTCTTTTCTGCATTACTTATTTTCTTTTATTTATTTTTGAGTAGTTTTTTATATAGTTTTTTCTTTTCTGCATTATTTATTTGCCGTGACCCTCTCTACTCTTTCGCGCATGCTATGCGGGTGATACGATGATACCATGCCAAGTTTCAACATTTTCAGGATTCATTTTGTAGTGATTTTCAATTTCACGGTCATTTAGCTCTCTAAACAATTAGGTAAATGACCGAAAAACAACAAATGATGTCAGAACATGTTGGAAATTGATGATGTCGCTTTAAATGCTGCATACTGAACACAAAAGAAGTCCGAAGTTCAAATAAGTTTAAAAAACATTGAAGTGGCCATGTAACAGAGGTGCAATGCTGGTTAATTTGCTTCAAGCCATTCGGAATAGTGTAGACTGCAGTGCACATAGCTCAGTGCAATCTATGCTATTCCGCAAGGTTTGAAGCTAATCAACATGTAGATGAGCATTGCAACTTTTCGTCATTGTCTGTTCACTCACGGCTTATAAACCGCTCATACTGCCTCTCTCTTGGCGAGGTGGGACTAAAAACAACTTGCCATAACCTCATCAATTTCCTCTTGAAGCTTGTCCTTGCCTTTTTGCTTGTAGTCTTGTGGTGGAAGATCATCTTGAGCTTGTGTCCCCTTGAAGGAAGTAGGATACTTCTCTTGTTGAGGAACAAACTTTGTCTTGGGGTATTGATCTTCTTCCCACTCAACTCCATTGGCATTGAACTTTCGTTCAAAACCAACACCTTGATTCTTCCGGTGCCTTCCTTGCTTGCGCACAATTTCCTCGAATTGCTTACTCCCGGCAAGGCTTTTGTACACTCCTTCAATAAGCTATTTTCTTGCTCAAGTGTAACTTGGCTAAGAGAATCATTAGTGGAATCAAGAGAACTACTAGAAGCAACAATGTTAGATCTTATGTCACAAAAAAGAAGTTGTATCAAACCTTTTATGTCGGATCTAGAACAAACCAATCGGTATCGCCATCATACAGCCCTACTGTGGCTGGTGATGCATATATATGCATATCAAATGCACGGTTGGGCGTATGATGGCGAATCCGAATGATTTGTATTCAGTCGATGAACTTGTAGATGTATGTAGTCGATGAACTGGTAGATGTATGTAGTCGATGAATTGAAAGACTTATGCAGGGAAGGCGAGAGATGGGCTATATATAGGGTCGTATGGCTCACAAAGTGATTGTGGTAGTTTCGATCCAACGACACACATGAGCTAGGAAGAAACACACCCTTGATCCAACGACTCGCAAGAGCTAGAAAGAAACACACGATCCGTGTGATTCTTCCTGATTGGTGGGATGCACATTAGTATCGGTTCGTGCCATGAACCGGTGCTAAAGATTGGCAACGAACCGGTACTAATGGTAGCAGCCCGCCTAGCCGTTGAAATCGGCACTAATGGTCACATTCGTGCCGGCTCAAATTCAAACCGGCACTATAATGTGCTTCACATTTGACCATTTTTCTACTAGTCAATAGAGTTTGCCAAACTTGAGTTTCCCAAGTCACTTACACAAAAAGCTATGATTCATGGTTGTCAAATCCATAATTTCCAAACCACAACAACCTTGAGGCATAACAAGTTTTAAATGCTGCATACTGAACACAAAGAAGTCCGGAGTTTAAATAAGTTATTAAAAATAAAAAAGAGGTGCAATGCTGGTTAATTTACTTCAAGCCATTCGGAATAGTGTAGATTGCACTAAGCCACTGCACATAGCTCAGTGCAATCTATGCTATTCCGCAAGGCTTGAAGCTAATTTACTTCAAGCCATTCGGAATAGTGTAGATTGCACTAAGCCACTGCACATAGCTCAGTGCAATCTATGCTATTCCGCAAGGCTTGAAGCTAATCAACATGTAGGTGAGTATTACAACTCTTCGTCATTGTCTGTGCACTCACGGCTTATAAACCGCTCATACTGCCTCTCTCTTGGCGAGGTGGGACTAAAAACAGCTTGCCATAACCTCATTAGTACCGGTTCGTGATACGAACCGGCACTAAATGGTGATGGTGGGGCCATAGCCTGACCGCAGGATGACACAGCCTCTTTAGTACCGGTTCGTGGCATGAACCGGTACTAAAGGTTCGCCACGAACCGGTACTATTGATCGCCGCCACGAACCGGCACTAATGTACACATTAGTGCCGGCTCAAATACAAACCGGCACTAATGTGCTTCACGTTTGACCCTTTTTCTACTAGTGAAGATTCAGTTGTGGAAACACCTTCGGCTTGCGGCCGCCAACTCCATTGCAACAAGAGCCCTGTTGCAATCGCACTAGAACCCTTGTTGCAAAAACATCTCCATCTTGTGATTTTCGTCGCCACAGCAAGAAGACCTTTATTGTAATTGCAACAAATCATAGTTCCTTTTTTTTATTTCCCTTAAGCAGCGGGTACAACAGCAAAAGTAGCTTTTTCGCATGTAATACGTTGTTTCTCATTCATATGAAAAAGATCAAAGTACAAATCACATAAAGACCGACATGACAAAACTGAAATGATAGCAGAACTTCTCTTAGTTTGACACCAACGTCCATCATCTGCCTCCGGCACACACACAGTAGCCACAGCGAAGAATAGAATGACGGATCACCTCCTCACCTGAGCTCGACGCGGCTCCATTGCTGATATGCAGCTTTGCGGACCTTCAAGGTGTCTTCCCAAAAGTGAAGCCATTGTCGTTGAACGAATCAGACCAGGGCAACACCGGGACATGCCATCAAACTCCAAATCTGACACCCCACCACGAATAAGACACCGAAGGAGGAGACAGCACCTGCCATCCATCAACCACGAACCCAGCACACTTTCTGTCTCTCAGATGTCGTCGATGCAGGGCACAATCTGCATCCGCTCCTGGACTACCTCTCAAGCTCCGCGCCGACGCTGGAGCAGACGTTGTCGCAATGACGGAGCCCGAGGACACATGTCCACCACAAGGATGCCGCCACCGCCACACCATGCTTGCTTGAACAGACTGGATTCCAAATGCATCCCCAAGGATAAGACCAATCGTCTCATCGAAGTAGGATCTGAAGAAATTTTATTCAGTGTCAACATCGCCATCGCCGAAGCCAAGGTAATGAATCACCTAAAAAACTCAGCTACTTTGGCTTAAACCCTATCCACACACGGGTCCGGCGACCCCCTCACCGCCAATGACCGAGGTCGTCGACAGAGGGGAGTCGCCGGAGAACGGGCGGTGGAGCGTGAGTCCCTGGCGGCGGAAAGCTAGATACAACAAAAGTAGCTTGCCTAGCGTGACATGGACCAAAATAAACTACAGCGAAGGTACGGTACGTACAACGGACTAAACACACGTGACATGGACCAAAATAAGAGGATCGGAAGCGTCATATGAACGCGACGCGGCGTAATCTCCGCGTCCAACACGCGCGCGTCACCTTCCCTACAAAGCCCAAACCCCAGGCCACCACCGACGACAGACCCACGATGGAGCTCGCGGAGGCCGGCCGGTCCGAGACGGCCTTCGGGATGCGCGTGCTCCAGCACCTCGCGGCCGAGCCCGACGCCGGCGGCAAGAACCTGGCCGTGTCCCGCTCTCCATCCACGCCGCGCTGGCGCTCCTCGGCGGCCCCGCCGGCGGCCGCGCCCACGCGCTGCTCGCGTCGCACGTGTTCACCGCCAGCAGCGACCGCGACGGCGGGCCGAAGGTGCAGTTCGCCAACGCCGTCTGGGTCGACGCCGCGGCAGCGCCCCTCAAGGCCGACTACGCCCGCGTCGTCGCCCAGCACTACCGCGCCCAGGCGCGCCAGGCATCCTTCACGACCATGACAACTCACCTTCCCTTTGACCTCTTGGACTCATGCACGGGCACCGGGGCACGGATGCTTATGTGCTCGTCTGAGTTTCTTGATCGATCTTTTTTCCAGCCGGAGGAAGCGAGGCGCGAGATCAACCAGTGGTTCGAGGCGGCGACGGCGGGCCGGATCAAGGAATTCCTGCCTCAGGGGCTCAGGGCTCCGTGGGGTATGACACGGCGGCCATCCTCGGGAACGCGCTCTACTTCAAGGGCGTATGAGAGAGCACGTTCGACGCCCGGCTCAGGCGGCATGACGCCTTCTTCTACCTGCAGCCCGCCGGCGGCGAGGGCCAAGTCCGCGTGCCGTTCATGTCGAGCGGCGAGCGGCAGTACATCGCCTGCCGTCCCGACTACAAGGTCCTGAAACTCCTCTACGTACGCGTGCGGCAGCGGCGAGCACCGGCGGCGGTTCGCCATGTACGTCTACCTCCCGAACGAGCGGCATGGCCTGCAGGCCATGCTGCACAGGCTGGGCCTCCAGCCCGGAGCAGCTCGAGGCGGACTCCATGGCGCTGAGGAGCACCGTCGCCGTGGGCGTCTTCAAGGTGCCAAAGTTCACCATATCGTACAAGACGGAGGCGAGCGGGATGCTGCAGAGCCTCGGGCTGCGCCTGACGTTCAGCACCGCGGCCGACTTCTCCGAGTTGCTGGATTTGGAACACATGAAGCCGCCGAGGCTGCCGTTCTACGTGTCCCAAGTCTCTATCACGAGTCCTTCGTGGAGGTGAACGAAGAAGGGACCCATCGTTGGCGGGCTGGAGCAGGCCGGTCAACTACGTGGACTTCGTCGCCGACCACCCCTTCATGTTCTTGATCAAGGAGGAGCTCACCGGCGTTGTAGTGTTCGCCGGCCAAGCCGTCAATCCTTCACTCTAGGTTTCTGCTTGTTCATAGTCGTAGATGTGTTCTGCATCTAGGTTGTAAATTTCAGGTAGATTATTATGTGTCATTGGAGTAATATGTTTGAAAGATTTGGGGATTTGTAGTAGTATTACACAACGTATCAGACCGTACGAACTATAGGTTTTGGTACCATTCAGCGCTGATGAATCATACATCTCTATTTTTCAAATGAAAGCTACATTCTCTTGATAATCCATCAACTTGCTACTAAACAAATGATAAGCAACACATCTAGCTTCTCCTTGCAGAGGAGAATGATACCCGATTGTCCTAAAAAGAGGTACATGCTCACTGCTTGCAGGTGAACACCAAAGAAACAGGCATCAAACAGATGTCACAGAAAAGAGCATGTCCAATCTCTCGAGTTACGATCATCCGCCAATCATCATGTCTGTCCATGGGAGCCAATAGATGTGTCATTTGGATCCAGGTAGAGGTTAATAAAGTGGCACTTAGATCTAATCTTTGCGTCTTGCCACAAATAGTTTGCCCATATCTTCAGTAACAACGTTACTCCTGGCAAAACCGAAAGGGAAAACACTATTCAGGGGCATCAAATGCTGAAATATATAACACTAGCCTGAGTTCACTCGAAACATGGATTGTGGGTCACAACATCTATCTATTTAAGTAGATGAGAACAGGACTAACCTTCCACTAAGCTGTGGTGGAACTAATGTGCTCGCAGCAGCATTCCTGGTACCACGAGATTGTGCTGACTGGGCCCTCGGAAATTTACTACGTGGATCTTGAATAGCTGATCCATTTGATTCTCTTTTCCTTGATGAACTTCCCACCATACCAGCAGAACCTCTGTTGGGAAGAGAGGGGGATTCAAAAAGATCTGCAATGTCTGGTAGGTCAAATGATGGTGCGGGCAGGGAGACATTCCTGGACAATAAAAAAACAGAATATCAGCTTAAGAACTCAGATAGCATGGGCAGGGAGACATTCCTGGACAACAAAAACACAGAATATCAGCTTAAGAACTCAGATAGCATGGCAGAACCTACAAAGAAAGGCCAACGAAATATATACAAGTCATTAATGTGAGATACAGCAAGGAGATACAAATACATGTAAATAAATACATGGACATCAGCTGAAGGCAAAATTCAGTTTCAGCACATGAAATGGCTAGGAAGTTGCAGAGACTTTTGTGAATCAAGCACGAATGTGTAATGGCATAGATTATAAGACTCAAGAGGAAAGTTAAGCCAAACAGCCTGCCTAAATGAATCCTGCAAGGTTATATTTAGCAAACTGTGCATGCACATTCAAACAGAGAAAGAATTGTACATACACGGAAATGTCCCACACATGATTCTCACAAGGGGCAACCATGAACAAGCAACTGCAGCTTGTCAAACACTAAAACCATGATCTCTGTCAACTAAAGTTCAGGCACCGTACTACAACAAGAGGAGCGCAAAAGGCATGTGTTCAGTGAATCACTGGTTGAGAAATTAAATTATATTAAGACATTAAGTTGTAAGAAAAGGCCATTTAATTGTGAGGGAAGCACACCACAAATACATTTATGGCTGCAACCTATTAGCACATTTAGTTCAAGGTTCTCTATATCCAACAAAATTATAAAACTATCAATTCAGTTTCTTGAAATTTAAGAAGGAAAGTATCTTTATAATCATCATCCAGGAGCGCTCCATGAAATAATTTTCCCTATACAAACAAACACAGGGTTGCACACCAGGTAGGGAAGGAATCGTCATAACAGATTAACAGGAACACAACACTTAACAGAAACAAATTCTGGTTTCATGTGTCAGTAATTCAGCATAGGAGTTGCAAATTTCTATAACGTCATAGGACGCTCCTCTGGGTTCTGAAGCTGCAAGATCCCCACCAGTAGGGAGCAACTGAACGCAGCATGAGCGTGCCTGCTCGATGGTTCGCTACTGTGCTGCTAGATGGTTCAGATAAAGGCTCCATCAGCACATACAAGCTAGGTACAGCCCTGACTTGTGCTGCTAGATGGTTGGCTACTGTGGCTGATTTGGTACATCCACACAGTTCTTTCTACTCGGTGGCCACCCACCCACGACATCAGGAAGTCAAAATCTAAGTCCAAATCCAGCAGGCGCAGTCACGGCCTCCGGTAAGCAATGCCCAAATCGACAACCCCCCATCGATCCCCATCACTGCAATCGAAACCCTAGAGAGAGAGGCGGCACGGGGGGCTTACTGGCTGGGGGCGGGCGGCGGCGCGGCAGGCCGGGGCGCGGCGCGCGCGGGCGGCGAGGGCGACGGAGGCCTCGGCTGCGGCCCGACGGTGGGGGCGGGGCGGGGAGGAGGGGCCGGGGCGGGGGCGGGGGCGGCGGCTGCGGCGGGAGGGTCGCCGGCTTCGTCCTCGTCGGAGGAGGCGTCGTAGGCGACCAGCGACATCGGGTCCGGGCCGGGTCCGTGTGCGGCTCGGTCGGTTGAGCGAGCCGGATAGTGGATAACGGTGGTGCGGTCGTTCGGGTTGGTGGGCTGGTTACATGGACGGACCGGTGCTCTTTCGGTCCGGTTTCCTCGTGGGCCGGTGCGCTGAGCTCGTGGGATCGAGCCCGGATGTTGTGATTCGAGTAAACTCGCACGTACCACTTCTAAAAAAAGAGAGAGAAGAGCAGAGTGCAAAAGTACTCTTTCCGTCCCGAGCTCAAATGAGGTCAGGATAAACAGTAAAACAAAAAAAATAACTAAAAAATGTTTTGGGTGGTTGTCAAATTTCAATGTGAAATGACATTTGTAGAAGCTGTGAAGAAAAAAAAAGCAAAATCTTCACTCCAAAATGCTTTTGAAAATGACATTTCTGCAGCATCGACTTTTTTGCCATGTCTTCTACCAATGTCATTTCACGATGAAACTTTGCGAGCATTGACAACATTAGACTTATACTCCCTCCGTAAACTAATATAAGAGCGTTTAGATCACTATTTTAGTGATCTAAACACTCTTATATTAGTTTACAGAGGGAGTACATTATTTGCTAAGAAATTTGACCTTTTTTTATGATTTTACTGTTATCCAAGCTCATATGAGCTGGAGCTAAGAAACTCCATGTCCAGCAGAGTGCTACCCCATAATAAACGCGTCTTGGTCATGTTATTTTCACTCATAATCCAAGCGGAACCAACAGAGTGGCTCGTCCCCTCCAAGTTTACGCCCAGCTCTCTCAGGGAAGCTATCGTAACTCGCGAGTGTCACCGTGGCTGTTGTGTCCCCCCCCCCCCCCCTCGGTGTGTGCTTTGTAGCGTCGATTTTTCCTGGTTGGTTCGTGGAGGAGCCAACTCGCTTGGGCGAAAAGTAGTGTTCTTGTGATCAAGTGATCACAGCAGTGGGGCGACAGCACGCGCAAAAAAAAAACTATAGAAAAATTGCCTAGAACCTGTCAATTTGGCATTTCTTTGCAAGCTGCACATGTCTTGGTGTGGCAATAAAGATGTGAAGGAGCTTAACATGCATGATCCATCTCCACATCTATATAAGCCAAGGCTTCTCGACGATTGATTCAGAGTTGAGTACCTTTTGGCTAGAAAAGAGAAGCACTTGAGATTTTCATTTAGTTGGTTCCTTGGGATATTAGAGGAAACCAAAAGCATGGCGAATTGATCTCGTCTTCACCGTGGCCCAGCATCCGCCGGATCAATCTTGCCGGGGGAGTATGTTTTGCTGGACCCGGCCTGGGTACAATGAAATTGTTAGGGTTAATTAAGTAGTGTTAATTCTTGCAAAAAATAACTAGTGTTAATTAGTGGGTTAATCCCCGCTTAATAGGAACCATATGACAATTGCCTCTTTGGGACAATCGTGATGATTGCTCATCACGCCTTTCCCAACGCTTCTGTTTCCCATGTATAACTATCAACATCATCAATAAAGACTGATGGTTCACTTTACATCTTTGTTACTCCCTCCGTAAAGTAATATAAGAGTGTTTAGATCACTATTTTAGTAATTTAAATGCTCTTATATTAGTTTACAGAGGGAATACTTTGTATTAGTTGTTCTCTGTCGATCTCTTCTTTAAACAGAAATGATGCTCTGAAAACTTTTAGTAAACTCTAGCTATGGCTTTAATTATATGTGAGTGCCAGGTAGCCATTAATTAGTGTACGTCCATGAATTACACCGGTTCTTCGTACTTAAATACGGTTCTAGAGCACAACGCGCTAGCTAGCTCCATGGATCGCTATTCCACTGCAGCTTGAGGAGCTCACTCTGGTCATCAAACATCAGACGAGGTGGCTTGTCTAACGTACTGCAGGAAGCAGTTGGCTCACTGACATGTGGGCCCAAAAGCATGTTGGCCCACCTGTCAGTGAGCCAACTGCACCCTGCATCCCTTTTAAGCTGCCATGTGTATGTTTCAAATATAGAAAATATAGAATGCCAAATATCTTTATTGTGTTGTATTGATCTGGCACTCATATGGGGTATATATAGGAGTACAATGTGAAGGAAAAAAGACTTGAAGTAGATGGCAAGTCGTACATGTTTAAACATATTCTATCTCTAACTCTTCTCTATCTTAAGCACAATTATACTTCTAACATCGAATACACTGATGGTGCTGCAACGGAAATCAACGAATACTACTATAGTACTAACGTAACCCGACAACTGCATTTGATTCCATGACGATCTAGCTTCAGATGCAAACATACATACGTGCATACATGACAACAAAAATGCATGCATGTATCTTTTTCTCAGAGATTAACATGTCCAAGTCCTTCATGATTATCAGGAGTGAGTAATTAATACATGTGCCCCTATGCCTAAGTTGCCGATGACGTGTCAAACCTCTGCTTTTTCTCTGAGGGGTTGTGCTGCTGATACTGATTTGCTTGTCATTCATGTGTATTCACTCCTCTTCCACCTTAACAGCCAATTGTAATGTAGCCTTAACTAGTGAGCTCCGTCTCAGCTCTGGATAGGTGAACTCTGCCACTATACCCTCACCATCACAAATCATGTCTTGCAGCTACTCCTGATAATGAGCTGACTACAAAGATTCAGTCATGTTATAAGCTCCTCCTAATAGTGACCTGACTTCGAAGATCCAGTCATAAGTTGCAGAACTGTTCTGTAATTTGGAGTACTATGGTGGTCTTAGAATTATTTGTGATTGCCAGGGACATGATGATGCTTTTCTTGAGATAGAGAAAAATGGAACAAGTTTGTGAGGATGATACTTACTCTATTCCAGTGTTTTAGACTTTTGTCACCTAGCAGCTTCTGAGGGTTCAAACGGAAACTCTTAGTTACCATATTTGATCATACTATGGAATTTGTTGATCTCACAACAGCCAGAGAATGTGACGCTATTTGGAAAGAACAGTAGTTGCGCTATTTGGGATCATTTCACACATAGCCGTGTTAATTAGTTAGGGTGAGTTATAAACTTTGAGCCTGAATTGCTTGTTGAAGCATACTATCATAAGTTTGTGAATTATGAAGTCTCAGAAGCAGTCTTGAAAGCTACTGCTCCATACAAATATGTTATGACTTACCTCGCAGTAGCCTTTTTTTTTGGCTTCTCAGTTCCTGTTCTACCCACATGGATAGATTAAGTTCTTTTTCTGGCTTCAGTTAGTACAGTAACAGCTAAGCATCCCAATTGTAGCTGCAGTGTATAAATGATGCTACCACAACAAAGGAATGTAGTAATACAGCGGATGGTATTTTTGCACTGCCTATTCACTCAAATACATCAGTTTTGAAGTGATGCCATTAATGCAAAAAATTAAATGTCACATACCTCTAGATGTCAGCTGCGGTACTGTATAAACTTCAGTACTGTTTTGCGTCGTGACATACGCCAGACGCAAACAGAAGAGGAGTAAAATCAAATCTAATGAAGAACAGAGGAGTCTGCACTCTGCAGGGCTTGTGTAGGATCTGGTGCTCTTATCTTGGTGCAGGATTTCCGAAGACGTATGCTATCGTCCCTCTTTGATTGGCATTGGTAAGCTGCACCTTGATCACCTCGGAATCTCCCAAAAAGTTGTGGCTCAAGAACAGCCAGGCGAAGGTGATAAGCTCCCCTCCTCTGGCCAAGTGCGCCGCGTGCAGCTCCGGCCGGGACTTGGTGGCCGCATAGATGAGCAGCTTGGTCCATATGTCTACCAACTCCTGCAGTGTTTCCATGCTTGGCTCGATGCTGAAGAAACCTTCAGAATCCTGCTGCTCATCTATAAGATGTGGAAACAAGTGTGCCATTTTCTCCAGCGTATATAAGGCGCTGTCATTGAGCGGCAACAGCGAAGGGTGGGTAACCAAAAGGTATGCCATGTAGTTGGATAGTTTCCGGCATACTTCCACCAAGACACTGCAGCTGGTACCTGTGTCTGTCTCCATGTCCGAAGGAGGATGAAGAGGATATTTCCTCAAGTGTGCCTCTGTGATAAAATGCACTAAAGCAACCTTTCCACCAAAATCTTCACGAATGTCTTGTAGCTCTTGCACTATGCCGCCAAGTTTTGGCCACTGCCGGGGATCTCTGTTGATTTCAGCATGGAAGTCAGTAATTCCCTTGACAACACACTCCATCGTCTCCTTATCTGCCTCCACGTGCTCGGTGTCTAACAACCTGCTCATCCAGAACAACATTTTATCCTCTTTGACACCAACCAAATTCACCAAGCTTTTGATCACCGTGGTCATTGCTCGTCGACTATATGACCTTGGCTGGTCGCTGCCTGAATCCAACCACCTGTGGAAGTTGTATTGCCCAATTGAATTTAGATATGGCTTCCTCTCTGGCCATCCAATGCCACTGCACAGGAGAAACCAGGACAACTTTGCAAGCATGCCGCACCTTCGCATCTTCAACCACGCCCAGGACCATGGTGACATTATCAAAATAAACGTGGCACATACTTCCAACAAAAAGCATCCTACGAAGAGCGACCAGGTGATTGCAATGTCGGCTCTATTGTACCTCCGTTTGTCGCTCGTGAGGAAGAGCACCAAGGCAACCAGAACAGACACCTGAGAGATGCATCGCAATATGATGCCACTCCTTGTCCTGAGCACACAGGACTTAGTATACAGATCATCGTACATCATGCCAAGCTCGAGCCTCATCCGCTTCACCCAATTGCTTGGGGTTTGTTGGATAACGTTACCGCTATCACCTGATCGTGCTGTAAAGATTCGAAAGACACGTGGCATACGATGCAGGACAGCGCAAACAATGTGAGAATAGGGATCCTCGGCAACCTCTCCCGGCACCTGTTGCTTGTACTGTTGTCCAGTGGAACCCTGGAGGGTTTCAAAGCTCCCACACTTGAGAGACCATACCCTTTCTCCATACTTGATAATTCCAGCAGCAAACACAAAGACATCCGAAACTAGAAGCTCCACGCCGTGTTTGTCAATGGACTTCCAGAAAACATATAAAGCTAGGACAACTTGCATAAACAGAGTCAGTAAATGTCTCAACCACAACTTGTTGTCCTCCATGGCGAGAGCAGTAATGGTGTCCTGCCCACCAAGATGGATGAGAAGAAATGGTGCCCAGAAGAAAGATAGTCCGGTGGTGGCATCCTCATGGCGCGAGAGGTAGCCCAGGGTGTAAACTGCCACTAAGTCCGCGCCCAGATAAGCTATCCAAGTGAAGAACCTGAGAAACGAGTTGATGCCACGCCGCCGAAGGCTGCCGGCGAAGAAGAGGAACATTTGTAGCATGAAGCTAAGGAGCACAAGCACCTGGATTTCCCACTCGTAATATAGTTTCATGATACTCCCCATCTAGATTTCCTGTGTCTCGGACCACGTACCTGTTGGACAGAGTAGTGTCATCATATTTTTCTTTTTGCTGAAGCAATCAGGAGCTTTTAGTACGACACACTTGAAAAATAGCAAGAATCCTTCTCCGTAGTAGATATGCTACTGCTACCACTTGAAAATAGATATTGTGTCATTTTAGTTTAGTTTTGCAAGTGTAAATTCAAAAACACAACAAAAAATAAATTACCACATCCAGTCAGTCAGTGTGGGGGAGTAGAAATTCGTACTTCAATCTTTAATTTGTCCCGGACATAAAAGGGAAATGCAAATGAGGAATGTACTTTCAGAAATTCGCCAGTACACAGTTTTCTCAAAGAAGAAAAGAGTCGAACATATCAGAAAAATGAAAAACTACTTATCAGCGACAATAAATATGGGCGCGGTCTCAAGGCGGCGGGACTCGAGACACGGCGAGGTGGCGGTGCGCCGATAAGGAAGCAGAGCACGGCGAGATGGCGGCGCCGTCTTTCACGTCCTGTGTTTGGTCGTTTCATTCGAGCACGCAAGGCTGGGTCGAACCAGACCAGGGGAAACGACCAACCCGAGGGCAAAATCGTCCTAAAACAAATGACGTGTGGGCCCAGACAGGGACACGGAGGAAAAATGTTTCTTGCTGCAAGAGCAAGAGCAAGAGGGAAGAGGTTGTTGCTCTGTCTTGGGCATGGTCGTCGGGCCGTCGCCCACGTCGGAGATGGCCACAGCCGAGATTCTCGACGCGCTTGTTCCTCTAGCCGTTCTAAAAAAAGTAATAACTTGCTCCTCTGACCAAAAGCAGAAGCAGAGTGGATCTTGGGGAGGAGCAGAAGAAACGATGAGTCGGGCGAGGCCTAACCTGAAGAGCGGATCGGTCCGGCTGGAGCTCAATGGCGGCGGCCACTGGTCCGGGTCTGGTGGGCGGCGAGTGCGGAACGGGGAGCTCAAGCTGGCTGTCTCTTCCAGGAAGCCAGATCTAGTCCGGAGGGGGGAGGCAGACTGGACCGTATTCTCACAGTGTATGCGTCTTACAAAAGCGGAAATTGATTTTCAAGCCTGGGACCGGTTGGAGCCGCCCCTTTGCTTTGCTTTGTTTTGGACACATGGAGCCGGCCTAGAATGGTCCAGCAACAACTGGCCTCATATTTTATCTTAAAATAGGTTTTCGCCCGCTTTATAAATAAAGCAACAAACCAAATTACATGGTCGAACGATACACTATGGTAGGGAGACCCCTTAGAGCAACTCCAATGGGGCGACCCGTTTCGTCCGCCCGCGTCCGCGGGCGATCCATTCCCAGTCCAATTTTAAGCCGGATTTGCATCGGCGCAGACACGAGATGGACGGGCACGCGCCTATTCCTCTCCCCGGGTCCGTCGATCGGTGACAGCCACCACCATTTCCCTCCATTTTTCCCAAAAACACTCCCGCCCGCGCGCACTCTCGCCCCCCAACTAGCCATGGAGGACGCCATCGACCTCGACCTCGACGCCGCCACCTGCCTCGTCTCCCTCGCCTCGTCTGGCGCCGTCACCCCCTCCGGGAAAGGCAAGCCTCATGCCCCACGCAAGACCGCCGCCGCGACCAAGCCGAAGAAGGCGCTGACGCCTGAACAGCGGGGAAGGGAGTCGGCCAAGAGGAAGGGCCGGAGACACCTCGCGGACGCGAGGGATGAGGTCGCCGCGCAGCAGGACTTCACCAACGCCTGCGTCGCAGCGGCAACGAGGGAGGCGCTCTACATGCTAGGGGTAAACCCTAGCCAGCACATCCTCATCCAAGCCGCTGTCGCCGCCGCCAGAACCGCCTCGTCGGCGTTTCCTCGGATGGTGCTGCCGGACTCACCCCGCGCGTCGGCTTGCAACCCGGTCCCCGGCTTCCACGTCTACCCGCAGGCCTCCCGCCTCTCCAGGGAGTGCTCACCTGACATGAGCGTGGTCGCGCCTTCCACGCCCGCGCCCACGCCCATCGACCTCAACGCCACCCCGATGGTCGGTGGCACGTTGTCGGTGTCAAAACCGGCGGATCTCGGGTAGGGGGTCCCGAACTGTGCCACTAGTAGAAAACATGGCTATGGTCCAGGCCGGCTCAGCCCATTAGTCCCGGTTCAGTGTAGAACCGGGACTAATGTGGGTATTGGTCCCGGTTCGTGAGCCCAGGGGGCCGGCCGTACCACGTGGGCCATTGGTCCCGGTTCATCTGGACCTTTTGGTCCCGGTTGATGGAACGAACCGGGACCAATGGGCCTCGCTCCTGGCCCACCACCATTGGTCCCGGTTGGTGGCCTGAACCGGGACCAAAGGCTCCCCTTTAGTCCCGGTTCTTGCCACAAACCGGGACCAATGGTGGTGCCTATATATACCCTCGCCCGCGAGCAGAGCACTCCAGTGCTCTGTTTTTCTCTGGCCGGCGAGAGGAGGGGTTTGTGGTGCTCTAGCTCACCTCCTATGCACATGAGGTGTTCGATGGAATGCGCGAGCCACACTACTTAAACTTTCTCCTCTCGAAGCTCGACCTCCAAGCTCCATTTTCCTCGAGATTTGTCTAGATTTAGCGGTCCGTCACGCCCCGTCCCCGTCTTCACCGCCGTCACCACCACCGTGGTGAGCCTCTTATTCTTATCACCGACACCACCGTGGTGAGCCTCTTATTCTTATCTTCTTTCTGAAAGGAAAAATATTCTTACTTGTCTGTTTAGATAGATACTTGTATCATTTTCTTACATTTATTATTGCATCTTATATAGTGCGATGGTTTTGGTATCCGCCCCCGTCGGCCCTCGTCCTGTCTATGATTCGGATTTGGTATGTATATTATCTTCATAACTATTGGTTCATTTATTGTTTATGAAAATTATGCCGACCAACGTGACATAGATTTTATTTATCTAGGATGTATGTGAATCGGAAATGCCAACCGACCCTATTGTCGAGAGGTTAAATTTAGTTGAAGAAGAAAACAATTTGTTGAAGGAAAAAATAAAAAAAATTGAGGAGGAGAAGATGATATTGGAGTTGCATGTTGCGGATGTCGTCGATGATCACAAGATCAAGATGGATGCAATGCGCTTGAAGATTAGAAAGATTAGAAAATATGCCATTCATACCGAGGCTTGGTATCATTATGCCGTTGGATCAATTGTTACCTTGGTTGCGATTATGATCGCATTTGTTTTCGCATTGAAATGTTTTACATAGTTTCAATGTATGGTTTAATTAATTAGATGCTCTGGAGAGCTATATGTTGTTAGATGAGAACTATGTATGCACTTTGGTTTTAATGTGATGATGAACTTCTATTAATTTGGACACTTAATTATATATAATGCACGCAGATGAACCGGCAATGGATGTACGGTGACAGACACACCCGCGAGTACATTAAGGGCGTGCATGAGTTTCTCGATGCGGCTGAGGCAAACAAGCAGAATGGTTTTATGTGTTGTCCATGCACTGAATGTGGGAATACGAGGTCTTACTCTAACCGGAAAATCCTTCACTCCCACCTGCTTTACAAGGGTTTCATGCCACACTATAATGTTTGGACGAGGCACGGAGAAATAGGGGTTATGATGGAAGACGGCGAAGAAGAAGAGTACGATGACAACTATGTGCCCCCTGAATACGGTGATGCTGCAACGGGGGGAGCTGGTGAAGATCAAGAGGAACCAGACGATGTGCCCAATGATGCTGCCACGGGTGAAGCTGCTGAAGATAAAGAGGAACCAGACGATGTGCCCGATGATGATGATCTCCGCCGGGTCATTGTCGATGCAAGGACGCAATGCATTAGTCAAAAGGAGAAGCTGAAGTTCGATCGCATGTTAGAGGATCACAAAAAAGGGTTATACCCCAATTGCGAAGATGGCAACACAAAGCTCGGTACCGTACTGGAATTGCTGCAGTGGAAGGCAGAGAATGCTGTGGCTGACAAAGGATTTGAGAAGCTACTGAAAATATTGAAGAAGAAGCTTCCAAACGATAACGAATTGCCCGACAGTACATACGCAGCAAAGAAGGTCGTATGCCCTCTAGGATTGGAGGTGGAGAAGATACATGCATGCCCTAATGACTGCATCCTCTACCGCGGTGCCTACAAGGATCTGAACGAATGCCCGGTATGCGGTGCGTTGCGGTATAAGATCAGACGAGATGACCCTGGTGATGTTGACGGCGAGCCCCTCAGGAAGAGGGTTCCTGCGAAGGTGATGTGGTATGCTCCTATAATACCACGGTTGAAACGTCTGTTCAGAAACGAAGAGCATGCCAAGTTGATGCGATGGCACAGTGAGAACCGAAAGAAAGATGGGAAGTTGAGAGCACCCGCTGACGGGTCGCAGTGGAGAAAAATCGAGAGAAAGTACTGGGATGAGTTTGCAAAGGACCCAAGGAATGTATGGTTTGCTTTAAGCGCGGATGGCATTAATCCTTTCGGGGAGCAGAGCAGCAATCACAGCACCTGGCCCGTGACTCTATGTATGTATAACCTTCCTCCTTGGATGTGCATGAAGCGGAAGTTCATTATGATGCCAGTTCTCATCCAAGGCCCTAAGCAACCCGGCAACGAAATTGATGTGTACCTAAGGCCATTAGTTGAAGAACTTTTATAGCTGTGGAATGGAAACGGTGTACGTACGTGGGATGAGCACAGACAGGAGGAATTTAACCTTAAGGCGTTGCTGTTCGTGACCATCAACGATTGGCCCGCTCTCAGTAACCTTTCAGGACAGACAAACAAAGGATACCACGCATGCACGCACTGTTTAGATGACACTGAAAGTATATACCTGGACAAATGCAGGAAAAATGTGTACCTGGGCCATCATCGATTTCTTCCGACCAACCATCAATGTCGAAAGAAAGGCAAGCATTTCAAAGGCGAGGCAGATCACCGGAAGAAGCCCGCCATGCGCACTGGTGATCACGTGCTTGCTATGGTCAATGATTTACACTACGTAATCTTTGGAAAGGGTCCCGGTGGACTAGCTGTTCCGAATGACGCTGAGGGACACGCATCCATGTGGAAGAAGAAATCTATATTTTGGGACCTACCCTACTGGAAAGACCTAGAGGTCTGCTCCTCAATCGACGTGATGCACGTGACGAAGAACCTTTGCGTGAACCTGCTAGGCTTCTTGGGCGTGTATGGGAAGACAAAAGATACACCTGAGGCACGAGAGGACCTGCAACGTTTGCACGAAACAGACGGCATGCCTCTGAAGCAGTATAAAGGTCCTGCCAGCTACGCTCTTACGAAAGAAGAGAAAGAAATCTTCTTTGAATGCCTGCTCAGTATGAAGGTCACGACTGGCTTCTCGTCGAATATAAAGGGAATAATAAATATGCCAGAGAAAAAGTTTCAGAACCTAAAGTCTCATGACTGCCACGTGATTATGACGCAACTGCTTCCGGTTGCATTGAGGGGGCTTCTACCGGAAAACGTCCGATTAGCCATTGTGAAGCTATGTGCATTCCTCAATGCAATCTCTCAGAAGGTGATCGATCCAGAAATCATACCAAGGCTAAGGAGTGATGTGGCGCAATGTCTTGTCAGTTTCGAGCTGGTGTTCCCACCATCCTTCTTCAATATCATGACGCACGTCCTAGTTCATCTAGTCGACGAGATTGTCATCCTGGGGCCCGTATTTCTACACAATATGTTCCCCTTTGAGAGGTTCATGGGAGTCCTAAAGAAATATGTCCGTAACCGCGCTAGGCCAGAAGGAAGCATCTCCATGGGCCATCAAACAGAGGATGTTATCGGGTTTTGTGTTGACTTCATTCCTGGCCTTAACAAGATAGGTCTCCCTAAATCGCGGTATGAGGGGACACTGACTGGAAAAGGCACTCTTGGAAGAGACTCAATAATATGCAGGGACGGATATTCTTGGTCTCAAGCACACTACACAGTTCTACAGAACTCTACCTTGGTGACCCCGTATGTCGATGAACACAAGAACAGTCTGCGCTCCAAACACCCGGAGCAGTGCGACGACTGGATTACATGTGAACACATCACGACTTTCAGCAGTTGGTTGGAAACACGTCTCAGAGGTGACAACACTGTTTGTGATGAGTTGTACTTGTTGTCCAGGGACCATCTTTGACTGTATTGACTTACAAAGGATACGAGATAAATGGGAATACATTTTACACGATCGCCCAAGATCAAAAGAGCACCAACCAAAACAGCGGTGTCCGCTTTGATGCAGCAACCGAGAGCGGAAAGGACACATATTATGGTTACATAGTGGACATATGGGAACTTGACTACGGACCTGATTTTAAGGTCCCTTTGTTTAAGTGCAAATGGGTCAATCTGTTAGGCGGCGGGGTACAGGTAGACCCACAGTACGGAATGACAACAGTGGATCTGAAAAATCTTGGGTACACTGACGAACCGTTCGTCCTAGCCAATGATGTGGCACAGGTTATCTATGTGAAGGACATGTCTACCAAACCGAGAAAAAGAAAAGATAAGGAAGCGAATACATCATACGATGAGCCAAAGCGCCACATAGTTCTTTCAGGAAAAAGGGACATCCTGGGAGTGGACGGCAAGACAGACATGTCTGAAGATTATGAAAAGTTTCATGAAATTCCTCCCTTCAATGTCAAGGCTGACCCAAGCATCCTGATAAACAATGAAGATTATCCATGGTTACGGCGCAATAAGCAAATGACACAAGCAAAGAAAAAGTGAAGACTTTCTCCCGCAATAAGCAAATGCTATGTGGGTGAAATTATGATACCATCCCAACTTTCAACTTTTTCAGAGTTCATTTGAAATGCTTTCATGTCTTATGGTTTGAAACTTTGATACTTCGAAAGTGATTGTCCATTTTGTACACGAAGTGCATCAAGTTTTTGTCGTAACCCTCTCTACTTTTTGGAACATGCTATGTGGGTGAAATGATGATACCATGCCAACTTTCAACCTTTTCAGAGTTCATTTTAAAATGCTTTCCAATTTCAGAGTCATTTAGCTCAAAGAATGAATTAATAGCAAATAGAATGAACTACAAAACTTTTATGAAAATAAAAACAATCAATTAAAATATTATGTTATGATCAACTAAATAAAACTATAATATTCTTCAATAGCAAAAAAAATATAATTTGTGTGACCTAAAATCAAACTATAAGTGTTTAATTGTAAGTATAAATAAAAAATAAATGGCAAAGAAGAAAAAAAATTCTAATTTTATAGTAAATTTATTCATAAACTAGTGATTCACACAAATTTTTAAAAATTCAAATTTAAACTATTTAAAATTTAAAACTAATGGCACTAACAGAAACTTTATAATTTTTGTGACCTAAAAGCAAAAAGAAATCACTAAAAAAACTGTAATTATTTAGTTTTAAGTAGAAACAAAAAAATAAAAAACCAAAAAAATGTAGAAATAGAAAAGAAAAAACCAAAAAAAATGCCACCTACTGGGCCTCCACGGCCTGAATACGACCAGAAACCCTACATGGGCCAGGATTCAGGCCCGCAGTGGCCCAACAGGCCCACATGCAGTAGCAGTTTAGGCCCGAAAGCCTGCATTTCAGAGGAGCTCGAAAGGGGAGGCAGAGCAGCGCTTATAAACCAGTATCGGCGCCCTTCAGCTAGCGATGTGGGACTAAACTTCTGGGCGCGGGTCGCACAAGGGCATTGGTCCCGGTTGGTGGCACCAACCGGGACTAAAGGGGGCATTGGTCCCGGTTCGTGGCACCAACCGTGACCAATGCCACCCTTTAGTCCCGGTTGGTGGCACCAACCGGGACCAAAGGTCGCCGCTTCCCGCCCTTTGGCCTGCCGAAAATTGACCTTTGGTCCCGGTTCGTGGCACCAACCGGGATTAATGCCCACCTTTGGTCCCGGTTGCTGCCACGAACCGGGACTACAGCCTGTTCTATATAAGGAAGCACTTAGCATTTTTCATTCTCATCTTGCAGTTGCCCCGACGCCTCCCGCCCCCATCGTCGCCGTCACCCGCGCCCATCGTCGCCGTCGCCGTCGCCCTCGTCCCTGCGCCGCCCCGCACCGCCCTCGTCCCTGCCCCGACGCCGCCCGCCCCATCGTCGCCGTCGCCCGCGCCGCGTGCCGCCCCGGCCCGCCCCGGCCCGCCCCCGTCGCCGTCGCCCACGTCGCCCGCGCCGCATGCCGCCCCGACGCCGCCCGCCCCCATCGTCGCCGTCGCCCGCGCCGCGCGCCGCCCCGCCGTCGCCGTCGCCCGCCCGCCCCCATTGTCGCCGTCGCCGTCGCCCGCCTGCCCCCATCGTTGCCGTGGCCGTCGCCCGCGTCGCCGTCGCTGTCGTCCTCTGGTCCGGCCGCGGCGCCCTAGCTAGCATATTTTTTTTGTTATATGCTTTTTTTCTGTTATATGCTTTTTTTCTGTTATATGCTTTTTTCTGTTATATGCTTTTTTGCTGTTATATGATTTTTTTCTGTTCATAGATTTTTTTTGGTGATATTAATTATTGTAAATATGAAAATGTTTGTGTATTCATATGAACAAATGAATTAGAAGAGGGAGAAGAAGAGGGGGTCGAGAGGGGGTCTAGGGTCGCCGAGGGGGGAGAGGAAGACGGGGAGAAATAAATAAGAAGAAGAAAAAAGAAGAAAAAGAAGAGGAGAAAAAGAAAGGAATAGAGGAGAAGAAGAGAAAAATAGAATATATATTCTATTTTCTCTTTTCTCCTCTATTCCTTTCTTCTTCTCCTATTTTTCTTCTTATTTTTTTTCTTCGACACGTGGGGGGGGGTCGAGAACGCCGGACATTAATGAGAGAGGCGAGGAAGAAGGGGAAGAAGAAGAGAGGAAGAAGAGGAAGTCTTCTCCTCTATTCTTTCTTCTCTTCTTTTTTCTTCTTCTTCTTCCTCTTTATTTTATCGGGAACGAGGGTCGTCGAGAGGGTCGCCGAGCGGTAGAGGAGAAACCCTAAATAGAAAGTATCGTTGGTGTGAGATACATGTACCATCGGTGTCGGACACTACATCCACATCCCACAAGTGGCGCGGGCTTCGACCCCCACGTCACTTGTGGGACGTGGATGTAGTGTCCGACACCGAAGGCCACATGTATCTCACACCCACGATACTTGCTAGCTATTTAGGGTTTCCTCTACCGAAAAGAAGAGGAGAAATAAATAAGAAGAAGAAAAAAGAAGAAAAAGAAGAGGAGAAGAAGAAAGGAATAGTGGAGAAAAGAGAAAATAGAATATATTCTATTTTCTCTTTTCTCCACTATTCCTTTCTTCTTCTCCTCTTTTTCTTCTTCTTTTCTTCTTATTCTTCTTCTTCTTCTTCTTCTTATTATTAGCCGGAAGTAGAGAGAGGTTTCCTAGTGTCAAAGTATTGAAGAAATCCATGCCTTCATCATTAGCCGGAAGTAACCAGGGCATGTTGGTACGAAGTTCTGCAAAGTTATTATGGAATGGAGTCCCGGATAGAATAATCCGCTTTTTGGTACGAATTCAGCAAAGGCCTTCCAAATAGCGATATTCGGAAGGCTCTTGCTGAACTTTGTACCAAAAAGCGAATTATCCTATCTGGGACTCCGTTCCAGAACAACTTTGAAGAGCTTCATACCATCATGCACATGTTACTTTCGCCTAATGATGAAGACATGGTTTTGTTGAATCCTTTGACACTAGGCAACCTCCCGACCCCTCGGCAATCCTCTTGAACATGAGAGGAAGAAGAGGGTCGTCTAGGGGTCGAGGGTTCCAGGGTCGTCGAGGGTTCGAGGGGTCGAGGATCGCCGAGGGGTCGAGAGAGGTTTCCTAGTGTCAAAGTATTGAAGAAATCCATGCCTTCATCATTAGCCGGAAGTAACCAGGGCATGTTGGTACGAAGTTCTGCAAAGTTGTTTTGGAATGGAGTCCCGGATAGAATAATCCGCCTTTTGGTACCAATTCAGCAAAGGCCTTCCAAATAGCGATATTCGGAAGGCTCTTGCTGAACTTTGTACCAAAAGGCGGATTATCCTATCTGGGAGTCTGTTCCAGAACAACTTTGAAGAGCTTCGTACCATCATGCACATGTTACTTTCGCCTAATGATGAAGACATGGTTTTGTTGAATCCTGAGACACTACGCAACCTCCCGACCCCTCGGCGATCCTATCGAACATGAGAGGAAGAAGAGGATAAAAAAAGAAGAGGAAGAAGAAAAAAAGAGGAGAAGAAAGAATAGAGGAGATCTTCTCCTCTATTCTTTCTTCTCCTCTTATTTTTCTTCTTCTTCCTCTTTTTTTATCGGGAACGAGGGTCGTCGAGGGACATAGATGTAGTGTCGTCGTTGCCGATATATACCCCCTCCCAATAGCTTACTATGATTAGGTAGCTAGTTCTACGTTTGGCACTAATATATCCATCTATCATGTTTGAATAATAATTGCCATGTTGTAAATATTTGTAGAAACTATGGACACCGCCCTAGACGAAGCAACAAAAGAAGCGTTGTTGAGGGACATAATCGCAGAAGGAAGTGATGCCATCTCGTTGTTTCTCAACGAAACCGATGGTCTGGAAGGACAGGGTGAACAAGCTGGCTACGGTGACCTAATGCCGGTGCAAGAAGAAGAACATGAGGACGGCTCCGGTGAACCAATGCCGGTGCAAGAAGGAGACCGTGATGACGGCTCCGGTGACCGAACCGAGTCCGGCCAGGTATATATATTAGTTAAGCCTATGCTGACTAGCTGATTGATGCATTCATTGTTTTGGTATGTACACATATTAATTAAGTCTTTGTTCTTTTTTCTAGCCCTCCGAATCGAGCACAACTTCGGTAAAGAGACGAGGCCCGAAGAAAAAGTTGAGCTCGGATGAAAAGTTTGAGATCATAGCAATCGCGCCCGACGGCCAACCTATTGAACCCCTCCGGAAAAAGAGCGCATTTGTTGCTCAGTGCGGGGTTCTGGTTAGGGACAAGATCCCGATAAGCATCCAGCAATGGTTTAAGCCAGCTACAGAAGACCCTGAGGTGTCTTATGTCAATGATATGCAGAAAAATGATCTTTGGACTGAGCTGAAGTCAAATTTCACCCTACCGCCTGAGGATAATCCAGAGAACCCAGTTAAAGAGAAATTAATCAAGTCTTTTGCTCTGAAGAGGATGGCAGAACTATTCAGGAGGTGGAAGAAAGAGCTGAATAAGTTTGTCGAAAAAAATGAGACACCAGAATTCAAGGGCAGATATGAGAAGATCAGAGATCACTGGCCCGCATTTGTGGCCCACAAGACATCAGAAAAGAGTAAGAAGATGTCGGCGACAAACAAGCAAAATGCTGTGAAGAAGAAGCTTCACCATCGCACGGGGTCAGGTGGCTACCTCGTAGCCCGGCCTAAGTGGTCCAAGAGTGAGAATGATCTGGTTCATAAAGGGATCGAACCAGAGACAAATAACTGGCCAGACCGTTGCCGGACTTGGTTCTTCGGGGCTGGCGGAACCCTGGACCCTGAAACAGGGAAGTGCATTTGGACGAACGATCAAATGGACATACCAGTCAGTAAGCTTAAGCAGTATATCGAAGCAGCGCAGGAAGGGACGTTCTTTTCCAGACAGAGAGAACGGCGAACTCACAATGGCCCTCAGGAATCCTGAGCACCCTGGACGGACACGAGGCACGCCAGGCTCCGTTCCGTGGAAGGTTGGGTTTCCGGACGCAGGCGGTTACAAATCCCATGAGAGGAGGAAAAAAGTGCAGCAGACCCAAATGCAGGCGCTGCAAGCAAGGGTGGACACGATAGAGGAACGAGAAGCAAATCACAGCAAACGTACTGCCGAAGCCTCCCCCGAAGCTACCCCGCCATCTCAGCGTAGAAGCAGCGTGGCTTCCACCGAGCTTCTTCAGCTAGAGCATGCCTTGACGGCTCCTGCCAGCTATCCCGTGGATGCTATCACGGAGTCTCAAAATTGCCACCTTATGACGCAATGGATGAATTTGAAGGTCAAGGCGGCTGTTGGCTCTGTTTATCCTACTGAACCCGGCGCAACTTTTCACTGCCGGTCGATTCCAGAAGGATATGCTAGGGTGATGGTGGATGAGATAATGGAGGGATTTGAGGACCTCCAGCTTGACCACCCTACCGGTGAAGGGGAGACTCGGCTGGGGTCTGCTCTGAAGACTCCATGCCTATGGCGGAAGGACCTCATCAACCTTCCGAACTGGACGCCACCGCCTCCTCCTCCTCCTCCGGCGAGTCAGGGCACTCCGCCTCCACCGCCTCCTCCTCCTCCGGCGAGTGACGATCAGGGCCCTCGGCCGGCTCCTTCTCCGGCGCGCGGCGGCACTCCGCCTCCTTCTCCGCCTGCGCCGACGCGCCCGAGCAGCCCGCCTCCTCCTTCTCCGCCTTGTCAGCAAGGGCGGAAGAGACCTGCCGCCGCTCCAGCTGCTCCGGCGCGTCGTAGTCCTTCTCCTCCGCCGCTTAAGCAAGTAAAGAAGACAACCGCTACGTCTGCTCGGTCGGCGTCTAGCAGTACAACCAGAGGCGGGAGGACATACAGATTCGGTCCTTCTCTGAAGACTCCAGAGAAGTTACCATACGAGAGGACCCAGGAGGATAACGCCGAGATCGCGCGAGAAGAAGTGAAGAAATTCTTTGAATGGGTGAAAGCAAAGAAACATCCACCTCCGGAGGAGAAGGTAGATCGGGTGAAAGTGAAGCGCACTCTGGCTGCCCTGACAAAAACACCGAAGTCTGATTCGCCGAAAGGAAACTATGACCGCATTATTGGAAAGGAATTTGCCGAAGCGGAGCGGTCGGGAAGTACTGTCAATGATCAAAGGCTGAAACAACGACGAGCTGGGAAACAAATTGCCCAGCTCGGCGAACAAGCGAAGCAATCGTGCCCCCCGCTCAAGGTGCCTAGCCACAACGTCGATAATGATCCGAGGATGGTGCCCGGTTATAGCAATCATGCAGATTACCTGCCCGACGAAGTACATTATGACCCCATGGACGTGCAGATACAAAGATACGAGTACGGGAAGCCTCTCGTCAAAGATGAAAGATCTCTATCAACGATGATGCGAAGATTGCATGATTGGTACTTGAAAATCTGCAGAGACTCTGGGGGGAGGAGTACTTTGTTTGCGAGAGTTAAACCGGAGCATGACCTCGTTGGAATTGATCTGTTGCCTGTTCCATTTGAGGAGTTCTATCAGTTCTTCAATCAATTGGCGCTCGATAAAGCAACTGTCACCTGCTACTGTCTGTAAGTAGTACTACTTCTGTCATTAAGTTTCTCTATATAGCTTAGCTCTTTCATTGCATGTATTTATAATCATCCTCACTATATTATGCAGATTGAAGATCATCGAATTGAAGAAAAGACAAGTCGGTGATATTGGGTTCATTAACACAAATCTCATAGATGCAACTCAGGTTAAATTTCATGCCGCAGAAACCGAGGCCAGCATGCTAGAATCGTTGATAATAAATCAAAACAAAGATATAATACTCTTTCCTTACAACTTCAAGTGAGTGTTACTGTCTTGTGCGTATTCGGTTTCCCTTATATATTAGTCAAGGTTATAGTAATGTAATTGATGAGTTATGCATGCGTGTGCAGTTTCCACTATATTCTCCTACATATTAAGCTTGAGCAGGGACTAGTAACCATCTTAGACTCAAGATGAAAAGATCCCAAGGACTATGCAGACATGACTCAAATACTCGAGAAGTAAGTTAAATCGATCATTATCCACCATATCAGCAACTTTGTTCATTTCCTGATATATCAAGTAATTGTTTTCTTTGTCCGGCAGGGTTTGGAGAAAATTCACCAGAAAAGCTCCGGGACTGCCGAAGGAGCTGCAATTTAGACACCCGAAAGTAAGTACTAGCTATAGTAGCATTTTAAGCGCATCTACTAGTCATTCAAGCGCTAGTTTCATCAATACCATTTGGCATTCTTGCTTATCAGTTTGATTAACCTCTATTTCTTGTAAAGTGGTTGTGGCAGCAACAAGGGAATGATTTCTGTGGTTACTATGTTTGCGAGTCCATCCGCCACACGACCTGTGAGCGGGGCTACACTGACGAACAATATGAAGTACGTAAATAACAAAATTCACAATTTTATTTTATTACCATCATTTGTGTTGAGTTTCATTCATTCATATATATATGTATTGACCCCCTTCTTTAAATTAGATGTTTCGGAAGCGGGATGAACTCCTAGCACCAGCTCGCATGTGAGGAATTCAAGAGGAATTGGCGGCATTCTTTCTTGACCACGTGATCCCTGAAGACGGAGAATTCTATGTTAACCCTGAGTCCGTATGATTATATTTGTAAGAGATAATTACTGTATATATGTAGCCGGTAGTGTCAGATAGATATACGAGAACTTGTTGTTCGACCAATCTCTCGGAGAAGGAGAGGTGGTCGATATCACTTCTCTCTGTATATATGCATATATGTTCATGACGATCTTCTGTTTCCTTCGTTTGCTTACTAGCTAGCTAGCGTGTCTAGTCCTCTCTATATACGTATGTATAGTACGTAGCGTCGACCAAGCACAGACATAACAGAGGACACTTCTCTCTATTAATTATAACTAGCTAACACAATATATGAAACACCTAAATTAACCCCCTAAAACCCCCAACCCCCCCCCCTTTCAAAAAAAACAAAAACCCCAGCCACAGAAGTGCTGACGCGTGGATGCCTATTGGTCCCGGTTGGTGCCACCAACCGGGACCAAAGGGTCTCCACGTGGGCAGTGCGCAGAGCCCAGTCAGGAGACCCTTTGGTCCCGGTTGGTGGCACCAACCGGGACCAAAGGGTCTCCTGACTGGGCTCTGCGTACTGCCCACGTGGAGGGCCTTTAGTCCCGGTTCTGGATTGAACCGGGACTAAAGGGTGGAGGTATTAGTACCGACACTTTAGTCCCGGTTCCTGAACCGGGACTAAAGGCCCTTACGAACCGGGACTATAGGCCCTTTTTCTACCAGTGTGCGTCTAGGCCGGATGGTAACAGGAGGCAAGGAACACGATGTTTTACCCAGGTTCGGGCCCTCTTGATGGAGGTAAAACCCTACGTCCTGCTTGATTAATATTGATGATATGGGTAGTACAAGAGTAGATCTACCACGAGATCAAGGAGGCTAAACCCTAGAAGCTAGCTTATGGTATGATTGTTGTATGATAAAGTTGTCCTACGGACTAAAACCCTCCGGTTTATATAGACACCGGAGAGGGTTAGGGTTACACAGAGTCGGTTACAATGGTAGGAGATCTTGAATATCCGCATCGCCAAGCTTGCCTTCCACGCCAAGGAAAGTCCCATCCGAACAAGGGACGAAGTCTTCAATCTTGTATCTTCATAGTCCTGGAGTCCGGCTGAAGGTATAGTCCGGCTACCCGAACACCCCCTAATCCAGGACTCCCTCAGTAGCCCCTGAACCAGACTTCAATGACAACGAGTCCGGTGCGTAGGTTGTCTTCGGCATTGCAAGGCGGGTTCCTCCTCCAGATTCTTCATAAAAGTTTGTAAACACCAAGAGTAGTGTCCGGCTCTGCAAAATAAGTTTCCATGTATTGCCACAGAGAGAATAATATTAACACAAATCTAATGCTGACGTATTCCGCAGCGCGACATCACACTACGGCCAAGCCTTTATTCGAATCGTTTTCACTTTTCCACCTCAGCGTGTTTCGCGAGGCGGTTTTCTTGGCACGTCTTGTCAAAGCAGAGATCATGTCCCCCATTTACGGGATTCTAATCAATACGGACGTGGGTAACCCAACCGCGCCATTTATCACGGCACTTGGGAGGCAAGCGAGTTTTACTAGGCTGGTGGGGACGCATAGTCGCATCCGCTCATATAAGGCGATAAGGATCCACCTTTTTACCTACGCCTTCTTCCTCCTTTGCCTATCCATCTTCTGCGCACCCGAGCTCCAGCGCCCAAGCCCGCACTTCCTACCTCAACCTTCTCCAACAATGTCCGGAGCGGGAGGCAAGTGGATGGTCTCCTCCGTCACGGAGGGCCATGTCAAAAGGCTAAGGAAGGCTGGATACCTGTCCAAAGACATCGCGCACCGGCTTCCTGAGGAGGGGCAGCTCCTCCCCACCCCAAGGCCCCATGAGAGGGTAGTATTTCTTCCCCACTTCCTCCGCGGACTGGGTTTTCCTCTCCACCCATTTTTCCACGGGCTCATGTTCTACTATGGCCTAGATTTCCACTATCTGGCCCCGAACTTCATCCTCAATATCTCGGCGTTTATCGTCGTGTGCGAGGCTTTCCTCTGCATCCACCCCCATTTCGGCCTCTGGCTCAAGACCTTCAACGTCAAGCCAAAGGTGGTGCGCGGCAACCAGGCGGAGTGCGGAGGTGCCATGGCGGGTAAAATAGCCAACGTCCTATGGCTTGAGGGCTCCTTTGTGGAGACCTTGAAGGGGTGGCAGTTAGGGTGGTTTTACATCACCGAGCCACGCAATCCGAAGTGGATCGCAGCCCCTGAATTCTGATCCGGACCCCCTACGCGGCTCACGTCCTGGAAGGAGACGGGCTTGTCGTGGGGCGACAAAGAAGAGGTGACCGGACTGCAAAAATGCATCCAGTCCCTAGTGAACAAGCAGCTCAAGCTTGTTAACGTAGTCCAGGTCATGCTCGTCCGCCGGATCCTTCCGTGTCAAGAACGGGACTTCAATTTGTGGGAGTTCAACCCGGCGCAGCACCGAACTCTGAGCAGGCTCTTCGACACGATGTACGAAGATGTCTGGAAGGGGCTAACCAAAGGCGCCGAGGCTCCCACATCCGCCTCCGAAGACCGCGGATTCAGCTCGCAGCGTCTTGCTGGCGAGGTAAAATATTTTCACCTTTTACAGGATGTTAAGTTTTCTTCATAGTTTGACTCTATGCGGGATCTAAACTCCCTCACCTTTGACAGGATAGGCAGGCGAAATCCGGACTGATTAACTGTCCGGTTCCCTTGCCCGAAGACCCAGCCCCTGCTCTCCTAGTGAAGCTGCTGGTTCCGGCACCTTATGTGGTGCTGGAGAAGAAGGCCAAGAAGAAGAAGGCCACGGGGACTCGAAAGAGTTCCCGGTATATGGTGGTGTCGGACTCGTCGTCCGATGAGTCCGAGACGCACTCCTCCCGTGAAGACAAGGAGGAGGAAGAAGAAACCTCTCCCCCTCCAGCGGGGGGAGGAAAGAAGAGGAAGGCCGCCCCAGTAGGGGAGGCCGACGGGTCCAAAATGAGGAAAACCCCTCCGCCGGACTACGCCCCCGACGCCGATGAGGACGAAGAGGAGTGGCCGGACAGGGCCAAGCGTCCGGCGAAATCGTAAGTGTTCGGATACCAGAGTAACTCATGATATTCCTTTTGTTGCACAGCTTTCCCTAATGTCGAATGTAATCATGCAGCCCGCCCAAGGACAGGATCGACGAGACGTCGAGCGGCTCCCTGGATTCATCGGACGTGAATTCAGTTCCGCCCGCTGCCTCCCCCTGTGCTGCGGATGACGCTGAAGTGGCGTCGCGACAAGCTCCAGGGCAAGAGGAGGCGGTCCAGGAGGAGCCGCGAGGCGACCTCCCGAACTCCATGAGTAGAGGGGACAAGACCCCCCAGGGCTGCAAGTCCGGCTTTAAGCCGGACACCGCGCCGGAATCATCATCGGTTCCGGACTGCGGCAGGCGAACTCCTGCCAAGAGGAGCAAGCCTATTGAGCCGGCGTCCTCCGTCCAACCGGAGGCGCTGGACAGTCTGCTGGAGGTGCTTAAGGGCGCCTCCATCGACGAGGAGCACCGTACCATCATGAGTACGGTGGTCCAGAAGGTTCGGTCCGCCAAAAGCGGACTGACTGAAGCTTGTGCTAGCCTTCTAACAGGCTTCGAGGTAAGTAAAAAATATGTAAAAATATTACCGCATAGACAGTAGCCCCTGATGCTCTGTTTGGCGTTCGAAAAGAAAAGCCGAATAGAGGATCTATTAAATATCGCAGGAGTCTAACTAAAAAAGAGTCAATATACATATGCAGGCTTCGCTGCTGGCCACCGCCGCACAGACTGCGGAGGTGGATGCCCTGAAGCAGGGCCTCGAGCGGCCCGAGCAAGAGCTCGGCCTTGCCAAATGGCAGCTCGAGGAGAAAGAAGGTAAGAGATACCTTATAGAAAAAATGCTTATAAAAAGACACAATTGCAAAAAATGACACGAGTATACTGCTTATTGTAGGGGCTACAGCGGAGGTGGCGACCCTCAAGCAGGCGCTGTCCGAGGCCAAGAAGAGAGCGGCCACGGAGCGCACCGAGCAGGAGAAATTTGAGGCGCAGGTCGGCGAGGTGCAGCAAGAGCTTCAGGCTCTCATGAAAAAACATGAGAGTTTGGAGCTCGACTCGAAGACGCGAGCGTCCAAGCTTGCTGCGGCCCTTAAAACTGCCAAATCTGCCAAGGCCGAAGCCCAGAAGGCCCTCCAGGAATTGGATGCGGTGAAAAAGATAGCGGCGGGTAAGGCATTCTCTATGCAAAGCAGACATATAAAAGTAAATTACTTGTTACTTACCCGAATCCGGAGCTCTCCAGGGGCATTCGCAGATCTTCCCCGCAGCGTATCCGATGCCGCCGCATTCTACCGAGCCGAGGGAGGCAGCTCGACGGAGAAGGTGTTCTGGTCTCAGTACGCTGAGGCCGGACACCCTGTGCCCTTGAGCGACCAGCTGAAGTAGCTGGTCGAGCTCCACAAGGCGGCCGAACAGGCCCTGAAGGGCTTCATAGTTCGGCTGTGGCCTAGAGAGGCCCTGCCTGGGAGCTACTTCGGACTGGTGCGGCGGCTGGTGGAGGCTTGTCCAAGGCTCGAGGTCATCAAGCGCTCCGTCTGCATCGAAGGTGCCTGTAGGGCCCTTGCCCGTGCAAAGGTGCACTGGGGTAAGCTAGACGGTGAGAAGCTTGTGAGGGACGGGCCGCCGCCGGGGAAGGAGCATTGCAAGTCCGAGAACTATTACAAGGATGTTCTGGCCGGTGCCCGCCTTATGGCGGATGAATGCACCAAGGATGTAATTTTTGAATGAACTCGCTTGTGTTATCATGTGCGCTGAAAACTTGTTCATATGCGCTAAGCAATGCTTGATTTTAAAATATTACTTTCTGTGCGGCCATTTATCAAAAAATTGAGAGATGGCCAGTCGTGGCTTCTGCCCCCATGCCACTTGTGCTTGCCACTCCGGAGTCGATCCTCGTCCTCACCATTAGCGTACTTGGTGGCAATCTCCATCATCCGATTCAGAGACATCTCTCCAGTTCGACCGAACTTCAGATTCAACTCTCCGTATTTAACGCCTTCCTTAAAGGCACAAACCGCTTGATGGTCTGGCACATTCTCAACCGAGTGATGCAGTGTGATCCACCTCTGGATGTATTCCCTCAGAGTTTCATTCGGCTTCTGCACGCAAGACCGCAACTCTGTAAGGCCTGCAGGTCGCTTGCATGTTCCTTCAAAGGTTGTGATAAACACTCGGGAGAGGTCCTCCCAAGTGTAAATGCTGCTGGGTGCCAACTGATTTAGCCACGCTCTGGCTAAGCCCTCTAACATGAGAGGCAAATGCTTCATGGCCACCTCATCATTGCCACCGCCAATCTGTACAGCCACTCGGTAATCTTCGAGCCAAGTGTCAGGCTTAGATTCACCGGTGAACTTGCTGATTCCAGTCGCCAGCCGAAAGTTGGGAGGAATCACTGCGGCTCTGATGGCTTGACTGAAACACTCTGGCCCTGAAACACGTATTCTGCTGCAGGAGGGTGCATATCTGTTCTGGCCTTCCCGATGAGCCCTGTTCCTGTCAACCAAGCCTTGAACGAGGACAGATCTCGCGTCAAAGCCTGGGTCCCTGGGGTCGACGGGAATCCTCTGCCCAACGCTATGAGGGCGCCTGTCATCTCGATGTCGAGGCGCATATGACCCACTCCTCGGGGGAGGGGTTGGCACTCGACATCGATCATCACAATCGGATCGGTGATCATACTGCTCATTCCTTCTGTACTGATCATGCCGGTCGCCACGTCCCTCACGCCCCCCGGGCGACCGCGGGCTGTGAGCCGACTGGACTGTATCTGTTGCAACGGATCGACTGTGGATCCTATTCCGCGACTGGGAAACAGCGGAATTCTGGTTTCCCGCCGCCCGGAGCAACGCTCTGATCTGTAACAAGCCCCTGCCAGCCTCCGACTGGGAGGGCTGAATTGATTCTGCTATACGGGCCGCAGCGGCCAAATTCTGAACTGGGGTTCGATATACCTGCGTCGGCGGGAAGAGCTGGCGTCGACTAGACTCAGGAGCCCGCTGACGCGCTCGCTCGTCGAGTGCTCGCTGGAGATTCTCCAGTCGAGTGTGCTCGGCCAAATTAGCCAAGCGCGCGTCCTCCAAGGCTCGGGCCTCGGGGGACTCTCCGACGATAGGGGTGCGGAGGGCGTCCGTGTTCCGGCGGTGAACCTCCTCTCGCTGTGATGACGTGAGAGGTTCGGGGAGATACTCATCGTGGGGATGCGGCGGTCTCCCCCACCCGCGCCTCCATCAGCGCGAGGGAAACCGGGAGGACTGTGCGTTCCATCGACCGCCAGGATCTCAGCCGCTGGGTCGCTGCTGTCGCACTCGGATGCGGTCTCCGCGGAGCCAGTCGAACAGGCCGCAGAGGGATTCGTTGGGCTCGATTGCCGCGACTTGCGGGGCGGCCGACTGGCGAGCCACGGCATGCCTCACCCACCTCTGAAGTCTCGACCGACCGGAGCGGTTGCGCCGGTGGGAGACGGAGCGGGGAGACGATACAGGGGCCGACCGATACTGGGTCGACGGCTGCCGCAGGAAGACGCCACGAACGCATGCGCGGAAATGTGTCGCACCGCGGACGGGGAGCGCGTCGACGTCGAGTGGCGCCTCCTGAAGCCAGGCGGAGTCGTCGGTGATGAACGTGAGCACGCCGAGGCGGATCTCGCGGCCCTCCACCAAAACTCCGCACGAAACCATGATCAAAGGGATCAGAAAAATCGCAACTTCTCCAATCAGGCGCTAAGATTCCGGCCCCACAGTGGGCGCCAACTGTCGTGGTTCTAACTCTGACAGTGATGTAGGGGGGTATGTATGGAGAGGCTAGATCTCAGCTATTGGGAAGTTGTAAACACACCAAGATATACGAGTTCAGGCCCTTCGCGGAGGAAGTAACAGCCCTACGTCTCGGTGCCCGGAGGCGGTCGACTGGATTACTGGCGTGTGAATAACAGGGGTGCGAACCCTCCATACTGAGGAGGGGGATGGCTTATATAGAGTTTGCCGGCCCCCTCCTGCCCTCAGTAATGCAGGGTTTAAGGTACATTCAAGGTTGGGCGTTACTGGTAATGCCTCTAATAAAGTGCTATAATGACCATAAAGACTACTTAACAGCTGACCGTTTGCCTGCAGAGTGACTATAGGTCTCCTGGCGGTTGAATGGTTGGCTTCATGGTCGAGTGATAGCTTTCTGGTCGAGTGTCTTGAGTCCGTCGAGTGGGATACCTTCAAGTCGATTGAAAGGTGACTTCTTCTAGGGATGTCCTAGGGTAGGGCTCCTTGGACAGGTCTGTGCCCCTACCCTAGGTACATGTCTTCATCACCCACTACGCCGTGGCCCTCTGCCCTTCTCGCACCTCGGCTACACCGACGAGACCGAGGCCGACATGGACGACATCATCGCGACAGGTTCGGCCGCAGCCGCCGCATCTCCCGGGTTCGTCACCCAGGACGAGGTGGTGGATCTCAGCGGCGGCATGGACGGCGAGCTCGGCTACGTCTATGGCGAGGACGAGAAGGAGGAGCAAGAGGAGGAGGATGACGAGGAGGAGGAGGAGGAGGAGCCGACGCCTGCGAAGGCGAAGGGGCGCAAGAAGAAGCGGGCGGCCAGGACAGGCGAGCCACGCATCAAGTGGGCGTCCAAGAAGGAGGAATGCCTCTGCCTCGACCCGACAACCGGCACGAACCAGAGCATCGACACGTACGTGGACCGCATCAAGGCCGAGTTCGACGAGCGCAAGCTCGTCGACCCCTACTTTAAAGGCGTCTACAAGAAGCGTGGCTCCAAGGCGATGGCGAACCATTGGGGGTGTATCCAGGGGGCGTGCAACAAATGGCATGGGGTCGTCGAGGAGGTCGCGGCTCGCCCGGAGAGCGGCGCCAGCGTCGAGGATCAGGTATGCCACGCCGGCCTCCCGCCTCTCTTCGCCGTGTACCCGCGCCAACTGTTTGTCCCTCCGCGCAGTTGCTGCGCATGTTCACCCTGTACCGGCAGAGCAACAGCGACGCCGAATTCAAGTACCTCCACGTTTACAAGCGCATTGACAAGTGCGAGAAGTGGGCGGAAGTCCGGTGCACCGTCGACAAAGCCAAGGAGACCTACAAGCCAGACGCGCCGACTCCTGGCGCATTGGAAAGGCGTCCGGACCGCAACAGAGTTGCCATGAAGGGGAAATACGCTGACACGGCCACCGCTCGAGTGCAGGAGTCCATCGAGCACTGACTAGCCGTCGCGCAGGCCTGGGCCGTCCTTCGTGAAGAGAAGACCGAGGTGCGGTGGTCGGCGTTGATGTCGAGCAGCGCCGTCAAGCTTGACCTGCTCCGGACGAACGTCGCCGTGAAGAAGAGAAACACCGACATGGCTTTCCCGCTGGGCGGGGCGGACATGCTCCAGAGCACCGACGAGGCAGTCAAGGCGTGGTACTTGGAGGAATGCGGCCTCATCCTGATCCAGCTTCCCTCGACAAGGCCGCCGCCGCCGACGCCGCCGCCAAGCCCGCGTGACGACGGCTCCACGACGCCCAGCACCACCGAAGCCGCGCCGACGCCACCCAGCGCAGAGGCTGCTCCGTCACCGCCAAGCCCGCGCACGCCAACTCCGCCGACGCCTGGGGCAGAGCCCGTCGAGTGATGCGCACGCGAACTTCTGCCGCTCTATTTTTTGTACGCGGAACTGTGGCTTGCGATCGCGCGACTTGTGGCGTCTTTTGTGAGCGGGAACGACCAAGTTTGAATTTTTCGCGTCCTGGGGGCGGCGCCTAGGGGCGTGACTGGGAGCTAGGTCGCCCCCATGGGCCGAACTAGCGCCGGTTCGCGCCCAGACCGCCCTTTTTTAGCGCCTTGGGGGGCCGAACGGCTGGAGATGCTCTAAGGAACACAAAGGTTGAGATTGTGCTTGAACTCCTTGAGCCTTCTCATAGTAAGTGTCTTGTGAAGCCATCAGCTAATTGATCACCAGTAGGAATAAACTTTATGTCAAACAACTTACGTGTTACTCTTTCTCTAACAAAATGAAAATCAACTTCGATATGCTTTGTGCGTGCATGAAAAACAGAATTAGCTGAAAGATAGGTTGCACCAAGATTATCACACCATAATCTAGCAGTTCGCGGAGTTTTAACTCCAAGTTCATAAATCAATGTTTTTATCCACGTCACTTCAGGTGTAGCATTTACTAGAGCTTTATACTCAGCCTCAGTGCTAGACCTTGAGACTGTAGCCTGTTTTCTTGCACTCCATGATATAAGATTTGTTCTTAGGAACACAGCAAATCCACTTGTGGACCTTCTGTCATCAGCACATCTTGCCCAATCTGCGTCAGAGTAGGCAGACACAAGCATAGAAGGAGACTTGACAATTCTTAGACCAAGTTCTCCTGAAAACCTGAAATACCTCACAATTCTTTTAATTGAAGTCCAATGAACAGTAGTGGGTGCATGTAAATAGTGGCATACTTTATTCACTGAATAAGAAATGTCAGGACATGTAAGAGTTAAATATCGTAATGTGTCGGGGATATACCCCGCGGTATGACCCGGCCGGACTTGGCGGATTACTTGAGACCCGGCTGACACTTGGCGATTCACTGGCGACCCGCCCCACTACTAGGCAAAACCTTATACACAGAATGTTACCAGTAGCGCTTGTTAAAATGAGGCGCTACTGCTACTTAGTAGTAGCGCGTCTGCTAGAACGGTGCTACTGTTACCTGCTTAGCAGTAGCGCGGCAGGAACAGAACACGCTACTACTATAATTGCCACACCGTTCCCGACGTGCTAGGTATAGTAGTAGCGCCCTTCTACGAACATCGCTACTACTATGAATTTTAGCAGCAGCGCGTTTTACCTCCCCACGCTACTGTTAAAGCTATTTTCACCTTACCCCCCGCATGGCCTGATTCCCTCTCCTCTGCTTCCTCCCCCAATTCTCCTCTACTATTCCTCGTCGCCCCCGCCTCGCCGCCGTCTCCCCCGACCCTGCCTCGCCGCCATCTCCCCCGACCCCGCCTCGCCGCCGTCTCCCCCGACCCCGCCTCGCCGCCGTCTCCCTCGACCCGCCTCACCATCGTCTCCCCCGACCCTACCTTGCCGCCGTCTCCCCCGACCCCATCTCTCTCCCCGCCCTCTGTAAGCACTCTCCCCTTCCGATCCCTCTTCTCTGCTTAGTATGAACCCTAGCTATTTAGTGCTAGTTAGTATGAACCCTAGGCTATTTTTAGTGCTAGTTAGTTAATTACTTATATGGTAATTAGGGCAGTTGTTCCTAGGTACTAATTAGTTAGTAAGAACTAGGTACTAATTAGGTATTAGTTTATTTTTATTTATAGTAAGTTTATTTTTAGTAAGAACTAATTGAATTAATAGAACTCGTTTGTAAGAACTTGTTGCTATTTTTTTAGTTAAAGCATTTTTTCCCGCATCGACGTCGACGATGCCTATCCCGCATCCTCATCGTCGAGTCGGCGGAGGATGACACCTGCTTGACCAGACATGCCATGTCCGGGACTGGGCTCCGCCGGGGTGGTACTGGGAGGCGCTACCTACCGGGAGGCGCAAGTTGGTGAGGAGCCAGCCTGTCGTTGACCCGAACCTTCTTTGGTGGCGGTCGCGTAGGCTAGTGACGGTCCAGAGGCTCGAGGACCCCGCGGAGGTGGTGCATCACTGTGTCAGTGAGGAGGACGCGCACGTCCGTTGCTACTTGTTTGTGTTGGAGCACATGTTCTCCAATACCTGGCAGGTTCTTCAGGGATCTCACTGGAGCTATGATCCTGTGATGGTTCCTTCTCTGTGGGTGTCCATCGCCCGCACTGATACCCGTCGTGTGCTAGGGTTTTAGTTGTATTAGTGATGTTATATGTATGACACTATTCGGTATGTATTAGTGATAATATTCGACGATGTATGGACGGATCAGATGATTTACTTTTGCTTATTGAATGCATGCTAATTTGAGTCCTATAAGATATTTTGAAATGTATAGCTTGTGTTTCTCAAATAGGATATGTGCTTGCCCAAGTGGCCGGTCATGTTTGCAGGTTACACCTCCGAGTGGCCTATGTTTTGCCGGAGTGTTGATTCATTTCCGTTCCGGAAAATTTCAGGCGCTCGATATGTCCTATTTTAGCAAAGGTCATGCCGGATTTTTCCGTGAATTTTGGTATGACTTGTGCTAGAATATGTAGGAAATATCGAGTGCCCCAGATTTGTGTGTTGAGTATCCTGGTAGTTGTCTTCGATCGATTTTCAATTAATGTTTTAACTATGAATATAGGAAATGTCTGACGATGAAAAGGATTTCGGTATTTGCAAATACTGCGAAGACGAGCGTGGCCTGTGCGACGGAATCTTCCTAGATGATGATAGGTGCTTCAGCATCAAGCTGGACGAGAACTTCAAAGTGGATACAGTATGTCACAACGACAAGTCTTTTTTTCGTAATTAAGCATGACATTTGCTTCATTTGCTTCAACTTATAATTTAAGCATGACATTAAGCATGACAAGTCTTTTTTACTATTCTACTAGCGTATCCCCTGCCATGCAAGAGTTTTTGTATTGGATAAGATAGGTTTCAATCGTATTATGGAGGAAAAGAAATTTTACTTGAAGACCGAGCATGGTTATATTTTCAACGTAAAATTATACAATTCAGACGACTACACCTATTTTGGATGCAAAACATGACAATCACTATGCAAGACTTATGCATTTGAGCCTGATATGGTTATCACCTTTGATATTCGTCCGGAAGATGATATTGAAGGTAATACCGACATCTGGGTCGATGTGCAGACGCCTCCAGTTATACCATTATGTAAGTTCCTCAACCATATTTATATCTTTGATATTGTTTATTCACAAATAGTTGACAAATAATTTGTATTGTCAGCTTATTTCGGTGCAAGAAAAGATGCCAGCGCTTGGTAGACAGGACCTACTACTGTCCCGGGGCTGAACTAAACTGCGAGGAGCTAAGTCATTATGTTTCATGGCTTGAGGATCTTGATACTGTCAAGACAATTTTTCTTCCTGCACTTAGAAATGTTAGTACTGAAAACGTGCGACCAATAGTGTTCGTAATGAGCTACGGTCACATCTATTTAGGAAGGATGATAAGATTTTTACTATTTATCCTCAGTGCATCTTTTCCATACATTATTTTTGAAGCTAAACTTCATTGCTAAGTATGTTACCATACGATGTTCTTCAACAGGGACTCCCGATGAATGTTGTGCCTTATGGGATCGAGACTAAAGGTACCATGAGTATTATTAGCTTACGGCCAAGATATCCTATAGATTACTTTAGTGCATTCAAGATTAGCGACGGATGCTTAATAGTGCAAGACTGGACCAAATATGTGATGGGGGAGCGCGGAGAATTACTAGGGGGTAGCAAACAGATGCGCTACCCACGATTAGGAGACAGGTTCATCTGCATGCTCCAACTTGATCAAGGAGGAGAGCTACACATGTTTTATGTTATTTTACCTAAGAGAGAGCAGCAGGAGTGATTAGCTAGCTAGAAATGAGTTTGAGGATGATAATGTGCTACACTATTACTATGATGATAAAATAGCTAGTGTTGGTGGTAATGACTATGATGATTATTATTAGCTAGTGTTAGTGGTGATTAAATAAATACTGTTGATGGTAATGACTATGATGATGATTAAATAGCTTGTGCTGGCGGATTAGATTCAAGTGGAGGCAACATGTGGTGCACATCGAAAGTACTACTAGTCCAAACTAGATCAAGTTTGGATTAGTAGTATACTTTTGACATGCACCACATATTGCCTCCACTTGAACCTAATCCACCTTCATTTGACACACTGTTATGGACATAATGATGTAAACCTCATAACTGGTATTGTACCAATATTTGTACGATGGCGCATAAATACACTAAAAATAAAAAAATAAAAAAAGAATACTAGTAGCGATGGAGAGAAAACACGCTGCCAGTAGTTACATTAGCAGTAGTGTGGGAGTGAACAAACGCTGCAGCTATTTGTCCTAGCAGTAACGCGTGCGGGCACGCGTTACTGATAAGCAATAGCTATAGCGCCTTATTAGTAGCGCGCTTACCCGCGCTACTAGTGAGCACAAAACCAGCTCTACTGCTAGGGTTTTCCCTAGTAGTGCCCTGACCTGGCGGTTTACAAGCAACCCGCCTGAACATTATGACTCATTGGTGACCCGGCGGGCGGGTCAGACGGATGACAAGGCCCAAGGCCCAGAAGGCCGGTTCATGTTAATGGTGGGCCGGTTTACGAGGAAAGGAATAAGGGATATTCCCTTATATAGGAAGCAAGACTAGGACTCCACTTGTAGTAGACTAGTCCTAATCCTAATAGGACTCTACATGTAACCCGCCCCTTCAATATATATAAGGAGGGGCAGGGCTCTCCAAAGAGGGACAAGCATGAAGAAACAATCGCTAGGGCTAGACACAAAAGGGGGAGCCTGCTTATGCGGCGACTCTCTGATGATCATAATGAGATCTAGCCACAAACATCATGTAGGGATATTACCAGACAATGTTTTCCGGGCCCGAAGCTGTCTAAATCCTTGTCTTGTGTTGCGTCTCTCGATTCCGCTCAACCCCTCTCAAGCTACTACAAAGATGCCTTGGCCTCACGACTAAGTCCTCACACCAGGACATCTGCCATGACAATTCCACGACATAATGCACCTACAACACTTCTATAGTTTGTTGCATCCTCAGATCCAAGAGCCTCTCCACTATCAATGGTGTGTTTTTCTGATGTTGAAATAGGTGTACGTACTGCTACCTCTTGAGCATGCGTTGGTTTTCCCTTGAATAGGAAAGGGTGATGCAGCAAAAAAGGTAAGTATTTCCCTCAGATTTTGAGAACCAAGGTATCAATCCAGTAGGGGACCACGGGCGAGTCACCTCGAACCTACACAAACAAATAAGAACCTCGCAACCAACGCAATAAAGGGGTTGTCAATCCCTTCACGGCCACTTGCAAGAGTGAGATCTGATAGAGATAATAATAATAATAAGATAAATATTTTTGGTATTTTTTATGATATAAATTGAAAGTAAAGATTGCAAAATAAAATAGATTGGAAACTTGTATGATGGAAAATAGACCCGAGGGCCATAGGTTTCACTAGTGGCTTCTCTCAAGATAGCATAAGTATTACGGTGGGTAAACAAATTACTGTTGAGCAATTGATAGAATTGAGCATGGTTATGAGAATATCTAGGTATGATCATGTATATAGGCATCCCGTCCGTGACAAGTAGACCGACTTCTGCCTGCATCTACTACTATTACTCCACACATCGACCGCTATCCAGCATGCATCTAGAGTATTAAGTTCATAAGAACGGAGTAACGCTTTAAACAAGATGACATGATGTAGAGGGATAAACTCATGCAATATAATATAAACCCCATCTTTTTATCCTTGATGGCAACAATACAATATGTGCCTTACTGCCCCTACTGTCACTGGGAAAGGACACCGCAAGATTGAATCCAAAGCTAAGAACTTCTCCCATTGCAAGAAAGATCAATCTAGTAGGCCAAATCAAACTGATAATTCGAAGAGACTTGCAAAGATAACCAAACATACATAAAAGAACTGAGAGAAGATTCAAATATTGTTCATAGATAATCTTGATCATAAACCCACAATTCATCGGATCTCGACAAACACACCGCAAAAGAAGATTGCATCGAATAGATCTCCAAGAGAATCGAGGAGAACTTTGTATTGAGATCCAAAGAGAGAGAAGAAGCCATCTAGCTAATAACTATGAACCCGAAGGTCGGAGGTAAACTACTCACACATCATCTGAGAGGCTATGGTGTTGATGTAGAAGCCCTCCGTGATCAATGCCCCCTCCGGCGGAGCGCCGAAAAGGCCCCAAGATGGGATCTCACGGGTATAGAAGGTTGCGGCGGTGGAATTAGGTTTTCATGGTGTTCTCTGATGTTTTCAGGGTACGTAGGTATATATAGGAGGAAGAAGTAGGTCGGTGGAGCCACGAGGGGCCCACGAGGGTGGAGGGCGCGCCCAGGGGGGTAGGCGTGCCCCCTGCCTCGTGGCTTCCTCGTTAGTTGCTTGTCGTCCACTCCAAGTCCTCTGGATCACGTTTGTTCCAAAAATCACGCTTCCGAAGGTTTCATTCCGTTTGGACTCCGTTTGATATTCTTTTTTTGCGAAACACTGAAATAGGCAAAAAATAACAATTTAGCATGGGCCTCAGGTTAATAGGTTAGTCCCAAAAATAATATAAAAGTGTATAAATAAGTCCATTAAACATCCAAAATAGAATATATAATAGCATGGAACAATCAAAAATTATAAATACGTTGGAGACGTATCACGTACAGGCTTGCAATTTTCTAGACAATGTCATTGGCATATTTTTTCCTGTGACAGAAGTATACCATCTTTCACCTATTTAACTTCTATACCAAGAAAGTAATGTAGATCTCCCAAATCCTTAAGAGCAAACTCCATCTTTAAATCCTTAAGCAAACAAGTGGTAGCATCTAGACTTGAACTAGCAACAATTATATCATCAACATATACAAGAACAAATATAGTGACATTGCCCTTGTTGTAGAGAAATAATGAGGTATCAGCCTTTGATGGTGTAAACCCAAGTTGTTGTAATTGAGTGCTCAACCTTGAGTACTAGGCTCTTGGGGCCTGTTTCAGACCATATAAAGCTTTATCTAATTTGCAAATATAATGAGGTGTGCTAATATTCTCATAACCTTTTCTTCCAGAACACCATGAAGAAACGCGTTCTGAACATCTAGCTGTCATAGGCTCCACCCTCTGGAAACAACAATAGACAGTACAAGTCGAATAGTAGCTGCCTTAACAACCGGACTGAAGGTATCTTCATAATCAATACCAAACCTCTGTTTAAACCCTTTTGGAACTAATCTGGCTTTGTATCTGTCTATACTTCCATCAGACTTTCTTTTAATCTTACACACCCATTTGCAATCTATGACATTTTTGCCTCTTTCCGGTGGTACTAAATGCCATCTTTCATTTTTTTATGAGTGCCTCATATTCATTATCCATAGCTTCTTTCCAATCTTTACTAGCAACTCCATCATGCAAATGTGTTGGTTCTCCCATACTAGTAAGAAAAGCACGCTTAATTTTATCATACCTTATAGTGCCATCTGTATACTCCTTTGCTTTGAGAATACCAGATTGGGATCGAGTATGGCGACGTGGAAGTTCTTGTGCAGGAGCTGGTACACAAACCTATGTAGTTGTAGGCGCAGAAGATCCTGGTGTAACTGGTTCTGCAGCAGAATCTGTGGCCAAAGAAGATCCCGCCATACCTTGCACATCAACCATGATCCGATGCACCTGAGATCCGCCTCGGATCCGTTGATCCATCGAGAGAACGTGACGCGACACCTACGCTAGACCCCGCGCCAGGCCCCAGCTCGTGGCTCGGTCGGCTGCTGGCCCGTCTCGCGCGGCTGGAGCACCCGATGATTGGCGCGGGCTCACGCTGATTGCGCTGGCAGGCCCCATACGACTGGGGTTGTCGGCCACCGCTGCGCCGGATGCATGCAACACGCTGGGATCCTCCTCGGATCACGTGACTGCCTCGTCTGCGCAGCAAAATCTTCGTCGGATCTAGCATCGAAGCTGACGCTTGGATCAGCCTAGGGTCTCGTGCAGGTTTCATCTGTATTCCCTTGCATAAAATGATGTCCAGGAACTGCACACTTATCATCAAAATTAAAATTTTCTTTGGAACTAGTCAAATGATCAGCACTATTTAACTCACCCCCGTCATCTGAACTAGGGATATAATCAGGAAGAAGGCAATTTTTGCATGAAGTAAAGCTCCGACATTTTGATGAAGTTTTGCAGAAGGGAATACTGTTTCATCAAAAACAACACCTCGAGAAATATATATGCGACCAGTAGAAATCTCAAGACACTTGTACCCTTTATGAAGATTACTGTGGCCAAGGAAAACACATTGACTAGAACAAAACACAAGCTTATGACGATTATATGGACGAAGATTGGGGTAACAAGCACATCCAAGGATTCTTAGAGAATTGTAATTGGGTTTATGATGAAACAATTTTTCCAAGGGACTAATATTGCCAATAATTTTGGTAGGGAGACGATTGATAAGATAGGTTGCAGCAATAAAGGCTTCATCCCAATATTTTAGAGGCATTGATGCATGAGCTAGAAGAGATAGGCCTAGTACAACAATATGACGATGTTTACGCTCAGCGGAACCATTCTGTTGATGGCATGAGGACAGGAGACATGATGAGCAGTACCAATATTGTGAAAGAAAGAGTTGAGTTTCTCATACTCCCCTCCCCAGTCACTCTAGACTGCAATAATTTTTCTGTCAAATTGACGTTCAACAAAATTTTGGAATTCTAGAAAGATAGAAAGAACTTCAAATTTAAACTTAAGCAAATATATCCAAGCAAACTTGCTAAAGTCATCAATAAAACTGACATAATATTTTTTCTCCCAAAAGAATCTCTTGCATGACCCCATACATCACTAAAAATAAGTTCCAACGGAGCATGAGACACACTATTTGATCTAGGATAAGGGAGTTGGTGACTCTTTGCACATTGACAAGCATCACACAGACTCAATGTTTGAACTAGACGACAATGGAAGATTGTCTTTATTTATAACTTGCTTAACTATGACCGAAGAAGGATGTCCTAATCTTTGATGCCATCTTGCCAAGGAGGGCTTGACGATGGAGTAAACTTGACGACTACGCTTTCGACTAAATGCTCTGGATGTGATGGGGTACAAGCCTCCAATGCATCTACCGTGTTGAAGGAGCTCCCTCGTTGCCCGATCCTTTATGAAAAATACGTGGGATGAGTTTCAAAGAAGACATTATTATCAGCAGTCAAATGAGACATAGATGCTAGTTCTTGTTGGCTTGTAGAACATGAAGGACATATTTTAGAATGAGATCACGTTTAAGATTAGGGGAATTAATAGATGCTTGACCAATATGACAAATATCCATACCTCCACCGCTTGCAGTGTGAATCTGATCATTGCCGTAGTACTTCTCCCTCATGACAAGTTTCTCAAGTTCATTGGTGACGTAATCAGTGGCTCCTAAGTCGGCATACCAGATGGTACCATCTCCTCCTTGCTCCCGGATCACAGCTGCAACAAGACGAGCGTCGGGAACGTAGTCCTCATCATAACGGTGCCAACAATCCATGACCTCATGGCCTGCCTTTTTGCAGAGTTGACACCAAACACGTCCTTGGGAGGAGGATCCAGAGGAAGCGTGGTTGTTGCTGTAGCCACCCCCTCCAGATCGCGAGGAGGTGGAAGTGTTGTTGTAGCCGCCTCCGCTTGGACGTGCACCTAGGCTGTTGCCATGACCGCGCCCGCCGCCGCCGCTGTTTCCGCGGCCGTGCCCACGAGCAGATCCGCGATCTCGTGAGGCGGCGTTAGCTGAAGGCTGCCGCATGTTTCTTTTGTGAAGAAGATTGAGACGCGCACCAAAGCTTAACAGTTGTGTGTACAGCTCTTGGACGGTGACTGGCTCCACGCGCGCAGCAAGGGCCGACATTACCGGGTTGTAGTCGAGGTCAAGGCCGGCTAGAACCTGTGAGACAATTTCGTCGCTTTGCATCGCCGCTCCAGTGTATGCGATCTCATCTGACAGCGATGTGATCTTGGCTAGGAACTCTGACATAGTCAAGTTTCCTTTTTTTCAGATTGGTGAGCTCAACCCTTGTGTTTATGGCTTGAGCTTGGTTTTGGCAGCAAACATGGCATGGATCGCTGCCCATACCTCTGCCGGCGTCTGAAGGGTGACCACCTGCGCAAGGATCCCGCGAGACAAATAACCCATCAGAAAACCTTGGACTTGCTGCTGTTGTGCATACTAGAGGATGCGACCGAAGTTCGCAATATGCTCCTCTTTCCCATTATTGGTAATGGTGGGTGTCTCTGGCGACGCTTGGCTCTCCGGATCAAGGTGGTGGCCCATCTGCGCGCCCTTGATTTGGGGCAGCACAATGGCCTTCCACATGAGGTAGTTTTGCCTCGTGAGCTTCTCCTGGGGTGGGGGTCCAATGAACATGGGATATGGCGAGCTGGAGGAGGAAGGGGTTAAGGTGGAGGCTGATGCAACGGATGTGGTGAGGGCACTCATGGTGCTGGATTGGGTGGAGGTGGAGGTCATGGCGAAAGTGGTGATGGGGTTCGGAAGTTTACGATGGGGGGGAACTAGATGCAATCCTCTTTCGATCTCTGGGAAGAAGATGCTCTGATTACCATGTAAAATAGTTTGGAAAGCGTTGAACCCTTTTTCGGGCCGCAGTTTTATTTATACAAGTGATGACGTGGCTTACAAGAAGATCGATCAAGAGTTTGATCGAGAGTTATAGAGAAGGTCGGTAATGAGAGGAAGAAACAGAAGAAGAGATAGAATAGGTTTCCAGGAGTTTAAACCTCTAGTCCTATCCTATTACAATGTATTTCAACAGAGATGTCAGACCTCCCAAGCTGCCTCATGTCGTTCATGGCGAGCGACCTCGGAGTCGAGCAGGAGATGCTTGTGGCAACCTTCTAGGGCAAGAAGCAGAGCATGGCATTCCACTACTACCCACCGTGCCGCCACTCGGACAAGGTGATCGACATCACACCGCATCACAACGGCCTCGCCCTCACGCTGCTTCTACATGTCGACGACACCCTCGGCTTGCAGGAGACGGAAAATGGCACCTGGTACCCGCACTGGTAGAAAAAGGACAACAGGCCACGTGGTCGGTCCACCGTTAGTCCTGGTTGGTAACACCAGCTGGTACTAAAGGAAATTTTCTGATTTTTTTGAATTTTTTTTTGAATTTTTTTATTTTCAAATTTCTGAATTATTTTAACCTGTAATCTCTAATCACCCCTCATCACTACTCAATTTAATCTCTTATCACCCCTCATCATTCCAAATCATCTAACTTCCCGGATGGTCACCCATCCTCCCACTCTCCGAGCCTGAGCACGCTTAACTTTCGGATTCTATTCTCCCTCGTTTCCAAATCTGCACTCGTTGTTTTCCTCACAATAGTAAGATGTCAATCCTATTAACCCTCAGGAGTTTAGCTTGAGCATGAAGTCACACATTTCACTGTTTGAGTTTGAAACTATTGTTCTAAAAAACAATAATTTTTTAGTAACATTAATATTTCTTGAATAAGTAGTTTGACCATTGTTTGACCACAGTTTAACCATAGTTTGACCAGATTTGACCAAAATTCAAAAAAATTGAAATAATTATTTAATAACACTAATATTCTTGAATAATTATTTAGTAACACTAATACTTCTTGAATAAGTAGTTTGACCAGATTTAATGAAAATTTTAAAAAACTGAAATTTGAGCATAACTTTTTTTCCTTTTGGAATTTGAGGATTCTACAAATTTGCAAACAAGCCGTAGGCGGTCTCCATCGGATGTAACTTTTCGAGTAGATGATTTTTCATATAAAAAGCTTTTTAATCCGAGTTCGTATGCAAAAGTTATGCCCATTTTACAAATTCCAGAGAGATTTTGTAAACAAAGTCGAAATTCATATTTGTAAATTTTCCCAACAACTAGACCACATATCACATGGGAAACTTATTTTATTTTATTTTTTGACATTTCCATCATTTTCTTTTGTTTTTTCTAAAACTGAAAAGGCGGTCCGGGAGGGTTTGAAAATGGGACCTTTAGTACCGGTTCGTGCCCTGAACCGGTACTAATGCCTCAAAGCCCATTAGTCCCGGTTGGTGCCACCAACCGGGACTAATGGGCATCGCACCCTTTAGTCCCGGTTCGTGGCACGAACCGGGACTAAAGGGCCCAGGTAAACTGGGACTAATGCCTTAGCTGCACGAACCGGGATAAATGCACCCATTGGTCCCGGTTCTGAACTGAACCGGGACTAATGGGCTTACCCGGCCTGGACCAAAGCCCCCTTTTCTACTAGTGCCGGTGAAACTGCTGCCAGGCGCCTTGGTCATCAATGTTAGCGACATTCTCCAGATCCTCGCCAATGGCACGTACAAGAGCGTCGAGCAGGGTGCTTCCCGATGTCGAGAATGGTCAGGCCACCGTGGTGATGTTTCAGCATGCTTGTGTGGCCGGGATGGTGAAGCCGCTCCTGGAGGTAGGCGAGGCGGCGTACCAGGCGATCGAGAAGGTTGAGTACATCAAGGGGAACTTCAGGGCACTGGCCGAAGGGACATGGTTCGTGGATAGTCTCAAGATCCATCAGGGAACCTAATTACATAGATCCAGGATGGAATCTAAAGAACTACTTTCTTCATTGTATGTTTTGTATGTATGTATCCAACGGCAATAACAAACCTGGACCAAAAATAAATAAACTCCACTGGACTTTTTTTGACAAAGGGTGCTTTTTGTTGGAGTGAAATGCACCACTAGTCTTTGAGACTATGAACTCAAACTAATTGCACCTTCTAGGGTAACAACTCGAGAAGCAATCGGATTTAGTCCATAAACTCATTTATTTGATCTAATAAAGCCAAAACAGATCCAAGAGGAAAAACCAGCCACATGGCTGCTAGGTCATCGTTCCATAGTCTATTATGTAACTAACTACTTTTTACAGGGACCTATTTACAAATTGACCTATTTGTCTAGCAACCTCGCCCAGCTAATGGCCTATCTTTACCTACTAGTAATAAAGCAGCGCTTCTGTCGGTTCACCATCATGTAATTTTGCATAAAAGCCCATGTGATTTTTGTTATTCAACCCGCATGCCAGATTGCTTCTGCTCATATGCTGTCTTTGATTTTCTGGTACGTCCGTCGCTCAGATGGGTCTGGCTAGGCACGCCTAGGCCCTCTCCGCAAATTTCTAATTTACAAGTTATTATGCACAAATTTAAGATTCAAATTAATAGTCCCATCTCGGCACTTTACATCAAATGCTATCAACTTATATACGTTCCAAATTATAGGAACCAACAAGCCTACAAACAATTAAAGAGGAGAGGTGCATAAATCCAACAAAAAGCAGTATGGGGTGCCCAGCCTAATAGAAAGCTCGAGACAGTGCCGAGAGGATACAGCAAAAGATTCAAGATTGATAGCGCCTGAAGACCTTTTGTTGACACCAACAACGTGGGTAGCATGTAGAGCACAGAGATGGAAGCTCGCGCCGCACCAGCATCTTGCGCCACCAGTAGCCCCAGTGCCGCCAGGAGCCCCATACGTAACCGGCCGACGAACGCGAAGGAGCGGAGCCACGACGGCACAGGAGCGAGAGGCGCTCGGGCAGGAGGCTGCCAAGCCGCGCGGGAGGCGGCGCTCGCCGTTGAAAGCGGCGGCATCGGGTTAGACAGCCGACAGCGTTAGGGGATCGAGCATCAGGGAAAACGAATGAGAGGGTGAGGGAGAGGGGATCGCGTGGGGGTTGGGCGCTGCGCGTGCAAGCGTCTCTGGGTGGCCGCGAACGAGGGAGTCCGACCCCGGGCTTAGGCCGCCCTATGTTAGGTGGGCCGGCCCATGTGCTGCTGTTGTGCTCTCTCTCTTCTATTTTATTTCCATTTCCCATTTACAGAAATTAGAGAGAGGGTTGCCTAAAAATAGAAATTAGAGAGAGGGATAAGACAAGAAAAGAAATAGCTAGAGCTTTAAGAAAATGTTGAACCTTTTTACATGGAGTCTGGATTTATACTTAGCCCAAATAAAAAAGTTAAACACACTTAGAAAGAGTTGAATTCAGACTCATTTGAATTTCCAAAAATGTTGATATTTTTGGTGGAGCTCTGGTAAATGCAGAAATAATTAAGGGAAAGGTTTGGAGGTCTATATTCAAGTAGAAAAGGCATGAGATTTTAGAAAAGTTTTGAAAGGAATTTGCACTTAAATAAAAGCTATGTTCAAATGATTTTATGAAAATATTCATATTTAGCTGCTTTAGTCCCTATTTTTTTTTCTAAATGCATTTATTCATGTGAATGCCTGGGTAGCTTGCAGATATAATTATAAAAGGAGGAAATTTCTTCACCCATTCCATCATACATTTGCTCAGTAGAGAGTAGCTTGTAGTTGGCGGGCCTCATGTTGAGCTAGATGAGATTAGTTGTTTAAGTTTTAAGCGTCACTGGCCTGGTTCATTGAGATGTGTGTTGTGTGATATTTTTCCCGTTGCAACGAACGGACATGTTTACTAGTAAAATTAAATAGAAACTTGTTCTCAATGTGATTCGAACCGACAACATATAGGAGATTGCATCGTGTTTACATAGTACAGTAATTACGTTGACGTTAACCTTCTGATGCACGATAGCAGCTTTACTTTTTTGAAAATTGTGCTTTCAAAACAATTGATGTCAAAGACAGAAACGAGCTAACAGGACATGATAGGATTGTGAATATAAGAAAATCCATCAATCAACATCAGAAGGGAATTATGTGCCCTACTAGAATTTTTCTCTTTGCTGAATTCCCAAAAAAATCGGTAATTTAAACTCAGCAAAACGTACTCGGCTTACACCCTTCCCACAAAGTGAAATTCGCCGAGAACCGTCTGTTGGACACTCGGCAAAGCCTTTGGGATAGTCAGCAGACCGTCTTTTGCTGAGTGTAGCATTTAGCAAAGCCCTGTTTGCCGAGTTTTGCTGTTTTACCGAGTGTTTTGTCCATCGCACTCGGCAAACTACCTGTTTGCCTAGTTTCACTTTTTTTGCCAAGTATCTTTTTGTAGGAACTCGACAAAGACACTATTGACAGGTGCCCGACATAATGCACTCAGCAAAGAAGAAAATTTCAGTAGCGCTGATTGCATTGGATCTCCTGGTTCTACATACAAATTAGATTGTGTTCCATTGGTTAGCAGTATTGCTTACTTTGAGAGGTTGTAAGTTCGTATCACAAGTAACGTTTGTCTTACATTTGTTTACTCTCTACACGCCATTAGCTAAGCTAGATTGCGAGAAAAAAACCCAGTCAGTTTGTAAATAGGTACCTATAGAAAATATTTAGTTCACGATTGCGAGAGAAAACTGATCAGTTTGTAAATAGGTCCCTGTAGAATTTTTTTAGTTCACAAACAGTCTTAGGAACGCCAACATGGCAGCCGCGAGGCCGTTATTCTTATGTCTAATCGGGTTTGGCCTTATTTAATCAAATAAAGCTAGTTTGTGGACTAAATATCACTTTTCAAGTTGTTGGCCTAAAGTGTGTAATTAGTTTGAGTTCGCGGTCTAGCGGTGAATTTCACTCTTTTTATTGACTTATGGTGTAGCATCGAGGGATAAAATCATAATGAATATACACCAGGCTTTTGCATATCAAGGATGCACACAACCAACACAAAACGCACGCGCACACACACACACACCAATGATGACGCCGGCAAAGAGCAAAGTCATACAGAACCGAAACTATGCCCAGGAGGAAGGAGGAAAATACCCAAAGCAGTGAAAACAACGATTGATGATATACAACAATGACCATCAGCGCCAACCATTTCTTGATAACACAAGGACTATGAGAAAAGTTCCCCAAAAGAAACACTTCTAAAAAGTGCGCAAGCACTGTCCCCGTCGCTGGATCCAACCAACAAGGTCAGATTGTGGGGTTTTACCTTGGAGAAGACGTTTGAGCAAACTCCAAGCAATGCCTTCATCAAGGAATTGACGCAAACAATGCCGCCATTGCTAGGTATAACCAACTAGCTAGTGTCAAACCTAGGGTTTCACCCCGAAGCTCAAGACTGGGTACCTGAGAAGTACCACCTAATCAAAGTCATCCCAATAGTTGCATATGTGCACAACGGTCCTTATGGCGAGCGATGGCCATGCCCACACAAGTAGGTTGACGAGACGCGACAAAACTCTCTCACCAACACCCAACAAAGTCTTTGATGGGGAGGAAGGACTCCAACACCACCAGAATCCCAAATTCAGGACACTTTGGAGGCCACACAACATCCACACCCGGTTTACATGACGACCGTGAGCTCAAGGAATCCAACCCGAATGTTGTGCTATTTGTCTTTCGGACGCGAATAGCGAGTGAACACTTGCCGGAAGTATCCCCGAGGGAACAACCATTCCCCGGCAAGGTACAAATGAACGAACGACTCATTTGCTCATAGATACCCTGCGACCCAAAAAAAATGTGTGGCACGGACCCTCCCGAGCAATAGTGCCCTGGAAGATCAGCATGAATCATTTTTGGCCTATTTTAGATGGGCTACCTAAGGACTTCTCATGTTCCTTTTCGTAAGGTGTAGTATTAACTTATCTATGCTGAAGAAATAACTATTTCTTCAAGAATTGCCCTCCTTTGTTGCCTCCTTTTTCTTACTACCTAAACCAATTTACGTCGACACTTTTCCCCTAGGGTTTCTAGGGTTCCAACTTCCTCCCGCGGCGACCGCGAGAGTTCCCCATCTACCCTAGGGTTCCCGTCCAATTTTGACGTTGATCAATCCGTGGCTGTGGTTCGAGCTGCGTTCCGCTAGGGCTGCGATCACTGGAATCGGCTGCATGGCGGGGAAGGGAGCGATGCCGCCGCCGGTGGGAAGCGGATCTAGCAATCATGAAGGGAGCGACAACCCAAGGCCGAACTTGGAGAACAAGTTTGCGGGACTGAACCTGCATGGCGAAGAAGAGGAAGATCTTGACCTCTCAGGTGAGATTGATGGATTGATCAAGGAGGTTCGTTGGCTGGCTATATTCAGGGTCCATACGACTAAACCGTTCAGCTACGTGGCTCTATACAAATCTATGCGCAATGCCTGGGTGTCAGCGCAGGGGGTGACCTTCAAAGCAGTAGGGGAAAACCTGTTCCTCGCTCAGTTCATGTGTGTTGGAGACTGGAACAGGGTCATGGGAGGTGGCCCGTGGCAGTTTCGAGGCTTTGCTGTTGTTATGGAAGAATATGATGGTTTCACGAATGTGAAGGACTACAAACTAGATCGTATTCCGGTGTGGGCAAGCATCATAGGGGTACCGGATGGTCTGATGAAGAAGAAGGAGATAGCAGAGAAAATAGCAAGAAAAGTTGGAAAACCACCAGTACGTGTATCTGTTGAAGATGGGAGAATTGTTCAGACTAAATACCTATGAGCACGTGTGTTCCTAGATCTGGACACGCCGCTGGTCAGGTTCGTCCCAATAGCTTTGAAAGAGAGTATTAAGTATCCGGTGGAGTATGAGAAACTGCCGGACTTCTGTCACTTTTGCGGGCTTGTTGGTCACCTGGTCACTGAATGCGGTGATGGCCTGCATAAGGAAGAGGATTGCGAGTGGGGAGATTTGCTCCTAGTAAATTTTGATGCCCCAAACTCCTTTGGTCAGGGAGGCAGAGGAGGGGGGAGAGGTGGAGGTAGAGGTGGAAACGGGCCAAGCCGTGGTGGCTCTAATGGACGAGGAAGAGTCAATCCGGGAGATGCAAATGAGGAAGAAAATCGCAATATGGACTTGGGTGGTTCTGATGTACCTGGCCATCAGGTTGGTCCCCAGGCTCGCAAGAGACTGGTTGGTCCAGATGGAACGTTTCTGAAGGATGTTGCAATGCCATCTTCTTCGGATGGGGTGGCAGAAAAAGTGATGATGATTGAGGGTGGACCGATTTTGTATGTTGACAAAGAGACGATGAGCACACCTCAAAAGGTGCAGGATCCGAAGAGGCAGCGAACAAATGAGACAGATCAGGCAAACCAGACTGAATCCAGCAGGGACACCAACATGTTATCGGCGACATCCACTCTGGAGGATCGCCAGGGACAATGAAAATCTTTAGCTGGAAGGAGCCCCGACAGTTCGTTCGCTTCTGGACTTCCAGAGGCGCTTCAACCCGGATGTGTTTTTCCTGTCTGAAACACATTTGGATAATGAGAAGGCAGAAATTTGGAGGAGAAAACTTAAACTTGATCATGTGCTAGTGGCACCTAGCATGGATGGAAGAAAGGGGGGACTCTTGATGGTCTGGAAGAAGGAGGTGAGGATCTACTCCCGGACTACAAGTCTTCAGTTCATTGATGTGTCGGTTGAGGAACCGGATGAACGTATGTGGAGGATGACAGGTATATATGGTGACCCAAGGTGGGATCACAAGGAAAGGACTTTCCAGAACTTGAGGGATCTGCATGCCCAATTGAGTTTGCCATGGATGGTTTTAGGGGACTTCAATGAAATTTTATACTCATCAGAGAAGGACGGGGGCCCCCCTCGACAGCAGTCCCGTTTACAGGCGTTCCAAGACGCCCTATCTGATTGCTCTTTAGAGGATGTTGGATATAATGGAGATAAATTTACATGGTTTCGTGGGGGGTTACGTGAGAGGCTTGACCGAGCGGTTACTAATGCCGCTTGGCTTCTGTTGCACCCGTCTGCTGGACTAAGTAATCTGGACATGGGCAAGTCAGACCACCGACCAATTCTTATGGATACCGAGTATCTAACAGGGGTGGCAGCAAGCAACCTTATAAGAGAGAAGAAATTTGAAATGAGATGGTTGGCAGAAGAATCAGTAAATGAGATTATTAACACGGCATGGCAGAAAGCCGTGCACCGTGGCCTGTGCCCTACGATCACCGATAAACTCGCGGCTATTCACACTGATTTGCATGACTGGGATCGTAGGGTTTTGAGGAAACTGCAGGCGAGATTAAAGTCAGCTCGCCGAGATCTTGAGAGAATAATGCGGGGTCCCTACTCAGACGAAGCATGAATGAGGCACAAAGAACTGTCGGTGCTCATTGAAAACCTTTTAGAGCAGGATGAAATATATTGGGCTCAGAGAGGTCGCGTCCGATGGCTTAAGAAAGGAGACCGAAACTCTTCATATTTCCAGCAATGTGCCTCAGCTAGAAGGAGACGGAACCTAATAAAAAAACTGAAGAATGAAAGTCAGAATTGGGTTGAAGGCAATGATAATTTGAGGCCTCTGGTCCGAGAGTATTTTAGTAATCTTTTTACCTCAGCAAATGGAGAGATTAGCACTGATCTATTATCTTCTGTAAAACACCGTGTAACACAAAATATGAATGAAATTTTGGTTGCCCCGTATACCAGTGATGATGTGCGCAAAGCCCTCTTTCAGATTGGTGATTTGAAGGCGCCCGGGCCAGACGGGCTGCATGCAATTTTCTTCAAGAGGTTCTGGCATATAATGGGGATGAGCTTACAAAGGAAGTTTTGGAGGCAATAAATAGCAGGCATATTCCGGCTGGTTGGAATGATACGAATGTGGTTCTAATACCAAAAGTAGACTGTCCAGAGGTAATTTCTCAATATAGGCCAATTAGCCCATGCAATGTTGTTTACAAAATCATCTCTAAGATGATAGCTAATAGGTTGAAGAGCATACTACCAGAAATCATTTCCCCTACGCAGAGTGCCTTCGTGCCCGGGAGGCAGATCACAGACAATGTTTTAGTAGCTTATGAATGTTTTCACACGATCAAGAAGAAGACACATGGGAACTCTGGCTTCTGTGCAGTAAAATTGGACATGAACAAAGCTTATGATAGAGTTGAATGGGGCTTTTTGGAAAGAATGATGCTGAAGATGGGGTTCCAGGAACAATGGGTGCACCTAGTAATGGAGTGTGTGTCCTCTGTCAGATACAAGATACGGTTCAATGACACAGAAACAGAAGAGATTGTTCCATCAAGGGGGCTGCGCCAAGGGGACCCCCTCTCCCCATACCTTTTTTTGCTCTGTTCTGAGGGGTTATCCAATTTGTTGGCCCATGAGGAAGAGATTGGTAACCTGGAAGGGATAAAGGTGAGCAGAAACGCCCCTATGATATCTCACCTACTCTTCGCGGATGATTCCCTAATTCTTTTGAAAGCTAATTTTCAAAGTGCAAACACTCTGAAAAGAGTTCTTGATACTTACTGTGAAAGTTCAGGACAAAGGGTAAGCAATGCCAAATCGAGTGTGTTTTTCAGCCCTAATACACCGGTTGGAGTAAGATAAGAAATATGTGAAGAACTGGATATAGCCACAGAAGCTCTCTCGGATAAATACTTGGGGCTGCCCACCTTGGTGGGCGTGGATAGGAGCGATTGTTTCCAACATCTAATAGACAGAATTTGCCAGAGGCTCAAAGGGTGGAAGGAGAAGTTTCTCTCCATACAGGGCAAGGAAATTCTCTTGAAATCAGTGGCCCAGGAAATTCCTTCATACGCTATGTCAGTGTTTAAACTCCCTAAAGGAATTTGCAAAACTATAACTGATGAGATTGCTGGCTTTTGGTGGGGAGATGGTGAAGAGAGGAAGAAAATGCATTGGTTTGCGTGGTGGAAGATGTGTGTACCGAAGAAGAAAGGGGGATTAGGATTTAGAGACCTTCACAGTTTTAACCTTGCTTTACTAGCAAAACAGTGTTGGCGACTAATCCAGAACCCGGACTCTCTCTGTGCACGTGTACTAAGCGCAAAGTATTATCCAGAGGGGAATATTTTGAAGGCAGGCCCAAAGATAGGCTCGTCGTTCACTTGGCAGAGTATTGTTGCAGGGATTCAAACCTTCAAAAGGGGATGTATATGGCATGTGGGAACAGGAGCACAAATAGATATATGGCAGGATCCTTGGATCCCTTCCAGTCCCTCAAGAAAAGTGATTACACCCCGAGGAATGATCATGCTAAGATATGTGGAGGAACTAATAGACCCTCACACCGGACAATGGGATGAAACCCTTATCAGAGATGTTTTCTCTCCTGTTGATGCTTATAGGATACTACAAATACCTCTTAATGTTCAGTTCATGGAGGATTTTATAGCATGGAGTTACACGAGATCAGGGACCTTTTCGGTCCGGTCAGCTTATCACAAAGAGTTTGAACACCAGTACGGTCACCGCCTTGCAAGATCTGATGGGCAAGGGAACACCCAGGAGGAGGCAATATGGCAAGAAGTGTGGAATCTTAAAATCCCTGGTAAGATAAAACATTTTGCTTGGAAGGCTTTGAATGGATCACTACCCTGCTACGGAATTCTGGCAAACAGACATATCCCGCTAATCCCACAATGCCCAGTCTGCTCAGTGGGGTTGGAAGACATTCAGCACTGTCTGTTTACATGCAGGAGAGTTCAAGAAATATGGTCAGCATTGGGGGTCCATAACACCATTATGGAGGCTGTTAGACAGGACCGATCTGGATCAGTAACTGTACAGATTCTAGCTCGAACACAGGGCGTATGTGAGGGATTGCCCACGGCCGAGTTAATTTTTGTGGCTTCGTGGTACCTCTGGTGGCAGAGGCGCCAATATGTGAGAGGAGAAGAGGTCCAAACAGCTGACAAATCAGCTGTATCTATCAGAGCTTTGGCTACCAATTTCCTCCGAGCGTACTCAAGCAAATTTGTGCAGAGGAAGCATGATCATATGTGGAAACGCCCAACTAGCGATGTGATAAAAGTGAATGTGGATGCATCGTTCCTACCTGACACTCTTTCAGGAGCAACAAGTGCTATTGCTCGGGACAGCAGGGGGAACTTCATAGCGGCAGCCACATGGTATCTACCTCAAATCACTAGCGTGGATTCAGCTGAAACCTTGGCGATACGCAATGGACTATATCTGGCTGGCAGGCTCGGTTGCAACAAAGTACAGGTGGAGTCTGATAACAGTTTTGTGGTGCATTCCTTGCAGAACCCAGAGTCGTACACCGGACCAAATATAGCAACAATCTCAGAGTGCACGCAACTTGCTCTCGATTTTGCAGATACATCATATTCACACTGCTTTCGTGAAGCAAATGAGGTTGCTCATATCTTAGCTAGTAATTCTTGTAGCAATAGAATTTCCTCGTTTTGGGAATCTACTATCCCGGACTTTATTTCTCATGCTATTGTAAACGATCTGTCCATCATTTGAGGAATAAAGTCTTGATGCTTCAAAAAAAAACTTTTTCTTCAAGAAGGCCAACTTTTTCTTATATTTGCTAAAGTCTGTAAGTAAAATATCAACATGTATAATATCAAATTATCATTGTTTCTATGAATAAATATTTTCACATTTTATTTACTTAGTACTGTGTATATTGATAACTTTTCTGTAAACAGGTCGCAAATAAAAAATGTTAGTTTTGGAAAAATACCACACCTTACGAAAGAAATGAATGATGTGAATAAGTTACGACTTAGCACTTGCTATACACGGATGGGAAATCTCTTCTCTGATGGTTTTACAACCATGTTAGGTCTATTACAGTCAATGTGAACAACATTTAGTAATACCGCTTGTCACTGATGGGTGCTTAGTAAGATTTCTAAAGGATATCTATCAAACCGGGAGGGGGGTGGGTAGGGTTTGGGATGCATCATGATAATCTACCAATGCATCAAGAGTGTGTTTGGTTGAGAATTATGGAAAAGCTGATGTGAGTTGTGAGTTACGAGGTGGATCTTCTGAACTAACAACTGTGGAAAAGCTGGATTCGTCTACCATTGTCGAAGGGCATGTGGAGATGTGTCTCCGACGGATCTCGCGAGATTCGGTCGGCGGTTTTCTTTGGTGGATCTACTCGGATCCAATTTTTTTAAAAAAAATTGTTCATGTGTCTTTAGGTTGGATCCTTCCATTCTAAGCTTCTCTTCATCGGTGGCGGTTGCTTCTCATGCATTGGTCCTATGTTTCCTTAGCACGATGACTTTCCAACTGTCTACTACAACAAGATGTGTCCAGCTTCGGTGAGGGAGGGGCGATGAAGACGGCGCTCCTTCGGCTCGCTTTAGTGCTTGTAGTCGTTGCTAAGTGGTCTATGAATCTGGATGTAATTTTTTATTATTTCTTGTGTTTGCTATACTGCCATGATTGAAGATGAATAGATCAAAAATTAAACGATTTGCCACGTCAAAACCGGATCAAAATTTTGCTTAGTGTTTTTTGCCACTGTCAAATTTTCGATGCAGTGCAAACAGGGCCGTCTCCAGGATTTCAGGGCCCCGGTGCGAAATAAAAGAAAATTGCCCTATGGCTGACCAATTCCCATGTCATCAAAGATGATATCACTCTATGATCTGCTCTTGCATGCACTGCTGAGCAACCAATTATGTGAATCACATCATACTGAAGTACTTAAGTCTGCACATTTGTGTGATACGAACAACGAATATAAAATAGGGCCCAATTTTTTAAAATCATACTACCTTTATTTTATTTTTTAGGTGCATTAACCCTTTTATGAAATTTCAAAATACTAAGTATATATTTTTGTTGGGTAAAATAGTGAATGTATTTGGATTATTCATTGATTTCCTAAGTTGCTAGTGGGTTGTTTCCACTTGAAGCCTACAGTAAAAAAATCCCCACGGATGAAGGGATCTCCTTTCCTCACTGATAATTTCCTTTCCTACCTAATCTTCATGCATGCAATTACATGCCAGTCAACAGATCCGGAAAAAATGGCGTGTTGCGCCCGGAAAAACTGCTGGCATAAGCACGGGAGATAATCAAGCAAACTGCGGGATCGTGCGCAGAGTAGGAAAGAAATTGCTGGCCACTAAGATCATGCGGGACATTTCCAGTTCAAAAAAAAAAGAACATGCGGGACATACCAGATAATTAGCAGTAGATTTTTTTTCAGAATTAATTAGCATTAGATTAGTGCGATATGGGGCCCCAGATTTTGGGGGCCCCTGTGCGGTTGCCCACCTTGGCCACCTTTGTAGACGGCCCTGAGTGCAAAGTGTCACGTTTTGTAAAGTGGTGGTTTTTCGACAGCTGTGACGCCAAAGTGGTGGTTTTGTGCATTTTACTCGGCTGAGGCATCTACAAGTTCATTGAGGAAAAATTAAGGTTTGTACTAAATTGCGCCAGCGCCTTTCTTATAAACTAATTATCACGTTGTAACGTTCGATTTGATTTTCTTATTTTGGGGAGACAAGGATGAGTGTTAAGAAGTAGTGATCACCATGATCATCATGTGACGAACCATGCTCGGGAGGAAGGCTGCATTTCTTGTCTCCATCAGAAGACTATCCTATTTAGTATCGCAATGTTTTTAATAATCATAGCAAGTTACTGTTAAGCATCACTTCTGCGTTTCTCTGTTTAAGTTTATGGGTTTGTACTATTCCTGCAGATGCAGCTGCACTTTATCTTGATGAACCGAAGTTGTGATACCACCACCGTATATGCTTGAATGTGCTATCGGATGTGTCAGTGAGTCATCATCATACTTGAAATAAATCTATCGTCCGTTGATCTGGCATAGTAATAGTACTGTCCATTTGGCCTTGCATTTTATTTGTTTAAAAATTACTGACTTAGCTTTTTTTGGTAATATTAATTTTTCCCTAGAAGTATTTACCGAATCCAGATTGCCTAGTTTTTGCAAATACTATGCCTGACAACTAATCTCGAAGATTTCATCAATTTCAGACGGGCATTAGGCTACGTTGTTTTTTGAATGGTCGGCATTCAGCTAATTAGTAGTAGTATATATGAAGACCTTAAGAGGGTGAGGGACATTGAGAATCTCAGATTTTGTGAAATCAGTTGAAGCAAAACACAGAGAATGAGCCCCGCTACCTGCTGACTTTGTTCCTTTCTGGAACAATTTCAGGTCTGCACCCATTAGGTCATAACTCATAACTCTTATTATTTGACCAATTAGATTCTTACATTATCCCTCCTCAAAGTTATCTTGCGAGTCATACAATTTATACAAATGTTTTTTCAACACAATCCTGATGAATTGACATAAAGAATGGTGTTCCTTGTTTCCCTTCTCTAACTACATACTTGAGGGTCAGGGCTATCTTGGTTCGAATTCTGTGATTGTCAACTTATTGAATGATGGATTTGATTTGTTCGAGTCATCTAGTAGGTCATTGAGATCACCATGGACATGGTTCTCATTATTCAACCTAAATAGAAAAGCAGGCCTGGAAGGAGCAGGCAAGGTAGTAGACCTTCCAACAAGCATGAGGATCACATTGGAGATGCCGGGTCTATCACTTGGACTCTCTTGAACACATAATAGTCCAATGTGTACACAGTTGAGAACCTCACTTTCAGAATAGTTGTAGTGCAATGATGGATCAACTATCTCAGCTTTTCTCCCCCTGTTCCAGTTCTCCCATACCTATGCACAAACAATTACTCGTCAAAAAAGCTTACTATAACATCACATTTTGAGACTGGAAATTAACTGAATATAAAACTGACATAGGTTAAAAGATGCTCAGCCATCATTGTTTCAGACGATACACTGTTTCTCCTCCCCGTCACGATTTCTAGAATGATCATTCCAAAGCTGAACACATCTGATTTGGTTGAAACATGTCCAAGAACCGCATATTCTGGTGCCATATATCCACTGCACTAGAAAATGGTTAAGCGTTGCTTCTTTTGTGAACGTGGCACTTATGAACTTGTGATAAGATTAACTGAATCCATAACTTACTAGGTTCCAGCTACTCTTCTTGTAATATGCTTTGTATGATCACCCTCAAAAACACTTGCCAAACCAAAGTCAGAGATCTTTGGATTCATACCCATTTCTAGTAATATATTGCTTGGCTTCAGGTCTCTATGTATAACTTTTATACGGGACTCGTCATGTAGATATGCCAAGCCTCGAGCAATACCACAAATGATCTTGTATCGTGTATCCCAAGCTAATTTTCCACGCTTTTCGTCATCTAAAAAGGCATCATAATCCAAATAAATCATGTGACAGAAAAAGTAATTGAAAACATGCACAGTGGGACTAACGTCAAAGTGGCAAAGATGTATGTCAAAGAGAAACTTAGACAATGCGATTACTCTACCAATGAACATAACAAGTTATCTATGATTGTAGAAACATTGGTTTGCCAAGTTCCTGCTCATGTTAAATAAATATATAAAACCAGACATCGAAGAATTCAAATTATGAGTTTGTTCTACTGATGTTCATGCAAAGATTTGTTTAATTGACCTGAACCAATGTTTGTATATATGTGTTACCACATCGAATTTATTTTTATTTGTAATTTGTATAGTAGCTTCACAAAATGCTTGATTTTATTTTATCTCAACCATTTTCATTATTTAAAGAACATTGTAATGATGACGTCAGTACAACTAGTATTTTTCAATCCAAAGTTTGCTTAGAATTAGAAATAAACTAGAAACTCCAGTACCGAAAATAAAGGCATCAAGACTTTTCTTTGGGATATATTCATACACAAGTAACTTGTCCTCTCCATCGAGGCAAGCGCCTATTAACTTCACCAGATTACGGTGCTGAAGCTTGGCAACTAATAGCAGCTCATTTTTTAGCTCAGGAAGGCCTTGTTTTGATACTTCCGATAATCTTTTTACTGCTATTTCTTGTCCATCTGGCATCATACCCTGAAAACAGAAACTTAAATTAATATATTTGTTTACAAAGGAAGTACATGCTAGCTTTGAAATAGGGTTGAGAAGCCACAAGTCAAACCCAGTCTGTAGATCAGTTTTGAATGACAGAGATAAAGAAGAAGTGAGATTTTAAAATCCTATCTCAAACCCACTCCACTAGAAAGTGGAGAGTACATAAGTGTGAAGTGGGATTTTAGAAAATGTATGCCATCTAAGGTAGCTAATGTGTACTATCCTTTTAATGGATAGTTCTCATTATTCATGAAAGAAAATATGGTGACAATAGCAGGACGCTGTAAACAACTAATCCTGGGTTTGTTGCTGGATTTACCTTATAAACTTGACCAAATCCTCCTTCCCCCAGTTTATTTTCTTCAGAAAAATTACTCGTTGCTGTTCTTATTACTGATGGGTCCAGTAGCACCGATTTAATATCTTCAATATCTTCTGAACAAGCTGTATCTGCATATATGATACAAAGAATTGACCATTGGTCTTTTTCCGCAGAGAGCTAGCAGAACATCAGTTACGAAAGATTAAATTTATGAAATGGCGACATGGATGCTTCCACTAGTAGTTACTCCATATATGTAATGTAATGGATGCTTGCATGTATGATTAAATTTTCTGCATATATGTAATGGATGCTTTATGAAAGGCTGAAGACAAGTTCGACTGCATATTTCAATTCAACAAAGTTATAGTGATCCCAGTAGACAGTAGTGTAAGGATTACTTACATGATAGTGTCTTCTTCGGACTCGGTCTCTTTATCCATATGTAAATTGATATAGCTGAGATTAAACGAAGACTTGTTACCACTGGAAGGACGATTGGCAGGATTGCAGGGCTACTGCCATTTCTTCTTGGGTTGCTGCTGTTTGCATTTGAGCCATTGCCATTTCCGTTGGCCGCAGTACCATTTACTTTGTCTGTGCACATGTAGAAACTATCAGACTTATGGTCAACAATATTTTTCTTCTGGAAATAAGCAGGATCATACCGGAAGTTGGCGGCGGAGTTCCGCCAGCTTGCCCTCCGCAGCCCAAATAGGGACGCTCGCCGGCGATATTGCCAGGCGGGTCGTAGTTGCAGGTGATGAACGTGCCCCCGCCTTCGCAGGTTACGCTCGCGCAACCAACTCTGGTTGAGTTGGCCCAGACAAGCTGGGTGTACTCCCCGCAGGCCTGCCCCTCCTTGCACGCGTTGCTTGCGCAGTCGTACTTCTGCTTCTCTCCGAGCCAGGAGAACAAGGCGTCCGAGACGGTCCAGCTGATGCCTGTGCCGCCTTGGAAGATGTTCTCGCCATACGGCCCGCCGGAGGAGACTTTGCGGCAATCGCCCTTCCTCTTCTCCGCGTAGCCTTCGGCGTAGGCCGCCACCGTGCTGTCCCACGAGAGCATGCCCACGCCAACGCCGGCTCTGGCCGCGTTCTGGAGGTTGAGGAAATCTTGAGGTGAACTCTGCGCTGCAACGCCAAAAGACACGGAAGATGTCTTCTTAAGCAATAACCATGGTTTTAAAGCTACTAGCAAAAATGCCCGTGCGTTGCAACAGAAAAAAATATATCGTCACATCTCCTAAAAACACATATAAATTGATAAATATCAAACTGAAAAATAATTACAATGAGCAAGCAACGTGCTTCGCTATGGAGAAAACAGTCGAACCTTCTAGCATAACATTAATTACTTTTTTCGGTTAGCATAATATTACTTAGAACATATAGATGTGGTTAGTGTCAAGAATTCATGTACTCCTTCTGTAAACTAATATTAAATCACTAAAACTTTTTTTTTTCGAAAAGAGGACTCCCCGGCCTCTCCATCAGAACGATGAATACGGCCACATTAAATCACTAAAACTTAGTGATTTAAAATGTCTTATATTAGTTTGCAGAGGGAGTGGTAAATGTGACAAACAAAAAGTTGAAATTACCTTAGGTGAGAATCTTCACTCGAATCACTCGAACGAAGGAATTAAGTCAACCCACCACCTAAAGGCGTGACCGCCACTTTGTGTGCAAACATCTCCTGTCCATCATCATCTTTATATCCATGTGGCCCATAAAAATCCTTTGACACGACGCAACCTCCATAACCGTACCATTGACCACTTCCTATTACGTGTTTCCAAAAAAAACTCTATGCAATTCGAGTATTTCCTACACAAAGTGATTTATAGCTTTCCTCTTGAGATATATACATACGGTTTTTATTTTGCAGGGATATACATACGGGTTTCCTAAGGCACATCTAGAGGATGCACATCTAAGTTTTATACCAATGATTTTACGTGCAGATTCGTGCGGCTAATTTTCCTTTTCCTTTTTATACAAAATGTGTTAAGTTAATAAGTACATCATATTTCAGGTATGAATGACTGAATACGAAGCAAAACCTCCACAGCGGAACTGCCACCGGATCATGCATTTAGAATTAGATTTCTATGGAGTTGACATTAAATTAACCATATTTACAGCCTGTGAATATACCAGTGGGACTGGAAACAATTATAAATTCAGTGAAGAAGATGTTGAAATAGCAATGCGAATATACCACCATATATCTCTAAAACCGAAACTCCTGCACATATGGGCTACACCAGTTGACAAGCTATGCATCATATTTTTCTCCAATTGAAACGCAGAAGAAACAATGATGAGCAAAACAAAACAAAAATAACGGGCTGACCAACAAAAAATCAGGGCTGACCAAGACTGCTAATTTGCGCTAAGCTTGACCTAGGTTGCTGAACGGACGAATCCAGCTGGTTAAGCAGCCATGCTGTGGTGGTGGTCACCCATATACTAATTAACATTAACATCAAAAGTGATTTTAGTCTCAATTGTGCGAACATACTGTTCTGAAATTTTCTTCTAGCTCATTATAGATGGTTAGATGATAGAACACACCGGACTCGCATCTAATTTCACAGAGAAAGTAGACATATATACAAAGAAAAGTATGTACGCAGTATTGGCGGCTGCAACATCCTCAGTGCCTTGCCCCTACCCCAGCGCTCCTTTCCCTTCTTCCTCCCCGCAGCCTCTCTTCTTTGGTTCCTCCTCCCCTGCGTCCTCTTCCTCCCCCAACATCTCGCTTCTTGGCTCTCCATCTCCCGTTTCCATCTGCTTCCGCTCCTCACCGCTGGACCGCCGTAGGATTCGCCACCGGCCAGGCACCTCGATCCCGCCTCCATAAACACCAGCAGCGCCTCGTCTCCCTGCTTGCGGATCATAAAACCCGCGTTCTCTCCCTCAATAACCGCCTCGTGGGTCGTGGCTGACAAAGGCATCAAGGGCCTCGTTCTCGAGTCACTCGACTGCACCTGTGATGGGCTCCGGGAGTGCGCGACCACGATGGGCGAAGACGCCATGCAGGAGGTGACTCGAGGCGGGGGAAGGTCGGGCCGACGCCGATGCATGGTGGCTAGGAGGCGAAGCAGCAGTACGGCGTGAGGAGGGATCGTGGGCGCTGAGATCCATCCTGCTGTTTCCCTCCACCGCTCGTCGGCAATTGAACGCCCTCCTCCATCGGGCTAGGTGTTGCTCCGAAGCGTTGCCTCGTGGTCGCTTCACCTGGGCCCATATGGCCTATCACGGCAGGCTCCACAGCGACGATGGGAGCAGTCCTTCTAGGAGGATCGTACGCACACACCAGCACGGGTGAAGAAGAGGACAATGTATGAAGAAAACAACGGACAGACGGACAAACCGGAGACTCAATCCGTACTTTATTATTAGGGAAAGATAGCGTTTAGAAGAGGTCTTGCGATAAGGGTCTTTTGTCCAAACACATGAGTAAATATTTTATATAGCTCGTTATAGCACCACTATAACACGCTATAGCATTTAGAAGAGGTTCGTCGTTAAGAGGCTTATCGTGCTATTTAAAACTTTGGTAATAACTGAACGGCAACGAAAAGGTGATCGTTTGAAGCTATTACCTGAGCGGTTGAACTGGCCGCAGCCGGCATACGGCCGGACACCCGGCACGTTCCCTCGGGGGTCGTACTCACAAAGGATGAACGTACCAAGGTTCCCGTCGCAGGCCACGGCGGCGCACCCGACCCGGGTGGTGTTAGCCCACACGATCTGCGTGTAATGAGAGCAGATTTTTCCCGCGGCACACGAGCCGTCGCTGCAGTTGTAGTACTGCTTCTCCTGGACCCACACGGCCACCGCGTCGCTGGCCGTCCAGTTACCGCCCTTGTTGCCCCAGAATATGCTCTCGCCATAGGGCCCGTCGGAGTGCACGAGCTTGCAGTCGCCTTTCCTCTCGCCGGCGTATCTCTGGGCGTAGCCTGCCAGGGTGTCATCCCACGCCAGCGGCGCGACTCCCACGTCGGCGCGGGCCGCGTTCTGGAGGTCGGCGAAGGTCTGGGCGGAATATTGGGCGTCGGCCGTGGCGGCACCGGCGAGCATGGTGACCACGCACTGCAGTAGTAGCAGCGAGGCGGCCGCAGCTGCCATCTAGGCTCCGTGACTTATTTTTGCTTCTCCAACAAGGATGGTGTACTTGTTCTTGTTCCTGTTAGAGGAAGGTTCCGACTTGCCGTGGTAAACTCGCTGATGACGATGGAGACGTGGTAGACTGGTATGTGGCCGTCCAAGGGTTAGGCCTGGTGGTCACCGGGAATGCCTTGCCAGCGCTGTACCGTGTAGAAAATTGCGACCCTATAACCATGGAAAAGTCATCAGAAGGAAAGCCCAAGCGTTCGGCTGGTCTTTGCGTTACGTGATATTCCTGTGGGATTTGGACTTCAGATTTGGAATGACCTATTGGGTCGATTGGCACCACGAGTTTCGCTGGAACCGGCACCAGAAGAGATGGCGTGCGACGACGTGTGATGGCGCGTCTCCTACGCCGCCGACCTCGTGACGGGCAAGCTCACCTTCTCCGACGGGGTTCTCCTCCTTCAACGAGAGGCTCTTCGTCTGGTGCTGGTGGACGTACGCGGCGTCACGATCGATGCGCGCTTCCTATGGGAGGGTGAGTCCGTAGACATCGGAGACATCATATCCTTTTCTTGCCATTTCGCGAAGATCCGAGATCGATTGCCGCTGACGAGACCGGTGCCGCCGCCGACGCGGGCACCGATCAACAAGGATGCGGCACACGGGCGGTACACGGCACGGCATGCAACCGCACCGACGCGGGCTGATGCGGGCCCAAGCTCCCCCACCTACCCATCCATGGCGGATGTGCGACACGTGGGGGCGCATCCGATCCTCCATTCCGAGCCAGGGTTCACGGTGAGAGTATAAATCCTAAACCGAGCCCAGTCCTTGACCTAGATACTGCCTTCTCCCACTTTTGGACGGCGGAGAGAAACCCTAGATCGAATCCCCCAATCTCCTACGGGTGGTGGAAGGGCAAGGTGGGAGGAGATCTGTGTTCCTTCGCGGCCGTAGCGGCCTCCCCTCCCCCCCCCCCCACCCCCCACCATGGATGCGGGGCGCGGCTTCGATGGGGGGCGGCGCGGAGGCGCGGGTGCAGGCCGTGGAGCAAGACGGAGCTCGGGTCGAGGAAACGGCCGGGGAGGAGAACGGAGCAAGTACTCCTGGAAACGCGACAACGGCGGCGACCGCACCATCTCGTCGTCGTCCAACGCGGCCTCGGGCTCGGGCAACACCTCGAGGTGGGATGCGGCGGCAGCGACGGCTCCGACGCGTCGCGACCCCAAGGAGGGAGGCGTTTGGGTGGAGAAACACCAGAGATCTTCAAGCTCTGGGGCAATGGAGGAGGACAAGATCCGTCTCCACCACCTCGTCGTCCTCAGGGAAAAAATCCCCGCCAGGTGCCTGTAGGGGAACGTAGTAATTTCAAAAAAAATCCTACGCACACGCACGATCGTGGTGATGCATAACAACGAGAGGGGAGAGTGTTGTCTACGTACCCTCGTAGACCGTTCGCGGAAGCGTTATATCAACGCGGTTGATGTAGTCGTACGTCTTCATGTCCGACCGATCCAAGTACCGAAAGCACGGCACCGCCGAGTTCTGCACACGTTCGGCTCGGTGACGTCCTCGCCTTCTCGATCCAGCAAGAGGGGCGAAGTAGTAGATGAGTTCTGGCAGCACGACGGCGTGGTGACGGTGTTGGTGAAGAACAATCTCCGCAGGGCTTCGCCTAAGCACTACGAAAACTATGACGGAGGATAAACTAGAGGGGACAGGGTTGCCGACACACGGCTTGGTGTTTCTTGATGTCTCTTTGGTGCTAGCCTTACCCCTCTATTTATATGTTGAGCCCTGGGGTCGAAACTTGGAGTAAAAGCCTCCTCAAAGTCGGTTTCACCCGAAAGGCAAGATTCCTTCTCGGACTCCATGGCTAGATGCCAGGGTTCCCGGCGTCTACCCCCTAGACGCCAGGGTTCCTGGCGTCTAGCCTCTGGTCTCCGCAAAACTTCCTTTTGCACTTTCTAAAAGCCTCGTGGGCTTTCCCCTTTGCCCAAATAAAGTGTTCTCATGCCCAAACATTTTGGGAAACATCCGGAACCCCTTCCGGTGAATTCCGGAACCCTTCCGGTGATCAAACACTACTATCCCATATATCAAACTTTATCTCCGGACCATTCCGGAGTTCCTCGTCATGTCCGTGATCACATCCCGGACTCCGGACAACATTCGATCATCAACATACATAACTCATATAGTACTATATCGTCAACGAACGTTAAGCGTGCGGACCCTACGGGTTCGAGAACTATGTAGACATGACCGAGACACCTCTCTGGTCAATAACCAATAGCGGGACCTGGATGCCCATATTGGCTCCTACATATTCTACGAAAATCTTTATCGGTCAGACCGCATAACAACATACGTTGTTCCCTTTGTCATCGGTATGTTACTTGCCCGAGATTCGATCGTCGGCATCACAATACCTGGTTCAATCTCGTTACTGGCAAGTTTCTTTACTCGTTCCGTAATACATCATCTCGCAACTAACTCATTAGTTGCAATGCTTGCAAGGCTTAGGTGATGTGCATTACCGAGAGGGCCCAGAGATACCTCTCCAACAATCGGAGTGACAAATCCTAATCTCGAAATACGCCAACCCAACAAGTACCTTTGGAGACACCTGTAGAGCACCTTTATAATCACCCAGTTACGTTGTGACGTTTGGTGGCACACAAAGTGTTCCTCCGATAAACGGGAGTTGCATAATCTCGAAGTCATAGGAACATGTATAAGTCATGAAGAAAGCAATAGCAATAAACTAAACGATCAAGTGCTAAGCTAACGGAATGGGTCAAGTCAATCACATCATTCTCCTAATGATGTGATCTCGTTAATCAAATGACAACTCTTTGTCTATGGCTAGGAAACATAACCATCTTTGATCGACGAGCTAGTTAAGTAGAGGCATACTAGTGACACTCTGTTTGTCTATGTATTCACACATGTATTATGTTTCCGGTTAATACAATTCTAGCATGAATAATAAACATTTATCATGATATAAGGAAATAAATAATAACTTTATTATTGCCTTTAGGGCATGTTTCCTTCAGTCTCCCACTTGCACTAGAGTCAATAATCAAGTTCACATCGCCATGTGATTTAATATCAATAGTTCACATCACCATGTGATTATCACACATAGTTCACATCGACATGTGACCAACACCCAAAGGGTTTACTAGAGTCAATAATCTAGTTCACATCGCTATGTGATTAACACCCAAAGAGTACTAAGGTGTGATCATGTTTTGCTTGTGAGAGAAGTTTAGTCAATGGGTCTGCCACATTCAGATCCGTATGTATTTTGCAAATTTCTATGTCAACAATGCTCTGCACGGAGCTACTCTAGCTAATTGCTCCCACTTTCAATATGTATCCAGATTGAGACTTAGAGTCATCTGGATCAGTGTCAAAACTTGCATCGACGTAACCCTTTACGATGAACCTTTTGTCACTTCCATAATCGAGAAACATATCCTTATTCCACTAAGGATAATTTTGACCAATGTCCAGTGATCTATTCCTATATCACTATTGTACTCCTTTTCCAAACTTAGGGCAAGGTATACAATAGGTCTGGTACACAGAATGGCATACTTTATAGAACCTATGGTTGAGGCATAGGGAATGACTTTCATTCTCTCTCTATCTTCTGCCGTGGTCGGGTTTTGAGTCTTACTCAACTTCACACCTTGTAACACAGGCAAGAACTCCTTCTTTGACTGTTCCATTTTGAACTACTTCAAAATCTTGTCAAGATATCTACTTATTGAAAAACTTATCAAGCGTTTTGATCTACCTCTATATATCTTGATGCTCAATATGTAAGCAGCTTCACCGAGGTCTTTCTTTGAAAAACTCCTTTCAAACATTCCTTTATGCTTTGCAGAATAATTCTACATTATCTCCGATCAACAATATGTCATTCACATATACTTATCAGAAATGCTGTAGTAAATACAGGCTTCACCGCAAGTCTGTATAAAACTATATGCTTTGATCAACTTATCAAAGCGTATATTCCAACTCCGAGATGCTTGCACCAGTCCATAGATGGATCGCTGGAGTTTGCATATTTTGTTAACACCTTTAGGATTGACAAAACCTTCTGGTTGCATCATATACAACTCTTCTTTAATAAATTCATTAAGGAATGCAGTTTTATTTATCCATTTGCCAGATTTCATAAAATGCGGTAATTGCTAACATGATTCGGATAGACTTAAGCATAGATACGAGTGAGAAACTCTCATCGTAGTCAACACCTTGAACTTTGTCGAAAACCTTTTGCGACAATTCTAGCTTTGTAGATAGTAACAGTACTATCGCCATCCGTCTTTCCTCTTGAAGATCCATTTAATTTTTATGGCTTGCTGATAATCGGGCAAGTCAACCAAATTCCACACTTTGTTCTCATACATGGATCCCATCTCAGATTTTATGCCCTCAAGCCATTTCGTGGAATCTGGGCTCATCATCGCTTCCTCATAGTTCATAGGCTCGTCATGGTCAAGTAACATGACCTCCAGAACAGGATTACCGTACCACTCTGGTGTGGATCTCACTCTGGTTTACCTACAAGGTTCGGTAGTAACTTGATCTGAAGTTTACATGATCATCATCATTAGCTTCCTCACTAATTGGTGTAGTAGTCATAGGAACAGATTTCTGTGATGAACTATTTTCCAATAAGGGAGCAGGTACAGTTACCTCATCAAGTTCTACTTTCCTCCCACTCACTTCTTTCGAGAGAAACTCCTTCTCTAGAAAGGATCCATTCTCAGCAATGAATATCTTGCCTTTGGATCTGTGATAGAAGGTGTACCCAACATTTTCTATTGGGTATCCTATGAAGATGCACTACTCCGATTTGGGTTTGAGCTTATCAGGTTGAAACTTTTTCACATAAGCATTGCAACCTCAAACTTTAAGAAACGACATCTTAGGTTTCTTGCCAAACCATAGTTCATACGGTGTCGTCTCAACGGATTTAGATGGTGCCCTATTTAATGTGAATGTAGCTGTCTCTAATGCATAACCACAAAACGATAGTGGTAAATCGGTAAAAGACATCATAGATCGCACCATATCTAATAAAGTACGGTTATGATGTTCGGACACACCATTACACTGTAATGGTGTTCCAGGTGGCGTGAGTTGTGAAACTATTTCACATTGTTTTAACTGAAGGCCAAACTCGTAACTCAAATATTTTACTTCTGCGATCATATCGTAGATACTTTTATTTTTGTTACGATGATTCTCCACTTCACTCTAAAATTCTTTGAACTTTTCAAATGTTTCAGATTTGTGTTTCATCAAGTAGATATACTCATATCTGCTCAAATCATCTGTGAAGATCAGAAAATAATGATACCTGCTGCGAGCCTCAATATTCATCGGATCACATACATCAGTATGTATGATTTTCAACAAATCTGTTGCTCGCTCCATTGTTCTGGAGAACGGAGTCTTAGTCATCTTGCCCATGAGGCATGGTTTGCAAGCATCAACTGATTCATAATCAAGTGATTCCAAAAGCCCATCAGCATGGATTTTCTTCATGCGCTTTACACCAATATAACCTAACCGGCAGTGCCACAAACAAGTTGCATTATTATTATTAACTTTGCACCTTTTGGCTTCAATATTATAAAAATGTGTGTCACCACGATCGAGCTCCAACAAACCATTTTCATTGGGTGTATGACCATAGCAGGTTTTATTCATGTAAACAGAACAACAATTATTCTCTAACTTACATGAATAACCGTATTGCAATAAACATGATCAAATCATATTCATGCTCAACGCAAACACCAAATAACACTTATTTAGGTTTAACACTAATCCCGAAAGTATAGGGAGTGTGCGATGATGCTCATATCAATCTTGAAAATACTTCCAACACACCTCGTCACTTCACCCTTAACTAGTCTCTGTTCATTCTGCAACTCCCGTTTCGAGTTACTACTCTTAGCAACTGAACCAGTATCAAATACCGAGGGGTTGCTACGAACACAAGTAATATACACATCAATAATCTGTATATCAAATATACCTTTGTTCACTTTGCCATCCTTATTATCCGCCAATTACTTGGGGTAGTTCCGCTTCCAATGACCAGTCCCTTTGCAGTAGAAGCACTCAGTTTCAGGCTTAGGTCCAGACTTGGTTTTTTTTCACTTGAGCAGCAACTTGCTTGCTGTTCTTCTTGAAGTTCCCCTTTCTTCCCTTTTGTCCCTTTACTTGAAACTAGTGATTTTGTTTACCATCAACACTTGATGCTTTTCTTGATTTCTACCTTCGTTGATTTCAGCATCACGAAGAGCTTGGGAATCGTTTCCGTTATCCCTTGCATATTATAGTTCATCATGAAGTTCTACTAACTTGGTGATGGTGACTAGAGAATTCTGTCAATCACTATTTTATCTGGAAGATTAACTCCCACTTGATTCAAGCGATTGTAGTACCCAGACAATCTGAGCACATGCTCACTGCTTGAGCTATTCTCCTTCATCTTTTAGTTATAGAACTTGTTGGAGACTTCATATCTCTCAACTCGGGAAATTACTTGAAATATTAATTTCAACTCCTAGAACATCTCATATGGTCCATGACGTTCAAAATGTCTTTGAAATCCCGATTCTAAGCTGTTAAGCATGGTGCACTAAAGTATCAAGTAGTCATCATATTGAGCTAGCCAAACGTTCATAACGTCTGCATCTGCTCCTGCAATAGGTCAGTCACCTAGCGGTGCATCAAGACATAATTCTTCTGTGCAGCAATGAGGATAAACCTCAGATCACGGACCCAGTCCGCATCATTGCTACTATCATCTTTCAACTTAGTTTTCTCTAGGAACACATATAAAACATAGGGAAGCAATAACGCGAGCTATAGATCTACAACATAGATATGCAAATACTATCAGGACTAAGTTCATGATAAATTAAAGTTCAATTAATCATATTACTTAAGAACTCCCACTTAGAAAGACATCCCTCTAATCTTCTAAGTGATCACGTGATCCAAATCAACTAAACCATAACCGATCATCACGTGAAATGGAGTAGCTTTCAATGGTGAACATCAATATGTTGATCATATCTACTATATGATTCATGCTCGACCTTTCGGTCTCAGTGTTCCGAGGCCATATCTGCATATGCTAGGCTCGTCAAGTTTAACCTGAGTATTCTGCGTGTGCAAAACTGGCTTGCACCCGTTGTAGATGGACGTAGAGCTTATCACACCCGATCATCACGTGGTGTCTGGGCACGACGAACTTTGGCAACGGTGCATACTCAGGGAGAACACTTTTATCTTGAAATTTAGTGAGAGATCATCTTATAATGCTACCGTCAATCAAAGCAAGATAAGATGCATAAAAGATAAACATCACATGCAATCAATATAAGTGATATGATATGGACATCATCATCTTGTGCTTGTGATCTCCATCTCCGAAGCACCGTCATGATCACCATCGTCACCGGCGCGACACCTTGATCACCATCGTAGCATCGTTGTCGTCTCGCCAATCTTATGCTTCCACGACTATCGCTACTGCTTAGTGATAAAGTAAAGCATTACAGCGCAATTGCATTGCATACAATAAAGCAACAACCATATGGCTCCTGCCAGTTGCCGATAACTCGGTTACAAAACATGATCATCTCATACAATAAAATTTAGCATCATGTCTTAACCATATCACATCACAACATGCCCTGCAAAAACAAGTTAGACATCCTCTACTTTGTTGTTGCAAGTTTTACGTGGCTGCTACGGGCTTAGCAAGAACCGTTCTTACCTACGCATCAAAACCACAATGATAGTTTGTCAAGTTGGTACTGTTTTAACCTTCGCAAGGACCGGGCGTAGCCACACTTGGTTAACCTAAAGTTGGAGAAACTGACACCCGCCAGCCACCTGTGTGCAAAGCACGTTGGTAGAACCAGTCTCGCGTAAGCGTACGCGTAATGTCAGTCCGGGCCGCTTCATCCAACAATACTGCCGAACCAAAGTATGACATGCTGGTAAGCAGTATGACTTATATCGCTCACAACTCACTTGTGTTCTACTCGTGCACAACATCAACGCATAAAACCTAGGCTCGGATGCCACTGTTGGGGAACATAGTAATTTCAAAAAAAATCCTACGCACACGCAAGATCATGGTGATGCATAGCAACGAGAGGGGAGAGTGTTGTCTACGTACCCTCGTAGACCGTTCGCGGAAGCGTTATATCAACGCGGTTGATGTAGTCGTACGCCTTCATGTCCGACCGATCCAAGTACCGAAAGCACGGCACCTCCGAGTTCTGCACACGTTCAGCTCGGTGACGTCCTCGCCTTCTCGATCCAGCTAGAGGGGCGAAGTAGTAGATGAGTTCCGGCAGCACGACGGCGTGGTGACGGTGTTGGTGAAGAACAATCTCCGCAGGGCTTCGCCTAAGCACTACGAAAACTATGACGGAGGATAACCTAGAGGGGACGGGGTTGCCGGCACATGGCTTGGTGTTTCTTGATGTCTCTTTGGTGCTAGCCTTACCCCTCTATTTATATGTTGAGCCATGGGGTCGAAACTTGGAGTAAAAGCCTCCTCAAAGTCGGTTTCACCCGAAAGGCAAGATTCCTTCTCGGACTCCATGGCTAGATGCCAGGGTTCCCGGCGTCTACCCCCTAGACGTCAGTGTTCCTGGCGTCTAGCCTCTGGTCTCCGCAAAACTTCCTTTTGCACTTTCTAAAAGCCTCGTGGGCTTTCCCCTTTGGCGCAAATAAAGTGTTCTCATGCCCAAACATTTTGGGAAACATCCGGAACTCCTTCCGGTGAATTCCGGAACCCTTCCGGAGATCAAACACTACTATCCCATATATCAAACTTTATCTCCGGACCATTCCGGAGTTCCTCGTCATGTCCGTGATCACATCCCGGACTCCGAACAACATTCGGTCATCAACATACATAACTCATATAGTACTAAATCGTCAACGAACGTTAAGCGTGCGGACCCTACGGGTTCGACAACTATGTAGACATGACCGAGACACCTCTTTGGTCAATAACCAATAGCGGGACCTGGATGCCCATATTGGCTCCTACATATTCTACGAAAATCTTTATCGGTCAGACCGCATAACAACATACGTTGTTCCCTTTGTCATCGGTATGTTACTTGCCCGAGATTCGATCGTCGGCATCTCAATACCTGGTTCAATCTCGTTACCGGCAAGTCTCTTTACTCGTTCCGTAATACATCATCTCGCAACTAACTCATTAGTTGCAATGCTTGCAAGGCTTAGGTGATGTGCATTACCGAGAGGGCCCAGAGATACCTCTCCTACAATCGGAGTGACAAATCCTAATCTCGAAATACGCCAACCCAACAAGTAACTTTGGAGACACCTGTAGAGCACCTTTATAATCACCCAGTTATGTTGTGACGTTTGGTGGCACACAAAGTGTTCCTCCGGTAAACGGGAGTTGCATAATCTCGAAGTCATAGGAACATGTATAAGTCATGAAGAAAGCAATAGCAACAAACTAAACGATCAAGTGCTAAGCTAACGGAATGGGTCAAGTCAATCACATCATTCTCCTAATGATGTGATCCCGTTAATCAAATGACAACTCTTTGTCTATGGCTAGGAAACATAACCATCTTTGATCAACGAGCTAGTCAAGTAGAGGCATACTAGTGACACTCTGTTTGTCTATGTATTCACACATGTATTATGTTTCCGGTTAATACAATTCTAGCATGAATAATAAACATTTATCATGATATAAGGAAATAAATAATAACTTTATTATTGCCTTAGGGCATATTTCCTTCAGTCTCCCACTTGCACTAGAGTCAATAATCTAGTTCACATCGCCATGTGATTTAATATCAATAGTTCACATCACCATGTGATTAACACCCATAGTTCACATCGACATGTGACCAACACCCAAAGGGTTTACTAGAGTCAATAATCTAGTTCACATCGCTATGTGATTAACACCCAAAGAGTACTAAGGTGTGATCATGTTTTGCTTGTGAGAGAAGTTTAGTCAACGGGTCTGCCACATTCAGATCCGTATGTATTTTGCAAATTTCTATGTCAACAATGCTCTGCACGGAGCTACTCTAGCTAATTGCTCCCGCTTTCAATATGTATCCAGATTGAGACTTAGAGTCATCTGTATCAGTGTCAAAACTTGCATCGATGTAACCCTTTACGATGAACCTTTTGTCACTTCCATAATCGAGAAACATATCCTTATTCCACTAAGGATAATTTTGACCAATGTCCAGTGATCTATTCCTATATCACTATTGTACTCCTTTTCCAAACTTAGGGCAAGGTATACAATAGGTCTGGTACACAGCATGGCATACTTTATAGAACCTATGGCTGAGGCATAGGGAATGACTTTCATTCTCTCTCTATCTTCTGCCGTGGTCGGGTTTTGAGTCTTACTCAACTTCACACCTTGTAACACAGGCAAGAACTCCTTCTTTGACTGTTCCATTTTGAACTACTTCAAAATCTTGTCAAGGTATCTACTTATTGAAAAACTTATCAAGCGTTTTGATCTATCTCTATATATCTTGATGCTCAATATGTAAGCAGCTTCACCGAGGTCTTTCTTTGAAAAACTCCTTTCAAACATTCCTTTATGCTTTGCAGAATAATTCTACATTATCTCCAATCAACAATATGTCATTCACATATACTTATCAGAAATGCTGTAGTAAATACAGGCTTCACCGCAAGTCTGTATAAAACTATATGCTTTGATCAACTTATCAAAGCGTATATTCCAACTCCGAGATGCTTGCACCAGTCCATAGATGGATCGCTGGAGTTTGCATATTTTGTTAACACCTTTAGGATTGACAAAACCTTCTGGTTGCATCATATACAACTCTTCTTTAATAAATTTATTAAGGAATGCAGTTTTATTTATCCATTTGCCAGATTTCATAAAATGCGGCAATTGCTAACATGATTCGGATAGACTTAAGCATAGATACGAGTGAGAAACTCTCATCGTAGTCAACACCTTGAACTTTGTCGAAAACCTTTTGCGACAATTCTAGCTTTGTAGATAGTAACACTACTATCACCGTCCGTCTTTCCTCTTGAAGATCCATTTAATTTTTATGGCTTGCTGATAATCGGGCAAGTCAACCAAAATCCACACTTTGTTCTCATACATGGATCCCATCTCAGATTTTATGGCCTCAAGCCATTTCGTGGAATCTGGGCTCATCATCGCTTCCTCATAGTTCATAGGCTCGTCATGGTCAAGTAACATGACCTCCAGAACAGGATTACCGTACCACTCTGGTGTGGATCTCACTCTGGTTTACCTACAAGGTTCGGTAGTAACTTGATCTGAAGTTTACATGATCATCATCATTAGCTTCCTCACTAATTGGTGTAGTACTCACAGGAACAGATTTCTGTGATGAACTATTTTCCAATAAGGGAGCAGGTACAGTTACCTCATCGAGTTCTACTTTCCTCCCACTCACTTCTTTCGAGAGAAACTCCTTCTCTAGAAAGGATCCATTCTCAGCAATGAATATCTTGCCTTTGGATCTATGATAGAAGGTGTACCCAACATTTTCTATTGGGTATCCTATGAAGATGCACTACTCCGATTTGGGTTTGAGCTTATCAGGTTGAAACTTTTTCACATAAGCATTGCAACCTCAAACTTTAAGAAACGACAGCTTAGGTTTCTTGCCAAACCATAGTTCATACGGTGTCGTCTCAACAGATTTAGATGGTGCCCTATTTAATGTGAATGTAGCTGTCTCTAATGCATAACCACAAAACGATAGTGGTAAATCGGTAAGAGACATCATAGATCGCACCATATCTAATAAAGTACGGTTACGATGTTCGGACACACCATTACACTGTAATGGTGTTCCAGGTGGCGTGAGTAGTGAAACTATTTCACATTGTTTTAACTGAAGGCCAAACTCGTAACTCAAATATTTTACTTCTGCGATCATATCGTAGATACTTTTATTTTTGTTACGATGATTCTCCACTTCACTCTGAAATTCTTTGAACTTTTTAAATGTTTCAGATTTGTGTTTCATCAAGTAGATATACTCATATCTGCTCAAATCATCTGTGAAGATCAGAAAATAATGATACCTGCTGCGAGCCTCAATATTCATCGGATCACATACATCAGTATGTATGATTTTCCAACAAATCTGTTGCTCGCTCCATTGTTCCGGAGAACGGAGTCTTAGTCATCTTGCCCATGAGGCATGGTTCGCAAGCATCAACTGATTCATAATCAAGTGATTCCAAAAGCCCATCAGCATGGATTTTCTTCATGCGCTTTACACCAATATAACCTAACCGGCAGTGCCACAAATAAGTTGCATTATCATTATTAACTTTGCACCTTTTGGCTTCAATATTATAAAAATGTGTATCACCACGATCGAGATCCAACAAACCATTTTCATTGGGTGTATGACCATAGAAGGTTTTATTCATGTAAACAGAACAACAATTATTCTCTAACTTACATGAATAACCGTATTGCAATAAACATGATCAAATCATATTCATGCTCAACGCAAACACCAAATAACACTTATTTAAGTTCAACACTAATCCCGAAAGTATAGGGAGTGTGCGATGATTATCATATCAATCTTAGAACTACTTCCAACACACATCGTCACTTCACCCTTAACTAGTCTCTGTTCATTCTGCAACTCCCGTTTCGAGTTACTACTCTTAGCAACTGAACCAGTATCAAATACCGAGGGGTTGCTACGAACACTAGTAATATACACATCAATAATCTGTATATCAAATATACCTTTGTTCACTTTGCCATCCTTATTATCCGCCAATTACTTGGGGTAGTTCCGCTTCCAATGACCAGTCCCTTTGCAGTAGAAGCACTCAGTTTCAGGCTTAGGTCCAGACTTGGGTTTTTTTTCACTTGAGCAACAACTTGCTTGCTGTTCTTGTTGAAGTTCCCCTTTCTTCCCTTTTGTCCCTTTACTTGAAACTAGTGATTTTGTTTACCATCAACACTTGATGCTTTTCTTGATTTCTACCTTCGTTGATTTCAGCATCACGAAGAGCTTGGGAATCGTTTCCGTTATCCCTTGCATATTATAGTTCATCATGAAGTTCTACTAACTTGGTGATGGTGACTAGAGAATTATGTCAAAACACTATTTTATCTGGAAGATTAACTCCCACTTGATTCAAGCGATTGTAGTACCCAGACAATCTGAGCACATGCTCACTGCTTGAGCTATTCTCCTTCATCTTTTAGTTATAGAACTTGTTGGAGACTTCATATCTCTCAACTCGGGAAATTACTTGAAATATTAATTTCAACTCCTGGAACATCTCATATGGTCCATGACGTTCAAAACGTCTTTGAAATCCCGATTCTAAGCTGTTAAGCATGGTGCACTAAAGTATCAAGTAGTCATCATATTGAGCTAGCCAAACGTTCATAACGTCTGCATCTGCTCCTGCAATAGGTCAGTCACCTAGCGGTGCATCAAAGACATAATTCTTCTGTGCAGCAATGAGGATAAACCTCAGATCACGGACCCAGTCCGCATCATTGCTACTATCATCTTTCAACTTAGTTTTCTCTAGGAACACATATAAAACATAGGGAAGCAATAACGCGAGCTATAGATCTACAACATAGATATGCAAATACTATCAGGACTAAGTTCATGATAAATTAAAGTTCAATTAATCATATTACTTAAGAACTCCCACTTAGAAAGACATCCCTCTAATCTTCTAAGTGATCACGTGATCCAAATCAACTAAACCATAACCGATCATCACGTGAAATGGAGTAGCTTTCAATGGTGAACATCAATATGTTGATCATATCTACTATATGATTCACGCTCGACCTTTCGGTCTCAGTGTTCCGAGGCCATATCTGCATATGCTAGGCTCGTCAAGTTTAACCTGAGTATTCTGCGTGTGCAAAACTGGCTTGCACCCGTTGTAGATGGACGTAGAGCTTATCACACCCGATCATCACGTGGTGTCTGGGCACGACGAACTTTGGCAACGGTGCATACTCAGGGAGAACACTTTTATCTTGAAATTTAGTGAGAGATCATCTTATAATGCTACCGTCAATCAAAGCAAGATAAGATGCATAAAAGATAAACATCACATGCAATCAATATAAGTGATATGATATGGCCATCATCATCTTGTGCTTGTGATCTCCATCTCCGAAGCACCGTCATGATCACCATCGTCACCGGCGCGACACCTTGATCTCCATCGTAGCATCGTTGTCGTCTCGCCAATCTTATGCTTCCACGACTATCGCTACCGCTTAGTGATAAAGTAAAGCATTACAGCGCAATTGCATTGCATACAATAAAGCAACAACCATATGGCTCCTGCCAGTTGCCGATAACTCGGTTACAAAACATGATCATCTCATACAATAAAATTTAGCATCATGTCTTAACCATATCACATCACAACATGCCCTGCAAAAACAAGTTAGACGTCCTCTACTTTGTTGTTGCAAGTTTTACGTGGCTGCTACGGGCTTAGCAAGAACCGTTCTTACCTACGCATCAAAACCACAATGATAGTTTGTCAAGTTGGTACTGTTTTAACCTTCGCAAGGACCGGGCGTAGCCACACTTGGTTAACCTAAAGTTGGAGAAACTGACACCCGCCAGCCACCTGTGTGCAAAGCACGTTGGTAGAACCAGTCTCGCGTAAGCGTACGCGTAATGTCAGTCCGGGCCGCTTCATCCAACAATACTGCCGAACCAAAGTATGACATGCTGGTAAGCAGTATGACTTATATCGCTCACAACTCACTTGTGTTCTACTCGTGCACAACATCAACGCATAAAACCTAGGCTCGGATGCCACTGTTGGGAACGTAGTAATTTCAAAAAAATTCCTACGCACACGCAAGATCATGGTGATGCATAGCAACGAGAGGGGAGAGTGTTGTCTACGTACCCTCGTAGACCATTCGCGGAAGCGTTATATCAACGTGCTTGATGTAGTCGTACGTCTTCACGTCCGACCGATCCATGTACCGAAAGCACGGCACCTCCGAGTTCTACACACGTTCGGCTCGGTGACGTCCTCGCCTTCTCGATCCAGCAAGAGGGGCGAAGTGGTAGATGAGTTCCGGCAGCACGATGGCGTGGTGACGGTGTTGGTGAAGAACAATCTCCGCAGGGCTTCGCCTAAACACTACGAAAACTATGACGGAGGATAAACTAGAGGGGACGGGGTTGCCGGCACACGGCTAGGTGTTTCTTGATGTCTCTTTGGTGCTAGTCCTACCCCTCTATTTATATGTTGAGCCCTGGGGTCGAAACTTGGAGTAAAAGCCTCCTCAAAGTCGGTTTCACCCGAAAGGAAAGAGTCCTTCTCGAACTCCAGGGCTAGATGGCAGGGTCCCCGGCGTCTACCCCCTAGACGCCAGGGTTCCTGGCGTCTAGCCTCTGGTCTCCGCAAAACTTCCTTTTGCACTTTCCGAAAGCCTCGTGGGCTTTCCCCTTTGGCCCAGATAAAGTGTTCTCGTGCCCAAACATTTCGGGAAACATCCGGAACCGCTTCCGGTGAATTTCGGAACCCTTCCGGAGATCAAACACTACTATCCCATATATCAAACTTTATCTTCGGACCATTCTGGAGTTCCTCGTCATGTCCGTGATCTCATCCTGGACTCCGAACAACATTCGGTCATCAACATACATAACTCATATAGTACTATATCGTCAACGAAAGTTAAGCGTGCGGACCCTACGGGTTCGAGAACTATGTAGACATGACCGAGACACCTCTCTGGTCAATAACCAATAGCGGGACCTGGATGCCCATATTGGCTCCTACATATTCTACGAAGATCTTTATCGGTCAGACCGCATAACAACATACGTTGTTCCCTTTGTCATCGGTATGTTACTTGCCCGAGATTCGATCGTCAGCATCTCAATACCTGGTTCAATCTCGTTACCGGCAAGTCTCTTTACTCGTTCCGTAATACATCATCTCGCAACTAACTCATTAGTTGCAATGCTTGCAAGGCTTAGGTGATGTGCATTACCGAGAGGGCCCAGAGATACCTCTCCGACAATCAGAGTGACAAATCCTAATCTCGAAATACGCCAACCCAACAAGTACCTTCGGAGACACCTGTAGAGCACCTTTATAATCACCCAGGTACGTTGTGATGTTTGGTAGCACACAAAGTGTTCCTCCGGTAAACGGGAGTTGCATAATCTCATAGTCATAGGAACATGTATAAGTCATGAAGAAAGCAATAGCAACAAACTAAACGATCAAGTGCTAAGCTAACGGAATGGGTCAAGTCAATCACATCATTGTCCTAATGATGTGATCCCATTAATCAAATGACAACTCATGTCTATGGTTAGGAAACATAACCATATTTGATCAACGAGCTAGTCAAGTAGAGGCATACTAGTGACACTTTGTTTGTTTATGTATTCACACATGTATTATGTTTCCGATTAATACAATTCTAGCATGAATAATAAACATTTATCATGATATAAGGAAATAAATAATAACTTTATTATTGCCTCTAGGGCATATTTCTTTCAGTGCCTTCCTCCAGTAACCTTGAACCCTTCCCTATTTGCAAATCTCATGAACATCTTCCTGTTCGATGCCCGCAAGCTTTCTGTGAATGTTGCAATACCTTCGGCCACCTTGCTTCTGTTTGTACTACCTTTCTCCCTTGGGAGTGTATTGCCCCCATGTGTGCTTTCCAATCCAAAGGGCAGGGGTTCTACTATATCCATGATTCCTTTACTGCCAATCAGCTTAGAGAGAGATCTAACAGTGTGGTAGTCACCATTGTTGAGGGAGAAACCTCTACTCGCCAAATGGAGATCGATCTTACTAACTACCTGGCTACTGGATGGCGCTTCTCTGCACATGCCATTGGCCCTGGGGTCTTTGTGGTTCGCTTCCCTAATCCTCGCTCGGTTGCTCAAATCTGCTATGTGGGACGGGTAACTCTCAAAACCACTGGGGTGGTGATTCATGCCTCCCCTTGGTCATCTGCTATGGGATCAAAAGGGGTTATGGAAGTAGCATGGGTTAGAATCAGTAATGTTCCTTTGGACAAGAGGAGTGAGAGGAATCTTGCCTATGTGGCCTCTCTTGTTGGGGTACCACTTGAAATTGATGCGGCCACTCTTCATCGTCCGACTTCTGTTAGAGTTAAATTGGGATGCCGCAATGTGGACGCAATTCCTGTGATTGCTGAAGCTGTCCTGGGTGGGCACTTCTATGACTTCCTTTATGAAGTGGATCAAGTTGTTGTGAGAGATCCAGAAAGAGAAAAAAATGATGTGCAGGTGTCCCCTAAGTCTGGAAAAGAAAATTCTACACACCAAGGGGCACGTATGACTCCTGGAGCTCAGATGGGCAGCTCCTCTGCCGGGCTTGGGGGGAAATCTTCCTCCATTCCCCGGGGGGAGGTGTCTGACCCCATTCAGGAGTCACAGGAGAGCCTGGAATCGGATGGCTCGTTACATAATTCGCTCCTGATTGAGACCATGGTTTTCGATCAGATGGCGTGTGATGACAAAGTAAGTAAAAAAACTGAATCCTGATGAGTTTTCTCTGTCTAATGATGTAAAAAAGAAAACATACTCTGCTGTGGTGAGAACATCCTAGCAGGTGCTGGAGGCGAATAATTCACAAGATGCTGGGATTAAGGAGACCACTGATTACATTGTGGAGTCCCCGGAGTTAACAGTTGGTGTTGAGGTGATCCCTAGTCCTCCTCTTGTCACTGAGGAAAACCTGCACTTTAGCTCACGCTATGTGCAGAGCAAGATGGAGCGAGTGGATGACAAGGCGATTGTGGTGGCCAAAAAAAGAAATATGGAAGGTACTACTAAAAACTCCAATTCTTTTGATGCGTTATTTGATAGTACTCTTATCCTGAAAGCTGCCAAAATGGGGGTTAACATACCTGACAATGATTTTACCTGCATTGACATTATTAGAGAACTTGAGAAAACTCGTAATGTTGAACCTGTCAATGAGAAAGTAGATCAACCTTATGAAGGAGGGGCTCTCATGCTAACCAATGGTAAAGGGGATCAAATCCCATTAGATATGAGGTGGGAGCAAGAGAATGTGAGTGAGGAGGAACCATTTACTATGGTTCGCTCCAGAAAAAAGAGAGACAGAAAACCTAATGTTGTTATCTCTAGGCCTGTGACTAGGAGTCAAAAGGACAAAACCTCCGTGGATAGAAAAAAAGGGTACGGTAAACCTACTCTGCTTCCTAGTAGGAATACCAGACGAGGGGGAGGGAACACCATCATCAAATGAACGGGGTCTTTTGGAATTGTCGAGGAGCAGGTAAAAAAGGAATGACTACCTGCTTCTCTGACATTATCAAAGATCATTCCCTTGATTTCATAGGATTACAGGAAACCAAAAAGAAAGAGATTCCTCCTAAATTCTTACGCAAGATTGATCCTTATGATAGATTTGCTTGGAACTGGGTACCTTCTATTGGCAAATCCGGTGGCATCCTTTGTGGTATCAAAAGAGAAACTCTGGAAGTTGTTTCCTGGACAGTGGGCAGATTTTGCTTGCAAGCAATCCTTTTTGATATAAACCTGAAATGTGTGTGGGCCCTTATAGTTGTATATGGTGCGGCACAGGATGATAAGAAAGAAGACTTCCTTTGTGAACTTGCATCCATGTGTTCCCATCTCCAGGTCCCTTATATTGTGGGAGGGGATTTCAATATTCTTCGTGAAAGCTGTGAGAAAAATAAGAATTTAAATCGGTCCCCTTACATGGATAAATTCAATTCCATCATCCAATCTCTGAACCTGTGTGAGATACATATGAGAGGGGGCAAATACACCTGGTCCAACCACCAGAGACATCCTACCTTAGAAAAGCTCGATAGAGTTCTTATGAGTTTTGAATGGGAGGACCTATTTCCCCTGGTCACTGTCCGGAAGCTAGTACGGGACGTGTCAGACCATAATCCTCTCCTACTGTCATCTGACTCAACTGTAACAAGACCCACTCGACAACGTGAGTTTAGATTGTTAGAGATGTGTCAAATATGGTGTACAAGGTAGGTTACAGTTGGACTTGTAGTAGTATTGTGTTTAGATAGGATATGGAGTCGTGTCTAAGTAGGACACTTGTATCCTAGGCCTCTCATATATAGCGAGGCTAGACACATGATGTAACCTATGCCAACATAATAGCACCGGAACGCAGGGGAAGCCGGCGGCATGTGTCGGTGTCCAGGGCGACCGGGTGCGGTATTGTAGCGGTGTCATGGGGAGGAGCGCCCATAGTCAGGCCCCGGGGATGTAGCCATATCGGTGAACCTCGTTAACAAATTTCGGTGTTGTGCTCGTGTGATTGCTTGGTCCTCGGATGATCAACGGTATGCCTCGGATTTATTCTAACAAGTGGTATCATGAGCAAGATTCGATTCGAAGAGGTTGTGGATTGTTGATCTAGAGGTGAAGATACCGTGCAAGAATCAGTCGTTGCCGAGATCAGAAGAAACGGTGCAACGTTACAATCATGGTCAATGTCGTCGATGGAAACGTCGAGTCGGCGAGGTCCGGACGTAGTGTGCGGCAACGCAGCTGGCAGCTGGGCCAAGGTGCGGTCCAGCGGGGGCACGCGGTCAGGCGGCCCAAGCAGGCGCACGGCTGGAAGGGTCAGCAGCGTCGTACATGATTCGACGTGGCTTGTGGATTCAATGGTTATCTTGGTGCAACCGGAAACAGTAAAAAGTGAGATTTGTTTTGGAAACAAAATCGGGACCGAGTACCTGGCGGCGGCCTCTCGTGTCCGACGCGTAGACTTGCACAGCGCTGCAGCGGCAAGGCAGGTCCTCGGACGAGAGCAAATCGATTCAAGCAGATAAAACTCCATCGTGGTATGCATCCATCGGGGAGAGGAGGGGCTATTTGCAGCAACAACGGTACATTGGATTGTTCCCGGCGACAAGTAGAACATCAAAGGCAATTCCAGGGCTGGAGTTAGCGAGAGCATCAAGTAGTACATGACTTTCTTGTGAGTAGCAGGATTCAATCAATTGATCTGGTTTTGCTGCTTGCACACGAGAAGTGTATTGGAGACTAGGGGCTTTGCTAAGTGCACGCGAATTGCGGGGCATTCTCTTGAAGCTTGGTTACTTTTTCACAGGGTTAGTCATATGAAGAACCATGGCGTCAATGGATACCAGGTTTGAGGTGGAGAAGTTTGATAGAACTGAAAGCTTTGGATTATGATAGACAAGGGTGAAAAATTTGTTGGCACGACAGGGATGCTTGAAGGCGTTGCGAGAAGCCAGGCCAGTTAAGATGGAAATATTTTGTGATGGATGAGAATCCGCAGAAGGTGATTTGGGAGGCTGGGTCGGACTAGATAGTCTGACGGATCGACGTGGGTCGGTTGGTACAGAAGGCGGTGGTGGAATCAGCGACGACGACATAGGAGCGTGATGCTGATGGTGACCGACTTCTTGGCGTGGAAACACGTGGCGCAGGCCCCGAGGGCTTGTGTGGCTTCGACAAGACTATGGCACGGGGTTGATTCAAGGTGTTGTCTACACGGAGCTTGAAGTCGATGAGGCGCGGGGGTGGACTGATCATCTACCATGGAGTCATGTTGAAGGTGGAGCTGGATTGAGGGGCTATGGTGTAAGGATCCAGAGAATCGAAGCCTATTCAGCAAAGGGGGGAAAGCGAGTGACATGCAGTTTGGACTGGAGCCCAGTGGTCTGATGGAAGCATGAAACTCGTCATTGGTCGGTGATGATCGGTGGTACTCTGCAGTGGGGTTGAGTGGTGTGGGTGCGCGGCCCTTGAGACTCGACCGGGACAGCAGAGGCTCGACGCGATAATAGCGGTGAGCCGTGCGGCACGACGGGACATGGAGATGGGCCAAGGCTCTGGTGGTCATACATGTGGTGAGACAACTGCAAATTTGATTCGGGATGACTACAAGCAACAGTGAAATTCCTTCAAGTTTCAGACGGACGGTCAAGAAAGGAGCCGTGGCGTTGAGTTCAGGTAACTCTTATGTGTGACACCCCATATGTGAGTTGTTCACTTTCACGCAGGTCAGTGATCAGTGTGTGATGGCATTGGACTGATACTCTGGAAGTTGGGAGCACAAACTAGAGTAACAAGGAATTTAATCTTGCTCGAGTGTTGACTATGGTCAAGAAATGAAGGGACTACAAGTTGCAGGTGGAGTCACATGGAGTCTTTGGAGTAGCAGCGGTACTCATGGGATAAGCTCAAGTCCAATGTACATGGAAGTTTGACGCATTGATGAATTCAAGGTGGTGAAGAATCTTCGCCAAGGTGGAGTTTGTTAGAGTTGTGTCGAATATGGTGTACAAGGTAGGTTACAGTTGGACTTGTAGTAGTATTGTGTTTAGATAGGATATGGAGTCGTGTCCAAGTAGGACACTTGTATTCTAGGCCTCTCATATATAGCGAGGCTGGCACATGATGTAACCTATGCCAACATAATAGCACCAGAATGCAGGGGAAGCCGGCGGCATGTGCCGGTGTCAAGGGCGACCGGGTGCGGTATTGTAGCGGTGTCATGAGGAGGAGCGCCCATAGTCAGGCCCCGGGGATGTAGCCATATCGGTGAACCTCGTTAACAAATCTCGGTGTTGTGCTCGTGTGATTGCTTGGTCCTCGGATGATCAACGGTATGCCTCGGATTTATTCTAACGTAGATTTAAACCCAGTTGGCTTAAAAATGAAGAGTTATATCCTATAACTAAGAAGATATGGGAGCAACCAGTTGCCTCTGATGACCCCATTGACATCCTAAATATCAAGCTCAAAAGGCTGAAAAAGTATTTCAAAGGGTGGGGCTCCCATCTGTTTGGCCATGTGAAGAAAAGAAAAAAAGATATTCAAAAAGAGTTGGAAGAGATTGAGACCTTAGAAGAAGAGGGTCCCCTTGACCCAGAAACTTATGAAAATATAACAAACCTGTGGATGGAACTCGATGATATAATGGCCAATGAGGAGCTCGTCTGGCTCCAACAATCCAATGAGAGGTGGTTGCTGAAGGGGGACCAAAACACAGCCTTTTTTCATCGTGCGGCCAATGGTAGAAAACGAAAAAACACAATTCACTCCTTCACGGATGGCAAGACGGTGATTGAGGGCACAGATAACCTGTTGGCTCATGCCACGGCCTATTATAAAAATCTTTTCGGCCCGTCCAGGGGAAACATTTTTCATTTATCCGCGGATACCTGGTCGGAAGAAGAAAAACTAACGGTGGAGGATAATATTCTCCTGACCAGTGAATTCACGGAGGAGGAGGTTAGAAAAGCTTTGTTCGGCATGGATAGCAATAGGGCCCCGGCCCAGATAGCATCCCAGCTGAATTCTACAAGCACTGCTGGGACTTTGTTAAAACAGATATTATGCGTTTGTTTCGCGCTTTTCACAATAACACCCTGGATGTGGAGCGTCTGAATTATGGGGTGATCACCTTGATACCTAAGACTAGTGGTGCTAAGAAAATACAACAGTACCGTCCCATCTGCTTACTTAGATGTCCATACAAGCTGATTACTAAAGTGATGGATAATAGAGTATCCATCTTTGCTGGTAAGCTTATTAGCAGACACCAAAATGCTTTCATTAAACATAGAAATATCATGGATGGGATCCTCACTCTCCATGAGTTCTTACACCACACACACCATAAAAAGAAAGTTGGGGTGGTCCTGAAGTTGGACTTTGAAAAAGCATACGGCAAAATTAATTGGGATTTTCTCCTTGAATGTCATAGTAATAGAGGCTTTGGTGAAACCTGGTGTGGTTGGGTGAAGAAGATACTGACTAATGGCACAGTCAGCATTAAGTTGAATAATGTGACTGGCCTTACTTCCAAAGCCACAAGGGGGTGCGCCAGGGCGACCCTCACTCCCCTTTTTTGTTTAGCCTTGCGGTGGAAACCTTGTCTAAGATGATTCGTAATGCTCAAAAGGAAAAAATGATAACTGGGTTGGCCCCAGATCTCATTGAAAATGGCGTTGTTGTTCTGCAATACACCGATGATACGGTTATTTGTTTTGAACATGATGAAGAAGCCGCTGTCAACCTGAAAATTCTCTTATACATTTTGAGCTTATGGCTGGCTTAAAGATTAACTTCCTTAAGAGTGAAATCATGTGCGTGGGTGGAGAAAACAACATCCTGGAAACTTATGCGGACATCTTTAACTGTCAAACTGGTCACTTCCCAATGAAATACTTGGGGGTTCCTGTGAGCTACTCAACTTTGCGCAACCTGGACTGGAACTTTGTTGATGATAAATTCCTTAAATGTTGTGAAACTTGGATTGGTAATGCTGCTTCATCGGGGGGGAGGCTCATTCTCCTGAACTCCTCTCTGTCCAGTATTGTTTACTACTACATGGCAATGTTCCTACTTCCTAAGATGGTGATCTACAAATTGGACAGACATCGTAAAAAATTCTTCTGGCAAGAAACCAACGGCAGGAAACGGTATCACCTTGTCAAATGGACCAGGATTTGTAGGTCTAAGAAAAAAGGGGGTTTTGGGGTGAAAGATCTCCATAGACACAATATAAGCTTATTAGCTAAATGGTGGTGGAAACTTGAGACTCAACAAGGGCTTTGGCAGGATGTTATCCGGGCCAAGTACTTGAAGAGAGACTCTGTTGCCTCGGTTCGATGTAGATTTGGTGACTCGCCGAGCTGGAAAGCTATTATGAAAGTTAAAGAACATTATTTCGCTGGGAAGGGGTGAATATAAAAGCTGGCAACCTGGCTCGGTTGTGGATGGACAACATTGAGGGAAACCCCCCTTTGCGAGACAAGTTTCCAGAACTGTATGACATTTGTAACAACCAAGAGATTACTATGGCCAAGGTCAGGGGCGAGGGGACCCCAGATCTCTTTAGAAGACGATTACATCCTCGGCTTGCAAAAAAATGGGAAGAGGTGAAAAAATGGTGAATTCCTGGGTGGTCTCTGATGAACCAGACCAGGTTGTGTGGAATCTTGGAAAGAACAAGCGCTTTACTACCAAATCCATGTATAATCACCTGGAAAGCCGCCTCGCTGGGTGTGATTATAGGTGGATTTGGAAACCTAAACTGCCTCTCAAGATTCAAATTTTCCTCTGGCAATTGTTTCAAGATGCGGTGTTGACACGAGATGTCATGAAAAGACGCAAATGGGCTGGTAACCCGAAGTGTTCCTTCTGTCAGAATAGAGAAACTTTTCAGCATCTCTTCTTCACCTGCCCAGTTGCAAGGGTGGTTTGGAGAACGGTTGGCTGTGTGTTTGGCACAGATTTGTGCCCTGATAACCTATGGCAATATTTCTCTTGGTGCTATACTTTCTTACCTGATGGTGCTAGATTCTATACATTTGGCCTGGCTGCGATCTGTTGGGCCATGTGGATATATCGTAACAGAGCCACTTTCGAATGCAAAAAATTGAGCACTCCTTTTGACGTGGTCTTCTCTGCATGTGCATACATGAACTACTGGGTAGGTCTGATGGTGGGAGTTAATCGAGAGGCGATGGAGCGCGGCGCTAAGATGCTCAAGACCAACGCAGCTGCCATGATGAGGATTTGTGCAGCCCCAGCTGGGTCAGCAATGGACTGAAGGATGCAGCCGTCGACTCTGCCTTCACCTGCCTTTTCCCTCCTCCCCCTGTGGCTATTTTTGTCCTGATACTTGTTGCTTTTGGTACTTTCGCCCCTGCGTGGGCTTTGCCTGATGCTCAAATGTGAGCCGTTCCCCTTAAATGTGGAGACTACCTCTGATTCCTCGTTTTTACTCTGGTTAGGATAGGTGGTTTTAGATGGCATTGGGTTTTCGCCCCATGGTGAGCTGCTCGATGACGAGTGCTTGCAGTGGGTTTCCCAGTGGTGTCTTGAACTCACTTTCCCCTTTCCAGTTTCCTTAATACCTGGACTCGGTATTTCCATTATGTCATAGTAATGGAAAGGGGTAATGCCGGGTTCAAGAAAAAGAGAGAAGCTTCTCGGTGGATTCCATGTACCTTGCTTCCTCACTCCAATGCTGTCGAGCCACAAAAAAGAAATTTTAGCCTCGAAATTAATATACTTTAGGCTCGATGTAATGGGAAGTACTATGATATTACATTCGTAGTGCATAGTTCATGCATATGCTACTACATCCGTACTGCATAGTATTATATGCTAGTAACATAGGATAGTTCATTTTTTGCCATGCATAACAAATGTAGCGCATCATTTAATATGATGCGGTATCATGATATGATAGTTAATCCTTTTTTTCTTCAGTTAATTTGATGCCACCTCATTAATACAATACTATCTAGTTGGCATGCATGATCGTACTACCTACTGCCATTACAGAAAGCCTTATACCTTGGCAAAGTGGTGAGATCCTATAACTAACCTACGAACAACCTCGCAAGTCGTAGCTGCCCTGGAAGTTAAAATATACTACAGTTTCTTTCACAAAGACGATACAATCAAACACATTCATTAGATGAAAGTTCCTGCGTACTACATGGCCAGTCATCCGGGTGACTTCCAACTTTTACTTGCATCGTAGAGTTGCAAACATGTTTGGTAGTTGGTTGTGGAACATTGATCGCAAGTTTGGAATCGTTATCTGGGTAGGAGTGGCATCCTTAGTTTGGTTGCTTTGGCTATGTTAGAATGATACGATTTTTAATAAGTAAAAAAGAACTCTCCAGGTGTTACTTATTCCGTGTATACATTGGCTCCACTCATGGTTTATTAAGCGAGTTAGAATGACCCATTGGGGCTATTGGCTCTTGTCCCATTATCATAAGGGTGAGTTCCACCGAAGCCGTCACCGGAATAAAAGCTTCACGGTGGATTCCATGTACCATGCTTCCCCGCTTGAATCACAAAAATAAATATGTGCCTTAAAATTAAAATATTTCTGTGGTAGCTCGGCAAAGAGGTGATATCCTAACTAAGAACAACCTCGCAGGTCACAACAGCCTTGAAAGTTGAAAAGCAATGTTTCTTTCAGAAAGACGAATAATCGAACACATTTTATCAATGCAAGTTTGTGCGTAATGTACAACATGCTCAACAGGTGACTTCTAATTTGTACCTGAATCAACTTCCCGATGCAAGCACAAGCATGACTGCATATACGTGGCAGTTCTGCCTCATCGGCTCATGGCAAAGGATGTGTCGCATCCTTCCCCGTAAAAAATGGATCCGCCATATCTTAAGAGTTTTTCTGTAAGTTCTCCCTCTGTTCACAAATATAAGACTTCTAACATATTTTTAAATCAGGACACTTAAAAAATCTGCCGCAGATTTGCATTTCTTAGGGCATTTCTAACCGATCCCTAATAAATAGTGAAGTATCCGGTGGAGTAAATCCTTAGTGAAGTAAATTTACTCCACTATGTTTTGGCCGGACATAGCTGATCCCCTATATATAACGGAGTAAAAAAATAATTTTCATTTGCATTTCATTTTCGACCGCCGAAACACATTTCTTTACTTCTTTATTTCATTCAACGACATTGTAATACATAATAATTCACCAATTCTTCGCTATGAGAGTAAGATCAAAGAAAACAAGAACCACAATTAGTCATTTCAAAAGACATCCAATTCCCCTAACTGCTCTCACTAGTTGGATTAATATCTTCTCTATGTCTTCATTGCTGAGATCTGCGGCTTCTTGAGCTTCAACACTTCTTTCTTCTTCGATTCTAAAGAAGTAGATGTTGCTTCACATCTAATCTCATCTCTTGCCTATATTCTAGTAACGAGTGCACGGACATCTATTAATTTTCGTGCTATCAATAGATAGATGTATTCTTCTCCCCAATACTAAAACTTGCATCCATCCTATACATAGAGATGAGCAAACAATGAGCTACCGAAATTCCGTCGAATCACGTGAACAACCGAATCAAAACAAGCACATACCCCATAATTTGTGCACTTGAGGAACAATCATCTGGGATGTTACGGCATGGTAGAAACTAGGCACACCACCTGCCGCGTGCAGTCGCTCCACTGTATGACCGGCAATAGCGAGCGGGCGAGCCGTTGGTCCAGCCTCCGTGTCTGAGCGACGGCCGGGCGTGTATTTGCCGGTGGACCGCCGACGGGAGAGATTCGAGTTGCTAGAGATGCATACGCTACCTGCATGCACCGAGGAGGTGTTGCCAGGGCTATGTGGTCTGCTTCCTGGCCAATCCATGGCAAGGCGCAATCGCCAATGGCCGGAAATGCCAAATCTGGTGGCGGTGGCTGCAGCCGCAGATCCACCTGTTTTTCACCGGTGACGGGACGAGGCAACATAAATCCAAGTGGTAGCAGATAGTAGCGGAGGCTATGGAGCGTCCAGTGGCGGGCGGGTGCCTCCAGGGGCGGGGTGGGAGGGGCGGCGCTTGCGCAAATGCGGTGCGGCAGTGGAGGGGGATGCAGTGGAGGAAAGCCATAGCTTTTACTCAACGCCGAGCGGTGGAGTATATTTAGGTAGAAAGATGGGGTCGGAGTAAAAAATTTACTCTCTTGTGGCAGATTGGGGAACGGCTAGGTGCCAGTAAGAGTAAAACTGAATTTTTACTCCTGTAGTCGGTTATAAGGGATCGGTTAGAAATGCCCTTACAACCCACACAATCTTCGGTTCTCGGTGTGGAAGCAATGTATATGGTTACATTTTTTTGGCGGGAAAAATGAGTTTATATTGTTTAACCATTGGAGTAGTCTTTAGTACATAGGCTAGGAACAACCCGCACAATCTTCGGTTCCCGGCCCTGAAGCAAGCCACACCGCGGTGCGCTCCTCTACTTTGTCAACATTAGCCAAGTGGTTCGCTCCATTGGGTTCACGAGCTACGTGAAATTGCAAGAAGAACTCCCTTCCATCTTTCATCAATCTTCTAGCCTCATCAACAAGCATGAAATACTTGTGTTGTCCCCACCTGTCGGTGTGACCATGTTATACGCGACAAGGCAGTCCGTTTTCACTTCAACAGGACACTGTGTCCATCGGCGTACCAAGGAGATGCCCTCCATTCATGCATACAGCTCGGCCTCCAGAGGTTCTGTGCAGGATTAAAGCACACGACAAGACGAGAGGATAATCTCTGCATTGTCATCACGAATGATCATCCAATCACCAGCGATGCTCGAACGCTCGCAAAAAGAGCCGTCGACGTTCAGCTTCAGCCACCCCTCATGTGGTGGCGTCCAGTTTTCCGATAGCTTAGGCATGTCACCAGCATGCGATAACGGCCGAGCTCTTGGTGCATCCTGCACCACTTGCTTCTCCGTCACTAGACCACCTTGCGGGTTGCATTGGATGCCGATCAGAGACTCCGCATAGCTCAAGGGGCTAGCGTCGGGATGAGTCCATGGGTGGCGCCGGCTTATCGTGCGTCAACTTGTTCCTAAGAGCATCTCCAACAGCCGCACAAAGCATTTTTAGTGTGCCGGGACCAACATCGCTTTTGCAGACGTCCAAAAACACGCGCACAAAAAACACACAGTGCAAATTGTGAAGCGCGCGCAATCCGGAGTCCAAAATATGCTGCGCGCGATAGCGTTTTTCAGCGCGCGCCTAAAAACTTTTGGCGCTACAGCATCTGCTGGAGCTGTGCGGCACCCAAAAAAACAAAATTTCAGTGCGCGGAGCTCTTTTTGGGCGCCTGTTGAAGATGCTCTAACATGCCAGTAGTGCCACAATGTTATCATGAGCTTCATACGATCAACCACCGGCAAGTCACACATGTGTTGCAGTAGCCACTCCGCTTCGATCTGCTGGATGCTCAAAACATCAGGTAGGCTTGGGACGGCGTCTCCTCCCTTTGTCCTTCCTCTAAGAAAAGACGGCTAGGGTTTCTGCCTCCCGTCAGCAGCACCGTCGATCTCCCACATCTCCTATGGCTTTAGGGTGATGGGTGCGCATTGGATCCCGGTCCTTGCCGACGGGAGGGCTCCGTTTTCAGAAGCTTCTTCAAGTTTTGTTAGGGTTTGTGTCCTGCTCAAGAAGACGAGACGTTGGTAGCTTCTTGAAGATGGAATAAGGTTCTCCCCGCCTAACACCCGTCCCAATGGTGTGTCTAGCATCGTCGGAGGGCGTGTGGAGGCGTGTCTCTGGCGGATCTCGCGAGATTTGGTCGGTGTTTGTCTTTGGTGGATCCGCTCGGATCCGGTCTTTGTTCGTCTTTGTTCATGTGTCTTCAGGTTGGATCGTTCCGATGTAAAATTCTCTTCATCGGTGGCGGTTGCTATTCTGGGGCGTTGGTCCTATGGGACCTTAGCATGACGACTTTCCGACTGTCTACTACTACAAGTTGTTCCCGGCTCCGGCGAGGAAGGGGCGATGACGGCGGCGCGCCTTTGGCTCGCTTCAGTGCTTGTAGTTATTGCTAGGTGGTCTATGAATCTGAATGTAATTTTTATTATTTCTGGTGTTCGTTGTACTACCATGATTGAAGATGAATAGATCGACCGTTTTTTGCAAAAAAAAAAGGTACGCTCCAATGTTCCGCCATTGCATGCCAATGCACCGCCGCCAATAGGCATCTGCAAAAGGCATGAAAAGTGTCCTCCAGCTCCATTGCAAAGAGGGGGCATGCGTCAGAAATCTCAAGACCACGGTGTTTTTTTATTAACCACGTAGGTAAACAGTCGGTTATTAAGAGCCAGATGAACATGCAAACCTTAGGAGGAGCAGGGCACCTCTAAATAAAAGCCCAGACCTCGTCGTCGCGTCCAGTGCCCTACTCATTCCAACTGAAGAAGGTCAAAGATGATCTTCCAGCGCCAGTCCGTAAGTGCTCCACAAAGAGAAGACACTGCTTCGCTCCAGGGCCCAAGCGAGGTGATCATCACCCATTCGTGGCGATGTGTGAATTTTCAATATCTCCTATACATCTACTAGAATAAAGATGTCACGAAGTACATCCACATGCCAAGCACCATGAGTGTCAGCAGCTCGGACACCCTTTGAATTCGACTTCTGCCTTGTTGTATGACCGATTTCTCTCCTCCATTCCAAGATATCCAACTGTCGTGCCAAACATGAATAGAATTTCCATTTCCCACGCCCATATTAAGCCCTACTTCAGGAGTTCAAGGCCATGTTGAATGGCTTGCCTAGTAGCAGATGCCCCTTGAGAGAAAACTTTATCTTCTAAGTTGCACATCAAATAGTGTCGTGCCTTTAGTACTCTAGCGACTAGACTCTTCGGCTTGGTTAATAGCCTCCATGCCGAGCGGGCCAATAAAGCCTGATTCAACATGCGGAAGCCCCTCAATCTCAAACCCCCTTCTGATTTTGGTTTGATCAGTTGCGGCCAGCCCCTCCAATGCATTTTCTTCTTTTCATTCTCCACGCCCCTGAAGCCGTATCATACGCATTAGGTCATCACATGTGGACATTGCGATTGTGCAACCGTCTTATGGAAGACTTCGCGACCGCTCTGGGCAAGGAAAGATATATTCCATGACACCATTCACTTGGTAAGCTTGCTACAGATTGGTGAACCGGTCCTTTGACATGCCCCATTGGGGGTTGGTTAATCGACATACTTTTCTTGAAAATTATGGCTGTGCACCTCTAGTACTGGGACTATGGTTTCTTTATCGGGCGGGCTGCAATGCTCACCAAAAAAGATTGAGCATTTCTGCGGATTCACCACTTGCCCGGTACCGACTGCATACCTTGAGAAATCCCCTTTAATGTTTATGTCCTCCTCCTCCTTTGTAGCCCCCAAAATAATAGGGTGTCATCCGCAACTAAAAAATGTGATACACAGCATGCGGACACACCTGCAACGTCACATCCTTCCCTCGTGAACTTTCTGCTTCAGTATAATAGCAAGCCCATCAGCAGCAAAAAGGAATTGAGAGGGTGATAGAGGGTCTCCCTACCACTGCCTGCAGAACGGTGAAAATGAATCCAAGAGGGCTCCATTCAGATTAACACAGTAATGAACCAAGGTGACACATGAAGCTCCGTCGTTGCTCATTGGCAATGGATGTTTGTCACTAAAGCGGTCGGCCCTAATCCCAAACTGACTCCTCTATATATGAGGAGTGTCTATAAAATATGAGTATCTATGTCTACCCATCTTATATTGTTGCTAGTATTTCAATGGGGCTTTTCCTCTATAAAGGTAGCACACACATACACGTATGAATCTCCTAGGCGTCTTGTTCTCCTGATCGAGCACTGCTTCAACGACGACTACTCTGATAACATCGTCGAGCGGTAGAGAGGATGAACAGGGAATATGACGAGCCATCGGTAGGTGGTTGGCGGCCGGATCCTTAACACTTTGGCATCGACTTCTCCTCCATGGGCGTTGGTCCCACCGACTCATAGCCTTGATGATTTCCCGGTCGCAAGCAACAAAGTGGGGCCGGCTTCGGTAGTGGATTGGCGGCGGTGGCAGGCTGGCAGCGCGCCATCAGCTCTTTGTAGGTGCGGAGGATCGACACTTTCTAGGGACACAACGATCACAACCCACCCCCGGTCAAGGACCAGGATGCAATTTCTTGTTTTCTTTGGTGTGCTTTGCGATGCTGGAGTTTGCTTTACTTTCGCAAATAATTCAAAGTATCACGCAACTTGGCAAGCACGGTACCAAAGGAATAGTTCCTCCCGTTTCCAGTAGAAAATAGAAAGAAGTGTCCCGTACCGTATATATAAAAGCTTCCTGACTTTTCACCTGCTGTAATCGAACTACCGTCCGAGCTTTTTCGCCCTCCTTTGTTTCTCCCGCCGGATTCGAGCAGACTCCCGAGCTTTTTCTCGCCATGAAGCCGAAGCAGCCTAGCTCCCTCCTTCCGCACGGCGGCGAGTGCTCTCGCCATGGTAACAACATCGGTCGCCCTCTCCTCTTCCCTTCTAGCTAGTTTCATTATGTTCGTGAATTGCTAGTTTCCTCTTCCGATCGATCTATAGTTAAACTCGATTATGTCCGTGTCGCTGGTGGGTTTGAGGCGTGTTTGATCCGATCGGGTTTTCGGGGAGAAGGTAGCGGTGGGATCTGGGTGGATCCGCCGACGGTGGAGGGGGTCGCGGGCACCCGTCCGGCGAGCCAGGGCCCAGGGGTACGTACGCCCCTTATTTTACTTTGTCTGCTGTGATTTTGGATGGGATATCACATAGGAAGATGATGGATTTGGCGTGCAATTCTTTGCCGGATGTTCTCACCTCAGCTAGTCGTGTCTGAATTTTGGGAGCATTCATTATGCAGCTGGTAGTACTAGTAGTCTAGTACCACACCCCTCTGAACATGTGAATTTAGGGGTTACTACTAGTACTCCTGTAATCATCAACTCTGTTATTGGTCCCTGATCTTGTATGGTATGAATTATCATAAGTTAGTGGTCTTATATAGACAGTATCTGTGCTCTGTCTGAAAAAGATATCATGTTCAGTGCCTCTCTGACTCTTGTCTTTGGCCTGAAGTTTCTGAATCTTTATCATTTTTTCAACGTTTTTCTTTGATTATGTAGCAATTCCTACCTGCAATTATATGTCAGCAGCACTTTTTTTTTTCTTTGTCTATCATGACTGAATGTTCATATACCTTATTCTTTGTAACAATGAAATTTATATGACGCTTAGATTATTTATTGCCACTTCTGCTCCTGGAATAACATGTTTACACAGCCTTCTAGACGTGATCATACTAGCATTATACATATACTGGATGTTCTATTTTATAGGTGAAGGCAGAGGTAACAACACAACCAATATGGCGGATGGTCATGATAACGACAAGAACATCGAGATGTGGAAATTCAAGAAGCTGATCAAATGACTAGATGCTGCCCATGGAAACGGGACAAGCATGATATCGCTGATCGTGCCACCCCGTGATCAGGTATGTCGAGTCACCAAGCTGTTGGGTGATGAACATGGGACCGCCTCAAACATCAAGAGGAGAGTCAACAGGCAGTCTGTCTTGGCAGCTATTACCTCTGCCCAGCAAAAGTTGAAGCTGTACAATCGAGTTCCCACCAATGGATTGGTGCTTTACACCGGAACCATCCTCACCGATGAGGGGAAAGAAAAGAAGGTCAGCATTGATTTTGAGCCATTCAGGCCAGTTAATGCGTTCATGTATCTCTGTGACAACAAGTTCCACACCGAGGCACTGCATGAGATGCTCGAGTCCGATGATAAGTTTGGCTTCATTGTCATGGACGGTAATGGAACGCTGTTTGGAACCCTGAGTGGCAACACTAGGGAGGTTCTACACAAGTTCTCTGTTGATCTCCCAAAGAAGCATGGCCGAGGAGGGCAGTCAACACTTCGCTTTTCCCGCCTGCGCGTGGAGACCCGGCACAACTATGTGCGCAGGACGGCTGAGCTTGCTACTAGATTCTTCATTGACCCTGCCACTAGCCAGCCAAATGTTTCTGGTCTCATTCTAGCTGGTTGCGCTGACCTCAAGACTGAATTGAGTCAATCTGACCTGTTTGATCAGCGCTTGGCAGCCAAGATACTGAAGGTTGTCACTGTCTCTCATGGTGGAGAGGATGGCTTCAACCAGGCCATTGAGATATCTACTGAAGTCCTTTCCAATGTCAAGTTCATCCAAGAAAAAAGGTTGATGGGAAAGTACTTTGAGGAGATAAGCCAAGACACTGGGAAGTATGTTTCTGGTGTGGATGACACCATGTCTGCCCTTGAAATGGGTGCAGTTGAAACACTGATTGTGTGGGAAAATCTTGATATCAATAGATACATCTTGAAGAATTCTGCTACCGAAGAAACTGTGGTAAAGCACTTCGACGAGGCACAGGAGGCAGATCAGAGCAACTTCAAAGATAAGGCGACATCGGCAGTGTTGGAGGTGGTTGAGAGGACCGTGCTGCTGGAGTGGTTTGCCGAAAACTATTGGCAGTTTGGTTGTGCGCTGGAGCTCATCACGAACAATACGGAGCAAGGATCTCAGTTCTGTTCGGGCTATGGTGGGATAGGAGGGATCCTCCGCTACCGGGTTGACTTGAACGCTTACAAAGACCCATCTGATGAGGAGTATGATGAAGGCTTTGAGGAGCAATCTACTGAAACTCCAGTGAATTCAGTCCGGGAGGAGCCTGCCGTAGCCTGGAACCAGAACGCTCCGCGACAGGAGGCCGAGGCATCTACAAGCTCATCCAGGAAAAATTAAGGTCTGTACTAAATTCTAGCAGTTCCTTTCTTATAAACATAAACAAATGATCATGTTGTAATGTTTGATTCAATTTTCTTACTGTAGCAAGACGGGAAGACTAAAGAAACGGTGATATGAAGCATGTTGCTGCTGCATAAGTGAAGTCCTCTCAGCGTGATTGGGAGGAATTCTGATCTCCATCAGAAGATTATCCTATTTAGTACTGTCATTATTAGCAAGAAGAATCATAGTTATAAGTTACTATTAAGCGTCTCTTGTGTGATGCTCGAATTTGTGTGTTAAGTTTGTGGGCTGCTTATCTGAACCGAAGTTGTGATGCTACCCTATATTTATTTGACCTTTTTCTCCCTAAAATCATTTATCGAAACAGAATTCACGAGCTTTGTGATGTGTGGCTTTGCATCCGCCATGCGCCTTAGCCCAATTTTTGGATCATCATGCCATTATTAAGCTACTTGTTTTACATGGCCAATGTGGACGACCATGGCACAATCGACCAGGTGGCAAGTGACGCCTAGCTTAACATCTATGCAAGTATGACTCGAGACATGATCGAATACAAGAAGAAACAACATGCTACGCAAGGACCACTAAGTATTCCCCCCCGCAAAGAAAAAACAGACCACTAAGTATTCAGTGCTCCCAACACTTCGATGCTCCCATACTCCAATGTTTCTAAAAGTTGATTTCGTACGTTTCAAAAAAAATGTAATTTCTGTTTTATCCACAAGACATGTGTCCATAATAACCTCTAAATAATTCAGATCCAGGCTCGAAAAACACATTGAGAAACAAAAAAGACAAAATCCAGCATGAATAGTGTCACAGGAAGACAAAAACTAAAACAATACTATTCACATCAAGATTTCTCTTTTTTGTTTGTTTCTCAATTTATGTTTCAATTTTGGATCTGACATTTTTAGGGGTTGTAGATACATGTCCTGTGAACATCAATTGTTTTCTTCCAAATTTTTGAAATGTTTAAAATTAAATTTTGAGACAATAAAGCATGGGAGCACCTAAATGTAGAGAGCGTTGGATATTTTCCCAGACCACCAAATGTAGTTACCAATTAATCCATCGCCGAAACAACGATCAACATCGGTTACCTTCTCAGCCTGACTAACTCTAGCCTCACAAGCGGGACAATGGGCGATGCTACGCCACTCCGTAGACGTACATCACTGTCTGAGCCGGCCACTCCTTGTATGATGTGCCAGCCGGGAAGTCATCGTACCTAAGCCCTGGAGGACCAAGGCCCTTGAAGTGAAGTCGTTGCCACCCGACAAAAAATAGTTCTCATAGCCGATGCAACGCCCGATACAACACTACACCACCACATGCACAACACCCCTAGGAACTCTGCGACAACGACGAGCGCCACTGCAACAGGGAAGAAGCCATCTTCTGTCCGCCCGCCCGCAAGATACGAAAGGACAATTCTATGTGGCGCGGAGACTATTTCTCGCATTAAGCAGGTGCGCTACGGGGGGTTTCGAACCGTGATCTCCTAGATAGATTGCAACGGGATTCTGATCAATTAATAGGGCAGGATGTAGTTGAGGCGAAATGACCCTGGGTTCCACTTGTTTTCCTTCCGGCATGTTTCTTTTCGTTTTTCTTCTATGTTTTTTTGCTTTTCATTCTTTTTTATTTGTTTCTTCAATTTTATTTTTCATTTTCTTTTTCTCTTGGTTATTCTGTTTTCTTTTTTGGGTTTCATTTTTTAGTTTGTCACCTTTCTTTTGGTTTTCATTCTAGTTTTTTTTGTGTATATACCAACAACATTTTTTCCTAATACACGTTTAACATTTTTCCAATACAAAATTAGCATTCTTCTAATACATAGTTAACATTTCTTCTATACATGTTTTTTAGATTTTTAAAATGCTTGATTAACATGTTTTGAATACATGGTCAACATTTTTCCTATACACACCATATATTTCAAATGCATGATTAACATTTCTCAAATACAAAATCAATATTTTTCTAATACATGGTCACCATTTTTTCCAAGAACATTTAACATTTTTCAAATGCTTTATCAACATTTCTCAAATGCAAGATTAACATTTTTTCTATACACATTTAACATTTTCAAATGCTCGATTAACATTTTTGAAATAATTTGTTAGAATTTTTTATATGCTTGTAATATTTTTAAATAAATTATCAAAAGATTTCATAATTTTTAAATACATGTTCAACATTTTTTCTATACACATTCAACTTTGTTTGAACGGTTAATTAACATTTTTTAAATATTTGTTTAACTTTTTCAAATGCTTGATTTACATATTGCAAATACATGATCAACTTTTTTTACACATATTGTATATTTTTTGTATACATTTTTCATATATATGCTCAACATTTTTTCTATACACATTTAATATTTTTTGAATGCATGATAAAAAAATTCAGAACATTACGAAAATTATATTTTGTAATATATATGTTTAGAATTTTTGGAAGTGTAAACAAACCTATAAAAAGAAAACAAAAGGTCAAAGAAAAAAAAGACAGTGGCCTCGCGCAAGCTGGGCGGGCGCGTATAGCGTGAGCTGACTCTTCTCGCTTGGAGCGAGACATAGTCGTGCCCCTGTGAGGAGGGGTGTATTTTTTTTTTGGTTGAAAGGGGCTAACACTCCTAGAAGCCCATTAGGCCCAATTTCACATCAGACGCTCAAAATTGCCCCCGGAGCAGCGGCCCGGCAATAATACTATTTGATTGCAGCAAACACAGTGAACTAAAGCGGGATTAACACCAAAATAGATTTTGGCCGAAAACGCCACAAACTGATGATCCGACTGATGAAAACACTAATGGCCTGATAAGGTTGCAAAGTTGTGCAGCTTTAATGTCTCTAAATAAATAAATGTGAACTTACTTTTTTTTGGTGAGAGATAATTGATATTCTGTATACTTAAATAGTTCATCCACACTAGGACGGGAACTTGGTGCTCTCGGGTACCCGCTCACCCTATATGTGAAAAAAATAGTAATTCAAAAAAGTTCAAAAATTCCAAATGATTTTTGGAATCAAACAGGATGAGGTATTGTACTAGTATAAAAAGTTTGGACAAGAAATGATTCCTATTGACTTCAGGGCAAAAAAACAAGTTTATGACGACAATATAGCGTGTATAGTACTTGTATATAGCGTTTTTTTGCCAAATCTTCGACCCAAGATGCAATGGAAGTCATTCTTTGACGAATCTTTTTATACAACTACAATAATTGATCATGTTTGATACAAAAAAGATTTGGAATTTTTTGAATCACTAATTTATTTATTTTTTGCATATAGGGTGTGCTGGTACCCAGGTTCTCCTTCGTGTTTTCCATCCACACTACCTCTATTATCTTAACATGCACACATACCACTCTATCAAAGGCCCACCATGACATGCATGAGGAAAAAAATCATTATTAGTTGACCCACGCACACATCTTATTTCACCACACATGCCACCACATGAAAGGTCCACTAAACATGCATGATTTTTTTCCCATTATATTATGCCACTTATATTCAAAATATCTTTGGAGTACACAATGATCAAATAAAATATATAATATTTAGTTTTACTTCATAAATTATCAATTCACTTATGCATGTTTCATACAACCAAATCACTCAAATATATTGCAATCGATTTCCGCAGCAACGCGCTGGGTATTCTCTAGTTAGATAGAGTAACTGAACCCACATGCACAAAAACTAAGGTAAAAACAGGGGGGCTAAGTTATTGTCAAAGCCAAGACTAATTTTTCATCGTTGCACCACTATGGCCTACGTCAATAATAGGCAACATCTAGAAACCCACCCACGGAGGTACTTGCAAGGAACAGGGTGTGTTTGGTAGCTATGTATGGACCTAGCCTAGTTGTTCTCATCTCATACATGCTGAGTGTAGACATGTTGAGTCCATGCATTTGATGTTGTTTGACAGCGGTGTATGCACCGAGACATGCTGAGCTCAGACTTTGTTTGACAGCCTGCATGTGTTTAGACATGCCGAACAATTTCGAATTCCGAATAATTATTTTAAATGGTGAACAAAATTAAAAAACATGAAAAAATTAAAATATTTTGAAATTCTAAACTTTTATTGAGAATATAAACAAAATTTGAAATTCCAAACATTTTTTGAAAATTTAAATAAAAACTAAAATTCAGAACATTTTTTGAAAATTTAAACATATTTTGAAAGACTGGACTTTTTGAATTTTATAAAATATTGAATTTTGTTTTTTAAATTAAACTAATTTTGAAATTTAAACGAAATTTTAAATTCAAAACATTTTTTGAAAATTAAAAAATTGAAATTCCGAACATTTTCTGAAAATTTAAACGAATTTTAAATTCTGAACATTTTTGAAAATTTAAACAAAATTTTAAATTCTATAAAATTTGAAATGCAGAATATTTTTTGAAAATTTAAACAATATTTGAAATTATGAACAGTTTTTTTACAAATGTGAGCCCATGCACCCTATCAAACAAACAAAAGTGAGTTGGATTGGGAACTCTTACCCTCATGCACCCTACCAAACACCCGTAGAGAAGAGAAAAAGACGAATAGAGAAACAAATCTCGTTGAATCACCATATTAGTAGACCATTGCATATGATAGAGATTGAGAATCAACCAAGCATATCTAGATAGGCATTCGTGCTAGTATCGCCATGCCAAACCGATGACTTTATTCCCGAAGGCTCGAGGGAAGAGGTTGTTGAAGAAGACGAAGTTGTCGCCGCGGATGCACATGGAACCACGTCGATAGATGACACAAATAACAAACCTGTTATCCTTGACGAAACAATGTACAAAAACTCCAGAGTTCCTCAACAACGCCTAATGAAGCATCACCGGGGCAGGATTAAAGCCGGAGGACTTTTTATTCGATATGACACCGACATCACCCTCGAAGCGTTGTCACCTTGACCCACAATCTACTACCCAAAGGACGAGAAAAGATGATCCCATCCCCTTCACTCAGGATGCCAGAGTGAGGTCCGACTGAGGAAGAGGATATTGTTTGTTTTGGATGCTAGGGTTTCTTCTTCATGATAGGAGGACCTATGGAAAATCAATGACGCGCTCCTTGGAAACATGGCAAGTGCAGCGCCAGGAGAACGGAATTTGTTCCCTTCTTCCAATTTCCATCCAAGAGGAAAAAACAAAAGAGAAGAATCTTCATCATGGGCCAGGCAAAGCAAGCGGTTGCGCTTCCTCGCGTCGGATGCACGCGTCAAACAAAATCAACGAATATTCCTCCTCTAAAAGCAATAATAAAGAAAGTCCCAACTACATTCCAAAAGAAACACGCTGACCTTGCCTGCACACCCACCCCCACCACCCGATCCCAATCGTGCACCCCCTGCCCCGATCATGGGAGACCCTTTATCCCAAACACCTTAACCGAGACCCCTTAGACGTTACCCATGCAATAATTAGCAGAAATAACGATCGTCATTCAATAGACAGTTAGTGATAGCATTAAATTAATCAGCTGTTTGTGTTTCCTAGCTATGTCCTGTGCTATATAAGGCATGGCCGGTGCATCATACCGAGGGTTGTTAATTTTGCAATCTCACACACAAGAGCATAATCTCACAACATGAGTAGGGTTTTGTCCCTTAGCGAGGGAATCCAAATCGGGTAAATTTCTCGTGTTTGTTCCCATCTATTCCCATTGCATGTTCACGATACCCTCGTAGGTACTGTCAGGTTTATTCCGATGACACATGGTTCAAAATGACGAATGAAAAGCTTGTGATTCGACACAATTATCGTAAACTCCTACCTGGGAATGCTACCATGTCAGAAACTTGTTTCAACTATGTCTTGGTTTGAATAGACGGCCATCCGACCAGCGTTTTGTTGGGAAACGTAGTAATTTCAAAAAAATTCTACGTATACGCAAGATCATGGTGATGCATAACGACGAGAGGGGAGAGTGTGATCTACGTACCTTTGTAGATCGACAACGGAAGTGTTTGGTTGATGTAGTCGTACGTCTCCACGGCCCGACCGATGAAGCACCGAAACTACGGCACCTCCGAGTTCTAGCACACGTTCAGCTCGATGACGATCCCCGAACTCCGATCCAGCAAAGTGTTGGGGAAGAGTTCCGTCAGCGCGACGGCGTGGTGACAATCTTGATGTACTACTGTCGCAGGGCTTCGCCTAAGCACCGCTACAATATGACCGAGGTGGAATATGGTGGAGGGGGGCACCGCACACGGCTAAGGAACGATCACGAAGATCAACTTGTGTCTATGGGGTGCCCCTTGCCTCAGTATATAAAGGATGGAGGAGGAGGAGGCCGGCCAAAGCAATTGGTGCGGCCAGGATGTGGAGTCCTACTAGGACTCCAAGTCCTAGTAGGAGTCCACCAAGAGGGGAGGAAGGGAGAAGGAAGTGGAGGAGAAGGAGAGGTGGCCGGCCCCCATTTTGAAGGAAATATGCCCTAGAGGCAATAATAATGTTATTATTTATTTCCTTATATCACGATAAATGTTTATTATTCATGCTAGAATTGTATTAACCGGAAACATAATACATGTGTGAATACATAGACAAACAAAGTGTCACTAATATGCCTCTACTTGACTAGCTCGTTAATCAAAGATGGTTATGTTTCCTAACCATGAACAATGAGTTGTTATTTGATTAACGGGATCATATCATTAAGAGAATGATCTGATTGACATGACCCATTCCATTAGCTTAGCACCCGATCGTTTAGTATGTTGCTATTGCTTTCTTCATGACTTATACATGTTCCTATAACTATGAGATTATGCAACTCCCGTTTACCGGAGGAACACTTTGGGTACTACCAAACGTCACAACGTAAGTGGGTGATTATAAAGGAGTACTACAGGTGTCTCCAAAGGTACATGTTGGGTTGGCGTATTTCGAGATTAGGTTTTGTCACTCCGATTGTCGGAGCTATATGGGCCTTAGTGGGCTTTAGTGGAAAGGAGAAAGGGGCAGCCCAAGGTGGCTGTGCGCCTCCCCCCTTCCCCTAGTCCTATTAGGACTAGGAGAGGTGGCCGGCCCCCTCTCTCTCTTTCCCCCCTCAAGGAGTCCTATTCCAACTAGGATTGGGGGAGGGGGGAATCCTACTCCCAGAGGGAGTAGGACTCTCCTGGCGCGCCTCCTGTGGCCGGCCAGCCTCCCCCCTCTAATCCTTTATATACTGAGGCAGAGGCACCCCAGAGACACACAAGTTGATCCATGTGATCTATTCCTTAGCCGTGTGCGGTGCCCCCAGCCACCATATTCCTCGATAATACTGTAGCGGAGTTTAGGCGAAGCCCTGCTGCTGTAGTGCATCAAGATCGTCACCACGCTGTCGTGCTGACGGAACTCTTCCCCGACACTTTGCTGGATCGGAGTCCGGGGATCGTCATCGAGCTGAACGTGTGCTTGAACTCGGAGGTGCCGTAGTTTCGGTGCTTGATCGGTTGGATCGTGAAGACGTACGACTACTTCCTCTACGTTGTGTCAACGCTTCCGCAGTCGGTCTGCGAGGGTACGTAGACAACACTCTCCTCTCTCGTTGCTATGCATCACATGATCTTGCGTGTGCGTAGGAAAACTGTTGAAATTACTACGAAACCCAACAGTGGCATCCGAGCCTAGGTTATTTATGTTGATGTTATATGCATGAGTAGAACACAAGTGAGTTGTGGGCGATATAAGTCATACCGCCTACCAGCATGTCATACTTTGGTTCGGCGGCATTGTTGGACGAGACGACCCGGACCAACATTACGCGTACGCTTACGCGAGACCGGTTCACCCGACGTGCTTTGCACATAGGTGGCTTGCGGGCGACAGTCTCTCCAACTTTAGTTGAACCAAGTATGGCTACGCCCGGTCCTTGCGAAGGTTAAAATGGAGTCTATTTGACAAACTATCGTTGTGGTTTTGATGCGTAGGTGAGATTGGTTCTTGCTTAAGCCCGTAGCAGCCACGTAAAACTTGAAACAACAAAGTAGAGGACGTCTAACTTGTTTTTGCAGGGCATGTTGTGATGTGATATGGTCAAGACATGATGCTGAATTTTATTGTATGAGATGATCATGTTTTGTAACCGAGTTATCGGCAACTGGCAGGAGCCTTATGGTTGTCGTTTTATTGTATGCAATGAAATCGCGATGTAATGCTTTACTTTATTACTAAGCGGTAGTAATAGTCGTGGAAGCACAAGCTTGGCGAGACGATAACGATGCTACGATGGAGATCAAGGTGTCACGCCAGTGACGATGGTGATCACGATGGTGCTTTGGAGATGGAGATCACAAGCACAAGATGATGATGGCCATATCATATCACTTATATTGATTGCATGTGATGTTTATCCTTTTATGCATCTTATCTTGCTTTGATTGATGGTAGCATTATAAGATGATCTCTCACTAAATTATCAAGAAGTGTTCTCCCTGAGTATGCACCGTTGTGAAAGTTCTTCGTGCTGAGACACCACATGATGATCGGGTGTGATAGGTTCTACGTTCAAATACAACGGGTGCAAAACAGTTGCACACGCGGAATACTCAGGTTATACTTGACGAGACAAGCATATACAGATATGGCCTTGGAACACGGAGACCGAAAGGTCGAGCGTGAATCATATAGTAGATATGATCAACATAACGATGTTCACCATTGAAAACTACTCCATCTCACGTGATGATCGGTTATGGTTTAGTTGATTTGGATCACGTAATCACTTAGAGGATTAGAGGGATGTCTATCTAAGTGGGAGTTCTTTAATTAATTTGATTAACTGAACTTAAATTTATCATGAAACTTAGTACCTGATTAGTATCTTGCTTGTTTATGTTTGATTGTAGATAGATGGCTCATGCTGTTGTTCCGTTGAATTTTAATGCGTTCCTTGAGAAAGCAAAATTGAAAGATGATGGTAGCAATTACACGGACTAGGTCCGTAACTTGAGGATTATCCTCATTGCTGCACAGAAGAATTACGTCCTGGAAGCACCGCTGGGTGCCAGGCCTGCTACAGGAGCAACGCCGGATGTTATGAACGTCTGGCAGAGCAAAGCTGATGACTACTCGATAGTTCAGTGTGCCATGCTTTACGGCTTAGAATCGGGACTTCAACGATGTTTTGAACGTCATGGAGCATATGAGATGTTCCAGGAGTTGAAGTTAATATTTCAAGCAAATGCCCGGATTGAGAGATATGAAGTCTCCAATAAGTTCTATAGCTGCAAGATGGAGGAGAACAGTTCTGTCAATGAGCATATACTCAAAATGTCTGGGTATAATAATCACTTGATTCAATTGGGAGTTAATCTTCCAGATGATTGCGTCATTGACAGAATTCTTCAATCATTGCCACCAAGCTACAAGAGCTTCGTGATGAACTATAATATGCAAGGGATGAACAAGACTATTCCCGAGCTCTTCGCGATGCTGAAAGCTGCGGAGGTAGAAATCAAGAAGGAGCATCAAGTGTTGATGGTCAACAAGACCACTAGTTTCAAGAAAAAGGGCAAAGGGAAGAAGAAGGGGAACTTCAAAAAGAATGACAAGCAAGTTGCTACTCAAGAGAAGAAACCCAAACCTGGACCTAAGCCTCAAACTGAGTGCTTCTATTGCAAGCAGACTGGTCACTGGAAGCGGAACTGCCCCAAGTATTTGGCGGATAAGAAGGATGGCAAGGTGAACAAAGGTATATGTGATATACATGTTATTGATGTGTACCTTACTAATGCTCGCAGTAGCACCTGGGTATTTGATACTCGTTCTGTTGCTAATATTTGCAACTCGAAACAGGGACTACGGATTAAGCGAAGATTGGTTAAGGACGAGGTGACGATGCACGTGGGAAACGGTTCCAAAGTCGATGTGATCGCAGTCGGCACGCTACCTCTACATCTATCTTCGGGATTAGTATTAGACCTAAATAATTGTTATTTGGTGCCAGCGTTAAGCATGAACATTATATCTGGATCTTGTTTGATGCGAGACGGTTATTCATTTAAATCAGAGAATAATGGTTGTTCTATTTATATGAGTAATATCTTTTATGGTCATGCACCCTTGAAGAGTGGTCTATTCTTGTTGAATCTCCATAGTAGTAACACACATATTCATAATGTTGAAGCCAAAAGATGCAGAGTTGATAATGAGAGTGCAACTTATTTGTGGCACTGCCGTTTAGGTCATATCGGTGTAAAGCGCATGAAGAAACTCCATTCTGATGGACTTTTGGAACCACTTGATTATGAATCACTTGGTACTTGCGAACCGTGCCTCATGGGCAAGATGACCAAAACACCGTTCTCCGGTACTATGGAGAGAGCAACAGATTTGTTAGAAATCATACATACAGATGTATGTGGTCCAATGAATACTGAGGCTCGTGGCGGATATCGTTATTTTCTCACCTTCACAGATGACTTAAGCAGATATGGATATATCTACTTAATGAAACACAAGTCTGAAACATTTGAAAAGTTCAAAGAATTTCAGAGTGAAGTTGAAAATCATCGTAACAAGAAAATAAAGTTTCTACGATCTGATCGTGGAGGAGAATATTTGAGTTACGAGTTTGGTGTACATTTGAAAAATTGTGGAATAGTTTCGCAACTCACGCCACTCGGAACACCACAGCATAATGGTGTGTCCGAACGTCATAATCGTACTTTACTAGATATGGTGCGATCTATGATGTCTCTTACTGATTTACCGCTATCGTTTTGGGGATACGCTCTAGAGACGGCCGCATTCACGTTAAATAGGGCACCATCAAAATCCGTTGAGACGACGCCTTATGAACTGTGGTTTGGCAAGAAACCAAAGTTGTCGTTTTTGAAAGTTTGGGGCTGCAATGCTTATGTGAAAAAGCTTCAACCTGGTAAGCTCGAACCCAAATCAGAGAAATGTGTCTTCATAGGATATCCAAAGGAAACTATTGGATACACCTTCTATCACAGATCCGAAGGCAAGACTTTTGTTGCTAAATTCGGAAACTTTCTAGAGAAGGAGTTTCTCTCGAAAGAAGTGAGTGGGAGGAAAGTAGAACTTGACGAGGTAACTGTACCTGCTCCCTTACTGGAAAGTAGTACATCACAGAAAACTGTTCCAGTGACACCTACACCAGTTAGTGAGGAAGCTAATGATAATGATCATGAAACTTCAGATCAAGATACTACTGAACCTCGTAGATCAACCAGAGTGAGATCCGCGCAAGAGTGGTACGGTAATCCTGTTCTGGAAGTCATGCTACTAGATCATGGTGAACCTACGAACTATGAAGAAGCGATGGTGAGCCCAGATTCCGCAAAGTGGCTTGAAGCCATGAAATCTGAGATGGGATCCATGTATGAGAACAAAGTATGGACTTTGGTTGACTTGCCCAATGATCGGCAAGCAATTGAGAATAAATGGATCTTCAAGAAGAAGACTGACGCTGACGGTAATATTACTGTCTACAAAGCTCGACTTGTCGCGAAAGGTTTTCAGCAAGTTCAAGGGATTGACTACGATGAGACCTTCTCACCCGTAGCGATGCTTAAGTCCGTCCGAATCATGTTAGCAATTGCCGCATTTTATGATTATGAAATTTGGCAAATGGATGTCAAAACTGCATTCCTGAATGGATTTCTGGAAGAAGAGTTGTCTATGATGCAACCAGAAGGTTTTGTCGATCCAAAAGGAGCTAACAAAGTGTGCAAGCTCCAGCGATCCATTTATGGACTGGTGCAAGCCTCTCGGAGTTGGAATAAACGCTTTGATAGTGTGATCAAAGCATTTGGTTTTATACAGACTTTCGGAGAAGCCTGTATTTACAAGAAAGTGAGTGGGAGCTCTGTAGCATTTCTGATATTATATGTGGATGACATATTACTAATTGGAAATGATATAGAATTTCTGGATAGCATAAAGAGATACTTGAATAAGAGTTTTTCAATGAAAGACCTCGGTGAAGCTGCTTACATATTAGGCATTAAGATCTATAGAGATAGATCAAGACGCTTAATTGGACTTTCACAAACAACATACCTTGACAAAATTTTGAAGAAGTTCAAAATGGATCAAGCAAAGAAAGGATTCTTGCCTGTGTTACAAGGTGTGAAATTGAGTAAGACTCAATGCCCGACCACTGCAGAAGATAGAGAGAATATGAAAGATGTTCCCTATGCATCAGCGATAGGATCTATCATGTATGCAATGCTGTGTACCAGACCTGATGTGTGCCTTGCTATAAGTCTAGCAGGGAGGTACCAAAGTAATCCAGGAGTGGATCACTGGACAGCGGTCAAGAACATCCTGAAATACCTGAAAAGGACTAAGGATATGTTTCTCGTATATGGAGGTGACAAAGAGCTCATCATAAATGGTTACGTTGATGCAAGCTTTGACACTGATCCGGACGATTCAAAATCGCAAACCGGATACGTGTTTACATTAAACGGTGGAGCTGTCAGTTGGTGCAGTTCTAAACAAAGCGTTGTAGCGGGATCTACATGTGAAGCGGAGTACATAGCTGCTTCGGAAGCAGCAAATGAAGGAGTCTAGATGAAGGAGTTCATATCCGCTCTAGGTGTCATACCTAGTGCATCGGGTCCAATGAAAATCTTTTGTGACAATACTGGTGCAATTGCCTTGGCAAAGGAATCCAGATTTCACAAGAGAACCAAGCACATCAAGAGACACTTCAATTCCATCCGGGATCTAGTCCAGGTGGGAGACATAGAAATTTGCAAGATACATACGGATCTGAATGTTGCAGACCCATTGACTAAGCCTCTTCCACGAGCAAAACATGATCAGCACCAAGGCTCCATGGGTGTTAGAATCATTACGGTGTAATCTAGATTATTGACTCCAGTGCAAGTGGGAGACTGAAGGAAATATGCCCTAGAGGCAATAAGAAAGTTATTATTTATTTCCTTATATCATGATAAATGTTTATTATTCATGCTAGAATTGTATTAACCAGAAACATAATACATGTGTGAATACATAGACAAACAAAGTGTCACTAGTATGCCTCTACTTGACTAGCTCGTTAATCAAAGATGGTTATGTTTCCTAACCATGAACAATGAGTTGTTATTTGATCTGATTGACATGACCCATTCCATTAGCTTAGCACCCGATCGTTTAGTATGTTGCTATTGCTTTCTTCATGACTTATACATGTTCCTATAACTATGAGATTATGCAACTCCCGTTTACCGGAGGAACACTTTGGGTACTACCAAATGTCACAACGTAACTGGGTGATTATAAAGGAGTACTACAGGTGTCTCCAAAGGTACATGTTGGGTTGGCGTATTTCGAGATTAGGATTTGTCACTCCGATTGTCGGAGAGGTATCTCTGGGCCCTCTCGGTAATGCACATCACATAAGCCTTGCAAGCATTGCAACTAATGAGTTAGTTGCGGGATGATGTATTACAGAACGAGTAAAGAGACTTGCTGGTAACGAGATTGAACTAGGTATTGGATACCGACGATCGAATCTCGGGCAAGTAACATACCGATGACAAAGGGAACAACGTATGTTGTTATGCGGTCTGACCGATAAAGATCTTCGTAGAATATGTAGGAGCCAATATGGGCATCCAGGTCCCGCTATTGGTTATTGACCGGAGACGTGTCTCGGTCATGTCTACATTGTTCTCGAACCCGTAGGGTCCGCACGCTTAAGGTTACGATGACAGTTATATTATAAGTTTATGCATTTTGATGTACCGAAGGTTGTTCGGAGTCCCGGATGTGATCACGGACACGACGAGGAGTCTCAAAATGGTCGAGACATAAAGATTGATATATTGGAAGCCTATATTTGGACATCGGAAGTGTTCCGGGTGAAATCGGGATTTCACCGGAGTACCGGGAGGTTACCAGAACCCCCCGGGAGCTATATGGGCCTTAGTGGGCTTTAGTGGAAAGGAGAAAGGGGCAGCCCAAGGTGGCTGTGTGCCTCCCCCCTTCCCCTAGTCCTATTAGGACTAGGAGAGGTGGCCGCCCCCCTCTCTCTCTTTCCCCCCTCAAGGAGTCCTATTCCAACTAGGATTGGGGGGGGGGGAATCCTACTCCCAGAGGGAGTAGGACTCTCCTGGAGCGCCTCCTGTGGCCGGCCATCCTCCCCCCTCTAATCCTTTATATACTGAGGCAGAGGCACCCCAGAGACACACAAGTTGATCCACGTGATCTATTCCTTAGCCGTGTGCGGTGCCCCCAGCCACCATATTCCTCGATAATACTGTAGCGGAGTTTAGGCGTAGCCCTGCTGCTGTAGTGCATCAAGATCGTCACCACGCCGTCGTGCTGACGGAACTCTTCCCCGACACTTTGCTGGATCGGAGTCCGAGGATCGTCATCGAGCTGAACGTGTGCTCGAACTCGGAGGTACCGTAGTTTCGGTGCTTGATCGGTTGGATCGTGAAGACGTACGACTACTTCCTCTACGTTGTGTCAACGCTTCCGCAGTCGGTCTGCGAGGGTACGTAGACAACACTCTCCCCTCTCGTTGCTATGCATCACATGATCTTGCGTGTGCGTAGGAAAATTGTTGAAATTACTACGAAACCCAACACTTTTCCCTAGTCCAATTCGGACCAGAGGGGAGGGGGGGGGCGCAGCAGCCCCTTGGCCCTTTCTCCTCTTCCCACTAAAGCCCATCAAGGCCCATTGCTTCTCCCGTAACTACCCGGTACTCCGAAAAATACCCGAATCACTCGGAACCTTTCCGATGTCCGAATATAGTCGTCCAATATATCGATCTTTACGTATCGACCATTTCGAGACTCCTCGTCATGTCCCCGATCTCATCCGGGACTCCGAACTCCTTCGGTACATAAAAACTCATAAACTCATAATATAACTGTCATCGAAATCTTAAGCGTGCGGACCCTACGGGTTCGAGAACAATGTAGACATGACCGAGACACGTCTCCGGTCAATAACCAATAGTGGGACCTTGATGCCCATATTGGCTCCTACATATTCTACGAAGATCTTTATCGGTCAGACCGCATAACAACATACGTTGTTCCCTTTGTCATCGGTATGTTACTTGCCCGAGATTCGATCGTCGGTATCCAATACCTAGTTCAATCTCGTTACCGGCAAGTCTCTTTACTCGTTCTGTAATACATCATCCCACAACTAACTCATTAGTTGCAATGCTTGCAAGGCTTATGTGATGTGCATTACCGAGAGGGCCCAGAGATACCTCTCCGACAATCGGAGTGACAAATCCTAATCTCGAAATACGCCAACCCAACATGTACCTTTGGAGACACCTGTAGAGCTCGTTTATAATCACCCAGTTACGTTGTGACGTTTGGTAGCACACAAAGTGTTCCTCCGGCAAACGGGAGTTGCATAATCTCATAGTCATAGGAACATGTATAAGTCATGAAGAAAGTAATAGCAACATACTAAACGATCGGGTGCTAAGCTAATGAAATGGGTCATGTCAATCAGATCATTCAACTAATGATGTGATCCCGTTAATCAAATAACAACTCTTTGTCCATGGTTAGGAAACATAACCATCTTTGATTAACGAGCTAGTCAAGTAGAGGCATACTAGTGACACTCTGTTTGTCTATGTATTCACACATGTATTATGTTTCCGGTTAATACAATTCTAGTATGAATAATAAACATTTATCATGATATAAGGAAATAAATAATAACTTTATTATTGCCTCGAGGGCATATTTCCTTCAGTCTCCCACTTGCACTAGAGTCAATAATCTAGATCACATCGCCATGTGATTTAACATCAATAGTTCACATTTTTATGTGATTGGTTCACATCTCCATGTGACTAACACCCAAAGGGTTTACTAGATTCAATAATCTAGTTCACATCACTATGTGATTAAGACCCAAAAAGTGATCATGTTTTGCTTGTGAGAGAAGTTTAGTCAACGGGTCTGCCACATTCAGATCCACATGTATTTTGCAAATTTCTATGTCAACAATGCTCTGCATGGAGCTACTCTAGCTAATTGCTCCCACTTTTAATATGTATCTAGATTGAGACTTAGAGTCATCTGGATCAGTGTCAGAGCTTGCATCGACATAACCCTTTACGACGAACCTTTTGTCACCTCCGTAATCGAGAAACATATCCTTATTCCAGTAAGGATAATTTTGACCGTTGTCCATTGATCTACTCTTAGATCACTATTGTACTCCCTCTCTTAACACAGTGTATGGTATACAATAGATCTGGTACACAGCATGGCATACTTTATAGAACCTATGACTGAGGCATAGGGAATGACTTTCATTCTCTTTCTATCTTCTGCCGTGGTCGGGCTTTGAGTCTTACTCAACTTCACACCTTGTAACACAGGCAATAAACTTTTTCTTTGACTGTTCCATTTTGAACTACTTCAAAATCTTGTCAAGGTATGTACTCATTGAAAAACTTATCAAGCGTCTTGATCTATCCCTATAGATCTTGATACTCAATATGTAAGCAGCTTTATCAAGGTCTTTCTTTGAAAAACTCCTTTCAAACACTCCTTTATGCTTTGCAGAATAATTCTACATTATTTCCGATCAACAATATGTCATTCACATATACTTATCAGAAATGCTGTAGTGCTCCCACTCACTTTCTTGTAAATACAGGCTTCACCGCAAGTCTGTATAAAACTATATGCTTTGATCAACTTATCAAAGCGTATATTCCAACTCTGAGATGCTTACACCAGTCCATAGATGGATCGCTGGAGTTTGCACATTTTGTTAACACCTTTAGGATTGACAAAAACTTCTGGTTGCATCATATACAACTCTTCTTTAAGAAATCCATTAAGGATTGCAGTTTTGTTATCCATTTGCCAGATTTCATAAAATGCGGCAATTGCTAATATGATTCGGACAGATTTAAGCATAGATACGAGTGAGAAACTCTCATCGTAGTCAACACCTTAAACTTGTCGAAAACCTTTTGCGACAATTCTAGCTTTGTAGATAGTAACACTACTATCGGCGTCCGTCTTCCTCTTGAAGATCCATTTATTTTCTATGGCTTGCCGATCATCGGGCAAATCCATCAAAGTCCATATTTTGTTCTCATACATGGATCATATCTCAGATTTCATGGCCTCAAACCATTTCGCGGAATCTGGGCTCATCATCGCTTCCTCATAGTTCGCAAGTTCGTCATGGTCTAGTAACATGACTTCCAGAACAGGATTACCGTACCACTCTGGTGCGGATCTCACTCTGGTTTACCTACGAGATTTGGTAGTAACTTGATCTGAAGTTACATGATCATCATCATTAGCTTCCTCACTAATTGGTGTAGTAGTCACAGGAACAGATTTCTGTGATGAACTACTTTCCAATAAGGGAGCAGGTACAGTTACCTCATCAAGTTCTACTTTCCTCCCACTCACTTCTTTCGAGAGAAACTCCTTCTCTAGAAAAACTCCGAATTTAGCAACAAAAGTCTTGCCTTCGGATTTGTGATAGAAGGTGTACCCAACAGTCTCCTTTGGGTATCCTATGAAGATATATTTCTCCGATTTGGGTTTGAGCTTATTAGGATGAAACTTTTTCATATAAGCATCACAACCCCAAACTTTAATAAATGACAACTTTGGTTTCTTGCCAAACCACAGTTCAGATTGTGTCGTCTCAACGAACTTAGATGGTGCCCTTTTAAACGTGAATGTAGCTGTCTTTAATGCATAACCCCAAAATGATAGTGGTAGATCGGTAAGAGACATCATAGATCGCACCATATCTAATAAAGTACGGTTATGATGTTCGGACACACCATTATGCTGTGGTGTTCCAGGTGGCGTGAGTAGTGAAACTATTTCACATTGTTTTAACTGAAGACCAAACTCGTAACTCAAATATTTGTCTCCGCGATCAGATCGTAGAAACTTTATTTTCTTGTCACAATGATTTTCCACTTCACTCTGAAATTCTTTTCAAATGTTTCAGACTTATGTTTCATCAAGTAGATATACCCATATCTGCTCAAATCATCTGTGAAGTTCAGAAAATAACGATACTTGCCGTGAGCCTTAACACTCATCGGACCGCATATATCAGTATGTATTATTTCCAATAAGTCAGTTGCTCGCTCCGGAGAATGGAGTCTTAGTCATCTTGCCCATGAGGCATGGTTCGCAAGCATCAAGTGATTCATAATCAAGTGATTCCAAAATCCCATCAGCATGGAGTTTCTTCATGCGCTTTACACCAATATGACCTAAACAGCAGTGCTACAAATAAGTTGCACTATCATTATTAACTTTGCATCTTTTGGTTTCAATATTATGATTATGTGTATCACTACGATCGAGATCCAATGAATTATTTTCATTGGGTGTGTAACCATATAAGGTTTTATTCATGTAAACAGAACAACAATTTATTCTCTTACTTAAATGAATAACCGTATTACAATAAACATGATCAAATCATATTCATGCTTAACGCAAATACCAAATAACACTTATTCAGGTTCAACACTAATCCCGAAGGTATAGGGAGTGTGCGATGATGATCATATCAATCTTGGAACCACTTCCAACACACATCGTCACTTCACCCTTAACTAGTCTCTGTTTATTCTGCAACTCTCGTTTCGAGTTACTAATCTTAGCAACTGAACTAGTATCAAATACTGAGGGGTTGCTATAAACACTAGTAAAGTACACGTCAATAACATGTATATCAAATATACTTATGTTCACTTTGCCATCCTTCTTATCTGCCAATCACTTGGGGTAGTTCCGCTTTCAGTGACCAGTCCCTTTGCAGTAGAAACACTTAGTCTCAGGCTTAGGACCAGACTTGGGCTTCTTCACTTGAGCAGCAACTTGCTTGCTGTTTTTCTTGAAGTTCCCCTTCTTCCCTCTGCCCTTTTTTTGAAACCAGTGGTCTTGTCTACCATCAACACTTGATGTTTTTCTCGATTTCTACCTTCGTTAATTTCCGCATTACGAAGAACTTGGGAATCGTTTCCGTTATCCCTTGCATATCATAGTTCATCACGAAGTTCTACTAACTTGGTGATGGTGACTAGAGAATTTTGTCAATCACTATCTTATGTGGAAGATTAACTCCCACTTGATTCAAGCGATTGTAGTACTCAGACAATCTGGGCACATGCTCACTAGTTGAGCGATTCTCCTCCATCTTTTGGCTGTAGAACTTGTTGGAGACTTCATATCTCCCAACTCGGGTATTTGCTTGAAATATTAACTTCAACTCCTGGAACATCTCATATGCTCCATGACGTTCAAAACGTCTTTGAAGTCCCGATTCTAAGCCATTAAGCATGGTGCACTAAACTATCATGTAGTCATCATATTTAGCTAGCCAAACGTTCATAACGTCTGCATCTGCTCCTGCAATAGGTCAGTCACCTAGCGGTGCATCAAGGACATAATTCTTCTATGCAGCAATGAGGATAAACCTCAGATCACGGATCCAATCCGCATCCTTGCTACTAACATCTTTCAACACAATTTTCTCTAGGAACATATCAAAATAAACACAAGGAAGCAACAACGCGAGCTATTGATCTACAACATAATTTGCAAAATACTACCAGGACTAAGTTCATGATAAATTTAAGTTCAATTAATCATATTACTTAAGAACTCCCACTTAGATAGACATCCCTCTAATCCTCTAAGTGATCACGTGATCCAAATCAACTAAACCATGTCCGATCATCACGTGAGATGGAGTAGTTTCATTGGTGAACATCACTATGTTGATCATATCTACTATATGATTCACGCTCGACCTTTCGGTCTCCGTGTTCCGAGGCCATATCTGTATATGCTTGGCTCGTCAAGTATAACCTGAGTATTTCGCGTGTGCAACTGTTTTGCACCCGTTGTATTTGAATGTAGAGCCTATCACACCCGATCATCACGTGGTGTCTCAGCACGAAGAACTTTCGCAACGGTGCATACTCAGGGAGAACACTTCTTGATAATTAGTGAGAGACCATCTTAAAATGCTACCGTCAAACTAAGCAAAATAAGATGTATAAAAGATAAACATCATATGCAATCAAAATATGTGACATGATATGGCCATCATCATCTTGCGCCTTTGATCTCCATCTCCAAAGTACTGTCATGATCTCTATCGTCACCGGCATGACACCATGATCTCCATCATCTTGATCTATATCAATGTGTCGTCACACGGTCGTCTCGCCAACTATTGCTCTTGCAACTATTGCTATCGCATAGCGATAAAGTAAAGCAATTATTTGGCGCTTGCATCTTATGCAATAAAGAGACAACCATAAGGCTTTTGCCAGTTGCCGATAACTTTAACAAAACATGATCATCTCATACAACAACTTATATCTCATCACGTTTTGACCATATCACATCACAACATGCCTTGCAAAAACAAGTTAGACGTCCTCTACTTTGTTGTTGCAAGTTTTACGTGGCTGCTACGGGCTTAAGCAAGAACCAATCTTACCTACGCATCAAAACCACAACGATAGTTTGTCAAGTTGGTGATGTTTTAACCTTCTCAAGGACCGGGCGTAGCCACACTCGGTTCAACTAAAGTTGGAGAAACTGTCACCCGCTAGCCACCTTTGTGCAAAGCACGTCGGGAGAACCGGTCTCGCGTAAGCGTACGCGTAATGTCGGTCCGGGCCGCTTCGTCCAACAATACAGCCGAACCAAAGTATGACATGCTGGTAAGCAGTATGACTTATATCACCCACAACTCACTTGTGTTCTACTCGTGCATATAACATCAACACATAAAACCTAGGCTCTGATGCCACTGTTGGGGAACGTAGTAATTTCAAAATTTTCCTACGCATACGCAAGATCATGGTGATGCATAGCGACGAGAGGGGAGAGTGTGATCTACGTACCCTTGTAGATCGACAACGGAAGCGTTTGGTTGATGTAGTCGTACGTCTCCACGGCCCAACCGATCAAGCACCGAAACTACGGCACCTCCGAGTTCTAGCACACGTTTAGCTCGATGACGATCCCCGGACTCCGATCCAACAAAGTGTCGGGGAAGAGTTCCGTCAGCGCGACGGCGTGGTGACAATCTTGATGTACTACTATCGCAGGGCTTCGCCTAAGCACCGCTACAATATGACCGAGGTGGAATATGGTGGAGGGGGGCACCGCACACGGCTAAGGAACGATCACGAAGATCAACTTGTGTCTATGGGGTGCCCCTTGCCTCAGTATATAAAGGATGGAGGAGGAGGAGGCCGGCCAAAGCAATTGGTGCGGCCAGGATGTGGAGTCCTACTAGGACTCCAAGTCCTAGTAGGAGTCCACCAAAAGGGGAGGAAGGGAGAAGGAAGTGGAGGAGAAGGAGAGGTGGCCGGCCCCCTTTTCCCTAGTCCAATTTGGACCAGAGGGGAGGGGGGGCGCAGCAGCCCCTTGGCCCTTTCTCCTCTTCCCACTAAAGCCCATCAAGGCCCATTGCTTCTCCCGTAACTATCCGGTACTCCGAAAAATACCCGAATCACTCGGAACCTTTCCGATGTCCGAATATAGTCGTCCAATATATCGATCTTTACGTCTCGACCATTTCGAGACTCCTCGTCATGTCCCCGATCTCATCCGGGACTCCGAACTCCTTCGGTACATCAAAACTCACAAACTCATAATATAACTGTCATCGAAACCTTAAGCGTGCGGACCCTACGGGTTCGAGAACAATGTAGACATGACCGAGACACGTCTCCGGTCAATAACCAATAGCGGGACCTGGATGCCCATATTAGCTCCTACATATTCTACGAAGATCTTTATCGGTCAGACCGCATAACAACATACGTTGTTCCCTTTGTCATCGGTATGTTACTTGCCCGAGATTCGATCGTCGGTATCCAATACCTAGTTCAATCTCGTTGCCGGCAAGTCTCTTTACTCGTTCTGTAATACATCATCCCACAACTAACTCATTAGTTGCAATGCTTGCAAGGCTTAAGTGATGTGCATTACCGAGAGGGCCCAGAGATACCTCTCCGACAATCGGAGTGACAAATCCTAATCTCGAAATACGCCAACCCAACATGTACCTTTAGAGACACCTGTAGAGCTCCTTTATAATCACCCAGTTACGTTGTGACGTTTGGTAGTACCCAAAGTGTTTCTCCGGCAAACGGGAGTTGCATAATCTCATAGTCATAGGAACATGTATAAGTCATGAAGAAAGCAATAGCAACATACTAAACGATCGGGTGCTAAGCTAATGGAATGAGTCATGTCAATCAGATCATTCAACTAATGATGTGATCCCGTTAATCAAATAACAACTCTTTGTCCATGGTTAGGAAACATAACCATCTTTGATTAACGAGCTAGTCAAGTAGAGGCATACTAGTGACACTCTGTTTGTCTATGTATTCACACATGTATTATGTTTCCGGTTAATACAATTCTAGCATGAATAATAAACATTTATCATGATATAAGGAAATAAATAATAACTTTATTATTGCCTCTAGGGCATATTTCCTTCACGTTTACCTCCTCCCAAGAAGCGACTACCAAGCGACTAGGGCTTCCCCTCCTCCCATCGACGCCACCGTCGGTCCACGTGGCTTCTGTGTGTGAATAGACGACCATCCAAACAACGTTTACCTCTTTCCAAGAAGCGACTACCAGGCGCCTAGGGTTTCCCTCCCCCCGTCGACGCCGCCATCGGTCCTCCCCGCCTCTGATGGCCTTTGGGCCATGAAGGTGCGAAGGACCCTCGGCCCCTCGGCGGGAGGTATACCATCTCGTTCTTGGTTGGTTCAGTGTCTCGACTTGGGTTGTGTGGCGGCAGCGATGTCCCCTAACAGGAGTAATGTCACCCACATCCGATCCCCGTCTCGATGGTGCATCTAGCGTCGCTGGTGGGCGTGTGCCTCCGTTGAATCTCGCGGGTTTCGGCCTGTTCTGGTATTCGACGGATCTGTTAGGATCTAGTCTTACTTCGGCTTTGGTCGTTTGTCCACAACTTTGAACCTTTCGTTCTACGATTCACCTCATCGGTGACGGGTGTTGCTCCGGTGCGCCAGTCACGTGGGGTCTTGCCATGATGACTCCCCAACTGTCTACTACGGCAGGGTTTACCCGGTTTTGGCTAGACAGGGGCGATGATGATGATGCCCGTGCGCCTTTGTCCTGCTCTAGGGGCTGTAGTCGTCGTCGTCGTCGCTAGCTAGTCCATGAACCTAGATGTACTTTTTTGTTACTTTTGGTGTCCTTTGTATTGTTTTCCGGATCATGAATAGTTGGGAGGTTTCTCCGAAGAAAAAAACATTTGCCGTTATCGAAAAAAAGAAACTTTTTTCCCTTTTTGCAATCATACCAAGTAGGAGCGGTGGAAAATCAACTTGGCAAGCACGGCGCCAGGAGAAGAGAATTTGTTCCCGTTTCCATCCAGTCCGAGAGAAAACAAAACAAAGGAGAAGCGTCGTTTCCTCGCGGGTCAAGCAAAAGCAAAAGCACGGCGCGTGGGACGCACGCGTCAACCCAAAATCAACCAATATTCCTCCAGAAGCGCCCAGACCCGGCCCCTCTGCGCGCCCCGCCGTCCGATCCCGATCGCGCGGCCCCCGCGCCCCGAGCGGGCGGGCCCGGGCCGCGGAGTCCGTCCGGGGCCAGGCAGCCGATCCGAGGTTGGGTTCTTCCCTGGACTCCACACGACCCCCCACGCATAAAAGCCGCCCGCCCCCCGATTTTTCCTCCTTCACCGCCGCACCCAGATTCTTCGAGCCAAACCCTAGCGCCGCCCCCCTCCCCCTCCTGCCGCCGGCCGCCGACCGAGGTAACGAACCACGCCCGCCTCCCTCTCTCGATCAACCGTATGCACGTACCTATTTATTCGTTCGCGAGCCGCCGCCGGCGAGTTTCCTGGCCCGTGCCGGCTCGATTATTCCCGTCCGTGCGTGCCATCGTCGCGCCGTTTGTTGGCCTCGGGAGTGCTCGATCTGACCCCGCGGCGCCCTCCCCTGTTTTTCTGTTTTTGTTTTTTTGTTTGGGGAATTGGTGTCGGGGAGGATTTTTGGTATAGATGGGCGCGTTGCTCTGGTCGAGGTCGATTTAGTGGCGACGATTGGATTGGCTGCGATTTGCCCGCGGAAATTTGTCGGGTAGAGATTCAGAGGCGTCGAAGATGACGGATTTGGCTGTGCGACTGTTTGTGAGTTTTTTTTTCCGACTCATGTTTGAATTTTCAGCTTTGGGCGTGCTCGTTGTGCGGCTGGTGGTATCACCCACTCTGAACGTCGTGTGCATTTTGTTGTTATATACTACTGTTGGTTATGCATTTGAGTGCTGGGTCTGTAGGGTGATAGGGCCATCAACTCTGTTCCACTGTTTTAACTGGTTGAGCAGGCATCCGTTCTGTCCACAAAGCCTCGGGTGCCCGCTCCCCTGTTTCATGTTGTTGGTAGAATAGATGGATGAATGCTTCGCTTTGGTCGAGGTTGATTTCACAGGGAGTAAATAGATTATTTAATTTTTCAATGGGAACATGGAAGATGATGGATTTGCTGTTCGATTGTTTGAAAGACCTTTTTGCATTATTATGCAGCTGGTAGTATCAGTCATCTCAACGTGTATATTTAGATAGTTTTGTTTTGCACTTGATTGCTGGGTCCCTAGGATCCTCAACTATGGTACATGGTTTAACTGGTTCTGCATTTGTTGTTTTGTGCGTACATGCGTATAACCGTAAATCCAAGTGTACTTGCTGTCTTTTACATGCTTATTTCAGTTTGTGGTTGTTTGTCCTAAAATATGCCAGGCTCTGTCTATTTTTTTGTATACATCCTCACCACTGATATATCTGTGCCATGTCCTATTGAAGAAGATTCCCTATTTAGTGCCATTGGAACCGTTGTCTTTGTTTGGCCTGAAGATTTTTTATTCTTTAATTAATCAATTTTGCCATGATTCTCTTTGATTATGCATGTGTACACCATTATAAATACTTGCAGCAATTCCTATCTGCCATTGTATGTCCATTAACCTGTTCAGCATTTGTTTGTGTCATTTACTTTCATGACTGCAAGAACGAAAGTTACATTTCTCATTTATATGATGCTTTGATGTATTCCTACTTCTGTTCCTTCAATAATATGTTATTCAGCTTTCTCGACAGCTACTATTAGCATTTTTTATACTTACTCTGGATGTTCTATCTTGTAGGTGAAGGCAGAGGTGGGAACACAACCAAGATGGCGGACGGTCATGATAACGACAAGAACATTGAGATCTGGAAAGTTAAGAAGCTGATTAAAGGGCTTGATGCTGCCCGTGGAAATGGGACAAGCATGATATCGCTGATCATGCCACCTCGTGATCAGGTCTCAAGAGTAACCAAGATGTTGGGTGATGAATATGGAACTGCCTCAAACATCAAGAGCAGGGTCAACAGGCAGTCTGTCTTGGCTGCTATTACCTCTGCTCAGCAAAGGTTGAAGCTGTACAATCGAGTTCCACCCAATGGATTAGTACTTTATACTGGAACCATCGTGACTGATGAGGGCAAAGAGAAGAAAGTCACCTTTGACTTTGAGCCATTCAGGCCAATTAATGCTTCCCTGTATCTCTGTGACAACAAGTTCCACACTGAGGCATTGAATGAGCTGCTTGAGTCTGATGATAAGTTTGGCTTCATTGTCATGGATGGTAACGGAACACTTTTTGGAACACTGAGTGGCAACACTAGAGAGGTTCTTCACAAGTTCTCTGTTGATCTCCCAAAGAAGCATGGACGAGGAGGCCAGTCAGCACTTCGCTTTGCCCGTCTGCGCATGGAGAAACGCCACAACTATGTGCGCAAGACAGCTGAGCTTGCTACACAATTCTTCATCAACCCTGCCACCAGTCAGCCAAATGTTTCTGGGCTCATTCTAGCTGGTTCTGCTGACTTCAAGACTGAACTGAGTCAGTCTGACATGTTTGATCAGCGCTTGGCAACCAAGATACTCAAGGTGGTTGATGTTTCTTATGGCGGAGAGAATGGCTTCAACCAGGCCATTGAGATATCTGCTGAAGTCCTTTCCAATGTCAAGTTCATCCAAGAAAAGAAGCTGATTGGGAAGTACTTTGAGGAGATAAGTCAAGACACTGGAAAGTATGTTTTTGGTGTGGATGACACCATGGCTGCCCTTGAAATGGGTGCCGTTGAGACACTGATTGTGTGGGAAAATCTTGACATCAACCGGTACGTCCTGAAGAATTCTGCCACTGGAGAAACTTCTATGAAGCACTTCAACAAGGCACAGGAGGCAGATCAGAGCAACTTCAAAGATAAGGCAACATCTGCAGACCTGGAGGTGGTTGAGAATACCTCGCTACTGGAGTGGTTTGCCGAAAACTATCGGCAGTTTGGTTGCACATTGGAGTTCATCACGAACAAGTCGCAGGAAGGATCTCAGTTCTGCAGGGGCTTTGGTGGGATAGGAGGCATTCTTCGCTACCAGGTTGAGGTGAACGCTTACGAGGACGTGTCTGACGAGGAGTATGATGAAGACTTTGAATAGCAATCAATTGAAACTCCAGTGAATCCGGTCCGGGAGGAGCCTGTGCTGGCCCGGAACCGGAACACGCCACGGCAGGAGGCCGAGGCATCCACAAGCTCATCGAGGAAAAGAACTTAAGGTTTGTACCGAATCGTGCCAGCTACTCTTGTGCTCTTATATACAAAGGAAGGCCTTTAATTGTGTTCCCTTTGCTAATGTTTGATCCGATGTTGTTACTTTAGGGGGATGAAGAGTAAGACTTGAGAACAGGGGTGATCACCGTTACTGTGTGATGAAGCATGAAGTCTTGTCGGCGTGATATGGAGGAAGGCTGCATTTCTGATTTCTATCGGAAGACTGCCCTATTTAGCACCATCTTTATTATTTAAGAATAAATCATAGCTATAAGCTATTGTTTGTGTCATTGATGTGAGTCTTGAACTAGTCTGTTAAGTTTGTGGGTCATTGTTTGCTGCAGCAGCAGCTATCCTTTATTTCTCTGAACCAAAGTTGTGATGCTATCAGTACATTTGGACGTGCTATTTGGTAGACACAGCTATGTCTATGTGTCATTATATTTGAGATAAATCTGTGTGCTATGTACTCTTCTTCATGTATGGTTGCTCAGGCGAGTGAAACGGGTGAGTGTTTCACTCATCATCCTTGGCGACTGTCGTGCACACTGAAGATCTTTGCTGAGCATCAGAGCTTCAAGATTCCTGAAGCACCATGTGCTACTCCCTCCGTCCGGAATTAGTTGCCGCTCAAACGGATGTAGAAGTATGGATGTGACTAAGATAAACCACAAGGATGAATCATTATTTTGAATTTCCTGCTAATAACAATGGACTCAACTATGTATTTCTTCTATTGTTTCTTGAAGGAGAGGTAAGCCCTGACTCTTAACGGAACAGAGGTCTACAAAAGCCCAGGCTGCATGCAACTACTGTCGGCAGTTTCAGAACGGAAAACCATTCAATTTATTCTTACGAAAGTTCAGTTTGCCATGCTGCTCAGCTTCTAGTCTTCAGTTGAACGTGTCTTGGATGACCGTAGTCACTGCAAGTGATGCCAATCTGAAATTCGTGTGAGCACAAAGCACCAAACCTCTAGCTATACATGTCACATGAATAATATGCATCCCACCTTTTTGTTTAGATGATCTGACAGTGCCGGTGAGATTGTTTTCCGCAACATTACTGTGTGAAGATAAAAGATATCGCGTCAACAATCACTGGGAAAGGAAGGAGGAAAACAGATGCAAATTGTGGTGTGAAACCAACTGTATGTACTCCTACTACTCACAGCTTAGTCAATTCTCCGACAAGAACAAGAGAGAGGACCTCCGGCGGCACCGTGCCGGTCAGCATGTTCTCCTGAAGCTCCAACCTGAGAAGCTTCGTCAGACAACCCAACGACGCCGGTATACCTCCTGCAAGCTTGTTCCGATGGATCCTTCTGCAGAGAGACACCAACAGATTGTTTTCAGCACTTGGAGACGATAGGTGTCGTAGCATCTCGTAATCAGAAAAGGAGCTTGCTGCAGCAGGACTCATACAGGAAACGCAGCGACCCTATGTTCCCGAGCGAGGCCGGTATCGTGCTTGTGAGATGGTTGCTGTAAAGATCAAGGCTGATCAGTCTCTTCAGGTTTCCCAGCGTCGCCGGTATTGGTCCACTCATTTTGTTCTCATACAGCTCCCTGTGAAGATGAGAATGTCATTCTGTACTGTAGGGAAACTTTGAGTGTAATTTGACAGGTCTGCACTCCGCAGCAAGTTGCAGTAGAACTTACATGTATCGAAGGCTCTTCAGTTGGCCCAGTTTAGGAATGAGGGGGCCTGAGATGCCTGCATTCCCCAAATCCCCGCACAGTTAGGAAGAACTCAGGTAGTGGAACTTTTGTCCAAGTCACAAGGTTCTGAATGTCGATAAGAACCATGATCAATTCAGTTTCGGCCTTCAGTTCAGAACAAGGAGGAGTGAAGAAAAACATGGGTGGCATATATACACTCGGGCGACGGAGTTCTCGTTGTTGCAGCTGACATGAAACCAATAGCAGGGATTGGCAAGGGTCGGATCCCAGCTCTGCAGCACACCGTTCGGGTCATTCCACGCCTGCCTTTGCGCGTAAAGTATGTCGCCTCCGGATACCAACAAAAATTGTGTGTAAATCAGCAGCACAAAACCTTTGAGCAACAAGGAAGTCACTTGGGAGACGCAAAGTAATTAGCATGTATGCATGTACCTTCAGTGTTGCTGCTGGCGATGGCTGCAAGAGCAAGGAGGAGGCTGGCGAGGAGGACTGCTGCTCCAGTCTGAGCTGCCATTGCTGGAAGGAAACCTCAGGTGTATTGGGCGGGCACACTGAAACGTTAAGAGGAGAGACGGGTCCTTTATATGCAACAATTCCACTGGGTAACCAGAAGCTTTCACTTTCTGGGTCAGCCTTTGGCTCTTCTCCTCTATTGACTGGCTTACCGTATTAACGGAAGAATTTTGTTGCAAACGGTCGCGGCTCATGTTCTTCGTATAAAGAAACACAAAATCTTGGTACTTCAACTATAAATGAAAATTTAGATCAGGTCTTTTTTTTATTATAGTTGAAGTGACACGTGGCAGGTGGACGAGAAGTTACTCTCAAACCAGGGTCTGGAGTAAAAATAGTAACTCTTGAAGTAGGGACTACTCATTTTTTGTCAGTGAACCTGCAGTCATTGTCCTGATGGTTAGTAGAGGTGCTCGCGAGTCAAGTCAAGAGCTTTGAATGTGATTAAACCTTGACGCCAATTGTGAGCCCCGAAGCAATCTTCTCGCACACGCATGCTCTTTTCTCAACCTTTTTCTTTTGCGAGGAGGTCTTCTCAGCATTTCGTAGTGGCAGATTTCACAGCGCAACATTAGCAAAATGAGAGCCCTTGGTCTGTCTTGGTCCTAATACATGAGTCAGTTATCAACTTTGTAGTAAAAGCAATTATCATCTGTGTTGTGATGTAGTCAATGCTTATCCTTAGGTTAACTTTTGTGTGATAGAAGACACTGCTGGCTACTTGATCTCAGAGCAACTGAAAGATTTCTGTAGTAGGTTCCAATGGTGCATGCATGCGCACAGTTCTTGTTGTAGAAACTCAGAACATATGTGGCAGAGACGATTTTAAGATTCTTGGTATTATGTGTTGGATTTGAGGATTCTTGGTATCCTATCGTTACTAAAATTCTGGTGCATATAGTTCACTCTCATATAGCTATTAGTGATGGTGGAGAGACGCCAGCCTATAAAATGGATTCGTCCACTCCTTGTAGCATGAGAAAAGAGAGAAACAGATTGCGTGCTCACTCACTGACTAGTTTCCTCCCGCCTGTGTAACTGAGATCCATGGGCATTTCACTGGTGAACTGTACTGTAACATGCCCCCCTCTTTCAGCCATCCGTTTGAGACTTTCAGCCATCTATAACAATGATGAAAAGTGTCAGTGTTACAGGACCGTCTCTACAGGACATTGAACAGTAGACACCTATATAATGTTTCTCTGCTACAGTATGTGAAAGTGAGACCCTACATTTTTTATCCAACGGCCATGTTACTGCCTGACATGCCATGGGCATGTCATTGGATCTCTGTCCCACAACGCAACACAAGCCCAGCTTGCATTACATGAATCGAGCTCGAGCTAGTGTGCAGTTACTAGTTAACTGGGAGCTTATTTTTTTATGCTTCTTGGCGGTCCATCATTTGTGCTCTGGTATACATGTCGAAGCAGGAGTTTAAATATCGAGATAGAATTTAGTGATGATCAATGTATCTGGTCTTTTAGTTTTTGTAAATACTCCCTTCGTCCTATAATATAATACACTTTTACAAGCTAACATAGCTTGTAAAAGCGTCTTACATTATGAGACGGACGGAGTATTATTTATGTTTTATATGTATTTATTATTGCAACTAACATTATCTTCTAGTTTCAACCCACTAACTATTTTTTCTAAGCATGCAGCCCTTCCACGTCAACAAACCATGCATGTCTGTCACGTTATTAATCTACCCACCTATTAACTACTTTTTCATACAACCAACCATTTTCACATCAACAAATCATGCATGGATACCAAATCATTTGCCATCACATCATAACTAATTATCCATGTTTTCAACCTACCAATCCGTGACAACGTGCAGGTTATCTCTTCTAGTTTAGCTAAGTAATCAACATCACATAGACACAACTACCTTATGCTTTATATTTTAGTTATATATTGAACTTAAATATTTCAAATGCAACCCCATGTCCTTTTTCTCTCCATCTTCTCATTGGCACATTTTAGTGCCAATTTGGAGAAAATAAAAATAATAGGTTATGATTATGGGGTTGCTATTTCTATCAACATTATATAGTTCTGTAATTATGTAGTCAGTGGCTAATTTTGCCCTTGTGTTGTATGTTGCGAAAACATCAACTCAACGTGTGAAATGTTGAGTCCTCTAGATCGGTTAGGGTTAAGGATTCACGGTAGTCTTTACCTTTTCCTTGGATTGATGAGCCCGATGGGTGGCCATGGTGGATGGCGGCGGTAGTGATGGCAGATCGTGGTGGGCGAAGTGGTGGCGGCGTTCTTCCCGCATCACGTGCATCACGTCGATTGCGGAGCGGACCTCTAGGTCTTTCCAATAGGGCAGGTCCCAAAATATAGATTTCTTCTTCCACATGGGTGCGCGTCCGTCAGCGTCATTCGGAACAGGTTGTCCATCAGGACCCTTTCCAAAGACTACCTTCAAATCCTTGACCATATCATGTACATCAGCTCCAGTACGGTGGCGAGGCTTCGTCCGGTGATCCGCCGCACCTTTGAAATGATTGCCTTTCTTTCTTACGGGATGCCTGTCGAAAGAAATCGACGATGTCCCAGGTACACATTCTTCCTACAATTGTCCAAATATATACTGTCGGTATCATTCAAACAGTGCGTGCATGCGCGGTATCCCTTGTTTGTCTGTCCTGAAAGGTTACTGAGAGCAGGCCAATCATTGGTGGTCACGAGCAGCAACGCCTTTAGGTCAAATTCTTCCTGTTTGTGCTCATCCCACGCATGTACACCTGTTCCATTCCAAAGTTGTAAGAGTTCTTCAACTAATGGCCTTAGGTACACATCAATGTCGTTGCCGGGTTGCTTAGGGCCTTGGATGAGCACTGGCATCATAATGAACTTCCACTTCATGCACAACCAAGGAGGAAGGTTATACAAACATAGAGTCACAGTCCAGGTGCTATGGTTGCTGCTTTGCTCCCCAAAAGAATTAATGCCATCTGCGCTTAGACCAAACCATACGTTCCTTGCGTCATCTGCAAACTCCTTCCCGTACTTTCTTTCGATTTTTCTCAACTGCGACCCGTCAGCGGGTACTCTCAACTTTCCGTATTTCTTACGGTCTTCTCTGTGCCATCGCATCGCCTTGGCATGCTCTTTGTTTTAGAACAAACGTTTCAACCGTGGTATTATAGGAGCATACCACATCACCTTGGCAGGAATCTTCTTCCTGGGGCGCTCGCCGTCGACATCACCAGGGTCATCGCGGCTGATCTTATAGCGCAATGCACCGCATACCGGGCAAGCGTTCAAATCCTCGTACTCACCGCGGTAGAGGATGCAGTCATTAGGGCATGCATGTATCTTCTGCACCTCTAACCCTAGAGGGCAGGCAGCCTTCTTTGCTTCGTACGTACTCTCGGGCAATTCGTTGTCCTTTGGAAGCATATTCTTTATCATTACCAGCAACTTTCCAAATTCCTTGTCAGATACACCATTCTCTGCCTTCCATTGCAGCAATTCCAGTGTGGTGCCCAACTTTTTCTTGTCAGCTTCGCAATTCGGGTACAACAATTTCTTGTGATCCTCTAACATGCGCTGCAACTTCTTCTTCTCCAAACCACTTGCGCAGTTTCTCTTTGCATCGGCAATGGCCCGACCTAGATCATCAGCGGGCTCATCTGATGCCTCTTCTTTAGCTTCTTCCCACATTGCCGGCTCAGCTTCTTCCCGCATTACCGGCTCAGCTCCTTCCCGCCTTGTTGTATCATCGTATTCAGGGAACCCATGGCCATGATAGCTATCGTCGTCCTCTTCTTCTTCATTGTCTTCCATCATAACCCCTCTTTCTCCGTGCTTGGTCCAAACATTATAGTGGGGCATGAAACCGGACTTAAATAGGTGGATGTGAATGGTTCTTGACTTAGAGTAATTTTGATCATTCTTACAGCCAGCACATGGACAAGGCATAAAACCATCCGCCCGCTTGTTTGCCTCAGCCGCAAGCAGAAAAGTTTGCACGCCATTAATGAACTCGGGAGAGCATCGGTCATCTTACATCCATTGCCGGCTCATCTTCAATACACAGCACCGAAAACACAAAATTAATACAAGTTCATACATAAAGTTCATACAACACTTAAATGCAACAAACAAATAACTCTCTAGCTAAAGCATTTAAATGCAACAACAAATGCGATCAAGATCGCAACTAAGGTAACAATTGATCCAACAGCATAATGATACCAAGCCTCACTATCAATGGCATATTTTCTAATCTTTCTAATCTTCAAGCGCATTTTCTCCATCTTGATCTTGTGATCATCGACGACATCGGAAACATGCAATTCCAATTCCATCTTCTCCCCCTCAATTCTTTTCAATTTTTCTTTCAAATACTCGTTTTCTCTTTCAACTAAATTTAACCTCTCGACAATAGGGTCGGTTGGAATTTCCGGTTCACATACCTCCTAGATAAAAATATCTATGTCAACTTGATGGGCATAATTTGTCATAAACACGAAATGCAACAAATAGTTTTAAAAGAGAATATACCACATCTGAATCATAACAAGGATGAGGGCCGACGGGGACGGATATCAAAACCATGGCACTATGTATAACAAACAACGTACGGGTAAGATAATTATACGAGTAACTATATATCCAAATCACACAAACATCAATTTTTTATATAAAATTTCATGAACAAGAGGCTCACCACAAGGTGGTGCCGGCGACGGGACGGTGCGGGCGATCGACGGTGGTTACGACGGAGATTTAGAAGGCACTAAGTAAATCACACCTACATATGCAAACTAAGTGTTATTTTGACCTCAAATTGCATATAAATCAAATACTACCACATATAATTCCTCCCAAATTACTAAAACCCACAATTAATCACTATATAAACCAATGCAAGAGCTAATCTAGCAATGAGAGATGAAAGGACAAAGTTGCTAACCTTTGTGATCATTTGAATGGATGGGGGCCTGCAAATCTTGACAAAATTTGGGCAAAATTGGCGATGAACTCGAGAGGAAGAAGGGAAGAACAGAGGAGAGGGAGAGGGGAAAGGGGGAAGAACATAGTGCGGGTGGACGAAGGGTTTATATAGGACGACCTTTAGTACCGGTTCGTGCCACGAACTGGTACTAAAGGTGCTGGAAGGGCCCTACTCTGACAACATCCTGCCACCACTTTCTTTAGTACCGGTTCGTGGCACGAACCGGTGCTAAAGGTTCGCCATGAACCGGTACTAAAGATCTCCTCCCGCCTAGCCGTTGGAACCGACACTAATGGACACATTAGTGCCGGTTCTGTTACAAACCGGGACTAAGTGTCTCACATTTGACCCTTTTTCTACTAGTGGGCGCTTCCCATCAGCACTGCACTAACCCTAGATCGGTAGAGGATTAGGTGGGGTGTACGGCTGTGCGACGAACCTCGTAATGCGAGCCGCCGTCCCCCACCTCTTTATATAGTGCAGGTGACAGGGGCCCGTCACCCATAGTGGGCTGAGCGCCCCCGATCAGGGCGCGGATCTAAGGGCCCGGTGGGCCATTGGGCCCACACGGTGGAGACCATCCTAACATTCTCCCCCTTGATCTCAACTTTTACTTTTGACCTTACATTTTTACTTTACTCGTTTCATAACAGATCAGTACGTAGAACATGTTTCATCATCACAGCCCAATTGCTGATAGAATCAGACAGCCACAACGTACCTCTCTGTTTTGAAACAAATTCTGTAACCTTGGGCCCTTTTATTGTCCGGAAATGTTAGACTATACCATAAAACCCATTTCGACTGTGTATTCTCCGAACACACTGGGCGGTAAGCCTTTAAGAAGCAGATGTGCAAACACTTGTTTGTCGCTTTTATGCTTCAAGCATTTCTACATAATTCTGAACTTTCGCCTTTACAACGCATAACTCCGTGTCAGTGTGTTTGGCATCAACACTTGACTCGTTGTCATAGGAGTGAAAAACTTAAAATGGTTATCGCTGTTGTCAACCATTATCAACTCCGGGTATAGGTCTCCTTAACCATTTTGCCTGTCCCCCAGCCTCATATCAAGCTATAACATATCTTTGCATCAGATTGATGATAATTGTTTCATTCTTTGGAGCTTTTCCACACCAAAACTCCAAGTATGAAAGTTAGCGACAATTGTGGATTTCTCTATACATTTCACAAGTCTTGTCTTTGTACTCACAATCTTTTGAGAGCACTTATTTCTTTCAGCATGAGGCCGATATCTTTGACTCCATGCCAATGATCTATATATGGACTGGACATTGCCAAAACAACCCGGATACGTGAACTGTGTCAGGGTAATGTATTGAGCTTCCAACAACTGAAGCATGGTACCATATCCTTTTTCAATCTCTTCTCATCAACTCTTGGAACACAATAGTTTTCAGTTCCATTACCCTTGACTATAAGAACAAGCGTAGGTTTTCTCGCATGCATACTTTAGAGACCTTTCTTAGCATGTCCATTTGACATCCCTAATACCCCTTTTATTCTTTTCTTGCTGAATCTCGATAATTATAACGAGAGACACTCTACCGAGAACATTCTTTTGAAGTTTCAGAACAAGAACTTCTTTTCTTCTCCTGCAGTAGATTGACATGACCACTAGCAACTAGCACAGGATTAGGAAATGAATTTCCCATTCTATAACTTTGCATGAATACAATTGTCCTCTCATTTTCTTTAACCCAAAATAACATCCGATTCTTCTAACTTTAAATGTCACTGTCTAGATACTTGCTCTTGTCCATAAAAGACTTCTTGAAGCAGTATCCCTTGTGTTCTTTACTTTCATCTAATGTAACTCAGATCATGATGTCGATCATGATGTGCCACTAACACTCATTGTAATCTATTCATTCTCTTTGCACAAAATCTTTCCTTTAGAAACACATTGACCTTGTAGACCCTTTATAGCCTACTGTTTATGCTCCATTGGAAATTACTTATGAGTCCCAAATATACTTGGGATTCACCAATTTTATTTCATCTCATATAGTCTCTTATCATTTAGACAAACAAACACTTCTCAAAGCTCGATTGAGCACTTTAAATGAGGTGGGATCAACCTCCATTTGAATTTCACTAACATAAACTTTATAGTAATCAGAAGGATCTGATTTTCTCATTCCTTGAGACCATCTGTACCTCAGGTACTAGCACTTCTTTCATATGGGGCTGTTGTTGCTCTGTCATTGCCAAGAGGCAAATTAATTCTATAGTCTTTGGTATTTTCATACCATGCTCCCCCAGATTATTCCATCTTCACTAAAAATGGGGCATCTTTAAACTTTATTATTTGGGTTTGTTCTATTAAAACTTTCTTCTTTATGGCACTTTTAAGCACCGTCTTAGTATTCCTTAGTCTGCTGTCCGAAACTATAAAAGATCCAGGAATATAACTATTTCTGTTCTTTAGGGGTATTATTATGACCGTCGTACTCCTCCAGACGATCACATTCTTCATCAATGGATCACTTTAGATGCATAAATATGCATCACATTATCTAAAGTATAGGGGAGTTTCATCATTATTAATTCGTCTAATATTTCTTTCTCCCCCTCGAAATGTGGCAGGAAATTTTCTGCCACAATTTCGAAAACCATTCATGACTTTTGTGAATTGAGGAAACTTCAATTATCTATTTCATTCGTCTGATTACTTCATGCAAAATGAAGTTATCTGTTAACTGGTATGGGAGTACTTTTTCCTCATTCCATTTCAGAAACTCAAAAGAGTTCTTTATTATTAGTACTTTTGCAAGTCATACTTGCATATCATTCTTATCTTTAGGTTCGTCTGTAACTTTTGTTCTCTTTGGATTTATTGAGTGCTTAATGATCATTACACATAAGGTGTACGGTCGATACTAGAAAAGCATAATAGCTACTCCATACTTTTCTCCCAGAGTGGGACACATTAAACGCACATGAGTCATCATATCTTTCTCGTGTCATATAGGATAAGTCCTTTGCATAAATTTCTCCCGCCATACATGATTTCTGACATAATACTATGTCAACTTAACCCAGTTACGCAGGTATTTTCCCGGACTTTTCCCGCCACGCGTTTTTTTTATCATAATCATCTTTTCCCGCTATGCGGGTAATTCCATGTAAGGAACATAAATGCCAGAATTGGCTCTTTTGACTGCATATTCAATCATCAAATTCAGAAATAAATCCGAATGCTCTTTGACACACATGCTTGATCCGATGTTGGTCAAATATTAAACACGCATGTTGCTTGTTTTATCTCAAATCATGTTGACTGAAATCTTCTTCATAGAGAGTACATGAAAGACATTCGTCAACCAAGACTCTCAATGATCTACCTCTTTTCTTTCTTGGATTAATATCCAAGAATTCTTTTCTTTTGAAGCCATTCTTTTGAGAGAACATACTCCCTCGTGTTATGACCTTTCTTGGTCATCTTTCGGATCATAAGTACCCATCCATTCGCTTTCACGAATGAAAGCATGGAAAACTTTTAGTCTGAGAAAAAACATAGCCAGCAATCAGCAATAATGAGCCTAAAAATAACCCCATGTTGGTCTGGTTAAAAAATATGCACATTAAACTTTTAAAACCTTATTCTATATTCAAAATCACCGTTGGGCAGAATTAGAATAAAACATCATCCTTCTACATTAATTCCATATCACCGTTGGGCGGAAATGGAAATAATGCATATAACTCTTAAACAATGTGATGATAGTATTTCTATTAAACAACTTTGATAAAAAATCATCATCACCATCAACTTTATTGCAGCGGGAACAAGAAATATACATTTCTCTAGCTCAAGAGCTTTTCTTGATCTTTATCTGTTCTCTGAAAATTTATCACTTTGATACAAAATTTATCAGAGATTTAAGCTTTGAACATAGGACTCATAGAACTATAATATTGTTATCATCAACGTTGGCCAGAAAATAACAATACCATATTTTCACTTTAAAACAAATATATATTTCTTTTGTCATATCGGAAACTATCTGCATCTTATTTCACCCACAGGGGAAAAACATTGCTAAGAACAGTTCTTCCAATTAAATTTTCCCGTTGGTTCCAATTTAATTGGAGGATAAAACTTTCACTTTGCAGCGGAAATTTTACAATATTCTATTCAGAAACAATTCTGTACTCTTTTACTCTTTAAGAAATTTTAACCGGTTGGTTAAAAAATGCATTAGAGAAGCAAAAATTTAATCATTTACTTTAGTTCTATTCACTTTTAAAAGAGCACTTTTATTTTTATTTTGCAGCAGAAAACATGGATAAAAAAACATTGATGAACTTTTTATTCTTTACAGAAACTTTTATTTGCTGTTACTTTGCTATTTTCTAGACAAATTTTCATTGGATTAATTTGAATAGAAAAAAACCTATGTGAAATTTTCCCAAAAACTCTGGACAAAACAAAAAATGAAACGCTTCCTGTGCTGGCCGCAAATGGCCCAGCCATTCGGAGCCCGTTTGGCTCGCGCGCGGCTGCCGGATCCGGCCCAGCGCGCCGCTGCGGCCTGACGCGGCCCAGTGACCGCCAGTGCTAGCAGCCTAGGGCGTGCGAGCCGGTCTTACCGCACTTGTGGCCCAAAAGGGCCCATGTACGCTAGGTTTTCTATCGGGACCGTTCAACAGATCGGACGTTCGCCCGTGGAGATCGCTCGATCAAAAACGAAACAGCGAGGGGATGGACTGAAACCCTCGGCCATTCCCTCCCACCCCCGCGCCACCCTGGACTGCGTAGTGGGTCCTGACCTCGCCGGCGGCCGGCGACGCCGTCAAGCGCCACCGCGCGCGCTGGGATCCTTTTCTTCCCTTCCCCCTCCTTTGTCAATGAGAGAGAGGCGCGGCGGAGCCATCATCTGCTCCACACCCGCAAGGGCAATGCCCAGCCACCAGCGAGTCTCTGTACGGCCGCCGGCGACGGCGTCGAAAGCCACCGCGCCGCGCGAGCCACCTCTTCTTCCCCTTGTTTCTCTGTTTCTCCACCACTCACGTCTCCTCTCTGTTTCACCAAGGACAACGACGGCGTGAAGCAGCGGTGCCCCCTCTGTGCCCCTTGCCGGTGTGCGCGAGCTCCCGTGGGAGAGCGCGCCGCCATCAAGCGGTGCGGTGGTGGTGCCCTTTTGCCCCCTTGGGGAGGCTGTGTTCTTCTTCCCCGCACCTCGGCTTGCCGATGCGTGTGGGGTTCGAGAGGAACGGCGCGGCCTTGCGGCGGTGCACTTTGCCGGCGAGCACGAGGCCCTCTCCAGTGATTTATTTGCCCTGTAACTTCAGGGTTCCTGTGGAGGGGGAAAGTTCTTTGATTTGCACCGAAATCCTCAACCGAAACATGGCTGATACCATTGTTGAGTCCCCTGGATCGGTTAGGGTTAAGGATTCACGGTAGTCTTTACCTTTTCCTTGGATTGATGAGCCCGATGGGTGGCCATGGTGGATGGCGGCGGTAGTGATGGCAGATCGTGGTGGTTGAAGTGGTGGCGGCGCTTCTCATCAGCACTGCACTAACCCTAGATCGGTAGGGGATTAGGTGGGGTGTACGGCTGTGCGACGAATCTCGTAATGCGAGCCGCCGTCTCCCACCTCTTTATATAGTGCAGGTGACAGGGGCCCGTCACCCATAGTGGTCTGAGCGCCGCCGATCAGGGCGCGGATCTAAGGGCCCGGTGGGTCGTTGGGCCCACACGATGGAGAAAACTCCACAGGTGGGAAGAGGTGGGCGAATCTAACGTCCGAGAGGTGGGCGAATCCAGCAAAGATGGACCGTCGGATTTGGTATATTAGCATGTGATGGAGGGTGGATGTTAATACGAAGGATGAAATCGACGGTCGGGATTGATCTCATATCCCTATGGCGGGAAAGAATGGAGCCGAGGTGGTAAATCCAAATTTGAAACTGGTACACTATAGGGGTAGAGATTCGTCATTGAATCCCCGTGGCCTCCGCCAGAAAGAGTTACACCCCTCTCCCGTACGTCCTCGTAAGCATGTGTCAATGAAGCACACGCTTAAAGGACCACCTAGCCGACTATCTCCCGAGGTGTCGTACTTGCCGCCAAGCAACACAAGGAGAGTGGCACTAGATTAGCGGGATACTTTCCCACTCAAAAGCACAGCCAAGACCCTTGGGGAGCCGCCCGCCTCGCGTCATGAATCTGTCCGCTATAAGGAAAATAGTACTACACCACCAACCTCCACTTGTGTATACAATGCTTCTTATCTATAGTACACAAAACTTTATTGTTCTCATCTTATATATACCACTTCATCTTAAACCGAATAGCTCGACCATCTCACTCTTTTCTGGCATGTTGTTAGTGTTAACTTATTTTCCATCAAATATGTGGTAGTCATATAAATAGACCAAAGAGAAAGTTGGAAAAACATGGAAAATATGAGAACCATGGGAATAGGAGATATCGGGAGTAGTGGTGGATGTATCTTTCTTTGTACGATGAGGCTGACACTACTAACGAAAACCCTATGTTGTGGCTAGTCTACTTCTTTTTGCCATTTCAAATATAACGCTAGTTTACCTCTCCGATGAGATTTGTTTTTGTTTGATTTTCTTCTGCGTTTTCCACATGGTTCTATAAGTTTTATATATTTTTTCTTTTTCCTTTTTATTTTTTTTGAATATGGGTGAACTTTTTTGAAATGATGATTTTTTTCCAAAATTGATGAAGTTTTAAAAAAATTCAAAAAGAAAAATTGATTTTTTTCCAAAATGTATGTTTTTTAATTTGATGAACTTTTTATCAAAATCAATTACCATTTTTCAAAATCGATGATCTTTTTTCCAACAATTTATGAACTTTAAAAAAATCTTGATTTTATTTAAAATTTTATAAATCATATTCTTGAACCTTATTGCAAATCTATGAAATTTTTTGAACCCATGATTTTTTTTGAATTTTCAAGTTTTTTTTATCATTTATGATTTTCGCAGTTTTATATTTCAAATCTATGAAATCTATGAAATGCATAAGTGTCGCTCAAAGGTGCATGTCGATCCATTTCTTGTTCAATATTGGTGCCCATATGTTCGTGCACATCAATTGATTTTTCATATAAGCTTTTACAAAAAAATCATTAATGAGACTCTCTGGTCTCTTATAGCAAATAGGTAAATGTTTAAGAGCAGATTGGTTGGAAATTTTGAATTGAAACTATGAAATTACACATGTAAGTAGATGTGAACTCAAGTTTTTTCTTAAACACAAATATACATGTAGATGATTCGGTAAATTTATTTTTTGGTTTTAAATTTAGCTATATCTGCAAACCTGCACAAACTTGTCTATAGGGAACATACAATTTTGTACCTTTGTTATGTTGTATCAAAATTTGCCAAACAGTAAAGAAATTATAAGCTACAATATATGACAGTAATACGTGCGTGTGTGTGGCATGTGCTTGAAGAGGCATCCATGGCCTTGTAACAATGATGCGTATGTTTTGCGAAAAAGAGAAACTCTTAATTCTAAGGCGTTCCAAATAAATTGTGTTTTTTCTCATTAACTGAAGAGATGTTTTGTGAGTTAATAGTGTGGCTTACTCTGTAGGTATCTCCTAAGATGCTACAAAACTTACAAAGCAAGTTCATAACGGACAAATCATAGATTAAATCATTTACCCATGCAGTGTACAGACTTTAGAATCTCTTGTGGGTCAGAAAGCATATTTATGATCAACAGCCATATTGCTTCTTGATTCATTACTCATGATGCTCCTGAATATAACATGGTAGTCATGAACTTGTAGACCCTGTCCTTCAACTCAAAACCTGAAGAGACCAAAACAATGGTTCAGCTTGTACATCTTTACAACACTCATAACTTTCTAATGTTGGTCTACTATACGAAGAATAATTTTATCACAAATCTATTTATCATAGTTGCACCTTTCTAATAAAAAAAATCGAATTTTACTGCCCAAAGTTGTAAACGTTACAGTGTTGTACTTCAAAAAGTACAGATGCAGATAATAGAAACAATACAGTGTAGAAGCGAAAAAAATATAATTCAAAGCATTCATATGCGCTGGTGTTAACAACTATCATAACCATCGAAACCATAAAGCATCAAGGGTTCTAGGTGTGTTCACTTTCATCACAAAAAACGTGTTTTCACTTACCTAATATTTAATTTGGCGATTACAATACAGCTTGGTACATGAGCATGCGGAAGCACATAAGCTGCAGGTGTCCTCGCTCAATGTCAGAAATTATAGGACAAACTTAGCATCGGAGTGCATCTAGTATAAGGCGATAGGTCACCAAGAGCCCGGCAGCGACGTAGTTCGCCATGGTGAAGTCTGTTCGCAGCAATGCCATGCGCGCGCATCTATCTTAGTCTGCAGGCCGGCATAAGCATGGATGGATTGATAATGTTTGAACAACATCGGGAATGCCTACTACAATCAGGCTCATTGCTTCTGGGAATTATAGCTTCTGTATATTGAATCACAGGATGATATCTGGAAGAAAGGACCATCCTCTAGATTGGAAATTGAAGAAGGGCTAAACATATTACAAGAAACGTGGAGATTGTAGCAGATTTATTTTCAATAGCCTGTAGACTGTACGACCCCCGCAGCCAAGTAGGTGTCGTGGAAAGTCATGACATGGTACTGCTGCGGAAGTTATAGATGCGATGATGCCGGCACCAATTCCTAAAAGATTGATTTTCATCAGCATTTATCAGCAAAAAAAGTATATTAAGATGCACTGCAGTATGATAACTGGACCTGGACTCTTAACGCAAATCTCACTGCCCAGCTGGACAGACCTAAACAATTTTGCATCATGAATCGAGTACAGGGCTACAGGCGTACATGAAAGGCCTGTGCCTGCAGAACGATCTGTACAATAGACAATGTTACTCATCAAGTACGTTCACCGGTGAACACATACGTCTCAATGCTGCGGCCGTCCACGTGCATGCCAGGTTTCTCGTCGTCTTTGCTTCTGCCTTACTTGGTCACTATAGGCATCTTCCTCTCCCAGAGAAGATCTTAACAAAACAGGACCAAGATCTTAACAAAACAGGACCTATTATGCATTGTCTGCTGTCTGCTCCAACAACCGTGTCCTTGCGAAGAATTCCACGGCCTTCTCTCCTGCTCGCAAGGTACTACCCCGCTCGGCTCGATGGCTGCATGGCCCCTTAAACACCCGCTCGATTTTGCCCTACCTTTCCCCAATCACCCTATCCTATACCTAAAGGAAAGCGAGCGAGCTCTGTGTGAATTCCATGGCATCCATGCTGGAGCGCGGCCAGCTTAATATTCTTCACACATGCGCATCGATCTTTCAGATAGTAAGAGATAGCGCCAGGAGCTCATCAATTACCAATAGATAGTGTTACTCATCAAGTATGTACACCAAACACGTACGTCCCAGCGTCGCCGCCATCCATGTGCATACCAGGTTTCTCGTCGTCTTGTTGCTTCTGCTTTACTTGGTCAACTACGGGCATCTTCCTCTCCCACAGAAGATCTTAACAAAACAGGACCTGGTATGCGTTGTCGGCTGTCTGCTTTTGCTTTTGAAGCGGCACGGTTCCAATCTTGCATCCGTGGCAGGGGATCCCTGAAGTTATCCTTATGCAGGAGGAAGAAATCATGCAGTGATGGAAGAAATCATGCAGTGATCGGCTGAACGTGAGAGCGACAACGGCTACGTGCGTGAGGGTAGGAGAGCTGATCGTCGTAGCCATGGGATTTTGGCGGCGGCGTGCGTGAGGGCAGAAGCCTGTAGCCCTATTCTTTTTGTCTTCTTTCAACGATGGATGGACAAACCTAAGGAAAAACCAATCGGCGTGCGTGAGGGCAGGAGCCTCTAGCCCTGTTTTTTTGTCTTCTTTCAATGATGGATGGACTCACGTAAAGAAAAACAAATGTATGGCATGTTCCTTTTTTTTTCTTCTCTTGCTTTTAAGTATATTAAAACACTAATCTATAGCATATGTTCCTCCCTTTGTTAGGCTGATGAAGGGAGCCAAACGTTTTTTCCCACTACAATTATAATGGCATTGGTGGGTAATTTTCTAAACATCAATCTTATCTTCTGATGGACAACAAAATTTAGTCTATTAAATTAATGGTTAGATGTTTCTAATTTTTATGGTAATTTCTAGTGATTTATCTTTTTCTGTTTAACCCGTCAAGTACTTTTTATGTAGATCAAAGAGAGGGCTAGAAAAAACATGAACATATGCGAGTCCATGGGAATAGGAGAGATTGGGATTAGTTGTGGCCTACGACCTTATATGCCTACGGCCTTATCTATGCCTACGGCTGCCGTAGGCATAGATGGAACTATGGCGACGGCCTAGGGAAAACCGTCGACATAGAAAAGCCGTCGGCATAGCTCCATCTATGCCTAAGGCAGCCGTAGGCATAGTAAGGCCGTCGGCATACATCGATCTATGCCTACAGCAGCCGTAGGCATAGTTAGGCCGTCGACATAGAGGTGGCTCTGGTGGCCCGGGGACAGACGGCGGACCGACGCCATCAAATCTATGCCGACGGCCCTGACGGCGGCCGTCGGCATAGATATCATCTGTTTTTTTACTAGGAGCTGCCATGTGGTATAGCTATGCCGACGGCAAAGCTGTAGGCATAGTTTTCCATCTATGCCTACGGCTTGCCGTAGGCATAGCCCCGCCACGTGGCGCCTCCTGGTAGCTCCTGGCCGAGAACTATGCCTAAAGCCGTGCCGTAGGCATAGATATCATCTGTTTTTTTATTTTAAATTATTTTTATTTTTGAAAGTTAAAATTTGATTAATTTAAATTTAACTTATCTAAACTTAAACATACACAAATTATACATCGATTTGGGGTAGAATTTTCCGTAGATTATGAATATCCAGTTTGTTTTTGTTTTTGAGTATGTTAGAAATGTGACCTCATGTAATTTTGCATATAGGTCCTTATACTTTGTTAAAATCATAAGTAATTGACACGTGGATCGATTTTGACAAATTTTATATGGTTTTTATCAAAATCTTGAAAGGATTATGTTGCTATACTATGTTTCAAATTTGAACAAACCAAAATCATGTTTGCTTCAGATTTACAGAAAATACCCTTTTATTTTGACTTATTTGTTTATTTTTCATTCCTTGGCCAAAGAGACAAAATTTATATCTACATCCATCAGATTCTTTCTAGGATTATGATGGAAGGTGTAAACACCGAGCACGCGGCTCCAGAGTGTGATCCCCTTCACGGACGGTGCTGCTGCTAGCACTTGGAGGGTGGAAATGACCATGTCGAGTCGAACCGGAGGGAATCTTGTGGTGGGTTGGGCCCAAACCTTGGTCTGAAATGTTTCTATGGGCTGGCCTATCACAACCAGGTGGAAAAGTCCGTCGGGCAAAGGTCGTCCGGTGAAAGTCAAAGGCCTGGATCTTAGGGTCAACGGGTAAGGGTTAGGCCGGTCGGGGGCCTTCAGGGGTAGTAATGCCACTAAAACTTGCATTGTGTCTTAATATATGTATACAGTGTGATGGAGGGTTGAAATAGCCAACAGAGCAACATGCAGCACACTTCCTTCACAAAACCGGACATGTTCTCTCTCGATAGCTAGATACTACGTCAGAGATGTTGCAATTTACAAGCGGTCTCCGGTCAGGCTCCTACAAAATTCGCTCAAACTTTTACCACAACCTACAAGGGCCATATGACCACACCGTGCCAGGTCCCGAGAATTTCTGTCATCGTATGATTTTCCGTGGAGTTTAACGGCTAGGTCCGGCATGCCGCTGAGGTATATTCGCCCTCCGGTGGCAGGGGATGCCCCTCCTTTGGTTGCACTAGGCCTACACATACTGCAAAGATATCATATATGATTTAATAAAACACTTCTAGACATCATTTTAGGTGATCACCATGCAGATCTGCAACTTGCCGGATTGAAATCCTACGGATGCAATAAATGTCTCAAATATTACAGGCAACCCAGAAAAATGTCATGTCCGGTCACGTGTCATGCAATGGACCCATTTGAGAGCACACAAAGTTTCGAGGTCAACGGAGCAACGAGCAACACTTCCTTCACAAACCGGAGAAGTTCTCTCTCGATAGCCACATACTACCTCGGAGATGGTGTAGTTTACAAGCGGCCTTCGGTCAGGCTTCTGCGAAACGAGCTCAAACTTTTACCACACTCTACAAGGGCCATACGATGACACCGTGCCAGGTCGCGAGGATTTTTGGCATCGTATGATTTTTCGTGGATTTTAATGGCTAGATACGGCATGCCGTTGAGGTACGTTCACCCTCCGGTGGCGGGGCTTGTCCCTCCTGTGGTTGCACTAGACCTACACATACCGCAAAGACATCATATATGATTTGACAAACCACTTCTGGGTATCATTTCAGGTTGTCTCCATGCAGATCTATAACTTCCCGCATTAAAACCCTACAGATGCAATAAATGTCTCAAATATTGTAGGGGGCCCCAGAAAAATGCCATGTTTTGGCACGTGTCATGCAATGGTCCCCTTTGAGAGCATGAGAAGTTTCGAGGTCAACGGAGCAACGGGAAACACACTTCCTTCACAAACCGGACAAGTTCACTCTCGATAGCCGCATACTACCACGGAGATGGTGTAGTTTACAAGTGGCCTTCGATCAGGCTTCTGCGAAACGAGCTCAAACTTTTACCACACTCTACAAGGGCCATACGACGGCACCGTGCCAGGTCCTGAGGATTTCCGGCATCGTATGATTTTTCATGGATTTTAATGGCTAGATCCGGCATGCCGTTGAGGTACATTCACCTTTCGGTGGTGGGGCTTGTCCCTCTTGTGGTTGCACTAGACCTACACATACCGCAAAGACATCATATATGATTTGACAAACCACTTCTGGGTATCATTTCAGGTGGTCTCCATGCAGATCTGTAACTTCCCGCATTGAAACCCTACAGATGCAATAAATGTCTCAAATATTGCAGGCGGCCTAGAAAAATACCATGTTCTGGCACGTGTCATGCAATGGTCCCCTTTGAGAGCAAGAGAGGTTTCGAGGTCAATTAAGCAACGAGCAACACACTTCCTTCACAAACCGGACAAGTTCTCTCTCGATAGCCACATACTACCTTGGGGATGGTGTAGTTTACAAGAGCCCTCCGGTCAAGCTTCTGTGAAACGCGCTCGAACTTTTACCACACCCTAAAAGGGCCATATGACGACACCGCGCCAGGTCCCGAGGATTTCCGGCATCGTATGATTTTCTGTGGATTTCAATGGCTAGATCCGGCATGCCGCCGAGGTACATTCGCCCTCCGGTGGTGGGGCATGTCCCTCCTTTGGTTGCAATACACCTACACATGCCGTAAAGACATCATATTTGATTTGACAAACCACTTCTGGACATCATTTTAGGTTACAAGCGGCCTCCGGTTAGGCTTCTCCGAAACGCGCTGAAACTTTACCACGCCCTACCGTGGTCGGCTCGGCCCGGTCGGAAAGCATGGGAAGGAGCGAGCCATTTAGGACGATGCCCTTCTCCAAAGTTGTTAAGTGTTTATCCGGAATAAGAGGAGAAAATACAATTGCAAGAGCTTAATTCTCATTGGTGGAACCAACTATGCCATGGATTGATGACATGGCTCACATCCATCCATCCATCTCTCCACCCCACATACATCCATCTAAAGAAAAGGAGGAGAGAAAGAAAAAAAACAAGACAGAAATCCACCGCACACCTCTCCCTCTCGCTCGTCTCTCCCTCCCCCCCGAAACCTCACCACCGCCACCTACGCCGCTCGATTCCGGCTTGTACCGGTGGCCCTCGCCGGCGCGCAGCACAGATCCGAGCTCCCGTGCCACCGCTCTTCCCTTCCCTCTGGCCAGATCTGCCTCTCGCGTCCCCGAGAGCTCACCCACGACCCCTCCCCATTGCTAGGGTTTCGAGGGTGGCGTCCCCTCCAACTCCGGCGTGTCGCTGGCGACTCTGCTCCGCCCTCTCTGACGCCCACCGCAAGTCCCACGGGCAGCTCCCCCTCGTGGTCGGCTCTCCTGCACCCGGTGGCTGCGGGGCGGACGCATGTGGCGGGTAAACTCCGGCGAGACGGCGGCTCCATCCACGGCGTGACGGAGGCTCCATCCACGGCGTGATGGCGGTGCACTACATCGGCTAAAGCACCCCCATGGTGAGATCCTCTGCACTCCTCTGTTCCCCCCTTTTCCTTGTATAATGATGCTTCACATTGCTTGATATGATTTTGGTCAATCTTCACTTCTGCCTAGCTAGCTGCTGGAGTTCTTCTAGTTGTGAAATTTTGATAAAGAAAGTGTGTTTGGTTTATGTATGCTATAACAAATCACGTATGTGTATGCTAGCTAAAAGAAGCAACCAAGCTAGTAGCTTAATTGATCTACAGAAACTAGCTATATGTGCGTCTCTAACAATGTGTTCATCAGGCCGCTCTCTTGTATCGTTTGAGTGCGCCAATTAGTTCGGCCAGCCTCTATGATTTATTCTGATAGCTTCTGGAGTGCTTCTATCTATATTTGTGAAAAATTCGACCCAACAAAAAAATGTTAATCAGTCCGCTCTCTCAAAGTTGAGTTTGGGCTGCTGCATATGAATGATTTTTTTTCTTAGTTTGGGTGCTAGGTACTTGATGGAGTTGGTGTATCCATAGATAGCATACACTTGCACATTTTTTCGAGTTCTTCTGTTGCGAATGAAAACAACCATCATGGATCTCCTCTGTTTTCAAGCAGCTTGCTTCTCCATGTATGTTTTATGCAGCATATACATCTTGCTCCTCTTTTATTAAGTAGCAATGGAAGTTGATGAAATTTAAGTGTCGTGTTGTTCTAGAGATGCAGAGAGGGGGGGACGCCCATGGATTGGACTGCAAGGATTGGATGCAAACCAATGCACATGAGGAGGAGAGATGCAAGCCACGCCATGACCTAAAGGTCCATGCCGTGAACCCCTTCCCCTTCCCGTGTATAATCATGCTCAACAAATACTTGATATGATTTTGGTTGATCTTCAATTCAGCCTAGCTAGCTGTTGTAGTACTTGCTTGTCTCTTTCCAAATGTTGCCCCAGTCCGTTGAGTTTCTTATTGCTCCAGGTAGTACTGCTATTTTTCTGCTCTGCGATTTGGTGTGCATGGTTCCAGGCTCCCAGTCTACCGCTTTTGTTGCTGTGATGTCGAGCTCTGTTTTCTTTATTATGACAAGTGCAAAATTAGTAGTGGGAAGTAAACTTTTGTTAACTACTTAACTTGTGCGTATGACACTAGAGATTGCATATATGCATCCGTGTCAGATTTCCCACATCTACATGAGAAGAAACCACGCTTCTATATAGGAGAAGTTGCGCAAGATTTGAAGCGTGGTTTAAATTAGTAGGTTTGGTCTCCTGATAGATATTGGTACTTTTACGATAACCATGTTGTCTCAAGGATTGTGCTTGACTATTAATTTTCGATGTCATTCCTGGCAGATTTCTTAACTCAGCGTCAGTGCATCAAAGATGGTTAGGAGGTTGAAGATATGTCGTGTGAAAGGCACGGGGAGGCAAGGACGGGACACGCAGGATGCTGGAGTGGAGGACGAACACCGCAACAAGGTATGTGCAGAGAACAACCACGGTCGCCAAGTCACGACCCCTCTCTTGCATGTCCACTTCTCCTTGGCTGCCTGGTCATCATCATATCACAAATCAAAGTTTTCTTGTTGCGAATTAGAGCAGATAAATTTGATGGCTGTAACTTGCCATAATTGCAAGGTCTAATTCTATTATGTGTTGAGTTTATTGGCAAGATTTGGTCCGTTTTGATACAATTTCATTCTGGTTGCCATCTACGAGTTACTGTTGCATCACAGTAATTTATTTGGAAGCAATGATACTTGAGATTGAGACTTTCTGGGTAGGTTGTCACAAGTATTTAACTTATGATTTCAATTTGAGATACAACCGGCAATCTGGAATCGGTACTATTGCTCAGACAATCTAGAGGGGTTATAAAATTTCTTTGCAAAGCTTGTACAGAAGCTTAAGAATATGCCTGCTACTTCTTTTTAGGAAAATAAAATGCCTGCTACTTTGGGATATTGTGATGTTACTAAATGACCGCTTCATAAATCATAATATGAGATGGTGTTTGGTCAACCAAACATGAAGAATATTGGAACAAAAAGACGAAGAATATTGGTCAACCAAAGGCAAATTCACTTCAGCCCAAATTCACTTGATGTTGCAATTTTTTTATTTGTTATTTAAGATTATTTTTAGATGGAGAGCTGGGCCAGTTTGGATGCCAATGTTGGTTTTTAGATCAGTCAATGGTTCATTGCAGCATATGTTCTCCATATAATTTGATATGCAAGGTTTTGTTGCTAAATACTACACCCTTACAATGCGAAGGGAAGCAAGAGCAGCTAGCAGTAGCAGTTATAACTGAAGTGATAATGGGCACTTTTCTTTTCTGAACAACACTTGATTTTCTCATAGTAATAGTCCTTTACTGAATTTAGTTGATACATAAATGGCTATTTACTGAACAACACTTATATGTGTGTAGGTACGATGGTGATGAAGTTTTAAAATGGTCCATTGCCCAACAAGGGCATTCTAATTTCTGACTGGATCATACTGTAACAATATGACACCGAAATTTCAAATGGTTCATATACTATAGTTCATTTACAGGAGATTGTAAACGTTTAGGCACCATGTGTTGAGAAATTGCGCATTGAGATAAAAGATTATATAATTTATGCAAAGGCGTGTGATATATATTTGTTTCAACAAGTATGTTGATTCATGGAGAATGATATTATAAATTATTAGTATGATTGATGAACTAGGTGTTGTCACTGCTTAAAATTTCATTCTTTTGAGAAATCTATCCACATCTGGTCTTGTTTCAAATCATGTGTTTTTGTCCAAACGTGCGTTGCACGTGCAAGCTTATTAGTGTCTGTATAAGCATTTGTAAATAGCTAGCCTTTTTGGCTAATTTTTTTTTGGTTCTGGTCAGCAAGTATGCCGACGGCAATGCCGTAGGCATAGATGGCTATTGTGATACCAGGAGCTGCCACGTGGCGTGTATGCCTACGGCAAAGCCGTCAGCATAGTTTTGCATCTATGCCTACGGCTTTGCGGTAGGCATAGTCCACGACCAGGAGCAATCAGGAGCTGCCACGTGGAAGGCTATGCCGACGGCAAAGCCATAGGCATAGATTAGCCACGTGGCAACTCCTGGTTGGTCGGATTTCGCAACGGCGCCGTTAGCCGCCGTCTCGTCCAATTTTTTGCCGACGGTGAAACTATGCCGACGGCTGTATGGAAGCCGTAGGCATAGGCTGCTATGCCGACGGCTTTAGTACGCCGACGGTCTGACAAGACTACGCTGACGTGATCTACACCGACGGGTCTATGCCGACGGCAGCCGTAGGCATAGAACTATGCCGATGGCCCTGGGCCGTAGGCATAGGCCGCGAATCCGGTAGTGGCGCTGATCGTCGTAGCCATGGGATTTTGGCGGCGGCGTGCGTGAGGGCAGGAGCCTGTAGCCCTATTCTTTTTGTCTTCTTTCAACGATGGATGGACAAACGTAAGGAAAAACCAATCGGCGTGCGTGAGGGCAGGAGCCTCTAGCCCTGTTTTTTTTGTCTTCTTTCAATGATGGATGGACTCACGTAAAGAAAAACTAATGTATGGCATGTTCTTTTTTTTCTTCTTCTCTTGCTTTTAAGTATATTAAAACACTAATCTATAGCATAGGTTCCTCCCTTTATTAGGCTGATGAAGGGAGCCAAACGTTTTTTCCCACTACAATTATAATGGCATTGGTGGGTAATTTTCTAAACATCAATCTTATCTTCTGATGGACAACAAAATTTAGTCTATTAAATTAACGGTTAGATGTTTCTAATTTTTATGGTAATTTCTAGTGATTTATCTTTTTTCTGTTTAACCCGTCAAGTACTTTTTATGTAGATCAAAGAGAGGGCTAGAAAAAAGATGAACATATGTGAGTCCATGGGAATAGGAGAGATTGGGATTAGTTGTGGAACGATCTTTTCACCGCAGACGCATCTGTCATTAGTACATAAAATGCGACCTGAGATGGCTGGGAAACCCCATTGTATATGAGTACCTTGCCGTCTATGTGTGAGAGTTTGTGCTCCCAGAGACGTTCGATGTGATATGACGAACCTCAATGAAAATTGACGAGAATAATCATATTGCAAGGCTGTCCAGAGTCTCTTGAAAGTCCTCGTAAGTCGTAACCATGCATCAATGAAGTGCATGCTCGAAGGAGCCAACTAGCCGACTATCTCCCGAGGCGTAGTACTTGCCGTCACAGTTCAGGAGACACGGGAGGGAGTGGTGCTAGATTAGCAGGAAATTTTCTCACCCAATTAATAACATCGCCAGGACCCTTAGGGAGCTGCCCACCTCGCGTCGCGGATCTAGCCGCTATAAGGCAAATAGTACAACAACACCAACCTCCACTTGTATATACAATGTTTCCATATCTATAGTACACCAAACTTTACTTGCATGAATATTATTCTCATCTTATATATAGCACTTCATCTTAAACCAAGTAGCTCCGCCGCCTCACTCTATTTTGGCATGTTGGTACTTGGTAGTGTTAACTTATTTTTCATCAAATAGGTGGTAGTCATATAAATAGATCAAAGAGAGGGTTAGAAAAAACATGGAAGATATGAGAACAACCCACAGGAATAGGAGTTGTTGTTATTGTAGCTGACATGGAACGAACTGCAGTGATTGACAAATGTCGGTTCCAGCTCAGCAGCATGTTGTTGGGGTCATTCCATGCCAACATTTTGTGTGTTCAGCAACACAAAACATTTTGAGCAGGAAGCAAGTACAGGGGCGGATACATGATTTGGGAATTTGGGGGACCCGGGGGGGGGGGGGGGGGCAGGGCTGTCTCCCACGGCTGCTGGTACCAATTCTATGAGGCATCCGACTGGTATTGTTGATTTGGTGGTTCTGTTGATTTCAGGTCTACGGCCGATTTGGTGTTCTACACATGCTACCCCCCCCCCCCCCCCCCCCCCCCCCCCCGCGCGCGCGCGTTTGAATTCATCTATAAGTTTTTAGAAAATTCCGACTTTTATTGTTCCCATTTTCTAAAGAAACTACAGAGGAAGCCATTCTCAATTTCGTTTGTCAGATTGTAGCCTATGCTAATTTGGGAGTGAAGTGCATTGTAGGTCCCTGAACAATTTAAGTGGTGTCATGTAAGTCCTCAAACTATTAAAATCGGCATCTAGATCCTCGAAGTGCAATAAGTGTCTTTCAGGTTCAAAATCAGTCGCCAACGTTTCCATATTCGCAAAAAATACTTGTGGTTCACCAACATATTTTCAAATTTATTGTTCGTCTATTTTAAATGCTAACGATAAATTTTAAAATATGTTTGCTAAGCACAAAAATGTTCGCGAATGTGGCAAACATGTTCAAGAACGATGAATTTGAAAAAAAGTTTGCACAAATTTATTAAATGTTCATTTTTTAAAATGTGACTTTGAAATTTTCATTAATTTGTGGTTTGCAAACACATTTTCAAATTTATCGTTCATGAACATTTTTTCCTTATTCGTGAACATGGTTTGAAACCATGAATTTGAATTTATTTGGAGTGAACTGCATTTATCATTCCCTGGAATTTATTTGCATATTTCCGTCATTGGCCGTTACCTTGCGGGCCCCCCTGTCTGACGTGTCACGGGTCAACGGCGCCAGCTTGGCAGTTAGGCGGAGTTGGAAAGATTTTGGACTTGAATGACATACTTAATGCACTTTAAGGATCTGGATACCTATTTTCATCGTTTGAGACCTACATGACACCTCTGAAATAGTTTAGGAACCTACAATGCACTACACACCTAATTTGGTGTCAGGTTGTATCCTATGCTAATCTGGGTGCCCTAATTTAGGGCTGCTATTGGAGACGGTGAATTTTCATGTGCCCAAAAAGACAGTTTTTGTGCCCAATTTTTTTTTACTCCAGCTCCTTTTTGTGTCCTAAAATAGGGCAGCTGTTGGAGATGCTCTTTACACCACCAACCTCTAATTATGCACAGTCCTTTTTCTTACACACACACACACACACACACACACACACACACACACACACACACACACCATCCTTTACTCAAGTGAATAAGGTTCTCTTACGGTGGAATAGCTCCACTGTTCCACTCCACTTCAGCATCTCCAATAGCTGCCCTATTTTAGGACACAAAAAGGAGCTGGAACACAGAGAGAGAGAGAGAGAGAGGGAGAGGGAGAGAGAGAACGAGAAAGATGCAAGAATTCATGGAAATAGGAGACATCAGAAGCATTTGCAGAACTGCTGCTCCAGGTCATCTAGGACGAAAGAGATCGAGTTGATCTTGATAAGCGCGAGATGTTGAAGCTTCCTTTTTGTTTAGCGGTCATTTTTTTGTGGTCACCTGGCCAGTTCTTTGGGCACCTACGCTTTGGTTTTTTCCCTCGTGTTCTTTCTCCCGAGAGAGGCTAAACTAGTGTTGCCACTAGCGATCTGATAGGAACCTTACTGCCACCAACTCTAGTCGCACGGTGTAGTGGACGATGCGCAGCCTAGCCAATGGCACCATGGCCTAAAGTTCACCAACATCAAGGCGTTTGAAGGGGGCTTTGTCTACTAAAACATACCTTGTGGTATCGTCTAGAACCCACGTTTGAACAAGGCTTCAATAGCTAGGGTCTCGAATGGGTGTCCCCTCATAGAGCATGTGTTTTAATAGTAGTGATTTTCCCGATATATGGCATAGCGCAAGTTTTTTTGTCTCAAAATGGTATTTATCCAGGGTTTTCTACTTGAATATTTGTCCAGGTTTTATGTAACCATCAATTTACTATGCCTTAATATTCTGAAAAGCTGATGATGTGCCGTCTCAGTATCTTGGAGGTGCTGACATGGGTAGGGTGTGCGTGTGTGCATTCATAGAGGTGACTGTATGTGCGTATGTATGAGTGTCTGTGTCTGTAATGTATTAATTTTTTTTTGAAAAGCTACCTAACAAAATCATTTAATGGTGGTTTGGATTAGGAGAATTGAAGATGACTTTTCATAAAACAGATTTTAGGAGAAATTTTAGGGAAACAAGTTTTAGTTTGTTATACTCTGTCAACCACAACTTCCTCCTCATTTCTTCTTTTTGTTTCTTGAAGTAGAGGCAAGCCCTGACTCTTAACGGAACAGAGGTCTACAAAAGCTCAGGCTGCATGCAGCTACTGCCAGCAGTTTCAGAATGAAAACGACTCAATTTATTCTGACAAAAGTTCAGTTTGGCCTGCTTTTTTTTAAACGAAGACGCTAGAAGCGTCCGGCTTTAAATTAATAAAGCCACTTGGCAGCATTCATACAAGGTTCTAAGAGAAACGAAACGAAACGAGGATAAACAGTTCCGCACGAACACCATCGCACACACATAGTTCAGAAGCACGCAGGCTTAAACATAACAAACATGGTACGAAACCAGCCACTCGAGGCCTCGCCAACAAAAGGCTTTCCCAAAAGCATCTCATCCGTGCGTCGATTCTTGTCTGGCCATTGTCTGGGTCGTCTTGATACGCGGCATGGCCTCCATCATGCACTCAGCATCGCGCTCCTTCCCCAACGGTATCCATGTTTGTAAAAATAGGTGGCATTTGAAGATCACATCACCGGGATGGTTAGGGAATTTCTTTTCAATCGTAATTTTATTACGGGTCGTCCACATAGCCCACGGTAGCGCCCCTACGCATCGCCAAGCTATTCTAGCGCTGGACCCTTTTTGCGTTTTGATCAAAGTGAGCAGGTCAGCTCCCGATGAGGGGTTCCAGTCCGTGTGGAATGCATCCCTAACCACACTCCATGCGAACTTGGCTAGGTGACACCTAAAAATCACATGGTTTGCATCTTCTTCAAGACCCCACACCATGCAAGACCCATCAACCGGTCTGTTGCATTTAGCTACATTGTCAGAGGTTGGCAGCCTATTTCTAAACATTTGCCACATGAAGATTTTTATCTTCAGTGGCAATCCTGCCTTCCAAAGGCCCCTTGCTATGTCCAGCGCATTCCCCTCGGTAAGTTTGCTATAAAGAGATTCTACCGAGAACTTTTTGGAGGCGGTCAGACTCCATTCCACCGAGTCAGCTCCCAAGCCAAGTCGATAGTCACCAATTTTTTGAACCAAATCGTCCCATGACTATCGTTCGATATTGGTGAGGGCCCGCAAGAAATGAATCGCAGGTGGTGAGGAATTCAGAGCCTCCCCTACCATAATGTTGACATTTTGTGGCAACCTGATAAAGATTGGTATGGCTCTGCCAAAGGGGGGCGGTCGCAGCGAACAATCTAGCCAGAACCGAGTGGATGGGCCGTTGTTGATCCGGAACTTAGCCCCGACAGCAAAAGCGGGTCAGACCGCTTGGATCACATTCCAAAATGTGGATCGGGAGTCCATGAAGGGGTTCCCGTTAGGGAAGTATTTCGCTTCTAGAAGCTGCGCCCAGAGTTCCGACTCATTTTGGGCTAGACGCCACCACCATTTGGTGAGTAACGCCACATTCATAAGTTTCGAGTTTGTGATACCCAATCCACCGAATTTCTTTGGCCTACACACAGCAGCCCATTTGACAAGGTGGTATTTGTGCTTGATGTCGGTTCCTTCCCAAAAGAACCGAGATCGAGGTGTGTTGAGCCTAGCGTGGACACCGTCTGCTAATAAGAATATCCCCATAGTAAATAGAGGAAGGGAGGAGAGGCTCGAGTTTGTTAGAATTAGCCGAGCAGCAGAGGACAAAATCTCCCACACCACAGACTAACTCTATTTGCCACTTTCCCATATAGTGGCTCCCACTCGAGGATGGTTAACTTCCGGTGCGAAATCGGAAGTCCTAGATACTTAATTGGAAAGCTCCCTAGCTTACAATTAAGCATGTTGGCTACTCGCGCGCTTTCTTGGTCGTCCATCCCCATGGTGATGACCTCGCTTTTCAGAAAGTTAATTTTAAGTCCTGAAAGAATCTCGAAGGCAAGTAGCAAAAGCTTAACAGAAGCAATGATGTGGTTGTCTGATTCGAACAACATCAAAGTGTCATCGGCATATTGGAGGTGGGTCACCCCGCCAGGGATGAGGTGAGGAACTAGCCCCCTTATGTGATGAGCCGAACTGGCCTTAGCTATCATAGCCGACAAGGCATCCGCCACAAAGTTAAAAACAAGTGGGGAAATGGGGTCTCCCTGGCGTAACCCTTTCTTATTGTGAAAAATTTCCCCATTTCGCCATTGACTATAACCGCGGTGTGCCCTCTAGATATCAAGTGCATGATACGGTGCAGAAATCCACCCTCAAAACCCTTTTTGAGGAGGACATCTCACACAAACTCCCAGTTTACACGGTCGTAGGCTTTTTCAAAGTCTAGCTTAAGGATTACACCCTGCCCTCTAGTGCGTTTAAGCTCGTGAATAATTTCCATGAGCGCTATCGGGCCTTCGAGAATATTTCTCCCCTTGAGATAAGCAGTTTGGCTCTTAAGAATAACACGTTGTGCTACCGAAGCCAACCTAGTAGCGTAGGCTTTCACGCACAACTTGAAGGGCATATTAATGAGCATTATAGGGCAGAACAGCTTAATGGCATCCGCCCCTTCAACCTTAGGGATCAGGCAAATCGCACAGTAACTGAGGCGAGCTAAGTCTACCGTGCCTAGGGCGAAGCCGTTCATGATCGCATGAAATAAGTCCCTAAGGACAGGCCAGAACTTCTTGAAGAACTCAACCGGCCATCCTTCCGGACCTGGTGCCATATCATTCTTCATATCAACAAGAGCCTTGTCAATTGCTTGCGGCAGGAAAGATAATGCGAGGGCATCATTTTCCTGCTGAGATACTTTTTTCGTAGGATCCCACAAATCCTCTCGGAGGCTGAGTCGCTTCTCTTCGGCTGTTCCCAACAGCGCAACGAAGAAATGGTAAATATGACTCACAATCTTACTTTGGGTCACTAGTATCCCATTGTCTGACTGCAGTCTCAGAATGGAGCTCTTGCGCTTTCGGTCGTTGGCGTAAGCATAGAAATAGCCGGTATTAGCATCGCCTTTCGTGACCCACTTGACACCGCCCTTACGACGCCAATATTCCTCCTCAGCTCTGAGGATTGCCAAGGCTTGATTTTCTAGAGAATATCTATGCTCCCATTCCTCTCCGGAAAAAGGTCTGGCATCGGCCTGCGCATCAAGGAGCGCGATTTCTTTAACTAGCCGTTCCCTTTCCCTTTTAGAATCACTACCGTGGTTAGCCCCCCATCCTCGGAGGAAGTCCCGCAAGGTCGCAGCTGCGGAGGACCAGAAATCTACGGGTCTTCGTTGATGCCCAAGCTGATTCCCTATCAGGGCCCAGCGGCCAGAGACCACCTGGGTAAAGCCCTCGGCCTCGAACCAAGCAGTCTCGAAGAAGAATATGTCGCTGCAGCGCACACTGTCCTCCCTAGAAGAAAGAATTAGAGGGACGTGATCTAAACCAATGCACGTCTCAACAACTAGGGTGCATAAGGGAAATAGCACCTCCCAGTCGCTAGTACAAAAAACGCAGTCGAGGACACAGCGAACAGGCGCACGCTGTTTGTTAGTCCACGTGAATCGCACACCTGTTCTCGCAATTTCACGTAGTGCGGCAGCCACGATTGCATTGTTGAAAAGGGACACCCTAGCCCAGTCAATGTTGCCGTTGTTTTTTTCTGCCCCTAAGCAGATCAAATTAAAGTCCCCACCCACTACTAGCGGCAGATTAGCCGCTCTTTTGGCCCCAACCAGGGTCATCTCCCCCAAGAAATCCACCGACCTCACTTGGTCAGCAGGCCCGTAAATGATCACAATCACCCAAGCAACACCAAAAACGCGGTGCCGAATAGTTGCAGCGATACAGAAAACACCGGCCTCCCATAGGATTACATCACAAATATCATGATTACAGCCCATCAAGAGACCACCCGAGTGACCAGAGGAGGGGGCCCAGAACCAATCGAAACGTTGCAGGGGGCCGTATGCTTGGAGATCTTTATACATGAAGTAGGCTTTGATCGTTTCCTGCAATGCTACGAAATCGATATGCTCTTTGGCCATATACTCTCTAAGTTGCGTCCGCCGCCCCCATGGCTGCATCCGCGGATATTCCAAAAAAATATAGCGCATTAAATAATACGATTGCGGAGGCGAACTCCACGGGAGCTCATCGCTTTGGCCACTCACTTCCGTGCCGGCACCTGGCTGGAAGAAGGGACGTCCAAGGCTACCCCAGCCTCGTCCCCCTCGTTGGGCAGTTGGTTCCCAGAGCCTCTACTGGTGCTGCGACCTGCTCGGCCTCTGCCTGCTCAGCCGCCCATTGAGCGGCAGCTACAGCAAGAGCAGCCTGAGCCTCTTCCCTCGTGCGAACTAACAAAATAATATCCTCAGACGAGAATTCAACGGCAACGCCACTATCGTGAAGAATCTCAGCAAGATGATCATCAGAAAACACATTTAGAACCTTAAACGAGGGGGTTGGGTTACCTGACACATCCATGTTCTTGTCGGCCGCGCGCAGCTTGGCACTGTCCAGAGATGTCATGTCCCCCAGCTTTGCTTTGGCGCACGCACTAGGAGCACGTTGCGTCACTGGGGTCGCCCTTGAGCGCTTGGCCTTGGAGGAACGCCCAGGCACCACGAGAGCCATCTCAAGCTTGCCCCGCAGCGCCTCCATAGGGCCCGAAGCCGCCGGTGCCACCGTCTTGGAGCCAGGCTTCCGCCCTGCCGTCTTCCTGGGCTGCCTGCCGGAGCCACTCGACACGCTCCGTCCCGAGGCTAGAGTGAGGTCAGAGTCTGTGTTGAGCACACATCCCTTGTCCGCCCACCCTCCAAGCACCGGGGAGGAAGGCTGGGTGCCCACCGCCGCCATCACCTTAGCATTCACAGGCAGATTCTGGGCAAAGAGGTTGGATCCATACTCGTCAAAATACATGTCTAGAGAGCGGGCATGGCGGGGGGATGCTAACAGCACTATCTTGGGTAGTGTAGGATCGAAAGTATGTCTAGAGGGGGGGGGGGTGATTAGACTACTTGACCAAATAAAAATCTACCTTTTCCCAATTTTAAGTCTTGGCAGATTTTAGCAACTTAGCACAAATCAAGTAATCAACCTACACATGCAATTCTAAGAGTATAGCAGCGAATGTAAAACAATTGCATATGAAGGTAAAGGGAGGAGTTTGAAGGGAGCAAACACAATGTAGACACGGAGATTTTTTATCCGTGGTTCCAATAGGTGGTGCTATCGTACATCCACGTTGATGCAGACTTCAACCCACGAAGGGTAATGGTTGTGCGAGTCCACGGAGGGCTCCACCCACGAAGGGTCCACGAAGAAGCAACCTTGTCTATCCCACCATGTCCATCGCCCACGAAGGACTTGCCTCAATAGGGTAGATCTTCACGAAGTAGGCGATCTCCGTGCCCGTACAAACTCCTTGGTTCAAGTCCACAATCTTGACGGAGGCTCCCAAGTGACACCTAGCCAATGTAGGAGACACCACTCTCCAAAAGGTAATAGATGGTGTGTTGATGATGAACTCCTTGCTCTTGTGCTTCAAATGATAGTCTCCCCAACACTCGGCTCTCTCTCATAGGATTGGATTTGGTACAAAGATGATTTGAGTGGAAAGCAACTTGGGGAAGGCTAGAGATCAAGATTTATGTGGTTGGAATGGAATATCTTGGTCTCAACACAAGTGTAGGTGGTTCTCTCTCAGAAAATATATGTTGGAAGTTTAGGCATGTTCTGATGGCTCTCTCCATGAATGAAGAGTGGGTGGAGGGGTATATATAGCCTCCACACAAAATCTAACCGTTACACACAAATCACCAAACTCGGTGGGACCGAATTAGAAAACGTGGTCGAACCGATTTGGTTCATAATGTGACCGTTAGGTATTTCGGTGGGACCGATATGTTAACTCGGTGTTACCAATTTTATTAGGGTTAGGGCATAACGTTATCTCGGTGAGACCGATTACACAAACTCGGTGGGACCGATTTTGGTAATAGCCAAATAGAGAGTTGGTCAAGCAAACTCGGTGGGACCAATTCGCTCGTCTTGGTAGGACCGAAGTGTTATGAAAAGGAAACAGAGAGTTTGCATTGCAGACTCGGTGGGACCAATCGCTCATCTCGGTTAGACCGAAACGTTATGAAGGGAAACAGAGAGTTTGCAATCCCATCTCGCTGAGACCGAGATCCCTATCAGTGAGACCAAAGTGACTTGGGTTTGTGGCAGTGGCTATGTCAAGAGAACTCGGTGGCGCCGAATACAAAGTTTCGGTGGGGGGCCGAGTTTGACTATTGGTTTGGGACATATGTGGATATGAGAAAGTAGTTGAGGGTTTTTGGAGCATATCACTAAGTATTTTGAGCAAGAACATCATTAAGCAACACCTCACCCCCTTTTGATAGTATTGGCTTTTCCTATGGACTCAATGTGATCTTGGATCACTAAAAATAAAATGTAGAGTCTTGTGCTTTGAGCTTGAGCCAATCTTCTGTCCTTAGCATTTTGAGGGGTCCACTTTCTAATCCATGCCATGCCAATCATTGAGCTTTTATGAAATATTTATCTTGAAATAGTGTTAGCTCAATGAGCTATATGTTGTTAATCATTACCAAAACCACCCAGGGATAGTTGCACTTGCAATCTCCCCCATTTTGGTAATTGATGACAACATATAGATCAAATCTTCGACAGATGATAATAAGATTGAAATACATTGTCTCTTTGAGAAGTATGTGATAAGCAAGAGCTCCCCATAAGTTTGTGCATTATTTGCTTTGGACTGCAAATGCACAATGTGTTAGGATCATGGGTCACTCTTCCATGTCACATACATCTTGGTGGAGCGCTCAAAATGATAGAAATTAAGAGCATGCACTCATCACCAAGCAAGTGAATGATCATATATAAGATATGAAAGATAGTATCATCCAAACAAGCATTTAAGGTAGCAAATGATCAATCACATGATCATCCAAGTATCTCACAAAATACATAATATAGCAAGCAAACACACAATAAAGTTCAAACAAGTAAAATGCAAAGAGAGACAAAAACAACACTCTATCTCTCGAAGGCTACGATCTATACATATTTCTCCCCCTTTGGCAACAAGTTACCAAAAAGTTCAAATATGTATAGTGCTATGCGTATCTCAAGCTTGGCCTTCATGAGGTGGTGTAGAGATGACTCCAAGGATGAAAGCTTCTGTCGATGTAGCTGGAGCTGGTGGAGTGGCTGCTGGAGCTGGTGGCACTGAGGCTATGGATGCTGGTGCAGATGTAGTATCTCTAGTGTCTCGGATAGGCACTGCAGCAAACCTCTGGCTTCTAGGCACTCTAGCAAAGGTATTTGTAGTAGACTTGCCCTTCTTCTCCTTCACTTCCTCCTGAAGTTGCTCAACCACTGACTGAACCTCAGTTACCTTGACATCAAGATCATAGAATTTCTGATCAATGATCCTCTCCAAGCTCTCCTGGTTTTGAGTCAGGGTGGCTAAGCCCTTATCAATCCTCAAAAGTGGATTGGATCAGATATCCAAGCTGATCTTGCTTGCTCTTCAAGAACACTTGAGATGCCTCTTCAACATTTGGCATCCTTGTAGCTTTCTCTGCCCTTGCCTTCTCTCTCTTCTCATGTGCTTGCACAGATGTGGGGTCTTCCTCATTCATCACAACAGTATTGTCTTCAAAATCAGGATGCAGAGGAAGGTGCTCCTTGTCCAACAAGTATGTACCTGTGCCCATCTTGGAGTTGATGAGCTCCTGAATATGTGGAGCATACCCACAACTTCTCTTCTGGTCAGCAGGTGTCCTTTTGATTGTCTCTACAATCAAACTCATGACCTTGAACTTCTGAGGCACATCAAACAAATGTGGCAAATTGATAGCATGTCCTCTGATCATCTTATGATCTCCTGACATGGGTAGCAATGTGTGCCTAAGGATCCAGTTGATGGTAGGCAGACCAGACAACAAGTAATGTACCGATCCAAACTTATGAGTCTCCAAAGCCTTATCTGGGATCTCCTTGTACATGTTTGCCATTGAGTTGTGATCCTTCTTCTTCTCAGCATATACATACAAGTCATCCTCATGTTCTTCAGGGGCATTTATCAGATTAGCCCATTCCTCAACTGTGGACTGGTACGTTCTACCCTCAGACATCCATACTATCCTCCCATCTGGATAGAAATGGGCAGTGGAGTAAAACTGCATGATCAGCTCATCATTCCATTTGGTGAGCTTCTGTCCAACAAACGTATCTACTCCACAAGCCTTGAAGCTGTCATAGAGTCCTGGATAGTGATCTTCATTTTCCTTGATGTACTCCCAGTCCACCCATCTCATGTCACACACTATGGGCTTCTTGTCAAGCAGGATAGTCTCATAGAAATCTTGTTGTTCCTTTGTGTGGAACCTATAGTCAATTGCTGTTCTCCTCCTCATAGCATAAGGATCTGATTGTCTCCACAATCTCAGTCATGCATCCTTCCTGATCCTCATATCTTCTGCAACAAGATGTGCATCATTATGATCAGAGATCTTTGGATTTAGCTTCCTTAGCACTTGGGCTTCAGCTTCCTCTTCTTCAGGCTCAGGCACTGGGGCCTTGTTCTTCTCCTCAGTTGGAATACTTCTGGTGTTACTGTTGTGTTTTGGGAGCTTCTGAATTTGAGATTTGGGAGCTGTTTTGGGCTTTGATGGAGCAACCCCTGCCTTTATAGCATCACCCCTAAGCTTCTGAGCTTTGGGTGCTGGTGCAACATCCTCTTCCTCTTCCTCTTCTCCTTCACAATCTCTCTTCATTGAGGGCTTGCCAAGAACTCTGGCAGTGGTGGTTCTTGCCCTCTTCCTTTTCTTGTCCTCACCAGTTACTTCTTCTTCAGATTCAATGGTTACCTTCATAGTTCCACCTGTGGCAACTTTCCTTGGCTTTGACATTGGCATCCTCCTTGCAGGTGCCTGCTTGTTCAGTTCGGGCTTACTTGCAGCAGCTGTGCCATACTCCTTCTTTAGCACCTTCTTCTTGGAGCTTACTTCCTCCTCAGTGGACACATAGTCCTCATCCTCTGATTCTGAGGTTCTCTTCTTCCCAGACCTGGTGGCTGCCTTTGGCAAGTTGCTTGGAGTGCTCCTGCTGCCATCATCAGAAGTGCTAGAGGGATCTGAGCCCTCACTCATCTACACATGTTCCTCTGACCTGTTCTGGCTGTCACTTTGATCAGACATCTTGCAGGCAAACTGTCAGCAGACCCTGTGAATAGGTTGTAGATGAGGTAGAGTAGATAAGCATCACAAAGTACAGAGATTTTGCAAAAAAATATTGAGTCAAAAATCTTAGTTTTAGTTCTCTACAGAAGTGATCTCGGAGCTACCGAATTGACAAACTCGGTGATACCAAAGCAACATATGGAACCTAAACTACTGAACTCGGTTGGGCCGAGTCACAGTTTGGTGGCACCGAGGTTGCTAGGGTTTCACAGAATCTTGAACTCGGTCACACCGATTTGCATGTTTCGGTCAGACCAAAAAGCGCATGTGCAATGGCCTAAGCCGAATCGGTGACACCGATTTCTACATTTCGGTCGGCACGAGATGAGTTTTGCGGAGAGCAAACCCTAAATTTTTTGAATCAATCTAGACCTAAGGAAGTTTTCGCTGGATAGATTAATATCATTCGTGGAAAGAAGCATGGCATTGTCCTTGTGCTAGGAATCGGAGTGAAAAAGATAGCACAAGGGGTCGAACACTTACCCTAGAACGGCGAGTGTTCGCTATGGCGGCGACGGCGGAGCAGATTCCGTCGACGGCGGTAGAATCCAACAACGGGAGGTCATTGGCGGCGAGGAGACGATCCGGAGACCCGAGGAGGCAGAGCAGGAAATGCGCGGGCTGTGAGAATTCAAAGAAATTTTCAAAGTCTCGCACGTGGGTATTTATATCCCGACCCCGTCGGTGTGACCGAGTGTAACAACTCGGTGGCACTGAGATTGCAGAATCGCAAGCGGTTGCTACAACTCGCTGTGACCGAAGTGTTCAAGTCGGTTGCACCAAGATGAAAACCTAGATCAACTTAGTGAACTCGGTTTGACCGAAATGGATTTCTCGGTCAGACTGAAATGCACAAAGAGGTTTTGGAAGTTTAAGTCTATGACGAATCGGGGACTTCGAGTGCTCCTCACACAGAGTGGTTCGAATCTGACTTGGTCAAACTTTGTGATGTAGCATGAATAGAGTTTGAGACGAGAAAATCATAGATAGCTAGAGGGAGTTCTTAGGCATTCTTATCCATCCATTTGGCAAAACAAACCAAACAAACAAAACAACAAATAGATGTCCTTGAATGAGCAAAATATGCATCCAACATGCTCACATAACAAAATTACAAATGAAATATGTGACAAAGCATGCACAATCACTCTAGCATCTATCAAGCAATTTGGCGATGACTAGGTCATCTATATATGAGTATATTGACTTAGGAGTCAAATGAGAACATTTCATCATAGGTCATTCTCATCGTTTAAGCACAAGTGGGGTTGCCACTTTTACATAAAGCATTGTTGTGTTCACATCATTAGAGTTGCTTTAGCTCAATTGATTAGAGTAAAGCTCCCCCTAGATGTGATATTCCCCCTAAGAGGGATGAACTAACCTTGGGTTTTGTCGATGATGACTTCATGTAGGTGTTGAAGATGTGGATTCTCAATGTTGATGTAGATCATTCGGAGCAATCCTTCGGAGTGAGTTGCACTTTGAATACCTACACGGGTTAGTCCCACAAGGAACAAACAAGGATATCCATAGACATAGAGTGATGTTCACATGAGATGATGTCCATGAATGCATTTGGTTACCTTGTCCCTTGTCTTTCCAACAAGAGGGTTTGTGACTCCTTTGAACTAGTGCAAGATATGGAAGTTATTTGCACTCGTCCTTGCCAAAATGATAAGAGTGCAGTATGTTGGCGGAGTCACCCTCAAGAACTCTCTAGTTCTTCTTCTTAGGGATCCACACCATCTTGATGGGAATCCTTGGAGTTGTAGTCATAATTGATGTAGTATTGGGAACCCACTTGACCAAGGCTTTAGGAGCTTCTTCTTGAAGCTTGTCCTTGCCTTTTAGCTTGTGGTCTTGTGGTGGAAGATCATCTTGAGCTTGTGTTCCTTGGAAAGAAGTAGGATCATACTTCTCTTGTTGAGGAACAAACTTCGTCTTGGGGTATTGATCTTCTTCCCACTCAAATCCATTGGCATTGAACTTTCGTTCAAAACCAACACCTTGATTCTTCCGGTGTCTTCCTTGCTTGCGTACAATTTCCTCAAATTGCTTACTTCCGGCAAGACTCTTGTAAACACCTTTCTCTATAATTCCCTTCAATAAGCTATTTTCTTGCTCAAGTGTAACTTGGCTAAGAGAATCATTAGTGGAATCAAGAGAACTACTAGGCGCAACAACATTGGATTTAGCATGATTGTTGTTACTACTAGAGGAAGAATATTTCTTGTTCTTATTGCTAGATTTAACTTGTGGCATGTAAGTAGACAAGAGTAAATGCTTGGCAATGTAAGAATAACTTTTCTTGCGAAGATCATCATTGATTGCTTTTAAGAACTCATGCTCTTGCTCAAGGTTGAGCTTCTCAAAGTGTAGCTTCTCATGAGTCTTTAAAAGTTCTCGATGATCTTCCAAGGTAGTTTCATGAGCTAACTTAAGAGTGTATAGTTCTTTAGTTAGACGCTCAATCTTCTCCGTATCATTTTCATTCGTTTTATCTTGATTATCATGATTAATAGCAAGTTCATCATAGTTCTCATAACTAGAGTTTTCAACAAGTAAATCATCATCTCCTAGCAAATCATCTTCATCACTATTGAAATCAACATACTCGGGGTGTGTTACCTTTGGACCTTTAGCCATGAAGCATCTTCCAATTCCTTCATTTGGTGAGTCAAATATGTCATAGGAGTTGGTTGTCAAAGAGCTAGACCGGCAACACCTTCATCTTGAGTATATTAGGAGTCGGAGTGATGGTCGGAGTCGGAGCCGGATACCCATTCACCAACATGAGCTTGATGTCTTCTTTTTGTGTAGCTCCTTGATGATTTGTCCTTCCTCTCTGAATTCTTGCTTCTCCGAGAGGGTCTTCGTTCATAACGATCATCTCTACTCCTTCTCTCTCTCGGTGGTGATTCTTCTCTTCTACTTCTTCTTTTGGGAGAATCTTATCTTCTTTTGTAGGGAGCCGTACACTCATTGGAGTAGTGTCCGGGTCTTCCACAATTGTAGCAATTCCGTTCATGAATTGAAGACTTTTGTCATTGTAGGACCTTGACTTGGAACTTCTTTCCTTTCTTCTACTCTTGTAGAACTTATTGAAGTTCTTCACCATTAGGCTCAATTCTTCATTGAAGGTTTGTTTCTCACTTGATGATGTGGGAGCATCACATGAGGCTTTGTAAGCACCGCTTGACTTATTGTGAAGCTCTTCCTTATCCTTGAGTGACATTTCATGAGCAAAAATTCTTCCAATGACTTCCATTGGCTTGAGGTCTTTGTAATTGGGCATCATTTGGATCAATGTAAACATGGTATCATATTTTCCATCCAAGGCTCTTAGGATCTTCTTGATGATGAATTTATCGGTCATCTCTTCACTTCCTAAGCCGACAATCTCATTTGTGATGAGAGCAAGCCTAGAGTACATTTCAGCGACACCTTCACCATCCTTCATTTTGAACTTGTCAGGTTGACTTTGAAGCACATCCAATTTGGATTCGTTGACGGAGTCGGTACCTTCGTGCATATCAATCAAAGTATCCCAAATTTCCTTTGCATTCTCAACATGGCTGATTTTGTTGAATTCTTCGGGGCACAATCCGTTGAAGAGAATATCACAAGCTTGAGCGTTGTATTGTGGTATCTTCAAATCTTCCGCGGTAGCTTCATGGTTCGGTTCTCTCCCATCAAAGAATTCACCTTGCAAGCGAATACACATAATGGCCCAAACGGCGGGGTTATGTCCAAGAATATGCATTTTCATCTTATGCTTCCAACTAGCAAAATTAGTACCATCAAAGTAAGGACCTCTACGGTGGTAATTTCCCTCGCTAGACGCCATACTCTCCTATGTTGTGAAATCAAGGCCATGATCAATGAAATCAAAGCAAATGGAGACCAAATCTGTGATACCAATTGTAGGATCGAAAGTATGTCTAGAGGGGGGGGGGTGATTAGACTACTTGACCAAATAAAAATCTAGCCTTTTCCCAATTTTAAGTCATGGCAGATTTTAGCAACTTAGCACAAATTAAGTAATCAACCTACACATGCAATTCTAAGAGTATATCAGCGGAATGCAAAACAATTGCATATGAAGGTAAAGGGAGGAGTTTAAAGGGAGCAAACACAATGTAGACACGGAGATGTTTTATCTGTGGTTGCGATAGATGGTGCTATTGTACATCCACGTTGATGGAGACTTCAACCCACGAAGGGTAACGGTTGCATGCGTCCACGGAGGGATCCACCCACGAAGGATCCATGAAGAAGCAACCTTGTCTATCTCACCATGGCCATCGCCCACGAAGGCCACTACTAGGGAAAACGTTATACACAGAACTTTAGCAGTAGCACTTGTTAAAAAAGCACGCTACCGCTAGACAGCAGTAGCGCGTGCAAAATAAGCGCGTTGCAGATGGACATATATTAGTAGCGCGTCTCACCGAAAACTCTCTACTACTAAAATTCCAATCACTTAGCCGATGGGCTACACATAGTAGTAGCGATCTTCCAAAAACTGCGCTACCGTTTACGCGTAAAGCGCTACTGCTAACAAAAATAAAATAAAATGAAAAACAAATAGAAAAGTAAATGAAAATGAAAGAAATATAAAAAGGAGAAAGGAAAAAATATATAATGTAAAGAAAAATAAGTGAAAAAGGGAAAAATGATGAATACGTAGCAGTATTGCGTTCTCTGAAACACGCTATAGCTAACTTAGCTATAGCGCGTTTTCTGTAACGCGCTACCGTTACTTTTGACTTAACCAAAAACAGTTTCCCCCCGGCCACCACTTCGCCCCCAAATCGATCCCTCGCCCCACCTCGTCGCCGTCTCACCCACTTCACCGTCGCTCCCACTTCGCCTCCGTCAACTGCTGGCGTCGACGCCGCGCTCATCCTCACGGTCGCCGCCTGAGGCCGCCCAGCCTCACCGCTGCCGCCTCTCAGGCCGCCCTCGACCTCACCGTCGCCTCCCTCGACCTCATTGCTGCCACCCTCGACCTCACCGCCCCCGAGCCCGCCAGGACCGCCGCGTCCCGATCCTGAGCCCACCCTCGCCGCCCCTACCTCCGTCGCCGAGCACCTCCCCGCAACCGTCTCTCCCCTCTCTGTAAGCCCCCACCCATCCTTTTTAGTTAATAGATGTTAATGTTAAGTAGTAGATAATATTGATGTTTCTTAGTTAGGGTAATAATAGATGTTAAGTAGTAGATAATGTAGATGTTAATTAGTTCAGTAGGGTTTAGTTTTTGAATTGAGTTTGTTTAACTAGATGTTAATCAGGGCAGTAGGGTTTAGTTTAGAGTAAAGTTTAGTTCAGTAGTTAACCAAATATAATCTATATTTGGTTTTTGAATTGAGTTTGAGAGAGCATGATATTTGTGTAGATTTTCTTGAAGTGTCAAATGCTAGGACATGCAAATTTGAAGTGGTCAGGATATATGCAAATTTCTCAATTGTGTTTGCCCATGTTTCGATTGTGCCCAAGTGGCCTTTTGTTGTTTCCAGGGAATGAAGCTGAGTGGCCTATGTTTTGCCGGAATGTTGATTCATTTCAGTTCCGGCAAATTTCAGGTTCTCGATTTGTCCACTTTTTAGCAAAGGTCTGATACGTCTCCGTCGTATCTACTTTTCCAAACACTTTTGCCCTTGTTTTGGACTCTAACTTGCATGATTTGAATGGAACTAACCCAGACTGACACTGTTTTCAGAATGTATTTATGTTTAAAGGTGCTCTGTATTTATGTTTTGTGGTCTTTAAAGGTTCTCAGAATGACCTGAAACTCCACGGAACGTCTATTTGGAAATAATAAAAAATCCTTGCAAAAGATGAAGCCCAGGGGGCCCACACCCTGTCCACGAGGGTGGGGGCGCGCCCTCCCCCCTAGGGCGCGCCCCCTACCTCATGGGCCACCTAGAGCTCCTCCGACCTCAACTCCAACTCTATATATTTGCTTTCGGGAGAAAAAATAAAGGAGAAGAATCCATCATGTTTTACGATACGGATCCGCCCCAAGCCCTAAAACCTCTCGGGAGGGCTGATCTGGAGTCCGTTCGGTGCTCTGGAGAGGGGGATTCGTCGCCGTCGTCATCATCAACCATCCTCCATCACCAATTTCATGATTCTCACCGCTGTGTGTGAGTAATTCCATCATAGGCTTGCTGGACGGTGATGGGTTGGATGAGATCTATCCTGAATCGAGTTAGTTTTGTTAGGGTTTGATCCCTAGTATCCACTATGTTCTGAGATTGATGTTGCCATGATTTCAAATCTGAACCTATTATGTTTTCTTGAATATATGTGTGTTCTTGATCCTATCTTGCAAGTCTATAGTCACCTACTATGTGTTGTGATCCGGCAACCCCGAAGTGACAATAATCGGGACCACTCCCGGTGATGACCATAGTTTGAGGAGTTCATGTATTCACTATCTGCTAATGCTTTGTTCCGGTTCTCTATTAAAAGGAGGCCTTAATATCCCTTAGTTTCCATTAGGACCTCGCTGCCACGAGAGGGTAGGACAAAAGATGTCATGCACGTTCTTTTCCATAAGCACGTATGACTATATTCGTAATACATGCCTACATTACATTGATGAATTGGAGCTAGTTCTGTGTCACCCTATGTTATGATTGTTACATGATGAACCGCATCCGGCATAATTCTCCATCACCGATCCAATGCCTACGAGCTTTTCACATATTGTTCTTCGCTTATTTACTTTTCCGTTGCTGCTGTTACAATCACTACAAAACACCAAAAATATTAATTTTGCTTCCGTTACTTCTGTTACCGTTACCACTACTATCATATTACTTTGCTACTAAATACTTTGCTGCAGATACTAAGTTATCTAGGTGTGATTGAATTGACAACTCAACTGCTAATACTTGAGAATATTTTTTGGCTCCCCGTGTGTCGAATCAATAAATTTGGGTTGAATACTCTACCCTCGAAAACTGTTGTGATCCCCTATACTTGTGCTTTATCAAGAATATTTTCTTGCGCCGTTGCCGGGAGCATAGCTCTATTCTCTGAGTCACTTGCGATTTATATCTGCTGGTCACTATGAAGAACTTGAAAGACGCTAAGACAACAATTTATCCCTCAACTACGAGGGGAGGTAAGGAACTGCCATCTAGCTCTACACTTGATTCACCTTCTGTTTTGAGTAAGCTTGCGACACCTAAACCTGCTTCTGCTATTCGTTCTAATATGTCGCATGTTATTAATGATGCCACGTCTGCTATGCATGATACTTATGATGAAACTACTTCTATGCTTGATACTACTGTACCCCTTGGCGAATTTCTTGATGAAAAAATTGCTAGGGCTAGAGAGAAAGAAATTATTGAAACTGATTATATTGATGAAAGTGACGATGAAAACTTGCCTGTTATTCCTGAGGGTTATGTTTTTATAAAGAAGCTTCTTTAGCTATTTTAGCTTGCAAAGATAGATATGAGCTCAAGAGATTATTAGCTAAATGGAATCAGCAATCTCTTAATTATAGAATGAGACCTGACCCTGCTTTTGCAACTTCACCTATCTGTGTTACCGATAAGGATTATGAATTCTCTGTTGATCCTGATATATTTACTTTGGTTGAATCTGATCCTTTTCATGGCTATGAATCAGAAACTGTTGTGGCACATCTTACTAAATTAAATGATATAGCCACCCTGTTCACTAATGATGAGAGATCTCGATACTTTTATATCCTTAAAATATTTCTATTCTCATTAAAGGGTGATGCTAAGATATGGTTTAATTCCCTTGATCCTGGTTGTGTGCGTAGTCCCCAGCATATGATTTATTACTTCTCTGCTAAATATTTCCTTGCTCATAAGAAACAAGCTGCTTTGAGGCAAATATACAACTTTGTGCAAATTGAAGAAGAGAGTCTCCCACAAGCTTGGGGGAGGCTTCTCAAGTTACTTAATGCTTTGCCTGATTATCCTCTCAAGAAAAATGAAATACTTGATATCTTTTATAATGGACTAACTGATGCTTCCAGAGATTACCTGGATAGTTGTTCTGGTTCTATTTTCAGGGAAAGAACACCGGATGAAGCTGAAATTCTATTGAATAATATGTTGACAAATGAAAATAACTGGACACTTCCTGAGCTAGCTCCTGAGCCTATTCCTAAACCAACTCCGAAGAAGAGAGGTGTTCTATTTCTCAGTCCTGAAGATAGGCAAGAGGCAAAGAAATCTATGAAATAAAAAGGTATAAAATCCGAAGATATTAAGAATTTACCTCCTATTTAAGAAATACATGGTCTTAATCTACCGCCTGTTGAAGAAACATATGATCTTAATCCATTACCTATTGAAGAACCTCATGGTCTTGATAACCCGACATAGGTAGTAAAGGTAAATTCTCTCTATAGATATGATAAAGCTGAAATCCCTCCTACTAAAATTGCTAGCCAATGCTTGGATGAGTTTGATAACTTTATGGTTAAGCAAGAATATTTCAATGCTTATTTTGGTAGACAATTAAAACAAAATGCTTATATGTTGAACACTTGGGTAATTACATGGCTGATGTTAGAGGTGAACTTAAACTCATTACTAAACATGCTTCTATGGTTACCACTCAAGTAGAATAAGTGCTTAAAGCTCAAAATGATTTGCTCAATGAAATGAATAGTAAGAAAAATGATTATGCTGTTAGAGTGGCTACTAGAACTGGTAAGATGACTCAGGAACCTTTGTATCCCGAAGGCCACCCTAAGAGAATTGAGCAAGATTCTCAAAGAAATAATATTGATGCACCTAGTTCTTCTAAAAAGAAGAAAAAGTAAAATGATAGGACTTTGCATGCTCCTAGTGAACCTATTTCTGAACCACCTGAGAATCCAAATGATATTTCTATTTCTGATGCTGAAACACAATCTGGTAATGACCATGAATCCAATGAAAGTGTTAATGATGATGTTCATGATGATGCTCAACCTAGTAATGATAATGAGGTAGAAATTGAACCTGTTGTTGATCTTGATAACCCACAATCAAAGACTCAACATTATGATAAGAGAGACTTTGTTGCTAGGAAACATGGTAAAGAAAGGGAACCTTAGGTTCAGAAACCCATGCCTTTTCCTCCCAAACCATCCAAGAAAAAGGATGATGAGGATTTTGAGCACTTTGCTGAAATGATTAGACCTATCTTTTTGCGTATGCGATTAACTGATATGCTGAAAATGAATGCTTATGCTAAGTATATGAAAGATATTGTTACATATAAAAGAAAGATACCGGAAGCTGAGATTTCCACCATGCTTGCTAATTATACTTTTAAGGGTGGAATACCAAAGAAACTTGGAGATCCAGGAGTACCTACTATACCATGCCCCATTAAAAGAAATTATGTTAAAACGACTTTATGTGATCTTGGAGCTGGTGTTAGTGTTATGCCTCTCTCTTTATATCGTAGACTTGACTTGAATAAGTTGACACCTACTGAAATATCTTTGCAAATGGCTGATAAATCAACTGCTATACCTGTCGGTATTTGTGAGGATGTTCCTGTTGTGGTTGCAAACGTTACTATTTTAATGGACTTTGTTATTCTTGATATTCCCGAGGACAATAGCATGTCTATTATTCTAGGAAGACCTTTTTTGAATACTACAGGGGTTGTTATTGATTGCAACAAAGGCAATGTCACTTTTCATGTTAATGGCAATGAGCATCCGATACACTTTCCAAGGAAACAACCTCAAGTTCATAGTATCAACTCTATTGGAAAAATTCCATCGATTATATTTGGAGGTTTTGAATTTCCTCTTCCTACTGTCAAGAAGAAATATGATATTCTTATTATTGGGGATGTGCATATCCCCGTTGAGGTAACATAGTGTTATTAGAAATTTCTCCGGTTCCATGATTATTCGGAATGAGTTTGTTAACAAGACTTGATCAACCTTGTTAGTGGATTCCTTTTGATGAGCATGAGATGGATGAAACTAGAAGGCACAACCTTCTGTACCCTCTTTCTACTTTCTGTTATTTAGTTGAAATAAAGTAAAAATAGTATTTTTCTGTCTGTTTCCTGATTTATCCGTGCAATATAAAAATACCCCGAAAATAAAAGTTCTCCAAATGCCCTGAAAATGGAATATGATTTTTTCTAGAATATTTGAGAATTTCTGGCACTGAGAACACAGTAGGAGGGGCAAGCACCTGGCCACGAGGGTGGAAGGCGCGCCCTACCCCCCCAGGGCGCGCCCCCTGCCTCGTAGGCCCACGGTGGCCCTCCTCCACTTATTGCTGCACCCATACACTCCTTCTTCCTCCCACAAACACCAATATCCAGCTCAACCATGAGTTCTAGCTCATTTTGCTGCGATTTTCGATCTCCTTGCTCAAAGCACCTCTCACAAAACTGCTTGGGGAGATTGTTCCTTGGTATGTGACTCCTCCATTGGTCCAATTAGTTTTTTCTCTAGTGCTTTATTCATTGCAAATTTGTGCTGCCTAGGTGACCATGTTCTTAAGCTTGCATGTCAAATTTATATGGTTCCAGGTAGTTCTAATGCATGATATAGTCTCTAGGCACTTGTAGGAGTAGTTGCTATCAATTTTATTGAGGTTGGTTCACTTTTGTTTGAAGTTACTAAAAATTTCAGAATATTTCAGAAAATAATGAAGAGATTTTTGAGGGGCTCATCGAGCCGAAGCTCGAAGGAAAAGCAAAATGAAGAAGCACAGAGGCCCAAATATAATTTGCCTCGCACCGCGGAGGTCCTACCATGTGAATGGCCTTCCGATGGTTTCTTGAGAAAAGCCGGGATTTATGATGATTTCTATTCATTGGCTGAGAATGCTGGCCTCACCGACTTCCTCCGCGACCAACGTCGTCAGTATCTCTTACTCACCAATACTTTTGTGCAAAACTTCTACTATTTTCCTATGGAATCAGCTCCCTCAGTAGAGTTTCATTTATATAATGTTGTTAAGAAGATGCCACTAGATGAAGTTTGCGAGGTTTGCAAAATACCCTTCGAGGGTACCTTAGATGAACCACATCGCAAAGATGTGGACGGGTTTATTGACACCTTTACTGTGGGGGAAACCAGGAAGGTTTCCGATGCAAGAATCACTAGCATACATTTTCCTGTTTTATGCTACTTTGCTATATTTGCTAGTCGTTGCTTAATTGGTCGCGGAAACTGTGGAAACCTTAATGTCCCTGATACTATCATTTTGCTCCATGGTTTATATTCCGATAACACTGTTAGTATGGGCGGTATTATTGCTAAATGGTTAAGTCTGAACCATACTAAAGGCCCCATCTTTGGAGGTATTTATGCTTCACGCCTAGCTGCGCATTATAACATACCTATTAGGCTCTATGAGAAAGAAGAAAAATTGTTGCCCAATGCTTATTTAGATTATAAGAGTACGTTAGCGCATGACTTTCTTGTTAAGAATAGGGAAGGGGAGCTTAAATACAAATTGTTCTTTGATAAATACCACCCTGAGACTATTACCGTGCCTGCTTCTTCCTTGTTTAATTTATCTGAAGGTCCGTATCTCGTTCCGTGGGTGGCCATTCAAGCTTACCGGAACCCTACACCAGCCCCGGAGCCGGAACCACAATTTGAACCTCCACGACAGTCTGATTACTTTTGGGATCCGTAGATGACTGCCAGCCAGTGGCAGTCAGAGTCCTCTTCATCTCAGTACGACCCCAGCTACACCTATGGGTATCCGCCAGGCCATCTGTGGCAATGAACCAACTTAGGCCAAAAGCCTAAGCTTGGGGGAGTACGTATTTTCCACCGACATTACATTTATGTTTACGCACACTCATTGCTAGATGTCGGTGCTCATACTTTTTCACCGTAATATCCATGCTAGTTTATTTTATTTTTCTTGCTTTCTTCTTGTGTGTTTGTTAAACCTTAAGAAAAACTAAAAAAATTAGTGTAGCTTTTATCCAGTTTACTTTTCTTGCCATAGTAGTAATAATTAAAAGAAAACCCAAAAAGATTTCCCATTCTTCTTTTGCTTGTTGGGAGCTTTCACGTGTAAATAGTTTTTATTTCTTTTCTTTTCTTTGGGGGTCGATAGGAGAAGACCATGATTAAATTGTTGAAGTGGCTCTTATATGCATTATTGTTGATTTAACCAAGAGCCCATATTGCGTTGTCTTCTCCTGTTTACTGAATGCTCGCAGATTCCAGCTTAGTCTAATGCACGTGCACTCTTATTATTATTCACATCGTTTGGTCGTGCAAGTGAAAGGCAATTATGATGATATATGATGGACTGACTGAGATGAGAAAAGCTGGTATGAACTCGACCTCTCTTGTTTTTGTAAATATGATTAGTTCATCGTTCCTGATTTAGCCTATTATGAATAAACATGTTTGCAATGACAATTAGAGATCATAGTTGCTCGTGCCATGCTTGATTAGCTATGAGTTATAATGGTTTACCTTGCGTGCCAACATGCTATTAAAATGGTTATGATGTGGTATAATGGGGTGGTATCCTCCATTTAATGATTTAAGTGACTTGACTTGGCACATGTTCACACATGTAGTTGAAAAAAAATCAACATAGCCTTCATGATATTTATGTTCATGGTGGATTATATCCTACTCATGCTTGCATCCAATGTTTATTAATTTTAATGCATGTTCATGACTATTGTCGCTCTCTAGTTGGTCGCTTCCCAGTCTTTTGCTAGCCTTCACCGGTACTAAGCGGGAATACTGCTTGTGCATCCAATCCCTTAAACCCCAAAGTTATTCCATATGAGTTGAGGGAGTCCTGGATTAGGGGGTCTCTGGATAGCCGGACTATATCCTTTGGCCGGACTGTTGGACTATGGAGATACAAGATTGAAGACTTCGTCCCGTGTCCGGATGGGACTCTCAAGCTTGGTAGTACAGATATGTAGATCTCCTCCCATGTAACCGACTCTGTGTAACCCTAGCCCCCTCCAGTGTCTATATAAACCGGAGGGTTTAGTTCGTAGAACAACAACAATCATACCATAGGATAGCTTCTAGGGTTTAGCCTCTACGATCTCGTGGTAGATCAACTCTTGTAATACTCATATCATCAAGATCAATCAAGAAGGAAGTAGGGTGTTACCTCCATTGAGAGGGCCCGAACCTGGGTAAACATCGTGTCCCCCGCCTCCTGTTACCATCCGCCTTAGACACATAGTTCGGGACCCCCTACCCGAGATCCGCCGGTTTTGACACCGACATTGGTGCTTTCATTAAGAGTTCCACTGTGCCGTCACCGTAAGGCTTGATGGCTCCTTCGGTCATCGGTAACGATGCGATCTAGGGTGAGGTTTTCCTCCCCGGACAGATCTTCGTATTCGGCGGCTTCGCACTGCGGGCCAACTCGCTTGGTCATCTGGAGCAGATCGAGAGCTACGCCCCTGGCCACCAGGCCAGGTTCGGAAACTTGAATTACACTGCCGACAACCGCGGATACTTGATCTTTGATGGATTTGAGCCCACGCCAGGTGCGCCGCACGATCACGATGAGCATGATTTAGCTCTGCCGTCGGACAGTGTTCGGAAGATCACACCTGCAACTACTCCAGCCCTCAATCCGGAGCAAATTGCATCGTCCGGGGACGGGTGGATAGACCCCGCCACGGAGGCCGCACTCTCAGTGGCGATAGAGCCGGATACTGACTTCACCCCTTACGAGAGCCGTGTTGCCGAACCAATGGATTTGTCTCCAGCCACGGACTCCGAGCCGCCTGCGTCTGTACCTGTCGAATCCGATTGGGCGCCGATCATGGAGTTTACCTCCGTGGATATCTTTCAGCACTCGCCTTTCGGCGACGTGCTAAATTCACTAAGGTCTCTCTCCTTGTCAGGAGAACCTTGGCCGAACTATGTCCGGCTAGAATGGGATGCGAACGACAAAGAAATTCGTTGCCCACCCACTTAGTAGCCACTGTCGACGATTTAACCGACATGCTCGATTTCGACTCCGAAGACATCAACGGCATGGACGATGATGCAGGAGAAGAACAGGAACCATTGCCCACAGGGCGCTGGACAGCCACTTCATCACATGCCATCTACATGGTGGATACACCCAAAGAAAACATTGACGAGGAACGGAAGGATGCAGCGAAGAACAGCTCCATCGAGAAGCAAGCAAAGCGTCGGCGTAGGCGCCGCTCCAAATCCCGCCTCGGCAAAAACAGTGATAACAGCGAAAGAGAAAATAACACCCCAGTCGACTCTAGAGGAAACGACGACCACATTGACCCAGCGGCAGAGCAAGATGAACCAGCAAACGGCGAGCATAGTACGGATCCGCTGTCTGAACAGGGCAACGCCGAGGATAAAGCTCATAAACCTCCCTCCGGAGAGGAAAACAGACCAGACGAAGATGCACACATCATCCCGGAAAGGCACTTGGAACAAGAGAACCTCCGTAGAAGGCTTATTGCCACCGCGAGGAGTCTGAAGAAGCAGAAGCAAAGGCTTAAGGCCGCGCAGAATACGCTCAACAGTAGATGGAACAAAGTGAACATAGAGGCATACGACAGGACCACAGACCCTGGGGTCTGGACCGAGGACTTTATCCTCCATATCCATATGGCTCGCGGAGATGATCTCCACGCCATCAAGTACTTGCCCCTCAAGCTTAAAGGACCAGCTCGGCACTGGCTGAAAAGCCTCCCTGAAAACTCAATTGGAAGCTGGGAGGAGTTTGAGGATGCTTTTCAAGCTAATTTTCAAGGGACCTATGTCCGACCTCTGGATGCAGACGATTTAAGTCATATAATTCAACAGCCCGGAGAGTCAGCCCGAAAGTTTTGGAACAGGTTTCTCACTAAGAAGAACCAAATCGTCGACTGCCCGGACGCCGAAGCCTTAGCAGCTTTCAAGCACAGCGTCCGAGACGAATGGCTCGCCAGACACCTCGGCCAAGAAAAACCGAGAACAATGGCATCCCTGACAAGCCTCATGACCCGCTTTTGCGCGAGTGAAGATAGCTGGTTAGCCCGCAGTAGCACCAGCGACCCAAGCACATCCGAAGTAAGGGATGGCAATGGAAAACCACGACGCAGTAAAAGCAAGCGTCGAAATAAAGAAGACAACCCAGATAATACGGCGGTAAACGCTGGATTCAGGGGCTCTTGACCAGGTCAGCCGAAAAAGCCTCTTAAAGGCAGCAGAGATGGACCGTCCAGCCTAAACAAGATTCTAGACAGACTATGTTAGATCCATGGCACCCCCGATAAACCTGCAAATCACACCCACAGAGAACGCTGGGTCTTCAAGCAGGCTGGTAAGCTAAGTGCCGAACACAAGGGGAGGGAGACACCAAGCTAAGACGAGGATGAACCTCGCCAGCAAAGCACTGGAGGACAGAAAAAATTCCCACCAGAGCTTAAACCAGTAAACATGATCCACGTGACGAAGAGGAGAAGCAAACACGCACTTCGAGACACACGCACAGTAGAGCCCGTCACCCCTAAGTTCAACCCCTCGTTGGCCTGCCCGATCACTTTTGATCGTAGGGATCACCCGACAAGCATCCGACACAAAGGATTAGCTGCCTTGGTGTTAGACTCAATAATAAACGGATACCATCTCACACGAGTCCTTATGGACGGCGGCAGTAGTCTTAATCTGATATATGAGGACACAGTCCATGAAATGGGGTTAGACCCGATAAAAATCAGCCACAGTAATACTACCTTCAAGGGAGTAATACCAGGCCCAAAGGCCCGCTGCACGGGCTCTCTATTACTGGAGGTTGTATTCGGTTCTCCCGACAACTTCCGAAGCGAAAAGTTAGCCTTCGACATCGCTCCATTCCGAAGTGGCTATCAAGCACTACTCGGAAGAGTGGCTTTCGCTCGTTTTAATGCAGTACCTTCCCTCAAGCTTAAGATGCCCAGTCCACGTGGCATCATCACCATTAGCGGAAATATTGAACGTTCCTTACGAGCGGAAGAATGTGCGATGGCTTTAATAGCCGAACACTAAATGGCCTTTCCAACCAGAATAAAGGATCGGTCGTCAAGACCGCGGACACGGCTAGACGAGTCCGGCGCATTACTAGCTATAAAAGCTTAGATAAACCCGTGATTGGTTCGATGGTTATATCCCCATAGATGGCACCAGGGGCTTCCCGCGTATAAATAGGGCTAGTTCGGCTCAACTTTACTTATATTAAATTTTTCATGGTTTATCGAGAATAACCAATATTTCGCACGACAACTTTCACCTAAGTTCTTCTCTTTTACAGATGACAATCGTGCCACACCCGTCCAGGATATGGCACAACGGAGACACAGGCGCACACGTGCAGCAGGGACTCGCTCAAAGGTTTCTTTTTAGATTAAGACCCTGCGTAAACCTTTTTTACTGTCTCTTGTTGTTCACATCCTCCGGATACTTAGCATAACCGAGAAGGATGCTGACGCTATTGGCATTTCACCACGTCAGAACATTGCACGTACCTGGACACTCGGGGTTAATTATCAAAGGCATTGCTCAACCCGACATATGTTATAAAGACCGAATACCTTAGGGAGTGTTCGACGTCGCGAGTTTGGCCTTATATGCATCAGCTCCGAATCATGTCTTTGGTCAAATGTTGAGTTTGCCCGGCTCCCCGTGTTTTGCTACCTTACGTTCCGCTCTATCGGCCCTGGTTCATCCGGATGAGCACCTCAGTAGAGAAAGCCGAAAACTGACTGTCATGATAAAGCGCGAGACTAGTCAACCACTCAATGACTTAGCGGAATCTTCAGGATTCCTCCGCATTAACGAAGGGCCGTTTCCCGTTCATGTATGTACGCCCCCGTATTCAGACAAGCGCGGAGGTACCAGGGGCTATCTAGTAGTCCCACCTTCAAACTCCTATGGCTAAGTGAAAGTGTTAAAGCAATATAGTCCAATTGCCTCGTTCGCTGCGCTACCACCTCCTTAATGGACCAAGACGTTGGATAAAGTGTGAAAACACATTTTTTGCGAACACCCCCGCATTATATGTGTGGGGGCTGAAGCCGACGACTGCAAACTTTCAGGTTATATACATATATACATAAACGGCCGCACAGGAGGCATCATAATACTTTCAGGCAAAAGTATAAACACAACCTTTATAATTTAATAAAACATTGTTTTTACAATGGGAATACATGTCACTAGAACATAATATTCTTCGAGCACTGAGCCTCTATTGAACGAGCGCCTTCAAGGACTTCTTCAAAGTAGTGCTCAACAGATACTCGGCCCACGGCCGAACTTTGGGTTGCAATAGCGGTGGCCTCCATTTCCGCCAAGTATGTCTTGACATGGGCAATTGCCATTCACGCACCCTCTATGCACGTCGAACTCTTCATAGCGTCGATGTGCAGCACAGCACCAAGGAACTGTTGCACTAAACCAAAATAACTATTCGGTCTTGGCCCTTCCGACCACAGATGATCCACAACATATCTCATTCCAAGACCAGACAACCTATGGAGCTCGACCCACTCGGCCATTCGCTCATTCAACAGCAGCGGACACACTAGAAATGGAATTGTGACCAGAGAAGCTTTTCCACTTCACAATCTTTTTGATCCTTGCAGTACTCGGCCACATGAGCAGCACTGGCCGGCAAATCCACGTATGCGTCTGCAGAACTCCATAGTTGATCAATTCGGATCTCCGAACTTCGTCCGTAATAAAAAGGGCTTCCCAGCCGCGATATCTCCAGCTTGACGCAACTCCTCCTTCGCCGCTCTGATTCTAGAGCGGGACTCCTTGGCTGTTACCATGGCCTTCTGCAGGTCCGTCGCCTTCTCTCGGCTTTCTTTTTCAAGAAGCTGGTAACGGTCGGCGGCATGTTTCAACTCAACGTCCATCTTGGCTACTTTTTCCTTGCTTTGGCAATGCGCAGCCTATTCGGCCCTCAGCTCTTCGACCGCCTTTAGAGCGGCCGCATCACTATTCCTGACTTGTTCCTTGGCTCGGGCATGTACCACCCGAAGGGTCTCCACGGCGGCAGCTCCATCCGCAGTCACAACATATTAAAGATACTAGCATCATGCTCCTCTTACTATGTGTTGATCACCGGAGAAATCTCATCCCCTGTGCCTTGTCAAGCCGCTTGTTGACAAGCACAATGTCGGCATATGCCGCATCAAATTGCCGCTTCAGCTCGGCAAACTCACCAGTCCGGCTAGCCACCGGTCCTTCAGCCACCTGCATATGAAGGCGGCCTGATTATTACCTGGGACTATGATCCTCTGTTTGCCGCCGTTCTCGACAGCAACCAAAGTCTCAGGGGCTACTATCTGCATAGGGCACACCTAACATGTGCGGTATTGTCAAAAAAATATACTATTTCACGTACCTCAAAGCCTTTCAGCAGACTCATAAAAGCTTCATGCAGCCTGCTTTCAGCGGATGAAATCCTCTCAACCACCGTACCCATTAGCGTACGATGCGCTTATAAGAGAGCCTCTTGCTCCAGAAGATCCTTCAGTGCGTTCGATCGCACACCGGACGGTTCCGAACTCTTTCTGTTGCTCTCTTCAGGAGCCGAATACTGAGGACTTCGGGCGGCCAAAGGATTACCCTCTAGCATTGGCGCATCAGGAGAAGTCCTCTGTGA